>NC_141679.1:75916355-77116355 GCF_028749965.1 Puma concolor
TAATTTCCTCTAAAACTTTCCATGGAGCAGGATGGTGGTTCCAAGTCCTGAAATACTGAAGGAATCATTTAATGACCAGTGGTGAGTTTCTATGAACTCATCCCAGAATTGGTAATGAGTGTTTGGAGAAGACTCATGGGTAGCCTCCAAGTCTCTCCAAAATCATCCTGCTAGCTGCAGTCAAGAACTTTCTGAGGGTGTTTGGAAGTTCTAGATGACTTTTGAGGGGGCATATTTAATTCAGTTTGAGAACAGTGTGCTATTAAAGTCAATGGTTTGAGCCCTCTGTCCCATTTTAGTGCTCATAGACTATATTCCTTACTCTAGACAACCATTTAGCAAATAAATGATGTATGTTGTAAATAGGCAAAACAAAAGAAAACAATGGAGATGGCATAGTGTGTAACATTAACTCTGTGTACTCATTCAACATGAATTTGCTAAGAGCTCATTTGGTACTAAGCTGTATAGCTACATTTTGAGCATGGATTGCCACTGAGTAAATCATAGGCCAAAGAGGATACACAAATAAATAGTTATGGAATGTTATGATGAGTCTCTTGGTAAAGGTACGTATAAATCACATGTGAAGGGGCACCTGGGTGGCTCAGTCAGTTAAGTGTCCGACTTTGGCTCAGGTCATGATCTCACAGTTCATGGGTTCACGCCCTTCATCAGGTTTTCTACTGTCAGCATGAAGCCCACTTTGGATCCTCTGTGTCTCTCTCACTCTGCCCCTCCCACACGCGCTCTCTCCCTCCCTCTCTCTCTCTCTCTCAAATAAATAAACATTAAGAAAATTAAATCACATCTGTAAGACTAACACAAGAAGAGTGTTTGTGGGGTATAAGCTTAGGAATTCCCCAAGCTTGCACTGATAGGTTAACAAGGCATAAACAATTAGAAAGCCACAGGATGAACACACCCAAGTTTGGGTAAACAAGATTAGGTAAACAGGGCAAAGGCCCCCAGTATAGGACAAAGATATAGCAATAGACAAGCCTCAGGATGAAAGCATCAAAAATGAGGTAAACAAGAGTAGGTATTCAGGGTAGAAACAACCCCCCGCCCCCCACACACACTTAGTATAAGAGCAGAAAGCTGCTTTCACAGGAAGGAAGGACAAAAACAGGAAAACGGGACTTTAGACCTCAGCAGGGCAAAGTTGCCTAGAGAGGAGCTAATTAGCAAAAGAAAGGTGCCTTGCTGACCCTGAGGTAGCATGATTTGTCTTATCCCCTAGACAAGTTTAGGTAAACAGAGGTGGGCCTCATGTCTGCTATAAACAACATTCCACCCAGCACCAGAATTCTGTTTTGTATTGACCCAAACCCCTAACACTGCACATCTTTAAAACCCCCTTTCCCCCATGCCCATGAGTTAATGTTCATGGTTTCATTGTCTCTTTGTGCACGCCCATCATGCTTGTAAGCTTGTGATCCTAATAAAAATGGAGCCAGGACCCTTACCCGGGGCTCTTGTCTCCTCCAGGACATTAGCCTCTCTCACATTTCAATCTGGCATCTGCTCTCTTACTGGACAAGAGAGAACTACAGGCCTAGAGTTTATGACAAGTGTTGATTAATAACAACGGAGTTTGAGTGTAATAATAATGAGTATGATAATAATGAGTAATTATAACTATCAAGATTCATTGATCTCTTTGTGCTAATCCCAGTACTAACATCTGTACTTGAATTATTCTATTCAACTCAACAACCTTGAGATAATGGTAGTGATGATGATGATGATAAGAAAAATAATATGATAAACAATGTAAGAGTAAACAATAATTTCAGGAAACTATGTTGGGGTTTTAAAGATATTATTTTATTGGATCATGCCTGCAACTCTGGGATCAGTATTTTATCACCATCTTGGAAAGGAACAATCTGATGCTATAGCAGTCTCCAAAAATTCTCCAAGAACATACAATGATTAAGTAGAAGGTTTGAAAACTAGGCTAACTGACTCTAAAGTTCATATTTCCAAATACACTAAGCCAGATGATCTTCTGAGAACAGTAAACATTGCAGAGAACTAGGTAGATAGACAAAAGGAGAGTAATTCAAGAAGAGGAAGCCGTATGAAGAAAAAGCATACAGATATTTTAAATAATATACTAGACAGGCCACTTTGTGAAAATGTATTATCCAAGAAAGAAAACAATAGGAGATAAAGTCCAAAATATAGATTAGTGTCAAACTATAAAACTTACATTTTATCTAGGCTAGGGATCCAAGAATAGGTTTATAAGCAAGGGGTGGGGGGGAAAGACTCAAATCTGTGTTTTTAAAGAAAACAGCAGGGGCAATAAAATATAAATAAAATCACTTGGTAGGAGTGGGAAACTCAAACTCTGTTGGCATTGTTCAGTTTTTGAAATTTTGATTTTAAAAGAATTGTCCTTTATCTGTCAAAACTCACATGGTTTATAAGTACAGGCAAATAGCTTCTATCACACAACATTTTCTGGGATTCCGTATCTCTATGGTTTGGATTACTTCCCATATTGGTTAGTATTGACAGATAGTACCCAGAGGCCAAACACATACTCTACAGAGTGGTGTTGACATGAAATTGATGAAAACTGGTGGAGGAAATCAGTCTTTGACCAATGTCTGAATAGAAAATCTAGCCTTTGAACCCCAGGTAAATCCACCTTCCTATGCCCCACTTCTGTAGATGAGATTAGTGAAATAGCATGAAATTTCTCTCTCTGGAATGGTGCTTCTGGAACATTCTAAATTTATTATTTCATTCCTCTATACCCACCCTTATTATTTTTTATTCCAACTCTGCATTTCCAGCTTTCAAAACAGTTAATCTGGTGCCAAAAATTCATCTAATGTCATTCCCAACTTGTAAAGAAGGACTAAATTTCCAGAACTGTAGACTCCTAAAGGTTGGCTTCTCCTGAATAGAAAGATGAGGAGCAACCTTCCTTTCTTCCTTCCTTCCTCTCTCTTCCTTACTTTTTTTCCCTTTTCCTCTCTCTTTCCTTTCTCCCTTGCTTCCTTCCTCCCTTTATTTTTTCTCTCCTTCTCCTGACCTACTTTCATCTTCATTTCTTTTCCTATGTGCTGTATTATTCTAATTTATCATCTTGGTTTCCCTAATTCACATTTTGATCACGAAGCTGTACCACTCTACTAGGAACTGGGAATCCAGAAATGAGAAAATACACTCCCTGCCTTCCTGGTGTTCGTGATCCAGTGAGAAAAAGAAATAAGGAACTATGTAACTATAGTAGAACATGGTAGGTGTTGTGAGGAAGAAAGACATGCACTATGGGATTACAAAGGTAGGGCATGTGGTTCAGGTTCACAGTCAGTGAAGTCTCCCTGAAAGTGGTGACTAGACAAGAGTTTTAAGATAATACTTCTACTCAGAGAATCCATACTGCAAAGATGTGAAAGGCTGAAACAGTAGGATATATTGGGGGTCTGCTGAAGCTTTAGAGTGGCAGGAACTAAGGGTACTTGTGGAGCAGAGCAGAGCAGAGCAGATGCTTGTTTCCTGTGAAGTGAGTCTTTTCAAAGTTTCCTCTTGAGAGTACATGTCATGTCAGTGTTTTCAAAGCAAGTCACCCATGTGCCTCCAAGCTGCAGATGCCTGTGGCTTGTTGCGCTAGGTGCTCAGCTGACTTCCTGTCAGTGGCTGCTGTGACAGGTTGATCTAGTGTTGGCTGTCGGCTCCAGCCTCGTATAGAATGAAAGCAGACACAACTTCAACAGACACACACAAAAGGAACTTCCGTGTTCAGAGCATTTACTTGTGACAAAACTGTGCTCTGGGTTTACATATACAGTCTCACTTAACCTTCAGCATACTTCTTTGTGGAAGGAAATAGCCTTAAAAGAAATTAACTGGGCTATATAGAAACCTGTTTGTTGGCCTCAAAAACAACCAACCAACCAACCAACCAAACAAACAAACAAACAAAAAAACTCTCCACTGTTTCTAATTGGTTCTGGTCTTATCCTTAACTGGTAGGGTCTTTTTGGGTTCCTGGATCTGATTCCAACGTGTGTGTGTGTGTGTGTGTGTGTGTGTGTAAAAGCTTACCCACGCCAACAAGCAATTCTTGGACATCAGTAGAATGTCAGAGAATTCAACTCAATTCTGCTCTGTTCTGACATTCTCTATCCACAATTAGCATCAGATTTCACAGGTAAGGGCTCAGTCCCACAGGACTGCCCTATACTTCAGATGCCAACCACAAGTCCAGGTTGTGCTTGTGACTGATCGCTACAAATTGGAGGTTCCAACAAAGTTCTCCAACTCAAGATGCTAATTAAAAGTCCAGGTTGGTAACTATACTTCTGCCCAACCAGCTATCAAACAGAAATTCCCATGACTCCTTCCGTGGGTTTGACTAATTTGCTACAATGGCTCACACAACTCAGGAAATCCATTTACTCACCAGATTATTAATTTATTACAAAGGAATATTAAAACATACAAATCCACCACCAGATGAAGAGAGATATATAGGGTGAAGTCCCATACAAAGGAGCCTGTCCTTGTAGAGCTTGGGGCCTGGTAGGTGGCATGTGAAAGTGTTCTACTCCCCCAATTTGGAAGCTCTCTGAACCTCCTTTTAAGTTGTTATGGAGGCTTCATGATATGGATTTGATTGATTAATACATTGGCCATTTGTGACTGATTCAACATCTAGCTCCTCTCCCCTTCTGGGAAATCAGGGGGTGGAGCTGGAAGTTCCAACCTTCTATTTGTGGTTGGTTCCCTTGGCAACCAGCCCCCATCCTTAAGTACTTTTCAAAAGTCCCCTTATTAAGGTAAACTCAGTTGTGGTGGAATGAGGCCTGTTATGAATAACAAGGTACCCATTTCACCTTTATGGCTCCAGAAGCATTGCAGGATCTGAGGACAAGAGACCAAATAGAACAAAGGATGCTCCCATTGCTCTTACGCCTCAGGAAATTCCAAGAGTTTTCGGAGCTGTGAAGCAGAACCTGTGGACTAAGACCGATATATATGAGAAATATCTGAATGATCAAATAGATAAATCTTATAAATCGCAATGTCACATAGGGGTGCTACATAGGTGAGAACAATTCCAAACATGACTGCATTAAGCAGTTGTCTGTGATCTAGGAGTTGTTTGAGGCAGCTACAGGAAAACCTCGGAAGGGACAGATCTCTGGTCTGCTTAGAAAATCTGAGACCTTTGTCTTCATTGCACCCTTCTCACAGGCTAGGGGGCATTCTTCCCTTGGCACTGGCATACGCTGAGGTTTTATCTACTACAAACTGAATGTAGAAATCTCCTAAACTGTAGTCTGAGATTTAAGACAAAGAACTTCATTTATTCCTGTTGCCTTGTGTTTCTGGTTAAAATGACACGTATATCAAAACATATGAGGTTGTAGGAGGTGAGTTTAGCATGCTTAAATAAATACAATATGCTAGGGACAGAGAAGAGCTCTTCCAAATAAAGTGAAGACAGGGAGAATCATGGGCTTTAGTTCAAGGTGGCTCCTGGCTTGAGTTCTGGATCCACTCTGAGCAGTGGGTTCTGGAGGTGGACTGGGGTCAGGGCTAAGAGTTGAGGGCTGAGGGGCTGAGTATTGTGGAGACTGCAGTTAGAAGTACAATGTTCACCAGTGGGATGTAGGTCATTGTATTGAGTATAATTCCAAATATAGCCTTCAGAGATAAAGTTATAAGACAAAAAAGACATTCAACCCAAAGCATCAGTCTGTAGGGCATTGGAAGAGATTTGAGTTCAATTATGAGTCAATGGGACAGAAACTCTGTCCCGGAGCAAGAGTATGTAAAAAAAAGGAATGGGAGAGGAAGATAAGAAATTTCATGATCTTAGGAACGGAGCCACAGGGTTTTTCATAAGGACATTGAAACCGTTTATAAAATACTGCGTCCTTGAGCCTTAATTTCCTCATCTGTAAAGTATGAATCATAATACTGCCTTCTAGGATGGTCATATAGTTATAAGGAATATAATGTTTATATACACACAGGAGTAATTACTCACAATGAAATTCAGACATGGAAAGAAGATATAGCTATTTTCATCAGACTGATCTCATTCCTGTTGCTTTCCAAACAAAGAAAGTAAATTGAATATGACCCACATTAATTTGTAACTTAGTTTGATCACATAATTTAAACATTTAGCATTTTTTTTCAGTCTCTCTACATATTTACTGTCGTTCAGATTCCTCCATTTCCCCCCCCCACTCCTCTCTTACTTGATTTCAAAAGGGAAAAACTAATGGCTTTGGAGGAATGAACCTGACCTCATAGTACTTTTTATTAGTGTTTGGGCTAGTATGGGTAGGGAAAAAATCTGTTATAAGATGGCCCACAGGACTGATAAGGGAATTCCAGTCCCTGTCTGAAGACTCCCCTTCCAGGTTCTTCTTCCCACCTTGCTTGCCGTAGGCGCCAAATTACTACTAATGAGGAATGCGGAAGTAACAGACTATAAATTGTCCCCTCTGTTGATGCTCTGGGCTCAGACCTCTGGAGAATGATCTCCTCTGAGTCCACCCGTATAAAATAAACCTCCTGCCTTCCAAGATCTCCAAGTGCTGTTTGGTTCTTCTGCTGGGTGATCCAGACCAGTTTCCATAACCGTATTCACTGAGGTAGAATTGGTCCCTTACTTTTTGGGGCCTTCTAGTGGGTATTCAGTTTATTCCTGGCTTATTCTTAAGTCTAACAATCTCGTTCTTGACTCAGATTGATACCTTCTGCTGACTCAGTTTCTCCTTAGATCTTACTGGTACAAACACTCTGAGACTCTCTCATGGTTTCCATTTGGATCATGATTTATTCTATTTACAGTCTCAGCTTTGGGGAAATCTTACTCTGAATCCATGTGCATAACAGGTCTGTTTACTTTCAATTCAGTGTTCATATCACATAGAAAAGAGAGGAATTTGACAGTGTATTCTAGATAATCTTCCATCTTACAAAGAAAGGACTTTGGGACACCCATATGTTCATTCTTCTTTCTCACCACCACAGCCCCTTCTTCTCCCACTCTTTTGGTACAAAATAAGGATTTCCCTTTCCACTCTGATCTAAATAGAATGCTATATTGTCATTTCTTTCCCAATTCCCCTCCTATCCCCATTGTCTTGATCTGGAAGAAAACGTCTATCAGGGAATTTACTTAAATTTAAAAAATAAATTAGTACTTCTGAGAGAGTAGTGGAATCCAGAATTACTCTTCTATCATAAATAATTAGAATACTGAACAAATATAGAAAAAACATTTTCAGACGTTGGCCAACACACAATGTAGAACTATTCTCTTCTTGTAGAAACCAGATGAGGTAAGCCCTGCAATCACCTAGGCTTTCTGCCTGGAGGCAATTTCCAGAATGTCTCATAGGGAGGGGCAACCTTGAAAGCGTGAGTGGTCTTGCTGGGTAGATAAGACAGATACTGGAGTTTGGGGAGGTCAAAGTGGTTAAGATTTATAGGTAAGGTTTCCAGACAGGAGGAAGCTTAGCTAAAAAAAAAAAAAAAAAAGTATCAGCTGCAAAGGGGTCCCATGGAATCCCTGCCTGAACACCAACCTATCTAGGCTTAGAGTAAAAACGTCAAGTTTAGATGAATAACAATTTCTGGGCAAAAAACCTACTGTGGAATTTCAAGCCAAATGATTCCTGAATGCATCATTCAAGCTCCCACAAGCCACAGAAGAGGGACATTGTTGAATGCATGAAGCATTCATTAGAAATCCCAGAATTGTCACATCATAGAAGTTAAGTTAAATTAACTCTAAAGGAAAGGCTAGTCTAGAGTCACCACAAAAGAGTATAAAACAAAACTCAAAGGAATCAAACCAATCTGCAAGTAGCTTAACTACCTGTCTTAAGAATATCTAGCACTCTCGGGGAGGTTGGGTGGCTCAGTTGATTAAGCATCCAAACCCTGATTTCGTTCAGGTCATGATCTCATAGTTGTGAGATTGGGCTCCATGCTGGGGTTGGAACCTCCTCCCCACCTGAGGGCGGATTCTCTCTCTCTCTCTGCCCCTTCTCCCACTCATGCTCTCTCTCAAAGAAAAGAAAAGAAAGAAAGAAAGAAAGAAAGAAAGAAAGAAAGAAAGAAAAAAAGAAAGGATATCTAGCACTTTTGAAAGGAACATAAAAATGTAAGATTATCAAATACGCTACACTTACAGAGAAGAGGCTAACTGGGACCAATAATCCAGGGAAAAATCAATCTATAGAAACAGATTCAGAGATGACAGAGATGATGAAATTAGCAGATAAGGACATTAAACACATTTTCATAAATATGCATCGTATGCTCAAGTATGGGAAAAAAGCATAAATATAATGAGGAGAGAAATATAAAGCATAAAAGAAAACCAAATGGAAATTCTAGTAGTAAAAACACATATCTAAAATTAAAGTTTCACAGAAGGGTAGAAACTGAAGATTAAAAACTTCTAAAAAATTAGTTAGCATGAAGACGTAACAATAGAAACTATTGAAAATGAAGTACAGAAAGAAAAAATAAATTTAAAAAATGAGCAGAATTCTAGTGACCTGTTGGAAAGTATCAAGTGATTTGAAACACATGCGACTGGAATCTAAGAAAAGGATCTGAGGAAGCAAGATCTGAAAAATTTCCAAGTTTGACAAGAACTATTAACCCATTTATCTAAGAAATTCAGCAAACCCCAGATAAGATAAATACAAAAAACTCACAAAAAGGAATATCATAATCAAATTTCTGAAAATAAATATTAAAGGGGAAAAGTTTGAAGCAGAAAAAAATGTATAGTGCACATAAAACAAAGGTAGGGCTAATTTCAGACATCCAATGAGAAAGTAGGTGAGCAAAAGGAACTGTGCAAACAGTGGAGTGCCATTTTTAAAAGGCTGAAAGAAAAGGCTAACTGTGTTATTCTATACCCAGACAGACTATCCTTCAAAAATGAAGGTGAAATAAAGGCATCTGTAGAGAAAACAAAAGTCACAAGTATTTGTTATTGGCAAACCTACATCGTAAGAAATATTACAGGAAGTTATTCAGGTAAAAGGAAAGGAGCCCCACCTCTTAGTATTCACCCTTTGGGAGGACTATAATTTCCTCCCACACTGCATCAAGTTTGGTCTGCATAACTAATAAAATATAGTAGATGTGATGGTATTTTTAATGTCCCTTCTGAGATTAGATTATAAAAGATAAATTTCCCTCCTTCTCTCCCCCCCACCACCCTTTCTCTCTCTCTCTCATCAATCATTTTGTGGGAAGCCAAATTCCATGTTCTGAGAATACTCAGGCAGCTTACAAAAAGCCCCACATAGGTGGGGGAGGGGTATCTGACATTTCAGCCAGTCTCATTTGTGAATAAGCTCAGAATGTGAACGAGCTTGGATGTGAATTCTCCAGCTCCAGATGACTTCATCCTTGGAAGATAGTTTGACTACAACTTCTTGAGAGTTCCTGGAAGAACCACTAACCTACTCCTGGATTTCTGACATGAACTATGAGATAATAAGTATTTGCTGCTTTAAGTTGCTACGTTTTGGGGATATTTGTTAAGCAGCAATAGATAACTAATACACTTCCAAACTAATTCTGATAGGCTACCATTTCATGATTTAAAAAAAAAGATCGATATTTCTTATGAACGAATATGCAGAAATATTTGACAAATATTAACAAATTTAATAGAGAAAACTATAAAAAGGATTGTAGCCTGACCAAGCGATTTTTATCCCAGAAATGCAATGTTAATTTTTTCACCAAAATAATACAACAAAACTTACCATATGTACAGAGAAAACAAAAAGAAACTTAATAGATTAATTCAACAGATGCAGAATAAGCTTTTGAACAAATTCAACATGTATTTTTTTTTTATAAAAACCCTCAGAACACTAGAAATGGAAGAGAGCTTTCTCAATCTGATAAAGGCAATTTAGAAGAAAATCCTACAGCTAACCTCATATTTAATGATGAAAGACTTAATGTCTTTCTTATAAGATCAGGAACAAGGCAAGATTGTTTACTTTGATGACTTCTATTTCATGATTTCAACATTGCACTGGAAGTCTCATGCAATTAAATAAGGCAAAAAATATATAAAATGTTATATTGCAGATTTTTAAAAATTTATATTTTACTGATACTTCAACATTCCCACAAACAGGCTATGAGCACCCCACTTACGTGACTAGCGCACTGGTGTGATAAGGTTGGTCTCTGTCACAAGGTACCCTTTTTGCTTTCCCCTGACTGTGATTTAGTGACATTCAAATGCACCAATAAAACCTCCTTGTGCCTTTTGCTTTTGTCCTCTACCTTGACCCCCAATAGAAGCACTTGCTCATGGGTTCTGATCTCCACCTGCTTGGTTAAGCCTTCTCCCTTCGAACTCCTTCCATATGGCCCCCTGAGTGATGAGCCATGCCTCCCTCTTCTGGTATTTGTGAATATAATGAATCCTTTAATTTCACATATCTCTCATTGTGGCGTTCTTCCATGTCTGCACATGACTGAGGGTCAGAAAACTCCATTTTAAGTAACAAAATTATTCTTTACAACACAAGGTAAACTTATCAAAAAAAAAGAAGAAAAAAATTATATTTATTTTTAGGCAACATGCTTGAGTTCATATACTGTTCTAAGCAATCTATAACAAATGGTACTAAAACTAAAAAGCAAATCTAGTAATGTTATAAAATAACAAGTAAATTTTATTTCTTTGTAACATCAATAAATAATTAGAATTTGGGGTACTTGGGTGGCTCAGTCAGTTAAGCATCCAACTTTGGCTCAGGTCATGATCTTATCGTTTGTGAGTTCAAGCCCTGCATTGAACTCTCTGCTGTGAGCACAGAGCCTGCTTCGGGTCCTCTCTCTCCCTCTCTCTCTACCCCTCCCCTTCTCACTCTCTCTCAATCTCTCTCTCAAAAATAAACACAAAAAAACACAAAAAAATATAAAAATTTAAAAAATGAATAGTTAGAATTTGAAATTCAAAAACTAGCATTTATGATAGGATCAAAACCACAAAATACTTAAGGCTAAATGTAACCTAATACATGCAAGGTCTGTATACTAAATTACAGAACATTTTATGTAAAGGACACTAACTAATAAATGGAGAGGAATATTATTATAATAATTAGGCATCTTGATAAGATATCAATTCTCCTTAAACTGATCAATAGATTCAATACAGTCTCAATCAGCATCCTAGGGGTCTTTTTGGTAGAATTTATATGAAGATTCTAAAATTTATAAAGAAATGGAAAGCCTAGAATAGCCTAAATAATTCTGAGAAAGAATAATAGTGATAGATCTACCCTGCCAAATTTCAATACTTATTATCAAAAACATTATTTAATACATTATTTTTGGCATAAAGAGAAGCACAGAGGAGTGCCTGGGTGGCTCAGTTGGTTAAGTGGCCGACTTCGGCTCAGGTCATGATCTCACCGGTTTGGTTTGGGAGTTTGAGCCCCGCATTGGGCTCTTTGCTGCTCGCTTGGAGCCTGGAGCCTGCTTCTGATTCTGTGTCTCCCTCTCTCTCTCTGCCCCTCCCTCACTCATACTCTGTCTCTCTCAAAAATAAATAGACATTAAAAAATTTAAAAAAAAAAAGAGAGACACATAGAGGAACAGAATTGAGCCCCCCAAAAATCCCAAATGAATAAATATGCATATTAATTGTTTTTTATGAAAAGGTGCCAAGGTAATTATTTAGGGAAAGAGTAGACTTTCAACAAAGGATTTGGATCAAATGGATATTCATATGGGAAGCAATGAATTAACCCTCTTCGTACAAATTATACAAAAACTAACTAGAAATGGATCATAGACCTAAATGTAGTAGCTCAAAGCATAAATATTTTAGAAGAAAATACGGAAGTAAAAATTCTGCTACATGAAGTAAGACATTATTTTTTAGACCTAAGGACACAAAAAGTATGCAATACAAAAATATTGATTAATTATACTTTGTCTAAACATTTCCACTCTTCAAAATACATGTATGGCTAATAAAATGGAAAGGCAAGCTATAGACTAAGAGAAAATATTTTCAATATATATACATATGTGTGTGTGTATGTATGCGCGTGTATATATGTATGTACGTATGTGTGTGTGTATATATGTATATATATGTATATGTATATATATGTATATGTATATATGTATATGTGTATATATATGTATATGTATATATGTATATGTATATATATGTATATGTATATATATGTATATATATACACACACATGCGTACATACATATATACACGCGCATACATATATATACATATATACACACACATATATATACACACACATATATACACACATACGTACATATATATACACACATACATATATATATGTATATATATATATCCAGCAAAGGACTTTATCTAGAATATATAAAGAACTCTTACAACTGGAAAAAAAAGAAGATAAATAGTTTAATAAATAGGCAAAAAAATTTAACACACACTTCCCAAAAGAAGACACAAATGACCAATAAGTTTATGGAAATACGCTCAACATTATTAGTCACCAGACAAATTGAAACCACAAGGAGATAATCACTATTATAGTGGCTGTAGTTAAAAAGACTGACACTGAGCATTATTGAGAAGTGCAACAGTTGGAAGCTTTAATGTTTCCAGTGGGAATGCATAACATTTTGGAAAATAGTTTGGTAATTTCTTATAAAGTTAAAACTATACCTACCATATGATCTAGTACTTCCACTCCTATACATTTACCCTAAAGAAATATAAACATGTTTACACAAAGATTTGCACTTGAATGTTCATAGCAGCTTTCTTCATAATACCCTCAAATGGGAATGATCTAAATATTCATTATTCAGTGAATGGAAAGCAAATTACGGTGTATGCACATGACAGAATACTATTCTGCAATAAAAATGAATAAACTACTGATAGGCACTGCATCATGACAGGCATCTTAAAAACATTACGCTAAGTGAAAGAAACTAGACTCAGGAGACTATACACTATATGATTCCAATTTTTCAGTATTTTAGCAAAAGCAAAACTATAGTGATAAAAACAGATAAATCATTACCAGCAGTTTTAGGGGAGAGGAAGGGATTTATTGCAGAAGGGCAGCAGCAATATAAATTTTCTATATTATGATTGTAGTGTTTGGTATACACTTGTATACCTTTATCACAACTCACTGAAATTTGCACTTCATATTAGTTTTATTGTATGTAAATCATAACTCAATAAAGCTGACTTTTAAAAGAATGGTCATACACTTATTGAGTAATGCATGCTCATAGGTCACTGCACAACTGACAGAAAGCGAAGTTATAGTTTAAAAATAGATCATTCACTGAATAAATACTGAATGATCACTTATTACATGCCAGAGTATGGGCTAAGTGTTCAAGACAAAGTTACAAACTGCATATAAATAAAACAGGTGAGTGAACAGCTGATTAAAATACAGTATAACTGATATGATGAAGATAATCACAAGATGCTATAGATGCACTGAGAAGAGACACCCAATCCAGTCTTGGGGTTATGAAAAGCTCTTTATTAAAGGTAATATCAGAGGGCAAGTCTGATGGAAGAATATGAGCAAGCTAAGCAAATGGGATGTGTGGGCAATAGTCCAGAGGGAGTAGGGGAGGGGGTCACACAGCTGGAACCTGGAGTAAGAGAACAGGTGGTTTTCTGTGAGTGAAACTGAAACTACATGTAAGAGGTATATTCAGGATATAGATGAGAAACAGAATTCATAGAATTTAATACCTGTTACACATGGGACTTGAGGCAAGGCAAGAGGACAAGGGTGTTTTTACTTTCCTAGCTTGAGAAACTAGCACTATTCAGTGAAACTAAAATGTAGGAGGAAAAAGAATGGGTATAGTGACAGGTTGAGGGTGTTTTTTAATGAATGCTGAGTATGAAGTTCTGTGAGAGATCCCAGTGCAATCTGTAGAAGAGCACTGAATACAAAAGTTTGTGGCACACAAAATTAACCAGAAACAGACACACAGATCTAGAAGGCATGAACATTCTGGAGTTATCACAAGAAAGGATAAGATCAAATAGGTAGATAGGGAAACATGAAACAAGATGGTCCAAGATAGGGAAATGAATGAAGAGCCAGACAGCTTGGAGGATAACTAGAATATCATGTCCCACAAGTCAAGGATAGAGAATACTCCAGGTGACTGACGGTATTAAATCACAGAGAAGTAAGACAAAAGGTGGAAAGTACACATGCAATGTTGCAAGAAGGAGTCACTTTTTCAAGTATAGTCTCATTGGTGTAAAGGTGGGGAGGTCAGATACAGAGGTCTGAAGAGTGAGTGGAGGTGATGAAATGGAGATATTTAAGACAGACCTTCCCCATGAAAGAACATAGAATGTGTTTGGAATCTGGAGGAGGACCTGGGGATTGGAGGCAGTGCCATGTCCACATGCTACAGAGGTGCAGTCAGTAGAGAGGGAGAGATTAATGGAGTAACATTCCTGAAAAGGCAAGAAGAGGAGGGATCCAGAGAATGGGATCCAGTTTTCAGTATGATAAAGAATGTCTGTTCTGGCCCATCAAGATGGGAGGAGGAGGGGATAAGCGAAGATGCTAATGGCAGGATGTTGAGGGACTTTTTGCTGATGTCTCCTATTTTTCTGTGGGAGTCAAGGTCATATGGAGACTAAGGGAGAAGTGGGGGTCCTGCCTTTTAGAGCAGAGGAGACAGTTTGAAATTGCTGCCTCACAAAAGGTGAAAACTATCCATAGACACATGGGACTCCTGCACATTTCATTAAGGGCCAGGTTAAGGTCGGAGATCACAAATTAATATTGTTTCCAATTCAGAGTGATTTTTTTTTCTTCACAATTACCCAGTAATCCAGGAGCAAGAGTGAAGCAGATAGCGTTGAGTTCATTCAGGTTTTGGGTTCTACACAGGACTCACAATAAGATCATTAGTAAGAAATTGAGGATTTTGAGAAAAATAGTTGCTGTGATGGTCAATGGCACCTAGATGATGAAGGACATGAAAACAAAGAAGTCCTGGGAAATGAAGAAAAAACAGGTGGGTCTGTAAACTGGAAGTTTCTAGAAGGTGTATAAAATGGTATATTTGGGATAAATGAATTGAGATAATGTGGTCTACATGGAGAGACAGAGAAGATGATAGGAAATAAAGAGGGCAAGGAATCCTAAATGCCAGGATGTTGAAAGGATTATCCAATGCTAAAGTCACCAAAGATGATAGCAATACAGGTGTGGAGGGAAAAACGGAAGGCAGAGGTGAGTCTTCAAAGAATTAGGGGGAGTGTCCAGGATAGAACGGCAACAGTGCTAAGAAGGAGTACAGCAAGGCAGAACTACAAGGTAACACCTTAAATGAGAGAGAACCATACAGGACTGAGAAAACCTAATCCAGAAACAGTTGTTATAATTAAGGAGGACCAATTCCCAACCTTCAACAACATGAGAGATGGGAGGAAGAACAGCCTCCACTTGAGGTATCATCTCTGGCTTGAATGGGTAGGGTCCATGAAGTTTCTGGGCTCGCTGCAACTGACATGGATAATCAGAGGCTTCTTGGTGCTGGGAAGCCTCTCAGGGTGGATGAATGAGCAGACAGCCTGTTGGTGGAAGCAGTGAGCTCTGCTGCATTCTGCATCAATGGTGGGGGCTGTGTCTCAACTAGAGCCATCAGTGAATTAATTAAAGCTCCCAAACCAGCCAGGCCTGGGCTGAGTCCAAATTCTGTCATTCACTGACCATGGGAGTTTCTGTGAGTATCTGATTCTTCAACCATAAAATAAGGAAAATACTATTTACATCAGAGTTGTCTTAAAACTTCAATAAGATGATGTTTGTCAAACAGAATGGTGTATTCAAATAGTAAGTACTTAACATAAGTCTATTGTTATTTTCATTATAATTCTGGGTATATGTGATGCCAGAGTCCAAAAAGAAAGTACTGTGCTTAATGAGATAACCTTTCAGTGAATCTGGATGGAAGGAAAAGTGGAGGGTATGAGAATTTGCCAAATGGAAAAGATGAAAATTTTCAGTGAATGAGACCTTTATTTCTCAAGATGGATAATTAAACAATATGCAAAATCAAAGAATCTAATCATCAGGTTGATTTTCCTACTCTTCTATAATAGTGGGTCTGGAGATCCAGGATGATTAACTTTTCCTTTGTTGACAGAAGCAAAGTGTTTAGAAAGGAGAGCTGGTGGGGAGAGAGCTGTAACTTCCACACCTCATTTAGACGCCCCAGCCTTGCTTACGCAGTCTGGTGAATTCTGATGAGAGAGTTGTATTCTTATAACAGACATCATTGTCCAGATGTAGACACACTACGGTGGTTTCCAAGTAGGAAACAAAGATCACTTCACTTGGAAGTAGAAACTTTCCTGAGTTTATTCCTCTGATGAGGGGCCCTTCCTCTGAAGCAATGTGTCTCCATGCAAGGGGGTAGGGACTCTCTGCTCCTGTCTCTTTACAATCTCTATCTCAACACCCCCGAGGGACTTCAAAAGGAAGCAGCTCGCTCAGTGTCCAGGGTGCTTTTCTTGCAGGTATGGAGGATAGATTATGTGATTTAAAACACAGCCCTTCCCTGACCCAACTTAATCCCCACACATAATTTCCTGGAGCCTGGTCAATGCTTTTGATGATCACTTGCCCCAGGGCCTTCCTCTGTTCCTTCTGAAACTACCCTCTTAGATTTTACTATTTTTTTTTAACCCTGATTCCTTTTGGCCTACTTTTTGTTGTTTACGTTTCATACATTTTCCAAAACCCCAAAGTTTTGCTTGAAATTCTCCTTATTCATTAATTCTATAAATAAATACATTCCTTTATTTTGTAACGAGTTGGGCAAGGGGAAATATCTGGCTCCCCATCTTTCTATCTACCTTATCAGTATATAGAAGTTAATAGCACAGTATGGAACCAGACTGTCAGAGACTGAATCATAGGCCCACTACTACCTATGTGACCTTGAGCAAGTTGCTTAATCTCTCTGTATCTCAGTTACTATCTGTGAAATGAGAATATAAAAACAACAATCTCATGGAGCTGTTCGAAGGATTAAATTAGTATAAAAATACAACGTGCTTAAGTCCCTGGGTGGTTCAGTCGGTTGAGCGTCTGACTTTGGCTCAGGTCATGATCTCACAGTTTGTGAGTTTGAGCCCTCTGTCGGGCTCTGTGCTGACATCTCAGAGCCTGGAGCCTGCTTCTGATTCTGTGTCTCCCTCTCTCTCTCTCTGCTCCTCCCCCACTCATGCTCTGTCTCTCAAAAATAAATAAATTCTAAAAAAAAGTTTTAAAAAAATACGATGTGATTTAAACAGTGCCTCATGCAACATAAGAACTACAGACATTTTTGTAGTATTTATCTTAGCAACCAGCATTGGAATGCCTGCTAGGAAAAGAGGCAGGTGGAGCTTAATAAATCCTTTTGAGGTAGATGGGGTCTTCAAGTTGTGGGTGTTCCTAGATGCCAAACTATCATGAATGAGAGTGTCAGCTTTCCATGGGTATGAGCATGTTATCGGTTTTGCTCCTTAAATGGAATGAGAGATGAGTAATGAGATGAAAGAAAGGAGGAAGGGGATGGAGAAGTCAGTGAACTGGAGAGTGAACTGGGTGTGAGGAAGGGTTTGTCAAAACTTTGGTAGGGAGGTGTCTGGAAGACATCTCTTGATGTGATATTCTGTTCTACTGATAGTTGTTTTCATGGTGGTGACAGAGATTTCTCCTCTGAGGCCCCTCTGCCTAGTATTGAGTATGGCCTACCTTTCTCATACATGCATGAGTGGGTATTTGGAGACTCAAAGAAATAGTTTTGTTCCATGCCCCATCCCAACCCCTGGCTGGGTCTTTTGGAATAGGACAGAGAGATGCATCTAGAAACATACCCTCAGAGGCAGGAGGCTCCAGGGTTCTGAGGAATTTGCTGGAGTACTGGAGAAGGTTTTGGATGTCCACAGGCTGCAGAGTTGGGGAAAGCATGAAGCTAATTTTGCTGAGTCTTAAAGGTGAGGAAGACCCCAGCTGATATTTCAACTAATATTTACTGAGATGTTATGTGACAGCCATTGAGAGAAGTCCAAGAATGAAGTCCCATCACTAGTCCTGTGACATGGTTAGTTCATTGGCAGGGTTAAGTTTCCAGCCTAGCAGAGGGTGAAAATGGTGTGTGGGGAAGTCTGGGAGGACTCCTTGAACTCTTCTCCCCAACACTCTATTGCCTTGAACTGCTCCAAATGACTGAGGCTTCAGGCCCTAAGCTAGTAGCATTTCATATACAACCACATAAAAAGTACAGATAGAGTCCTTCAAATATATTTCATTTAGTCCTTATAACAACTCCAAGAGGCAGTTCATACTGCCATTTTGAATAAGGAGATAGTGAGGAAAGGAGATTTGTAGTTACAGGCATGAATGGGCTTTAAAGACTGATATGTCAATATCTGATTGATTGATGGGTTTGCCACATTCTACCTGTAGGACCTTGAGCAAACTTCTTAACTTCTAGGAGCTTCAATTTGTCTTGAACAAAGAAATATTACAGGATCATGTGAGGGTTACAACAAAATACTGATCTCTTGGAAAATACCAATAAAAGTGTTTTATTCTTTTGTTACTCCTTTGCAGATAATTTTTCACATCTGCAGACATTAAGTACCTAATAATTTAGAGAAAAAAATAAGTAAATTATCTTTCTAAATTAATCCACCACAATCATGTTAACTCCTGCATATAGTTTATAATGAAATCTTATGTTCCATGTGGAAAAATCTGCCTAATTTATCAGCTCTGCCAAGTCCTCATAAAAACAAAAAAAGGTGAAGAGGTAGCAGGAAAAAAAAAGAAAGAAAAATATCCTTTATGTAGTCTTTTGCTGTTGACATTATATATTTCCTCTCCAATGGAGAGAACTAAAACTTTAGAACTGGAATGGTTCATACTCAGAAGGAACCAAAGCTAGTCTGGAATTAGCTGGTTCTGAATTACAAGGGTTAGGCCATCTCAGAATCTTGTATGGGCCAGTACAAGCAGGGTTCTCTGGGTTATTATTCTCTTTTCAAAGAAGCTCCAGGTAATAATGAAGGAAACTCCCCCAACATGTTCTGGCTTGGGGCCGCTGCCCCGGTCATGTTGGTGGAGCAGTGGAGTGAGTGTCCGTTGCCCAGATGCATAAGCAAAGAATGGGTTGCAACCTGAACTCCTGATTGAGAAACCTTCTGTGCTACAGATGACTGTCTACTTCTTTCTCTTCCTTCCTCCTGAGGCTGAAATGGGGAGGCACTGAGGGCCTCATACAAGACTGATTTGGATGAAAGAGTCTTTGTGAAAAGAAAGCCATTTATCAACTCCAGAGCCATTTTGGTGAATGATTTAACTACAGCTGCTTACAGCAACTTTACATCCAAACCCACAGTCCCACCTTCACCAAGCAATCTGCAAGCACAGACTTGGTGCATATCTATGTTGACCTGGTGTTTTGGGGGGCTTTCTCTAGGTTTCCAAGTGTTTAGTTTTCATTTGCATTTGAGGAACTAAGAGGAGAGAACATATTAAGAAAACACTTAAAAAGGGAGACTTTTTCAGGGAATTTAGCCAATGTTCCAAAGAGCTGTGTTGATGAAATGAAGCAGTCAAGTGAAAACAAATTGAATTTGGAAAAAAAATTTACTCCACCCAGTGGCAGTTGGAGCTTCCATTCTGAATTACTTCTAACATCCTCTAGCCACGTTTACTTGCTGAACAGACTAAAATCATTTAATCTGTCAGCTTTTCCTTGCCCCTGCCAGACCTCACTCAAGGAACGCTTCCAGGGCCATGGGAGCTCACCAAGGCCTTGGCCTGCCTGAATCACTCCCTGGGGGCCACGTGTCCACGGCACAAGGTTCTCTGTCCTAATTCAGGGTTGCTCAAAGTCAGGGGACAGCATTTTTGTTTCCATCCTCAAAGTAGGTTAGAAGGATATGATAAGAGCAACAGCTAACATTTTATTGAGTGTTCCTTGTGTATAGCAAGCACGACATTGAGAGCTCTCTACACATTAATTCATGAATTCTTCACCACCATACAATATGGAGAGCTAATATTATTCTGGCTTTACAGATGAGGTGTCTGAGGATCAGAGAGCAAGCAATCTGATCAAGGTTATTCAATAGTGTCAGGCTTCAAAACCAGGTGGTCTGTCTTTGAATCTGGCTTGTAATATTCATTATAAGAACACCGAATATCATTGCAATTTCCCACTGAGCAGCTCACTCAGTACTGGGGTGTGTGCAGGATGGTGGGGTCACAGTGATGCATTGGCCCAGGCCTCTGCTCAGAACAAACTGAAATTCTAGAGAAAAAGCAAGCATATGAACAAACCACAGTGACAGTGTGAGTAAAGCCTAGGTGTACTGAGAAGAATAAGCAATTAGTTTTATCTCTGGGATAAAGGGGCCTAATAAAGGAGTATTTGAAGTGAAGGTAATGCTTAGACAGGAATTGAAAGATAAAAAGGAGTTTACCTAAAGTATTAGTGACAGAGAGACCAGTAGGGTCAAAATCACAGAGATGTGGACCTGAATGGTTAAGTACAGGAGTCTAGAGTTGTTTCAGGGTCAGCTGGAAGGGAATAAGGCAGAGAATGCTAATGATCACCAATATCTAATTTTCCAGCCTCCTTTGTAGTTAAGGTGAAGCAATAGTATGATTTCACTTCTGGCCAATAGAATGGGACAGGAAGTGATAATGCATGTCTTCTACGTCTGGAGCATAAACTTTTCCATGAATGATCCTTTCTCTCTTTCCCAATATTCTGGCACTCAGAATGAGCTCTAAGAACCCAGAGAAGGAGGGCGACCCAAAGGTGAAAGGAAAAGAGGGTTCTGAATTATTGCCCAGGGCAATCACCCCTCTCTCAGGTGACCCATATTACATACAGGCATAGATGAGAAAAAACTGTTCCTGTGTTATTCTCTAAAATTTGGGGGTTATTTGTCCTACTACTTGGTCTTCATGACTAATCCTGGAGGTCAGTCAGAGTAGAATATCAGCTTAGTCACTGAGAGCCTTGCTCACGGGGCTGGAGAGTTTAGGATTTGCCATTAACATGATTGGGAGCTATTGGAGGTTTTAAGCAAAGCAGTGGCTGAGATCTGTAGTTTAGGAAGTTAGTTGTGGATGCTGCATGTTCAATGAGTTGGAGCTAGAGGCAAGATGGTGGGAATGGAGAGAGGTGTGCATGGCTAGTGGTCTATCTGTGCATCCCACTAGAGTGAACCTATCTCCTATCATCTTATTCTATTTTTGTACACTGGACATTGTACATAGCAAGGCCCTGTGACAGAGATGCATACAATGTCATAGGTGAATTAATGCCTTCATAATTGCCAATTACTTTATGCCAGTTCCTATGGTTGGTGTTGACCTGTGTCATCTCATTTAAATTTGTGATTGCCATCTGCCATCTAATGGGTGAGGAAACAGAGACTGAGACACATTCTGACTCTTCTCCAAAGACCTACAGTCACTGAATTCTAGAGTTGAAGCTTGGATCCAGATCTCTCTAACCCCAGAGCTCACACTCCTTTCATTACACTCTGCTTGCCCAATCATCTTTAAGTAGGAAGGAGCTTTTGGGGTTGAGTTTAACAATCTCCCTGGTGGAGACTCCTTTTCCCTATATGCTATTTATGTTGATTCTGCCTGGTATATGTAGTGATAGGAAATAGCCTCAATTATCATGGGTTCAATGAGATTTAGAATTCTTTGGGTATTCAGATATGGTAAGGAAGGCTTTCATTTTACACATGAAGGAAGTGTAGTCTAGAGAATGAAGGAATGAGAATGCAATACATTCTTCCCTTTTCTTGGGGGCTGTCCTGGGGGAAGAGATGTGAGTTGGTCAAATCTCCTTATAAATATGCTGTTAAGGATTCGAGGGAAAACCACAGGTGGTATTTCTTAGTAGCAGAGTCTTTACCTTTGGAGTACCGTGAAGAGCATGTACCTTATCACTCTATGGCTTATGGTCAATAGACCTAGAATTGACAGATTCATGGGGCATGGCTTTCTATAAAATGTCATGTAATCTATGCAATTATTGGAATATAAAATGGAGATGCTTCATGACCAAAAGATCTGGCTTTCATGTAAGTGATGTGCTTTTATACTTCTTTTAGAAACCTGTATGTCAAATCTGGGTCAGAGCAAGTCCTAAAGTGACCGGAAATGGTCCGGGAAGTAGTTTGGGCAGTCCTGAGCTTCTCCCTGCTTCCCCTGTGCCTTTTGTTTACTTGCAGCTTTGAAATCATTCATAAATCTTGATACCTGGTACAACACTTGTTTCTTGTGAGTCCAATTTGAGAATCCAACCCTTGTGTTATCTTCAAAAGATACTACCTTATCCAAGATCTCATGGTTTGGCAGCAGTAGAAGATACAACCTCAGACCTCCTATCTCCCATATCCTAAACCAGTTTAATGTTGAGGTTTCCTCTGTTCCTACATTTTCCTCATCTTCTACATCTTCTTTCATGATTTAGGATGATGATGATGATGATGATGATGATGACGATGACGACGATGACAACAACAAAAATGATAGCAACAGCAACTACCTTTTATTAAATACTTACTATGTATAAGATATAATGCTATGTCCTATATAACAGCACCACAAACATGTATAAACAACATGTATAAACACTCACGATTCATGCAAGACAAATATGTATTGAATTTTTATTAGGTTGAACCTTATGAAACCTCTAATATTAAACCTACAAAACAGCCATTTCAAATGGCTCGACCTAATACTGTATGTCAGGTAATCTAAATTAGGTGGTCATGGAAGACCTCTCTGAAAATCTTTGATCTGAATGACAAAAAGTAGCCTGGTACAAACAAATCTGAAGAGAGACTTTCCCACTATCACATGAAAAGGGAAACTTCTACTGTAAGGGCTCATAGGAGGGAACTAGTTTGGGAATTTGAAAAACTAGAAGGGTATCACTATGGCTGGGGCAGAGTGGGTAAGACAAAGAGGGAAAGAAGTCAAATTTGGACAAGTTGGCAAGAACCAAACCACTGGGCTTTGTAGGCAGGACTAAAGAGCTTAATTTTTTATTCTGAATGGGTTTTGACTGGGAGTAGGAGAGGGGAAAATGAGATGTGATTTACATTGTTAAAGAGTCTGTCTAGCTGCCAAGTGAAGAATAGATTGTAGGGGTGTAATAGTGGCAACAGGGGAATATTGTATGATGCTCCTGTACTGATCAGGTAAAAGATAATGGTGGCCTAGACTAGATAGAGTGAAAGCTCTGAGTATGGAGATAACTACTTAGATGGGAATTTATTTTGGCTTGTTCTGACAGGCAGATGTTCCCCTTGCTCCCAATTACCACATTATAAAAGCTCTTGTTGATGTTTCAGAGAATATTTGCTAACAATCTCTCAACTTGGAGAAAGCTGTGGAAACAAACAAGGGTTGTACTTACTTCCTTTGATGTATGACTTACAAGTTAGTTATTTCAAGTTAATTCTCTTCTTCATCTCAGAGCAGGATTTGTTTTGGGTAGTGGTAACCCTTGACAAGAGGCATCTATAGAAGCCCTCTTATCCAGGGATCCTGTCCTCGGCATAGGGGAAGCTGGAGACTAGAGTTCATATGCTCTTCTCCAGAAAATGAAACTACTTCCCAACTCCAGAGATAATTAGACAAAAGTCTCAGGGCTTCAGTGAGCAGAAAAGAAGGGCTATGATGGGCAGATTCTTGGCATAATTGTTCAGGATATACAAGGGCTTGCCCAGTGACCAGGAGAGTAGAGGCCACTGAGGAAAACTGGCTGAGGATTAATTGAATGATGATGAGGAGGATGAGGAGAAGAGGAAAGGGAGGTTGGAGTCTGGGACAGCGCCCGGGCTGCCTTTGTAGGCAAGTTCCCTAACAACGCGTTCTGGGGGAAGGCAGGGGTTGATTGAAGCTTAATTCAGATTCTTTGAATGTGCCTTAAGGAGACAGACTAAGGAATGATCTGATGAAATGCAACGGGAAGCAAAACTTGGCAAGGACACAGTGGCAAATGAGCTGAGAATATGGGGAGATATCCTGCCAAGACCCCATTCCCCCCAGGACCACCCTCCGCGTATCCGGAGAAATCAATCAATTGGACGGGGCTGGATGGCTCCCACAGAACAGCAGTGGGGGACCCCTGTGAGGGTTGGGGGTCTTCCATTTACAAACAGGATTTGAGTCTCAACAGAGCATTAAGACGGGTCAGTGAAGGCATAGGGGAGGTACTCAAAGTTTCTTAATATCCTGTGGGTGACTCAGCGGTGCCAAATGCAATGCCCATTCCTGGACTGTGCCCAGGGAATTCGAGCCCTGCCTCCAACTTGGTGTGAAGGCCCCAAAGCAGGGAACGTGACATGATTCCAATGTCCCACCACACTGGGGAAATTTGTGAGAACCTGGTAGAAAGTTCACAAAATTCATCAACCCACTAAACATTCCCTGTCCTTGCTCTTGAGCAGCCCATGCTTCCCCATGCTGCCTCCTTCCTTTCTTGGATGCTCATAGTACTCTCCTCTGAAAGTCTAGCTTCATGTATTTGTGCCTCCACTAGGCAGTCAGATCTCCATGAATGTTGCTCTGTATGTCAATCACAGGGTCATCTGCAGGGCCCTCGAAATTAAAAGTTGGAAAGAACTTGGTATTGATGGGCTCTTTTTTATATGTAAACTCCTTCCTGCTCCGCTGATTAATTTTATAAAAAAATCTCTCTACAATATCCAAAGTGATTCACCCAACGTAGCTCTGCATTTCTTTCTAATTTTGTGAAGTAGCTACCATTATCTCCAACTGACTGGCAAGGAGACAGATTCAGAGGGAGAGAGATCTGCCCAAAGTCACAGTGAGTTTCATGGAAAAGAAGGGCCTGGAACCTTGGTCTCCTAGTTTCCACCTCGCTCACTCATCTCTATGCAATGCTGTCTTCGCTATCTTCTTTTCTTATTCTACCATGTCAATGGGTAAAATACAACAAAATAATACTCCCTGTTCCCATGTCCTCTCAAATGTGGATACAGCCTCTAGTCTGCTTTCTTCCTTTAGCTCAGCTGAGACAAATTCTCATCTGGAAAAAATTTATTTCTTAACATTTCCAGTCTCATTGACTGCCCTCTCCAACCTCACACTTTTTGATCCAAGAACCCTCTTCCATCCCAACTACTCATAATGATAACACACACACACACACATACACACACACACACACACAACACACAACTGTTATTTCACACTACTGTCTGCTCCTTTGCTCATATTCTTTTCTATACATAATTTCCCTCCCCAACTTTTGACAGGGAAACTTCTACTCATCCTTCAAGCCTCAGAAATGTACCCTGGACTTCCAAGGGGGATGAATAGGTCACCTCCATTCCCATAGCCCCTCTCTCATTTCCCCCATTACAGTGCCTACCAGATTATTTCAATCTTGCTTATTCACATCACTTGCCTCTTCCTCTGGCCAAGAAGCCCCTTGAGGGCAGGGACTTCCTATCTGTAGCATTTAACACAGATCTTAACCCATCATAGCAGGTTCTCAGGAAATATTTCTTGCCCTGATCAAAAATCACAAACTATATATAGTTACATTTCCAGGAATTTGATTTTAATAATTAAACAACCATCTTCTTGCTTCCAGAACAATTTCACTGGCATTTTCTTATAATTTTACATATGACAAAATATACAGTTTGGAAATATTGAGTTAGAGGAGTTTTGACTTCTGTATGTTCTGGGGTAACTATAGCCTCAAACAAATCAGATTATTTGCCACCTGTTTTCTTCCTTGTTTCCATCCCATGAGAACAGTCTTCTAAACACCTTGGCCAAGGCTAAGAATCCCAGTTCTAAATCAATATCTGAATGGGAGCCATCTTCTACAAGTACAAACCTTGGCCTGTGGGACCATGATGGCTTGAGCCAATTGGCAGGATCATGGTGAGTGATGCAATGCATGGCATTACTCTTCTGAGCAGAAATGGCACCGCTGGTGATGTATAGTTAGCTGAATAACATTTTCTGGCCCTCTCATTCATGGTCAGCGGTCAGTGCAAAACCTTTTCTCCTGGCCTAAACAGAGAAGTCCCAAGGAATCCAAATCAGCCAGGGACAGATCATTGAGCTCAGGGTCCTAAATCATCCTTAGGCCTGTGGCCTGGTTTTCATTTGGTCCTGGAGGATATATTATCCTTCCATGGGTTGTGAGCCAATGTTTTTTTTCCCTGCTGATTTATGACCTCCTATAAATTAACAGAGGCTTTTCAACTGGGAACTCCACATCCCAAAGGCATGAATCTTCCATAAGTAATTCCTCCCTGAGGAATCCAGACTTAGCTCTCAATTGCATACTGTGATGGAGATGCATTGTTGCTGAAATGATATAAATGATACTTATATTCATGTTGGAAATGTCACACCAAGTCATAGGAAAAGAACAGTCAGATTTGTGTCCCCAAAGCATGCAAGCTTGCCTGATCTGGGGACAGGAAGGGGCCTTATCATGTCTTTAGCTACAGTAAGTATTGGTTTATTGAACACCTTTGATGAGATGATAGATACAGGGCCAGGGGAACCCATTTTCTCCTCTCAAAGCATTCCCAGCTAGTAGTGAAGACAGACACATCTATAACTATGCTATAAGCTAATATTTTCCATTTGTTTGGGGATTATTTTTACCAACATTTTAGTGACTTGGGCATCAAAAATCATAATGAAATGGGGAAAAAAAGGCCCTCAATTACAATTTTTACTAAGTCTGGTACTTTATGTCTTCAATTCACTCTTTCCTTTCTTCAAACATTCACCAAGTATTTCTAGGTGCCAGATATTGTTCCAGGGACTAGGAATAATGTCATAAAGAAGAGGTGATCCTTGCCCTCAGGGGTTCACAGCTGTGGTAGCTAAGGATCTGTGGGCTGTGTTCCCACCAATTATACACCAGGTGGGCATAGGTATGGAGTAAAACAGAGATTCAAAGTTTGAGGTAGAAAATTTTATTTATGGGTTTTCTCTTAAGATGATTGTTTTTCTTATTCAGAAAGGAAAAAATGGGTTAGAGTAGAAAAGGCTCATAAGTAGGAGTCAGAAAGTCTACTGTTTACTCCTAGATCCTCTTTCCATTAACTGATGATTCTATAAAAGTCATTTAAGCTGTTAGTTCCAATTTCTTTATATGTACAAGAGGGGCAATGGTTACCTTGCAGATTGAAGTGTGTGTGTGTGTGTGTGTGTGTGTGTGTGTGTATTTGATAAGAATCATCCACTGCATTCTTCTACATATTCAACATTCATTCATTCCTTCTTCTAAATATTCATTTATTCTGTATAACAGTGCGTGTGTGTGTGTGTGTGTGTGTGTGTGTGTGTGTGTATGGCTGCTATAACAAATTACCACAAACTTGGTGATTTAATGTAAAATTATTCTTTCACGGTTATGGAGGCTAGAAGTCCAAAATTTATCAATGGGCTGAAATCAGCACTCTGGAGGCTCTAGGGGAGAATCTGTTCCTTTGCCTCTTCTAGCTTCCAGTGGCTGCTGGCATTCCTTGGCTTGTAGCCACATCACACTCCAATCTATATTTCCATGGTCATACTGCATCTGTTTGTAAGCTCCTGCTGCTCCCCTCTTACAAGGACACTTGTGATTGCATTTAGGGCCCAAATAATACAGAATAATTTCTCCATCTCAATTACATCTTGACTTAATCACATCTGCAAAACTTATTTTTGCCATATAAGTTTTGTTTTGCCATATAAGTTTTTTGCCATATTTTTGCCACAGGTTTGAAGTATTAGGAAATATTTTACATGGCAATTATTCAGACTAGTGCATCCTGCATTCATGCATTTGCCTTGTGCTTTGAGAGTTGATAAAATATATGGATTAGGAATATGGGCTTTGGAGTCAGAAGGACCTATTCCTGACTACTCTCTCTGCCACTTCCTAGATGTGACCTTGGGTGAGTTACTTCCACTATAATAATAGGTATCCCATGAGATTATACATATACATTATTTGGCACAGTTCAGGGTATTAAGCAAATACTCAACAGATATCAGAAATTATCAATATTAGGTCTCCATGGCCTAGTGTTGGAAGTTCTTGTGTCTCCCATTAGAAAATTAAAGATCTGGTGGAGAATGTGAAATACAGTTTCAATGAAGTGCAATAACTGTTATTAGCAAGGAAAGGTCAAGGCTGTGGGAACCCAGAATTTGGCCATATATCTTGAAACGTAGGAAGGAGAGGGTATCTGGGAATCTTAGTGGATAAGAAGTAGTTAACTCAGAAGGAAAAGAGTCCAGGGAGAGTAGTGTGTACCCCAAAAGGGGGAACATGATAGTGAGGCTTACTAAGGAGTAACATGCAGTCTGGGCAGCACCTGAAAGATGCCAGTGGCTGCTTCATGGAGGGCCACCAGTGGCAGGCAAGTCCTGTTTTCTGGGCATGCAGCCTATGCAGTTGTACATGCCCTGCACTTAGAAAGGCTTTGTGCCTTCTTTAGTGCTTTGCTGTTTCTGTTAAAATGTCTGATAATTTTTTAACAAGGAGTTCTGCATTTTTATTTTGCACTGGGCCCTGCAAATTCTGTAGCCAGTCTTGGAGTCAAGAAAATGAGTTTAGGCTTTTTTCTTAAGGACAAGAGCTTCCTATTAAAGACTTTTAAACAGAGGCAAACATGATCTGACTTGAGTTGTAGAAGCATCAGTCACAAGTTGCTTCTGGGGAGACTGATGGATGGGATGTCAATGGAGAAGGTGGTGCAATAATTGAGGTGAGAGGGTCTGGCCGACAGCAGAAAGAACAGTTACAGGAAGGAGGCAACATCAGATTTGATATATTTAGTGGGCAGAAGCAGTGGTAAGTGGACGCTGAAGGTAAAGAGGAGAAAGAAAATCAGGATAACTCCCATGTTTTTATCCCAAATGATAGAGTGAAGCAAAGCCACTGATGAGACAGGGAATCCAGGCAGTAAGAGGCAGCAAATCCTATAAAGAATAATGCTACTGAGTTGTAAGAGATTGTGAAATTCTCCTCTTCCTCTTCTCCCTCATTGCTCTTCCTCTTGTCCTTCTTCTCCATTCTCTCCTCCTTCCCTTCCTTTTCCTCCTATTCATGGAGCTGGGAACATTGGTTATAACCCAATAGGAAAGAATGCGGCAGATTTCAGACTTTACAGAAATTGTTTTCCTGTCTGTCCCCCAAATAGCTTTCAAGGTGCCAAAAGCTTTCCTACCTAGCAGTCTTTTTCCTGCCAACCTGATCCCTCTTTCTAGAAGGATTTTGTCTAGCTACCCTTGCTTCCCTCCCCATAACTGTGTCTTTATGCACATACATAGATATTTAACCACTTATGTCCTCCTTCTTCAGGCTGTTTAACTGACACATTGTCAGGAAAGTCTTCACTATTTTAAAGCATTGCCTCCCAGCTCCAGTACCATGGATGGACACACACACACAGACACAGACACACACACACACACACACACACACACACACACACACACACACAATGCATTCTCCATTACACACTTCACTGTTTCCTGTCCTATCTTTTCAGCACTATCATGACTACAATAAAATATTTTAATGATTATTTGTATAATACCCTTCTCTCTCATTAATCTATAAGCACCAAGAGACAAAAACCATGACTACTTTGTTCACTGTGGCATCTCCTGAATTTTTCACAGCCTGGAAAATCATAAGTGATAAATGAATATTTTCTGAAGGAAATAACATAAAGAAATGAATGAACCATGAATGAATGCAGTTGATTACAATGATAACATAAGGAATCACCTCCAAGCACACAGAGACATAAGGCAAATCTTCAGGGGGCCTGTGTACCCAAACCCTACAGAATGGGTCCCCAGTTAGAAAAAAGAACGCCAGCTCTAATAGTGGAATACTGGACTATTTGATTGTGATGAGAATTACTTTATTGGTCAGCAGTTTATAGTTTATAAACTATTTTTACTTGGATTATCTCTATGGTCCACACAGCAATGCTGAATCAGAGGAATTATTATTCTCAACTGCTAATGAGGAAAGGAGGCTTGGGGAGATGGTGTGACTGCCTAAGTTGTCGCAGAGACTAAGCGGCAGGATCAGTATCAAAAGCCAGCTGTGTTTGGCTCTGAAACCTTCTTCTCCACACCTTAGGGCCTCTTAAGAAAACAATTATTGAGCACACACTCTGTGTCAGGCTCTGGCTTTGCGCTTGGGCTGGAGAGACAGACCTTCCTCTCTGCAGTGAGAGGTAAATGGACAAGTAGACAGGACAGGCTCACACCCAGCATGCAAGGAGCTGGAAGGAGGGGATAACTGAGTCAGCTCTGGGGTTGGCTTAGCGTCTGGGACCAGGACACAGATCCGGGCAGGGGCAGTGCCTTCCTGAGAGACAGGGTTAATCCCTGGCACGCCGGGGTGGCGGAGTACTTGGGGAATGATCTCAGAGACAGACAGGGAGGGCCCTGGCCTTGCTAGCTCTGGTGCTGACAGTCACAGCTCCTGGGGCTGCCTGCTAATGGTGGGGAGGGTGGGAGCTGCCCTCAATCCTCAATCCTTCCATAGTCTTTGCCTTCCTTCCAGTCCTCTCTCCTGTTTTCCAGCACCTTCTCTTCCTGGGCACCCACCAGGCCTCATTCTTTGTCCTTGGCTTTGATTAAAGAAATAACTGACAAGTATTTATGGTGATGCTCCTGCAGAGAAGAAGGGAACTGTGTGCCTTAAGAAGAGATTAGGTTGCATAGAAAAACCACATTGATCCTGAGAGGTGAAGCCCTACTTAGGGGATGCCATTCAGTATAGCTGTGCCTTTGTGAATGTGTGGATATTTGGGGTGAAGTGATGAGGTATGTCACAGAGAAGGCTATTTTTTTCATTCATTTTGGAGTAGGGGAAAGATTATGTCCTTGGAGGGGGGCATAGTTTGGTGTGTTTCCCTACTCTGCCATTTAAATACAATTGTGGCAAATTGTTTCATCACTTTGAGGCTCAGCTTCCACCCCTATAAAGTGAGGACAATTAATAGTACCTACCCTGTGGAATGATTATACAAATTGAATCAGAGAATATATGGAAAGTGGGTGGCCCAGCATCTGTTATATGACTACTTTTTGTTAAAATAGAGCTGTTTGTATGATCTTTTACTCAACACACATTTACTCTGATCTTCTGGACACCAGGTAGAAAACATACCAATAAGTCACTGAGCTTGCTCTCAGGAACTAGTTTAGGAGAGGAGAGAGATATATGAAACCTGTATCTAATGAGTTAGAAGCACTAATTGAGATGGAAAAAAGACAAAGAACTTTGGAACAACAGAAGAGAATGGAACTGTTTCTGAACCATGGGATAGAGGGAGTCAGAGAATCCTTCACACAGGGAGCAACAGGTTGAAATGCTCTGCTAGAGACATCCAAGGAAAGGGACCCTCCTGCATAAGGCCATGAAGAGATCCAGTGACTGGTCAATATGAGGGCTTTCTTGCAATCTCCATTTGCCAACCTGATGTGAAGGCATTTTGCAAACTTTAGTTTGGGTTGGGGAGAGACTTTGGGAATCCCTGGGTGATAAGAAATGAAGCAGTCAGAACATTTAAGATCATGGGCTTTGGAGTCATAAATCTGGGTCCAAATGTGCTTCATTGCTTTACTACTCAGGCACCTTACTTAATATCTCTGGATACCAGCTTCATAGAGCTGGCCCAAGGATATAGGCACAGCACTTATTCCAGGAGTTGGTACCAGTGAATGATCACTGTGTGTGTGTGTGTGTGTGTGTGTGTGTGTGTGTGTGTGTGTGAAAGAGAGAGAGAGAGAGAGGGAAAGTTTATGCATATGAGTTAGCATTTATGGAATGCTTACTCTCTATGGTATAAACTAAGCTAATTATTATGCATGCAAGATCATGTGAAATGGTTCTATTAAGCCCATTTCACAGATGAGAAAAATGAAGTTTAAGAGAGGCTAAGTAATTTGTCTTAGGCCACATGGCTAGAAAGCAGGAGATCCAGGATTTGAAAATTGAACCAGATTGCTAGGTATAGAAACACCTACATATTAGCTGTCCTTCTAAGACCTAGTCAAGGGCAAGCTTCCCTTTTGGTCTAGAGTCACTCCTTGTGGCTAAGATTCCAGTTAACATGCAGCCAGTCAGAATTAGACCCTTTGAATCATAAAGTCCCATGAAAAATAACAAGTTTCATCTCTTGGGGGATGAAAGGCCCCACCCAAAGCTTGATCCAGAGCCTTAAAGGGAGGAAAAAGAAGGAGGGAGAGATGGCTTTACTCAGAAAGGTGACACACGTTTTTCCAGGGGCTGCCTCCAGAGATGGGATGGAGATTCCAAGTACAGCGGTTTAAATTTTTTATTCGGTGTTTCATTCTTGCTTTGGGCTTGGGTAAGGTTGTACGGTTGAATTGTAAACAAAAATGGAAAAAGAGGAGAAGGCTTTAAACTGCAAGTCTCAGGAAACTCTTTCACTCTGACTATGTCACATAATTCTGCTTGTACACACACAGTAAGCCAGATTCTACTGCTCCGGTTATGTTTCAAAAGGGGAATCTGTATGGGGAAGCAGTAGGGAGTGAGGGAGAGATTTGGGAAAAAACAGGCCTTGGGTCTGAAAAGGTGGGATTTGCTTTGCACAATTAGTTTCTTGAATTATTTATCTCGATTGCCCAACGTTCAAGTGGCACTGGGCACTGTGCCTTGTGCTAGGCTCTGCAGGGGCCCCTGCACTGGAGGAAAGTGATAGACTCTAAGTGATGAGATAGGGGAGTTTGTCCACAGTACAGAACTGGTACAGAGAAGGGCATGATGACCTAACACTAGGTCAGAGTTCTCCTCATCTTATTTAAATTTTTTAAATGTTTATTTATTTTGGGGAGAGAGAGAGAGACAGAGTGTGAGTCGGGAAGGGGCAGAAAGAGAGGAAGATACAGAATCTGAAGCAGGCTCCAGGCTCTGAGCTGTCAGCACAGAGCCCGATGTGGGGCTTGAACTCACGAACCGTGAGATCATGACCCTAGCCAAAGTCGGATGCTTAACCAATTGAGCCACCCAGGTGCCCCACTTTTCATCTTATTTTAAACACAGCAGGGGAATATGTCTTTCAAAATAACCCTATTTCATTGAAAGAGGCAAGTAAATAAAATGATCATAGCAAAGAGAAAGAGTGATTCAGGGCACTTGTTTCTTAAGAACCAAGTTCAACTTTGTATCATCTCTTCCATCCTCACAATTCTATCATCTCTTCTGTCCTCATAGGTGCAATCTTGTATCTGCCTCACATGTTCATTCTGGCTATTCTCTAGCTGGAAGCAGAGCAAAGGCAACTGTAAGGGCCCTAATGTTCCTTCTCCACATAGGTCTGTTGAGCATTCAAAAAAGACACTTGGGTTTAAAGATTGGCTTAAAGACAGGGAAATCCATCCTTTAGGTCTTCTGAATATGACAAAAAGAAAAAGAAAGAAAAATAGAAGGAGAAATAAAATCTACTCTATCTTTGGTGAAAGGGGAAATAGTTACAACCTAAACCAAAGACTCTGATAAATTCCTACCCAGGGCTGAAATGTGGTCTGTGGCAAGGGGCCGGAGAACATAATGTACCGCCTAAACCTTGAAGTGGATGCAGATTTTCTTAAGAGTGTTACAATCCTGAAGACACTACTCAGTGATCCTTTGATTAAAACAGGGAAATCTAAGATTGTGGGCAGCTCAGGAAGAAGACAGAGGTAATGCTATGGGAAACCACTGGCCCAGAAGCAGGCTCTCTACAATGGCATTTGTAGCTATTCGTGAGTTAGCCCACCCACTCCTCCTTCCCCACCTAGTCTTGTTCACTCCATCTCTGAGAATGAAAAATGAAAGCGTGGAATGAAAACAGTGATCTACAGATCACAAATCAGGCTTGTAACATAGAGTTTGTATGGAATCCAATCTGATCTCCCAAATACCTACAACAAAAGGGAAGGAAACATGCCCCCAGCAATGGCAAAGTTAAATTGGGTGAAAGTGTTCTAGAAAATGAACAAAATAAAGATGCCTACCTCCTTCAAAGAGTTTCCCTCACTGGGAATGCAAGCTGGTGCAGCCACTCTAGAAAACAGTATGGAGGTTCCTCAAAAAATTAAAAATAGAACTACCCTATGACCCAGCAATTGTACTACTAGGTATTTATCCAAGGGATACAGGTGTGCTGTTTCAAAGGGACACATGCACCCCAATGTTTATAGCAGCACTATCAACGATAGCCAAAGTATGGAAACAGCCCAAATGTCCGTCGATGTCAATGAATGGATAAAGAAGATGTGATATATCTATACAATGGAATATTACTCAGGTCATGATCTCGTAGTCTGTGGGTTTGAGCCCTGCACTGGGCTCTGTGCTGACAGCTCAAGAGCCTGGAGCCTGCTTCAGATTCTGTGTCTCCCTCTCTCTCTGACCCTCCTTTACTCGCACTCTACCTGTCTGTATCTCAAAAATAAATAAACGTTAAAAACAACAACAGCAATGGAGTATTACTCAGCAATAAAAAAGAATGAAATCTTGCCATTTGAAACTATGTGGATGGAACTGGAGGGTATTATGCTAAGTGAAATTAGTCAGAGAAAGACAAATATCATATGACTTCACTCATATGAGGACTTTAAGACACAAAACAGATGACATGAAGTAAGGGAAACAAAAATAATATAAAAACGGGGAGGGGGACAAAACGTAAGAGACTCTTAAATATGGAGAACAAACCAAGGGTTACTGGAGGAGTTGTGGGAGGGGCGATGAGCTAAATGGGTAAGGGGCATTAAGGAATCTACTCCTGAAATCATTATTGCACTATATGCTAACTAATTTGGATATAAATTTAAAAAATAAAATTAAAAAAAATAAAATAAAAGCCAAAGAAAATACAAAAAAATAATAAAAAATAAATTAGGTTATTCTGAAACAAGAAAAAAAGAAAATGTTTTATAAAATAAGGTGATTTAATAGAAAGAAACATCACTATATCCTATGGCAAAATTTTTTATATAGAATAATGAGCAAAAATCCTGGTAAACTTATTATATTCCAGTACTAGTGTTACCACTAACAGCAACGATAGTAAAACTAATATAAAAAGGAAAGGTCCAGGCCTACTTAATGCTTTTCCACAGCAACATGTAATGACAAAAGACAGTGGAATAGGGTCCATAATTTATGGAAGATAGGAATTTGGACTCACTAATTTTATATCCAGCAATAGTTTGTCTTTGGAATATGAAGGTAATATCTATATCCTCATATATGCAGAATTCAATATACAGCATGCAAAACCTTTCTTGGGATTAAAAGAACAGATGCTAGGTAAAGGAATGCAAGAAATGAAGAGACAAGAGTAGACTTAAAACACTTAGGAGTAGAGAAGACATGGTAAAAAAGTAGTGGTGGTGAGGGGCACCTGGGTGGTTCAGTCGGTTAAGCATCTGACTTTGGCTCAGTTCATGATCTCATGGTTCAGTTAGTGTGATGGAGGCCCACATGGGGCTCTCTGCTGTCAGCACAGAGCCCACTTGGGATCCTCTGTCTCCCTTTCTCCCTACCCCCCCCATTCACATGGCTCTCTGTCAAAAATAAAATAAACATTTGAAAAAAATTGGTGAACATTGTCTATTTAAATATGTAATTAATATTAATGACTCTGAGTGTTACTGTTACCAAGAACAAAACTATTATAAAGCTTGAGAATAAAAACATAATATTTAAATCCAGAAAAGGGGAAAAGCAAGGATTCAAGAGATACTATTTAGGGTGGAAGCATATAATTTTTAAAAATGTCCTCAATATCAGTGTTTTAAATAATGTCGCCCCCTTTATTTTAGAGGGAGTTTTCATAAATGGAATCTATTTTTGTAAAGAAACTTTTATTTAAAACTCCATAACGCCTTTGGTTTCTGTTACATTCAAGAAACTTGAGCATAATCCTTTGTATTTCAAAATGATCTACACTGGGTGATTATAATCTCACTCAGAGGTGATATATGGGTAATGTATGGTTTCAAAAATGTATTTATCTGTGCCTTTCTTCTTAATCAAAGTAGACATGCTAATGAAACAGTGGACTAACAAATAGAATTCGGTTGAAATGAAAATCTGTAAAAGTGAAGAAAAAAAAGAAAGAAGAAAGAGATGATGATCAGAAATTAGAAACCATGTACTATGCCTTTGGACTACTCAACACAAAAATAAGCCAACATTCATAGTAAAGGAAAATGTTGTAGGAAATATGCGTCACAACTGTGAGTTCTGCAGAGCTAAACAACTCTTTATAGGACTCTTCTTACACCTGATATTAATATTCCCTTTGCATTCAAAATGCAAGTTTCCTATATATTTAACATTTGCAAAGGTCATCAAGTCATCAGGACTTACATTTGATAGAATCTGCTTCTATCTTCTGCAATTTGTAACTAAAGAGACCTATATTGCTTGTTCAAGAGTTCTATCCTTGGACTCTGACATCTGTCCCTCTGATGACTGTAAGTTCACAATCTGAGGATTGTGGTTTTGTATGCTCATTCACCATTCTTCAGAATCTGGTAATATGTTTGTTGTATAGCAGTACTTAATAAATATTTATGAATAGAATAAATTAACAAATGATGTATACACAGATATTAAGCCCTATTCCCAAGGTCACCTAGCAAGGGAGCTATAGAACTGGAATTTGATCCTTGGATTCCTTAACTTTTTTTTTTTTTAATTTGTTTAATGTTTTATTTATTTTTGAGACAGAGAGAGACAGAGCATGAATCAGGGAGGGTCAGAGAGAGAGAGACACACAGAATCTGAAGCAGGCTCCAGGCTCTGAGCTGTCAGCACAGAGCCCGACACGGGGCTCGAACTCACGGACCATGAGATCATGACCTGAGCCGAAGTCGGACGCTTAACCGACTGAGCCACCCAGGCGCCCCGGATTCCTTAACTTCTAAACTCACTCTACTCTCTGCTGTACCATACTTGCTTTCCTAAGCTCTGGAGAAAGGGACAGTAGAAATTCTAATTGTGAAATATTTTTTCAAGTGTCAAGTGACACTTTGACAGTCTTTGGACCTGTCTTTGGACCTAGACTTTGGACCTAGATTTTGGACCTGCCATAGATGATGATCCTTCTGATATATTATGAGTTTGAAGAAAAGAAGGAAAAATATTAGAAGACATTATATCCTAAGATACAAAAACATAAAAGATTACAAGCCAAGGTCCTTGGCCACTCACACCACTTTGATAATGGGTTCATGGATTGGAAAAGAGCTCTCCATATACTCTCTACTCAGCTCTCAGCTTGGTCTGCCAAAGGGTGGGAATGTTTGGATTCTATCCTCCTGATGGTGCTGACTCATCACACAACTCCAGGGGGCACTTAAAGACTTCAATGCAATGGTGACTTTGGCATTTTGAAAGATTGCTTTCTGTAATGAGATGTTAAAATAGGATCATTTGTGAGTTACTTTCAGAATATACAGTGTCAACTACTTCTACCTTCTAGAGTGTGGTGTTAGCTGACACATATATTCCTTGTAAAAGATGGGGCCAACGATAATGTGACTATTAGCCCAATATTCACCTGGAGGGTATAAAAAATAGTGAAGAGAAGATTTTAAAAGTGAGAAACGTTTTAACTGGAAAAAGTTGTTAGTGATGTGGTTTTTGCACATGGAGGGAGACAAGAGCTCATTTTATCTCATTTCAGGAAGAATGAGTTAAAGGAATTTTAAGAAAACTGAAATCTGTAAGCTGACAGTGGTTGATAATGGACTCATGCCTGCTAAAGCCTAACTGAGGAAAAACAGTGCCTGGTAGCTGTTCTGGTGATAGATGATGAGGGCGGTTCTGTCGGGAATGACCTACCCTCCCAGAGTTCATTGGAACAAAAAATAGATGTTTCTAATGGACCAGATGGTGGTCACCAGAAAAGAGGAAGCTAAGAGTCATCCTTAAAAGACTTTTCCCTAAAGTCTTTTGGGAGTCTGGATGAGTGTTGGGATCCCAGTAAAGAAGTCTCTATGGGACAGCCATAGGGGAGGTTGCAGTGTGGAGAACAGAAGGCATGTTAAGATATCCAAGAGTGTAGGAGGACTGTTCCTAAAGAACTCAGAAGTATACTACAAAAAAGTAACAGCTTGGAACATCCACTGATCCTAGTCTCAGTTTTTATTTCCTATTATGCCCAAAGGAAACCAATGTCAGATTATAACAGCACTGATAAAGAGAGAATATTCCTGGTCTTTGTCTCTCCTCAGTCTTCCACTTCAATCCTCATGAGGGGAATGAAGGGAAAAAAGAGAAAGGAAACTATGAGCACCAAACCTCATGGAGGCCTGATCTAGGGAAGGAAGAATCGTAAGTGATAAATGACGTTAAAATTCTTACAATTCCACAGGATTGAACATGTTCGTCATTGAACTGAACTGAACTGAATTAATCACTGAACTGAATTGTTTGGGGGATGTTTTTATATTATCGAAGAACAATCAGACAAACCATTGAGCCAATTCAATGTTATATTCAGTCACAGAAGAAGAACTGACATTCCAGAATATGTCTAAATGGGCAATGGGGAAAAGAGCAGAATTCTGCCCCCCAGCCCCGCCCCACATAACATTCAGAGTCCCAATCTTTCAATGTCTTGGTTATGCTTTGATTGTTTGCAGGAGGGAATTAGGGGATAAAAAACTCACTATGATTTGAATTCCATCTATTCCCCTAGTCCGACCCTACCCTATGCAAGATTCCCTCTAACATGATTAAAACAACTAGTATTACAGAGCATTTGCTTTGTTCCACGTACTACGCTAAGTGCTTTATGAAAATTAACTAACTTAATCTTGTTACCATCTCAAGGAGGCAGGTTTCATAGTATCATTACAGATTAAGAAACTGGAGCTAAGACTGGGGAAGCACTTGTAACCAACATCGCATGACTACTGAGTGGCAGAGTCCAAGTTTCAGTGAAAAATGTAACCAACTCAAAAGCTTCATCTATTAACCAAGAATCCACTTCCCATCTCTCAAGCAGATGTTAAGAAGACACTTGTGATAAAGACTTTGTTAGTCTCTAATTAAACTCTGAAGCCTGGGAAAGAACTAACTGTAAACAACCCATTTCAACTTAATTATCCCATTGCTGCAAGGGAAACAGCAGAAATCTACTCCTTGAAATTTCTGCTCATTGCAATTAGTTCTGCCTTATAGAACCACATTAAATAAGTTCAAATACTTTAATAAAGGAGAATCTTTGGGCTACAATGAGCATATCTCCTTTAAATCTCTTTTTTTCCAACTGAAACAACTCAGTAATTTCTAACATGTGTCATCCTTTAACTTGTACTTAAATGATACCAGTTAAATGTGGCTTCCCTGACACTTGTTTCCACTAAGAGATATAGTACTTTGCTCACTGCACTGTACTGTAGGCAATTTAAACTTCCCATATGCAATTAGACTTTAATAGTGAATGTTTATCAGCTGGTTTGGATTGAAGATTCCTCATTAGATCCTTCTTCCATCTAGATTTAAAAATATATATATTTATTTTTTGAGAGAGAGAGAAAGAGAGACAGTGTGAAGAGGGAAGGGACAGAAAGAGAATGAAACACAGAAGCCAAAGCAAGCTCCAGGCTCTGAGTGGTCAACACAGAGCCTGACGTGGGATTCGAACTCACAGACCACAAGATCATGATCTGAGCCAAAGTCAGATGTTTAATCGACTGAGCCACCCAGGCGTCCCTTCAATTTGGATTTTTTAATCTAGACTCCCCAAAGTTTATTAATGTATTTCCAAAGTCACTCCGATAAAATTAAATCTTGACTTTGCCCCTCAAGGGATTTGATATCTGTTTTGTTTTGATGAGAACCATGGCCTAATTTGAGTCACTTAAATAGTGAATGCTTCTTCCTTCCCCTTAGTGACCTTTTAATTCATCCTTGATACATTTGCGTTTGTTTGTTTTTTGACATTCTGCTTTGGATATAATTCCATGACATTCAAGTAGAGCATTTTCTGGATATTTAGAAACAGAGGGCTAGTATTGAGGGGAAATGTTAAGGGTAGGGAAACTTTTTGCATGTTCTCAATTTAGGGATGGATCAATTTTAAGAGAATGTGTAAATACAGAAAGAAAAATAAGCAGAGAAGGAAGACTAACCTTGGAAATGGGAGGGAGACATCTGAATAAGAGTTAATAATAATGATTGCAGGTAACTAATATCAACTTTTATTTGTTAGTTATTATATTTCAGACTCTGAAAACTGCTTTACCCACATTATATAATTCTAGATACAACATTAAAAGGTAAATATTCTTTTCCTCAGGTTGTTGAGGAAACTGAGACTTGTAGCTATTGACTCACTTGCTACAGGTCTTATAGAAATTAGATTGCAGAGGTAAGAGTCAAACTTAGAGTTGTTTTTAATTTCAAAGTCTAGTGTGCCTTAACCACTGTGCTTATTGCCTCCTAAGTCAGAAGGAGTCTAAGTGGAGATACTAAAAACAAATAAACAAAACCCACAAAGTCTCTGATGTGGAAGAGAAATTGAAGAGAATATAAAACTACCAGATTTAGTTAGGAGGTAGAAACTAGAGGCAGTAGCAGTTGAAATTTCAGCAGTTTGGAGCAGAATGGTGGTCTTTACCTCACTGGGGGTGCTAGAAGATGCTATTACCACTTTTAGCCTGAGAATAGACCAGTGGTTTTCAACCCAGGGCAACCTTGTCCTCCAGGGGATATTTGGCAATGTCTAGAGACATTTGTGGTTGTCTAGTTGCTGAGTGCAAGAGGAAAGGGACGCTGTTGGCATCCAGTGGGTAGAGGCCAGGGATGTTGCTAAACTTCCTGCAGTGCACAGGACATCCCCCACAACAAATAATTACTTGGTCTAAAATGTCAATAACACCGAGCTTAAGAAACTGTGACATGAACTACAGTTACTAATCTTTATAAAACGGTATCTTTATCTATACTTTATTATCAAGTAGCACTATCATGTCTGAAGGGACTGAGATTAGAGGCCATGAGAACACAAATAAATGTGTTGGCCATGCAGGAAGAAGGGGAAAGGAATATACTTTGGGGTAGGACTTACAGCCGTGGAAGGAATGTGCTGAACATGTACATGCCATTGTTAATACTAAGTTCTGAGTTAAGACTGCATGCCAGCCATCCTTAGCATGGGTGGTTTTTGGGTCTAACTAGAAAGAATTGGCTTTTGTATCAATACTCAATGATTGTAGCAGATTTGCCTGTCTCCTGTGTTTTTGCTATTCCTTCTTTATGAAAAAAATCAATGTCGGTTTTAAGTTTTTAAAGGAGGATCTGTTACCTGCTATATTTAGCATCATGAAGGAGGAAAACTGCAATATTTGCTTTCCATAAATTTGCAAAAAGAAAGGTATTTTCCACCCACCGCACCCATTCCATGGTTTTCCACCGACAGCTGCATATATGGATATCCTGCCATATATCTCTGGAGAGAAGGAGAGCTGGAAGGTGTGGGAAGGCCCATGAATGGGGCCATTGAGTCAGCTATTCCTCGATGGGCAGGCATGATTGCTTTCAAGGGGCCAGTTCTCTTGCTGTGACCACATAGCTGGAGGCACAGCCAATGGATAGGCTTCACCCAATAATTCTTGGTTGATCCACATTTGGGTCAGTAATGTGGTGGGCAGCGTCAGTTGCAGCTCCAGGCTCCAAACGGCTACTTTCCAAGCTCCTTACAATCATACCCTGTTGATGGAGGCAACGGGGGAGGTATGAGTGGGAGAGGTGAGGAGAAAGAAGGAAATGGTTTCCATGAATTATTGCTAGAGTTTTTAGAAAAATAAAAGCCTGCTTTTGAAGAAGAGATAAAGGGATCTCAGCATCATGCCACTCCCATTGCTCTTAGGATAAAGTTAAAACTGCCTAATATGGCCCACTAGGCTGGGCATGAGATGGTCTGTCTTGCTAGCCTCCTCCAGGGCTATTCTTGTCTTCTCTAGCCAGGCTGACCACCATTTTCATGTCCCTTTAATCCTCAAAGTCTTTGCAAATGCTATTCTCTCATCCTGGAAAGGTTTGCCCCCTTATCTTTCTCCTGGCTAACTCCTACTCATCCTACTCTACTCATGTTTAGTAATTGAAACATAACTTCCCTGACTTCCCAGACTAGGTAAGATTGCTGTTACCTATTTCCCTGGTAGCCCGATCTTCTTCATTGTGGTTATCCCAATTTCAATAGTATAATTCCCCCATTAGTCTGTGAGCTATACAAGGGTTAGGACATATCTGCCTTGGTCATCCCTATACCACCAGTACCTAGCCTAGCACTGACCCACAGTATCTATGACTGAATGTATTATTAAATAGCAGGTAATGATGGAGAAAAAGAGGTGGAAGAGGAGTAAGAAAAGGAAAGAAGGAATGGGAAAAAGTATAAAAGAATAAGGCAAGAACTCCATATGAAAGAAACAGTATCAATCATTAGGTTCAACTTCTGGACTTACCTATAAGTAAATGGGAGAATGGGGAAGGCTAAAATCTAGATCACCTGAACTAATCCAACAAAATAAACAGACAAATAAACACAATAAGTCTAGAGAGAGTATTCAGAAAGAGGTCAAACACCCTCATACTTAGAGGGAGTAGTGAGCTTGTTATGTCTCCGTGCAAGCCAATTCCTTGGGTTATCCTATCGAGTAGCCACATGCTCTATCTCCCACCATTTTTAAGATGACTAGGGGCATTAGCACTTAGCAAGCAAGAACTCTATGCCAAGGATTGTGCAGAGCACATCAAATACATTTTCTCACTTTATCCTCAGACACCACATATTGAGTTAAGGATTGTTTCCCTGTGACACTGATGGAGGAAATTGAGACTCAGAATCTCAGAAGAAAGCACACTGCCCTGGGTACCTGAAGACCTCATTCATTTATTCACTCTCTGATCCCTGCCAAACTGATGTCTTTTACTGATACTTCAATTGTTTTTTTTTAACCTTTATTTATTTTTAAGAGATAGAGAGAGACACAACATGAGCAGGAGAGGGGCAGAGAGAGAGGGAGACACAGAATCCGAAGCAGGCTCCAGGCTCCGAGCTGTCAGCACAGAGCCTGACGCAGGGCTCAAACCCACAAACTGTGAGATCGTGACCTGAGCTGAAGTTGGACGCTCAACCCACTGAACCACCCAGGCGCCCCAGAATTGTTACTTTCTCATGGGAGGTTCTCCTTACTTCCCTTGATGGTCAAATCCTCTCTTGGAGGTTTCCATCTCACCTTCTTTGTATCTTTCACAATTTAAACTGGGCATTTTTGAGTGATTAGTTGACTACTATCTGCAGGCAAGGCACATTCCAGAATGGATTGGCCTTGTTTTCCCCAGCCCCTGCATAATCCCTGCCACATAAAAGGTTGCTAGTAAATATACTTATAAGCAAATGGCTGAGATCCTTTTAGGGTGCACTTGTTGTGTTTTGGGTTCTGTACTGGTCTATCTGGATACAGAGAAAATGTATACATGGCCATTGATTTAATGGAGCCAACAGTCACTTGTCGGGGGGTGAGGTGGAAAGTACTACTAGAAGGAAAGAGAGACAGAGAGAGAGAGAGAGAGTCAGAGAGAGAGAGAGACAGAGAGAGAGAGACAGAGAGAGAGAGAATTGAAATAGGTAAATAGCTTTCAGGAACTGTTTTCTAGAGAAGAAACTTGATGAGAGCTTCCCAAAGGTGAGAAAGCTTTTGTCAGGTATGCAAGGGTGAGATATGGTTAGGGAGAAGGAAATGTAGATGGAGGGAATGATATGAGCAGAAGGAAAAAAAAAGGAGGTATGAAACAGCACATGTGTTTGGCAAGTGTAAACAGATTGGTTTGCCTGGAGTGTTCAGAGCATGGTCAGGATGAGATCGCAGAGGTCAGATGTGGGCTACATCACAAAGTGGTTTTCATGCTTGCCTTGGGGGTTTGAGCTCTTTACTGCAGCTGATAGCAAACACATGTGGATGGTGATGCACAGTTGAGAGAGTATTGAATCATTCATCTGTTCTTTGAATCCACGTTCCACTGGGTCTTGATACTATACCATGCCTTGTGCTACTACACAGAAGAACATGGGTAGAGCTTAACAAGACAGATTCCCTCCTCCAAGAAGGCCGCAATTTCTTAAATATATAACAGAAGTCAGGCCCTGACATCTACTTTGCCTTTTGAGATGTAGATGCAAAAATGAAACAACTTGAGAGCAATCACAAAGTCCTCTCCCACTCAGCACACCCAGAGCAACCCGGTAGTGACAGACTGGGCAATGGTGTGAGGCAGCGGGAAGGGAGGGATCACCATAAGGAAAGAGCATGTAACTCCAGGAGCTCCTCCTGGAGAAAGCAGGTCATAGTATCAATTCTGCAGTCCCTAGAGAAGAATGCCCATATTCTTCTGTTCTTAAACATATGTTGCAATGTTTTTCATAACTCTGGACTGAAGAGACTCTCCATCTATAACATTAGATGGCTGCCCAAATTTTATAATCCTCCCATATCCTCCCCTTAGCTAACCTTTATTGGGCACCTGCTTTTTGCCAGGCACTCAACACAAGCATTTACTTACACTAACCTATTTAAATTTTTTTAAAGTTTATTTATTTATATTGAGAGAGAGAGAGCAGGGGAGAGGCAGAGAGAGAGAGAGAGAGAGAGAGAGAGAGAGAGAGAGAGAGACAGAATCCCAAGCAGGCTCCATGCTGTCAGCACAGAGCCCGATGCAGGGCTCGAACTCACAAACCATGAGATCATGACCTGAACCAAAACCAAGATTTGGGCACTTAACCTACTGAGCCACCCAGGTGCCCCTATTACTATCCTATTTAACCCACTAACATGTGAGTTCCAGAAATACCTTTTATACATGAGAAACCTGTAGGAAGGATAAGAAGTGGTCCAGCACAAAAATGTGTTTCCATAAATGTCCTACAACAAAACCTGAGAACGTTCCAATATATCATATAGCATAATATGCACTGTAGTTTAGATTTAAGCATACTAAAACTGTCACTATTAAAATACCACTGAGTGTTAGCAAAGGAATAATCCAGTAATTATTATCCTTCAATTATCCATTATTCCCCAGGAAGTCGGCCTACTTCATGCAAACCCAACACTCACTTCTGAGGTCCAGGGAAATTCAGCACTGGCCCAAAGTGATAGCATGTTGGTGGCAAAGCCAGGATTGGGACTCATGCTTAAAATTCCTGTTGTCTTGATCTTGACACTAAGGGTTATAGATTCTAATGCCAGATCAGATGTTTGCTTCCCATTTCATTTTCTTCTTACAGAAAGGTATGTTGGAAAGGGTGTGGGTTTTGAAGCCAGTTGGATCTTGGTCCAGATCCAAGCTCTACCATTGACTTACTCTGTGACCATGAATGATTTCCTCCCTGGGTTTCAATGTCCTGTGAATGAAGTGAAAAATATCTTTCTAACAGGTTGTAATGAGTACAAATAGTTAGCACATGTACAGCACAGATAGAACAGTGTCCACCACATAATATAACTTAATACATGTTAGTTCTCCAGCTTCCTTTGCCAGAAGATGGAAGGAAGGTACAGCTGCCAGTGGCACCTGAATACTCAAGGGCACAATATTCTCAAAGGATGTGAACTTTCTTTGCTCCTTCCCCTCAACCAGGATTTATCTCTTATCCCTGTGACTGTTCTATCAGGTGGGGAGACTTGGTTGGAAATACTTTCTTAGATTAGAAAGACGAGCTGGGATTCAAGGAATGCCTCTCCAGAGTCTCCATGTCAGCAGGCCTTTACAGTTACCAGGTGAGCAGACAGTTACTTTCTGGGTTGATAAAACAAATCCATTATTCATCTGCCCATAAAACTATGTCCTTTATTGTCAGTGCTGACATGTTAGTTTTATTATATAAGGGAAGACTCTGGGTTGAGACCACCCTTTAGTCTCATTTCAAAGAGAGGGGCTTTTTTTAGAAATGGCAGGAATGGGCTCTGTCTGTTCACGGAAGGACACTTTGCTGAAATAGTGGGGCTTTGTAAGTCCCTATAGGAATGGAGGTGGCTGAATTTCCAGACTTGGATTTGGCTGAAGGAATTTCTGACAGACACATCCCTTCAATGGTGACTTTGGCCTCATTGGTGTCTTGGGAGCAGAAAAAAACTTTTACATTTTGAGAATAGGAACCAGGCCCTCCTCTCCCCTACTTCCTCCCTCTTATTTACTTTAAAAAAAAAAAAAAAGAAAAGAAAAAAGAAAAAACTTCACTATGGCTATATAGTAAGAAAGTAATTAAGTATGTAGGAAAGACATGCACCTACTTTCTATATTTCCAGTGGAAGAGAACAAGATTCAGACACTTCTTCAGATGTCTCCAACCCTACAGCTTTCTAGAATTATGTAATATTTTTTTCAAAATCTGAGAAGTCTCCTTGACTGGATGTTTTCAATATACAGACACAAGTGATATCTTCTATTTTTTACTTTTCATTTCTCTCTAAAGATTCACTTTTAAGTACTCTCATGAATTTTTTTTAAATAACATTTTGACCTTCCCAATTCCCATGAAGAGACACCATTGAGTTATTGGGATGGTATTAACTGGGATGAAAGCAAAGACCATTAAGTAATGAAGTGTACAAAGTACCTGCTATGTGGCAGATATGATACTGGAAGCTAAAAGTATAGCAGAGCAAAAGAAAAGACATAGACTTTGCCCCTATAGAGCTACTTTCCTGTAAATTTTCAGCTGAATTCATGAAGCTGGATATTTTAAAAATTAATTACTTAGTTAATTTAAAAATTAGTAATCAATTACATTAAAATTAATTAATTAATTAAAATTTTAGAGCAGTATAAAGTTCACACAAAATTAGAGGAAGGTAGAGAGTTCTCATATACCCTTGATATTATACATGCATAGTCTCTCCTACTATAAACACTGTCAATCAGAGTAGTACACTTATTACAACTGATGACCCTACATCAATGTGTCATAATCACCCAAGTCCATAGTTTACATTAGCGTTGACTCTTGGTCTTGTACATTCTATGGGCTTGGACAAATTTATAACTACAGGTTATATCTATCATTGTATTATTGTACAGAGTATTTTCACTCTCCTAAAAATTCTCTGTGGTCCACCTATTCATCCCTTTTTCTCCTAAACCCTGGCAACTAATATTTCCATAGTTTTGCCTTTTCCAGAATGTCATATGGTTGGAATCATCCAGAGTGACTTATTTCACTTAGCAATATGCATTTAAATTTCCTCCATGGCTTGAAAACTCGTCTCTTTTTACTGTTAAACAATATTAAATAATATGGATGTATCCTAGTTTATGTATCCATTCACCTACTGAGAGACATCTTTGTTGCTTCCAAGTTTTGGCAATTATGAATAATACTGCTTTAAATATCCATATGTATATGGATGTTCTCGTGTAAACACAAAGTTTTAACTCCTTTGAGTAAATAACAAGGAGCATGATTGCCGGATTGTTTGGTAAGAATTTGTTTAGTTTTGTAAGAAACCACCAAACTGTCTTCTGAAATGGCTGTACCATTTTGCATTCCAACCAGCAATAAGAGTTCCTTATGCTCTATATTCTCACCAGCATTTGGTGTAGTCAGTGTTCTGGATTCGGGCCATTTCTAATAGGTATCCTATTGTTTTATTTTGCCTTTCCCTAATGATATTTAATGTGAAGCACCTTTTCATATGTTTATCTGCCATCTATATATCTTCTTTGGTAAGTTATGATAATTTTTGCATTTATAACATGGCAAAGCAATTGTGAGAGTTAAGTGACACAATATATATGAAAGTGAGGGGACATGGCCAACTGGTTAAGAGGGAAATGTCTGAAACCAGAATGCCTAGGTTTGAATCCCAGATCTAAGCTACTAAACCTCTTTCTGCTTCATGTTTCTCTTCATTATAATGAGGAAAGTGATTATATTTACTTTATACAGTTGCTATAGGGAAAAACTTAACTTATGAAAAGCATGTAATGTCTAGCATAGAGAAAGTACACAATATGCTGTTTCTTGGGCACATAGCAAATGCTCAATTAAATTTTGTTGATTTAATGAACTTAATACAGAAGAAAATGAAATTCTGTGATGTGGAGTTGGGTTTGCTCTTGGATGTATAACTTTCCTAAAACAATTAGGTTTGGGAGGTGTTGTTTCCAACTAAGACCTTAAAAGTTATTACACAACTCATGGGAATTGGGGAAAGCTTTACTCATTCTTTCAAATCATCTCCCTGAAGACTGATTCTTTCCCCCTTGAAGTTTCCACTTTCTTCACTGGTGTGGAATTTGGTCAGAGGGAAAGATTATTTTCCCCTTAAAGGACATCTTAAATCAAGCGTTTTTCTTGAGTTTGCAACTGAGCACATGATTCCTTAGGAAGTTATAAATAAGAGAGCTGTGGTGTTGTTAAACCAGGCAGTCAAGCGTCAGGAATTCAGTTGAAATGAACTGATTGCTGAGATCCCTTGAAACTTGTTATCTTTTAGGCTCATCCCAGCCTCTGTTACCAGAGGTAGGTGGTGACTCCCAGCACCATCTCATTTTCTTCTCAATCCCACTTTCACTAGTTTAAGGATCACGATGCTGATTCATTCATTAATCAAATGTTTATTGGGTTTACACCATATATTAAGCACTATGTTAAGTGCTGATGATTTAGGTATGAATAAATCATCATCCCTGTTCTTATGAGTGCTGTCTTCCAGTGGAGGATTAGATAAGAATACAGGACTTTTTAATAAACTGGAGCAGATGGGGTGTTGGCACAGGGACAGAGCTGGGGTGCAAAGCAAGGCTCGTACCTCCTTCTGGGGGCCAGAGCACAGAGGGTGAGCTGTGTGAGCTGAGGTATGAAGGACAAGTAAATGTCAGCCAAGCAAAGTAGACATGGGCCTTTTAGATGTATTTCAGCCAGAAGTAACAGCCTGTATAGACCTAGACATTAGCAAGAGAATGGCACTATAAGAAATAGCAAAGAATCTATGAAGGCTGATGCATTAAGTTGGGTGTAGCAAGACCCAAGGTTGGAAAAACAAACAAAAGGCAAATCTTGACAGCTTGTAGGTCATTTAAGGAATCTGAACTAGCACAGTGCTTGGAACATTGGTACAACTTTGTTGAAAGACTAAACGGATCAATGAACTTTATCCTGAGGGCAACGGAGAGACTTAACTGATTTTAAATTAACTTCTGATTTGTGTTAGGTGATGCATGATTGAGGAAAACAAATGACCCACCCAGTGCCTCGTATGGGGAACTGACACAAGAGGAACGGTTTTCTTCCACATCTTGCAACCTCTGGGAATATGAGGGATCAGGAGAAGAAGCCAGACAGAAGAGGATTCATTCCTGGGAACAGACTAAGCAAGACAGATCTACGTCAAGCCTCCCAAAATGCAGAGACTGTAAAGTCAACCAGTATGGATAAGAAAATTAATGGATTTTGTTGTGGTTTAAGCAAGTCTTAAGAGAGGATGGTTCCAATCCTGCCTCTGTCTCTTACCATCTGTGGGCTTTAACCTCTTGGAGACCCAGTCTCTTCATATGGAAGAGGGAGCCATAATATCCTGGTACAGTGCTGTTGTGAGTCAGTAATGCCTTTATATATAATGCTTTTACCTATAAAATTCCTATCATAGTGCCCATACTTTTGCTAAGATACTTAGAACAGATCATTTAAGATGAGAAGTCATCACAAAATTTGGATATTTTCTAAAATACCACTAAGAATGACTATATTTATGGAGAGCTTATGTCATTCAAGTCACTGTTCTAAGGATTTAAAGTAATAATTGATCTAATCTGTCTAAAGACCCTTTGAGACAGGGAATTCTATTATCCCCATTTCATAATGAAGAAACCAGAAGCACAGAGGAAGAAAGTCTGAGTTCACATGAGGATGCACTGCTAGAAGTGGCAGAGCTGGAACTGAAACCCAGGCTGTGTGTTCCAGGGCCTGGGACTGAAATGCTTTCTTATATTATCAAGAAACAATCAAGCATCTAAAAAATAAAATGGCAAAATGTCACATGTGAAGTCTCTGGATCTGGCAACCCTGATGTGATGTGGCATGGGGTCATAAGCTGAAGTCTCAGGCACATTGTCTTTTGGAACAATCTTAAATCATTTTAGCCAGACCCCTGACACTCGGATCAGAAATAATCCTATTTGGGGACACCTGGGTGGCTCAGTCGGTCGAGGGTCCGGCTCTTGATTTTAGCTCAGGTCATGATCCCAGGGTCGTGGGATTGAACCCTGTGTCAGGCTTAGTATGCGCTTGGTATGGAGCCTGCTCAAGATTCTCTCTCTCTCTTCCCTTCTCCCCCACTCATGCTCTCTCTCTAAAAATTAATTAAATTTTAAAAAAGAAATGATTCTATATTGTGTTGATTGTTAGACAATTACAAATCACCAAACTACAGTTTTGCCTAAGCCTCTCTTTGAGTCATCCAGATTTGGCTAGAATAAGTTGTGGCATTGTATAAACACTTTTTTATTATCTAGCTGAGAATCACCTTCCGTACACAAAGAAACACAGGACTCTGTTTAACGTGAAGAGACTTGCTGAAGCATCTGGGATCTGTCCACACAACTGATTTCCTAACAGAAAAAATATGTGGGGCCATGGAGTTTGACAAGCAGGAAAGGGTATTCAGGTATGAACTAGTCTTCATCACTGGACTCACTGAACTGTTTGGTCGTATGTAAGAGAAACAAATCAAAGTTGTTTAGATAATTAAGGAAATTTATTGGTGGATGTATCCAAAAGTTGAGAGGTAGAGCAGACTTTCTGTACAGATTACTCCAGTGCCTCAACATTATGACCAAAGGCCTGTCTTCTGTTTTGTTTTTTTTTTCTTCTCCATCCTTTCTACCTTTTTGTTATCATCTCAGAACATAAGATAGTGGCCAGATGCTTTAGGTCTTCATGTTTATTTATAAATAGGGACCGAAAGAGCTTCATTCCCATTAGCTTTCTTTAAAGAGTGAGATGTCTTCATTTCCAGAAGTCCTTAGCATATGCCTCCTTGCATCTCATTGGCTTAAACTGGGTCACATGCCATTCTATAAACTAACCACGTGCAGGTAGATGAGCTTCACTACCCATCTACTGATATATGGGCATATATACCAGTCAAGGCCTACTTCTGGAGCTGGGTGTGAGTCAATTCTACCTAAGATGCATAGCTAACAATTATGGAGGGTCAGTTCTCCAAAGGATATCTGTGGAACTGTTACCTTTAGAAAGGGAAATGGATGGTAAATAGTAAACCAAGGTGTACTCAGCCATCTCTTTATAGGATGAGAGAACCTAAGTTTAAAAGTCCCAAGGATTGTCTTGAAGCAACATTTACATTTAGAATGAACTTTTCAGCTACTGGATCTGATAGTCTGAGGTCACCTAAAGTGACAGATCATTTGTTCCATAACTATGTGGAGGTCATCCTCAGAGCTTAAAGTGTGAATTATTACCCAGATAGAGAGACCAATGCTCTGTGGGAGAAAGTGCCCTAAGTTCCTCAAGCAGGTAAACACAAAGCAGGCATGAGAACAACACTATTCCTTGCTGTCTCTCTTAAGTACACAGAGACAAACAAGAGAGGTTTCAACTAGTCATGACAAGCACGAAACTATTCAAGAGGTTACCTAAACAACTTAGCTAATTCCTCTGATTATTTTAAACACTAACTCACAAATGAGGTGGGACAAGAGTACGTTAGACGCTCACACAAGAGCTTTCGGCATGCATGTGAGTGCTAGCGTGTTTGTGCTATTATTTGTTTACAGGGCTTAGTATCCAAGGGAGATGTTGTATTGTCATTTATCAAGAGTGGGGCTTGAGTTTGACTCTGGTTTAAGTTTTCCATGATCTGCTCACTAAATTTCTTCCTTTAGGCAGCTCTTCCACAACAGTAAAAGCATTAAGTGACAGCTTCCATCTGGCCAGTCCCAAGTTACTTTTCATATAATTCATCACGGTAAGCTAGCTCCTAACCTAACTGGACCCAGCTTGACAAGCCACGGCTTTTTATGAGACATCATTGTAACTATCTTAGGATCTTAGAAGGAAGAACTCCATAATTATCTTTTATGGAAAGACTCAGGACACACATTTTGAAATTGCATGCCCAGGACTTTATGTGCAGAAGGATCAAGGTATCATATTATCCAATGTCCCTGGCAAGTCCCTAGGACTATATTTCAGCCTACAAGATGTTTTTTGTTCATCTCAAAGGTCAGATTTGACCACATTTATTAAATTACAAACTTGCTTGTCTTTTGTCATCAGAAGATGGTATGAATTAAGGCTTTCTTATTCTGGTCACAGTACAGATTAGAGCTGTGCTGAAAACATCTAAAGTAATTAAAGTGACCAACAACACCAAACAACAACAATAAAACCATAATAAACACTCACTGCCCTTGGGGGGGCACACTATTTGATACGGCACAGAAATGTACCATTTGTTAAAATACAAGACAGACCAAATATCAATCCCTTTCTCAAAATAAATCAAGTTGTCAGTAGATAAGCCCCCTTGCCACCAAGCTTGCCTACTCTGGTTCCCAGTACACTTGTCGTGATCTATTCTTACCACTTTTTCAATCAAAAAATTGAATGGGTTTTCAATGCCTTAGCGAAAAAGTTCAAATGCCTTAGAAGATGTGCAAAGTCTTATCCAGCCCTATATCGTGCTGTTCTTCAGATCCCCGTTTTACCACCAAACAAAAAACAACTAAATTTTCTTGTATAAACTATACTTAGTCACATACCTAAGCTTGTGCAAATAAGTAACTCAGCCTCGAATAAATAAATAATCAGCCTTGAATGCCCTACTCTATTTGTCCACATAATGACATCACTTTTTATGATTTAGCTTAAGTATCAAATCTTTTGGGAAGAGTGAATTTTATGGGGTGTAAATTATATCTCAAAATACTATTAAAAATAACCAAACTTTGGGGCGCCTGGGTGGTGCAGTTGGTTAAGCGTCCGACTTCAGCCAGGTCACGATCTCGCGGTCCGTGAGTTCGAGCCCCGCGTCAGGCTCTGGGCTGATGGCTCAGAGCCTGGAGCCTGTTTCCGATTCTGTGTCTCCCTCTCTCTCTGCCCCTCCCCCGTTCATGCTCTGTCTCTCTCTGTCCCAAAAATAAATAAACGTTGAAAAAAAAATTTAAAAAAAAAATAACCAAACTTTGGGAACTCTTTTCTGATGAACTCCCATTCTTACCTAACTCTACCACATACAGTCAGGTACCTACAAGCAGATATCAACAACACACGTGCACACACACACTACCAGGTTAAGGAATCATAACTGGTCCTCCTCAAACACTCTATATACCTGTCTTTTGTATATGAATTCACTTATTTATTTTTCATCTGGACTTGGCTGTCTGATATGGTAATGACAGGCAGCTGTTGATCATTTGAAATATGGTGGCCCAAAGAGAGATGTTCTGGGAGTATAAAAATCTCACACGGAAGTCTTGGTAGAAAGAATAATGTAAAATGTCAGTAATAATTATAAATAATTACATGTCAAAATTAAAATATTTTGGACACACAAGGTTAAATAAAAATATTAAAATTCACTTTATCTTTTTTCTTTACCTTTTTTTAATGTGTCTTCTTGAAAATTTAAAGTTAGGTTTGTAGTTCCTATTATTTCTTTTGGACAGCACTGATCTGGATTGTGAGTCCCTTAAAGAAAGGGATAGTGTCTTGTTTGTCTCTGCATATGGAATCTGGCCCATTGTAGGTGCCCAAGAGTACTCGTGTGCATAAGGTGAGTGAATGAATATAATTAAGTCCTAAGTGAAGAGTGCACATACTGAGAACAATGAGAATATTAAGGGAGAAGATACACAGTTTCCATGTAAGGCCAAGAGTGTCTGGTCAAAGGAGGGGAGACTTGAGTCTTGAAGCTGGGAAGAGTTTGGATAATAAAGAAGAGATTGTTGTGTGACTCCCCAAGTACTTCTCTCTGAACTTAGGTTTCCCACATGAAAATAAAAGGGCAGGGCAAAATGGGCTTTGATGTCACTCCATCAAGAATCTATGATAAAGATGATATCCAACAGCCAATGGTGACTACTCCAGTTGGAATATGTATGTTACCCTTGATTTCATGTTTCTGATTAGCTCCCAAGTTGTGTAGAGGGTCCAATTGCTAGTAAGATTTTTTATATACATGGGGTTGGTTCAGCTGATGAGCTGGACAAATCAATCTAATGCTGCCTGTACTTGAACAGTCATGTTCACAGTCTTGATTCACAAAAGCGTCTGTAGGCTGTTCTCTGTTTCTCTGATTGGACTATATGTGGCCATGTGACCCATGACAGCCACTGGCTCATGACCCAAAGGTGATGTTTTCTAACTAATCCATTCAGACAGACTACCACTAAGATTCAGATTTGAAGATACACAAGAAGATACTATTGCTATTTGTAAGAGAAATCTCTCCTAACCATAAACATAAGTATATAGATATATAGATATAAATATATATAATATGAATTATAAAACAATGTTAACAATAACAGAATTTACTACAAGTTCATACTGTATTAGGCATTGCATGTCATTCAAACTCCACAAGAATAAAGTTTGGACTGTTCTTTCATATTTATAGATAATGTAAGTGGCTCAGAAAGCAGAAGCCACTTGGCCAAGTAGTGGAAGAATAAGAACCCATGTCTGTTTTACTTGTTTTTGCCACTATATGATGCTATCTTTAATGTCCCAGATGTAAATCTGGTCCATGTTCTTATTTATGATTTGATAAATTGATCCTTTGGGTGGAAATGACCTACACACAGAATCTCCAACTCGTTCAAGAAAACAGAACCTTGGAACCCCCGGTTTCTAGTAGCAGGGCCCCTCACTTTTCCTCTGGGACCCTGCACACTGCTGGGTCATTCACACCCTCTGATGAAGCCAGATCTTTAAGTATCACCTTAGATCTGACCCTTATGTCAGCAAAAAGGAGCCTTCTCAGCTCAGCCCTTCACATTGCAGAGCCAGCCCCTTCTTCATGGGCTCCAGGAATTTATGTTCAACTTTTATTTTTTCATTTTGATGGTCATGCATAGGCTGACATTGTGAATTAACACATAAAAGAAAGTGAAAATCTCGTTCTGAACCACATGTCCTAGTCTATAAATGGGACCCTTTCCTGGATGTGTGGAAAATATAACTGCTGTGTTTTTCCTTCCCTCTTGGACTATGAGTACAAGGGTCCTTCTTTTAGAATGGGCAGGGATGTCTATAAGGAGCTTTCTTTATTCCCTCTGACTCTACTTTTTTTCCAGATTATAATTTATATCTGAAAACATTTACTATGCTTTAGAGACATATTTAGAATTATGAGGGTGGCCTCAGGCAGAATATTAAATACCCTGAATTTTTTTAAACTCTCAACTTCTAAATTTCTATCCTTAGCTTCCAATCTGGACCTTGACCCTTTCACTATCCCAGAAAGCTGCCCTTGTCCCCTCTTAAATGATATAGGAATTGGCAGTTTTGATGTCTGTCATTGGTACGCTGCCTCCTTCTGGAGATCACAATTTCATTCTGACTGAAGACTTTCGTGCCTTAAATCAGAGAAGCAACTATTTCCAGGTTGAAGGAAACAGACACATGCAGACTGTATATTTGGGGAGAGGGGAGCGGTGGCACTATACAGTTATTTTATAGGCAGCCTCCTACCTCATCTATAGGCACAGAAAGGCAGAAGAGACCCCTATTGTATCATCTTTATGGGAAGCTGGGATTTTAGCATTGAAGAGATCCTAGACCAATTGCTCTAGTTAATGTGCAATTCCATTATGCAATACCTTTGACAAAGGAGCATCAAGCCTCTATTTGAATACCTCTAGTGCTAGGGAGATTACTACTTTAAAAATCTGGCTGCTACTAGTATCTTGTGCTTCTTATCATGTAGTAAAGTCTTAGAGCCCATGGAGTGCTGGGAGGATCTCAAATCATCTGGAGAAAATGCAGTGCTCTGTATTTGCCCTCCAGACAGATTACTTTCTAGGCGGGGTCACCATGCCTGGTGCAAAACTGAATAGTGAAAGATCAATATGGGGTTCACAAGCAGTTTTATTCACTCCTGGTAGGATGAGAAGGGATTTTGGAGATCTGAGGCCAAAGACTATTATGTATAAAACATCAAAGTGTGATGGCTAAGGATATGGCCCCAGAATCCAGACAATCTAGGTCCGAGCCTGGCTCTACTGCTTGCTATCTGCATAAAGTTGGCCCTAATTTCAACATCTATTAAATGAAACTAAGAATAGTATTTGTTTCATGGGGGTGTTGAGAGGACTTAATACATGTAAAGTATTGAGAACACTGCCTAGCACATAGTAAGCACTCAGTAAACCTTTGTTATTACTGTTGTTGTTGTTGTTGTTGTTGTTGTTATATTATTATTATTACTCTGGCTCAACCACATGCTAAGGAATCCTAAATTGCTAAGTACAAAATCGCCTCCTATTGGGAAGCAACACTTGGGGGTCAAAGGCTTGCATTTGCAAGGATCTCACTGTGTACTAAGTTGTTAACCTTCACAGTGCCATCTGCTCCTCTCCAACATCCTGTTGCCCAGACTCATTTTATTCCCCACATTACAGATGGGAAACCTGAAGCCCAGAGAGGTCAGATGCTTTTCCCAAGGCCTCAGCTTAAATGTCACATCTTCAGAGGGAGATGCTTTCACACACCCAAAACAAAGCAGCCACCCACTCCTCCTTCACTGTTATGCAGATTATATCATCTGCATATTATTTTTTTTTAACGTTTATTTATTTTTTTTGTGACAGAGAGAGACAGAGCATGAACGGGGGAGGGGCAGAGAGAGAGGGAGACACAGAATCTGAAACAGGCTCCAGGCTCTGAGCCATCAGCCCAGAGTCCGACGCGGGGCTCGAACTCACGGACCGCGAGATCTTGACCTGGCTGAAGTCGGACGCTTAACCGACTGCGCCACCCAGGCGCCCCTCATCTGCATATTATTTACTGGCATCTGGTATTTTCCTTCTGTTTTTGTTTATAATTTTGTTTATTTTCCACCACTGCCTAGCTAGAACATGAGTTCTTTATGTACGGTAGCCCCTTCTGTCTCCCTACATGAATCAATCCCCAGTACCTAGTTCATTGCAGGCCTTTGGTAAACATTTGTTGAAGGAATATGTGGAAGACAGCAGGAGGCACAAAACAGAATCAAACAGTTATTCTGTGAGAGCCACTGAAGGAGCTGGTTTTGCATTCTAGTACTTGTCCTGACCTTGGGCAATTGACTTCCTGTCTCTAATTAGTGCAGTGGGGAATAATATCTCTACTTCCTTGTAGCTGTGGTGAGGAAAAATAAAATGAAGTTTATAAACCACTTAGCATAGTGCCTGCACATCACGAGGGCTCAATAAATGCCAGCTCTTACTCATCTGAGGAGACAGGATTTGTGGGGTTTGGGTCAGGATCTTTCCTGCCGTGGTCTTTGCATGTATAGGATGAATAATAACTTTGATGGGTACTGGGAAGTTCAATAAACTGAAAAACCATCTTTCTGTTTCCTTTGGCTACTATAAATTTGACAGTTATCTTTTAATGGAGAACTGAACCAAATGTTCTGATTATTTCCCTTCCAGACCAATGCTCCTTTTCAAACCAAGTCTCTCAGTTCCACCTCATATGTAACCATTTATTTCTCCCCACCAGTACAAGGAATGTATGAAAAGGAATCCTAGCACACTACACTTAGTGGAATTGCAGGGAGGGCTTGGAAGCTGCCTGATGTGATTCCTTCCCATGTCAGGGAAACTGAGGCCAAGAGAAGGGAAGGGATTTACCTCACACGACCCAGTGGACAGGCCAGAACTTGAACCCAGGTCTATTTGATACATTTTCTGCCACATTTTGCAGACATTTCTAGAGGGAAAAAAAAAAAAAAAAAAAAAAGGAAAAACAGAGCCCAAGCAATTATGTCTCCACCTCATTAGCCCTCCATTCTCCATGACCACTTCCAAATGAAGAACAATGGCATTTACAGGAATAAACTTACTTTTCCATCTTAGACTGCCATTCGGGGACTCCGGTTCCTAACATGTTTATATAAAAGATTAGGCTACCCTCTACTCTAATTGGTCATTTTTCCACTGAGACAGCAGCATCAGTGTTGCATGAGCTCGGCCTGAAGCAGCAGTCGCACTGATACATGTATGTTTTAATTTATCAGGGCCAATATGGAAAGAAAACTGCTACTTACATTTTGTTTTAACCTCACCATTTAGCCATGGCTGTTTGAGAGAGGACATCACTTACTAAACAAATCTCTCGGTGGCATCAATAACTTTTTAGACTTTTTGTAAGAGGACTTCATATGACACTCAATTCTCGATTCCCCAAAAACACAACACAGCTGTTCCTTTGCTACTCGTCTCTCAGCAGGAGCTGCAAAATCATATTTAATCAACTCTGCTTTAAAAGCCATCCAATTTCCTTTAGGGCTCTGGCGTGCTTCCCCAGGCCAGGATGGCCCCTGCTGACATGTCAGCAGCAGCCGCCCAGCCCAGGCAGAGGGAGCTGCCATTTCTTGAGCACTTACTCATGTGCCGGGCTCTCTACCGGGTACTTCACATTCAGGATTTCATTTAATCCACCTTGCAGTCCCATGAGGTAGGGATTATTCTCAGATTTAAAGACAAGGGAACTGAGGCTTAGGAATGTGAAGTCATTTGTCCAAAGTCAAAGCAACAAGGGAGAGAATTGGGATTCAGCCAAGTACTCTCTAACTCCAAAATCGGAGCATTTTTGACTTTTCAGTCTGGCTTTCTACATAAGGAAGTACCACGGAATTATATAAGGATGAGAGCGAGCTAATGTGATCAGCCCATCAAAGCTGTCAACAGAGAGTCCCTGACAAATGCTATATGTCCTAAATTCCCTTTAGCTCACAGCTTTGTCTGACCGCAATTAATTTTCTTTTAGAATGGGAATACCTCTTGTGTCATCTTTTATTCAACAATCCTTGATGATGACCATAGACGGTCCACTCTCCAAAGTGAGGTGGAGGGATATAGAGATGACATGGATATGAATCTTGCCCTCAAGAAGCTCAGTCTAGGAATAGACATGTAATAGCAACATAAGTCATTCTGATGAGAGGTAGGATGTAATAAGTATTATGAGTGTACCAAAGTACTACACAGTCTGAGAAAGAAAACCTACTGCAGTCAAGGCATCATATTAGACTTTATGGATTGGTGTAATAGTCAGGATAATTACCACTAGCTGCTGTGACATACAGCCCCCAAATTTTTGTAGCTTAACATCAAACATCAAAAGCATGTCTTCCTCAATTTCTTTTAGAGTTAAGTAGTGTTTTCTTCTACATAGTGACTCAAGATACAGGCTTCTTGCATCATGAGGCTCACTTTGAGAGTCCTATGCTTTCAGCCAGGTGAGCAGGGAAGACAGAGAGAGTGGAAGATGGGGTAGAAGTTTGAGGGACCAGGCCTGTAAGAGGCTTACTTCATTTCACTCACATTCCAGTGTACAGACTCAGTAACATGCCCTGAAATAACTGCACTGGAGAATGGGAAATGTGTTCTTCCTGTATACTCAGGACAGAAGGTTCACTGAGCACATAGCATTGTTTCTGTCAGGGATATTGACATAAATACTGTGGAATTGCTAATTGAGCAAGTTGAGGGATAAGCAGGATGTAGACAGTGTAGGGGATGTTCAAGGAACACTTTGATTCAAAAACATTTGCTTTGGAAAGACAGTTGATATGAGATATGGAAAGGCCTGGAGTGACAAGCATTTCCCAAAATGTGTTTTCCTCATTGTTAGTGAGTACAATGTTAAGAATGGCTTGAGTGGGCAGATTTTTGAAAAGCTGGCTTATCAAGTTGTTATTGTTTTAATTCCTATAGGAGTTCTCAAGATTTTGGGAGACAGGTATGGGAAGTCAATTATAGTAAACCTTTTTGACCATAAATCTTTCACAGAGTATTTTGTAAGATTACTGTCTTGTGAAACATGTTTTGTGTAAGGAATCTTAGGTGATGAAGAGCCATTAAGCAGGAGATAAAAGTGATTAGAACTGTTTTTTAAATATATAAGCCAGAGATGCTTTTCAACTTGATCTGCTGGTAATGGCTGGCAACAGTGCTTTTGGGAGAGGAATCAGGAAATCTCATCTGAACTTACCTGTGATTGATTAATAATGTCTGCTGTGCATTTACAACTGTAAACATGTGATGGCTAATTTCATATGTCAAACTAGCTAGGCTGTGGTGCCCAGCTGCTTGGTCAGACAATAGTCTAAATGTTGGTTGATGGTATTTTGTAGATATGATGGACATTTATAATTGGTGTCTTCAAATAAACATTACCCTTGATAATGTGTCTCACCCACATAACTGAAAACCTAAAGAGCAAAACTGAAGTTTCCCAGAGAAGAAGGAATTCTGCCTCAAGATGGTAATATATAAATCCTGCCTGAATTTCCAGCCTACTGGCCTGCTCTACAAATTTCAGACTCAGTAGCCCCCACAATCATACAAGCCAATTCCATACATATAACCCATACATCATTTTCCTTCCTTGCCTCAGGTGAAGGTAGCAAGTTGGGTAAAAAGAGAGTGTGGGTATCTGGAAGTGGGGTCTACACCAAAACAAGGAAGGAATTCAGTAAAAGAAAGATACGAGTTCTACTTTGAAATTTTGTGCTTTAGATGTCAGCAGGGCAGCCAACCCTTCGAAGCACATTCATTCAGACATAAAGAAAAGCCAGCATTATTTCCAGTGCGTGAACATATTTTGGTGATGAGAGAACGATTCCTTTGGAATCTCTGACAGATAGACCTGTGTGCCCCTAACAGTTTCCTGAGGCTGAAATCTGTAAGAAATGCCTCCACTGACATGGCAGCAAAAAGAGCTATTTTGTTCTGAAAGGCAGCAGGTGTCACTGGGGCTAAATGCCCAAGACACACCTGAGTGACGTGTGAATTAAAAGAGAGAGAGGAGAGTGAACATTGAGCAAGGAGGAGAGAAATGTCACTAGGGAAAAGCTACGTGCAGCTGAGTCACTGGTCATGACTGAGGCATGACTAGGACCTCCAGGGTGATGGATGAAGGTCTCACCACTAGGAGAGTGGGAGTGATTTATTAATGAATGTGTGCATGCTGAGCTGCTTCTCATGTGGTCATGAGAACCACAGGAAGCTCTTTGCTATAACAGCTCAACAATTGTATATTGATTTCCCATCATGCTGAAGGCACTCACTAGGCACTGGAGCTGTACAAGGGAAACACATGAGTCCAGCCTTGTTTTGAATCAGTCCTGTGTTCTGAAACTACCCTGAACCTGACTCTAACTCATCACTCATGGGTGTAATGAGGTAGCTTTGTTCTTAGATGCATTCAGTTAAGGATTTATTGAGATCCAACAATGAGACATATACTGTTCTTGGCATGAGAAACAGATTAGTGATAAAAAGGGACAAACTCCTTACCCTCATGGAGCTAACATTTTAGAAAATTTCATGATAAATAAGTATAGTATATGACAAGATGAGGTATATTTGAAGAAGGAAAAAAAAACTAGCTGTATCAATCACGAGAAGCCAGATTATGATGCAGAAACAAACAAGTCTGAGATCTCAATGACTTCTTCTACAGGGCTAATATCCATCATGGACTCTGTTTCCACATCTTCACTGTCTTCCTCACTCTAGGATCCAGGTTGACTGAGCAACCAATATCTGTAATATTGCTGGTAGCCTTGGCAGAAGGGGGAAAAAAAAAGAGGTCGTGCTAGGTCCTGCATTGTCAATATAATACTCAGCCTCAAAGTGAAACACATCACTTCCAACATAACTCACTGGACTGAATGGATTACTTAGATTGACCTATGAAATCAGGAAGCAAAGTCCTATCATGTGTCTAGATTGAGGGAAAAATCTATAAATTTGGCAAATGACAATACAGCCACTGGGTCATAGTAAAAACATTGGCTTTTATCATGAATAAAATGAGCAGCCATTGGAGATCATGAATAGAGAAGTGAGTATAGAATGAAATAGACCTGTGATGAGATCTTGACTCTGACTCTGTGACTTGGGATACTGGGAACTGGGATACAAGAGCCTACCTTACTGTGCTGGAATGGAGATTAAATTGGATATATGTGTAATGTCTGGGATGGGATAAATTTCTGTAAAAAATGGTGACATATTTATTCACTGTATATCAGTTTGGCTCGTTAAATAAAAATTGATTTCTTCAAAAGCAAAAGCCATGTCTTACTCATCAATGAATTCCCAAGGTCAACACAAGGTTTGACCCACTTTATCTTCTTATCATTTGTGCTTAATTCTTCAAAGGATGGATGAAAGTAGGGGTAAGAAGCAGATAGTATCTGCGTGTATGTTCTTTCTCCTAAGAATTCACATTTTCTTGAAAAAAGGGAGCTACTGTCTTGAATACGAAAGGTCAGGATAACAAAACATAAGCCATGGTTAATGATTAAGCTATGGCATTCCAACAGCAGAATCTAGCAGAGGCATGTTCTCTGTGGCCTCATGTCGTGGGGAACTGTTTGGAACAGGGTCAGCTGTCACCTTCCATTTCTGAAATAAGATATGACCTGCCCATAGCTGACACATCTGTCAGCCCCACAGACTCTTCATTCAAAGAGAAAGGCAGGCTAGCAGCAGTAGCAATGCCTAGAGATAGAATTACAAGAAGCCTGAAAAATCTTGCTCTAAGTGTGTGTCACCACTATGAATAGAGGCTCCAGGGTCCAGTGTCAAGCTAATGCACAATGGGGAAATTAGGAATTGTTTCTTATACTCACTGCATGTGTCACCTCTCACTGTGTGAAGTCTCTTTTCCCCAATCCTCCCATCTTGATCTGGCAGTAATGTTAACTTTGATCCATCCAATAGTCTCTTTTCTACCCTCATTCTTGTTTTTTCTCTAGAGACAATCATCTTTTGTATTATTGAACACATTCAGCTAGTAACTAAGAATTTAGAGAGATAAGCATATCATAAGGTAAGCAATGATGATCATACTTCTTAGTTTACTTAGGACACTCATGACTTTTGCCTAATGCTCAGGGATAATTATTAATAGTATCTTCTTTCGTTCTCAAATTTTTCTCAGTTTGGGATATATGTAGGATCATTAATTATAGCAGAACTTTATCCCTTTTTTAGGGGTCACAAAAAGACCAAAAATTATCAAGCCTTTCCAACAGAGTAGTGGTAGAGTTATCTTAAAGGTTCATATTATATTAGAGCCATCAATGTATTGGTGGTCAATCCGAATAAACCCTGAGGGCCCCAGGAGGGGAGGGGATTGTCACAACACATCCAGTAAGGTAGCAGTCCATTATGTTGCCAATCCCAACTGAAGCTTGATCTCCCCATCAAGTTCAGGTGTCACATTCTTCCCCCCTGGGAGAAACAAAGTAGTGGTGATAAAACACCAGCCTCAGGTCTCTGATGACCCTTGGTTCAAACCTTGACTTTGTCGACTGATTTATGATAATTACCTCTTAATTTCAAGTTCTTAACAAGAATAATAGCATATGATTTAGTGAGATTGTTGTAAAATTTAATCACATAATGGGTGAAACTGTTTAACGGTTTATTGATAATAATTTAGAACATCTATTAATATTATTGATAAAATAAAAATTTACTTTTGATATCACTGCAGATATAAGCACCTGCAGTCTAGAAGTAGGGAGTGTGCGTTGGTGGATTTGAACTGTTGAGGCAACAGTAAGCAAACTCTTCCTCTTGGATCTGAAATATATATACGGCATCAACTGGTCCTCAGAATACTTTATTTTGATTAGGACAGGAGGGGTCTTGGATGTGAGAAAGAAAGACAAAAAGATATCTGAACACAGTTCAGGCATTAGAATAAGTGATAAGATATTCCCCAGACCTGAGATCTGCATTTACATAATAAATAAATGAATATGCTACCATACCACTGCAAGATAGGCAAGATCTGAAAATGATGCAAGCTGTCTTGCAGAAGTTAGTGCAATTTCTTTTTAGTGTTTAGTAGGAGTTTACTGTGTATATGAGAACAGATCACTGAGAGTGGTCACAGAAGTAGAAGCAGCTACCACTGCAAATGAAAAGGAATTCAATCATGTCCAACTGTTCACAAAAACAAGTCAAGGTGAAACAAACTGAGTTCAGTCTGCTACTATTTTCATAATAGTTGGGTATGCTGAGCCAAGTCCCTGAGGCTGGTATAGTGGGCCATGTTCCACATGTCCTGCACAGTGCTGCAGCAGGGTGGGAGCCCCATCACCTGTGAGCTGGGTCAGGATCTGAGACTCAAATGGGTGCATTTAACTCATGAGCACTCCAGCCCCAAGCACACCATTTCAAGCCTTGATCCTGCCTCTCTGTGACTTTTTTCCCCCGTAAGTTATAGCCCAGCTTGATATTCTGGAGAGCACACCATGGAGTTTGCTCCTAGGGGCTAAGGCATTATCTCAAATTTGGACCCACCCTCTTTTGGGGAATCGTATTTGCCTAGGGAGTTGGAATTTGTATTAAGGAAATGCAAGGAACCACTGGAGACAGACTTCAGACTCTGGTTTTGAGACCATCTGAAATAAATCACTTGGAAAACATATTTAAGATGCCGATTTCTGGGTCTTCTCACTATCTAAATGAACCTATCTCATTGGACTATTTGGGATGGGATCTGAAGATTTACAAACTCATGTGGTATTGCTTTCCTCATGAATGTTTAGAAACCACTAGGTTAGTGGCTTAATGAACAATTCAGTGTAAAGAAGGGAAAATAACCTTCATCAAGACCCGTAATGGTAGGTGGCACTATCTTCATTTGACCATTGAGACAACTGAGGGTCAGAGGAATTACTACCACCATGAGACAAAGGATTTAGTTACAAAAGAGGGAAACAATTGCTACCTTTCAACTGAAGTGGCAGTAAGATGCTTGCCCCAATTCCCATCTCCCTGAAGCGATAAAGAACATTTCCATGGCCTAGGGAGGAAAGAAGATTTAGGATGGAACAACTTGTTTTGACTACTTGGTGAAAATTTTTATTAAAAATATGGAAAAAAAATGATAACCAAACACAAAGTAACTGTACCACCTTGAATGTGGCCCCTGCCACATCTGATGATACCAAGAAGTCAGAGCATTTTCCAGGGGCAAAACTAAACTGTCACCTCAAGTTTGCATTTTAATTCACGTTAAAAGAATTGGGGAAAACTTAGATTTTCGGGAAATAGTAGCTCACAGGTTACTGAGCAGACGGCAATTTCCCCTCTGCCTCTTGCCTAAAAACACACATCGGGTGCGTCACAAGCAAAGCCCCGCCTGGTTATAGCTCTATTACTCAGTCCTGAAGCATTTGCTTCTGTATTTATCATGCAGCTGAGAGTATAAATATAGATCTTGGACATTTGTAGAGAGGAGGTTTCAGGAGACTGGAGGGGCAGCATATCAGCACAGAATCTGAAGAAAGAGCATTAGTTTCGGGAATAGGTTTGATTTCTAGAAGTGGACACTTGGGTCCTTTGTCTTGGAGCACAGGACTCATCGGATCAGTTGGTTTCTTGCCACTTTACAGAAAGCAACCACTCATTCACTCTGTTCTTATTCAATCCCAGAAAGCATTACCTGCTCATTTAGAGCAAAGAGTCTCAAATTTTAATGTGTGTACAAAGCACCTGAGGATCTTGTTAAAATGCAGATCATGACCCAATAGGCCCGAGATTCTGCGTTTTTAACCAGTCCCAGGTGACTGCATGCCCACTAACTGATGGGCCACACTGAGTGACCAGGACTTAGAGCACGGTCACCTGTACAAGTTCACATCCAAGCTTTACCACCCTCCAGCTATGAGACCACAGACACATACCTATTTTAAACATTTGTATATAATGTTCACAGATAACGAGAGTGCCTAGCACAGGACTGTTTTAAGGACCTAATAGTGGTAGGTCCTATAGTAATCCATGCGAAGTGCTAAAATAATTTCTTGTAACATCATGCTATATCAACAGACGCTTGCTATCATTATAACCAGGCATTTATTGCATGCCTATCAGATGCCAGGGCTCTAGGAAAAGAAATAGAAGATGTGATTTTATCTTCATAGACCTAATAGCCTGGAAGTGGTCAGTAAAATGGATGGGCAATATATAGACACAGAAATCTCCCATAAGTTAGGATGTGGACTAGTACATGGTGTGATGCTAGGAATACTGGTTATGGGGTCAGGAAGCCTGGGGACTCCTTTCCCTTTGTCATAAAAGATTTTGTGCAAGCTTCCTTCCTTTTCTGGAATGCTGTTTTCCCATTTGTAACAGAATACCAGACCGTATAATCCTATATTCCAAGTCGTGACTTACTAGCTTTATGATCTTGGTCAAGTTTGTTACACTCCTAAGCCTTATTCTCATTTATGAAGTTGAGATAACAAGATGACGGTTGTGAGAATTATATATTAGTATAAAGTATTGAGATCATTATCTTGCATCCTTGAACACTCAATAAGTCTCCTACCTCAGCCACTTCCTTCTCCTCCTCATCCTTTACTGCCTTTTTTTTTCTTATTCTTTCTTACTAGCTCTATGACCATAGCCAGTTCACATTTGCCACTACATAAGGCTTTCTAAAATTGCTTAACTATATATGGTGTTTATTTTCAACCTTTATTTAGAGTGGTTCACAAAGCCAATCAATTCTTTAAACTAGAGATCACCAGATTTTTTTTTTTTTTTTTCTGAAAAGGGCCAGACAGTAAATATTTTAGCGTTTGCCATAGACAATATGTAAACAGATGGTTGTGGCTGTAATCCAATAAAACATTATTTATGAAAAAAGGAGGTAGGGTGAATTTGGCATACAGGCCACAGTTCACTCACCCCTGCTTTAAATTAAAGACACTGTAAATGTTCTGTGATTTATGAGAAAGTAAGTTTCTTCCAACACAAACCTTTGGTCCGTATAATGCATGATGTTGTAGGAAAGTACATGGCTCTGAGCTCTTCCCCAACCACCTGCAGCCCTGCCTTTACTCTAAGAACTCCACAGCCTTAGAACCACAGAGTATTACTTTAGAGGAGGGATTCAGAGGTCAAACCTCTCCTTTTAACAGCGAAAGTAAACAGGTCCACAAAGGGGAACTCATTTACTCAGTTAACTGCTCCAGGGACGGAGCTAGCACCAGAACCTTAGTCTCTGACTTGAAATCAGGAATTATATATATTTTTCTTTTTAGCTTGAGAAGAGGAAGAAATCATTTCCTTCAGGGAAACACACACACACACACACACACACACACACACACACGCATGCACACACACACCTTCATTTCCACTGGGGTTTTAATACAGAAATGGATTTTTTCAATCTTTCTGCTAATGGATATGCCATAGTCAGACATGAAAACACTACTATGTCTGCCTAATGGAAATACCAGTTCCCTGTCCTTGTCACTTGGAACTCATATTAAAGGTCTCCTTTCATTTCTAGCAAAACAGAAAAACACCCTCTCCCTCCTCTTACATCTACTCAGGTTCCAGAATCATTTCTCTGGCAGTAAATCAGTAGTGAATGAGATGGCTAATTCACAACCATCCATATCCCATCCCCCAAAGAAGAAATAGGAACAGAAAGCCTTGGAAAAGAAGGCTTCCCCCTGCTAGAACCTGAATGGAAATATTTTCTGTTTTTAATGTGCCATTTTTCATTTCTTTATCCTGGCCTTGCTGAGCTGTGCTGGGGTAAAATAAATAAAATAATAATTATACCAAAGTATGATTTATTGAGCATGTAGTATTTAACCAGGCATTGCACTAAATGCCTTTAATCATATGTGGGAGCATTATGAATCTCATTTTAAAGATGAAGAAACTGAAGAACAAAAAGAATAGGAAGAGGATTATTGGAGGCTCAAATTCTGCCTCCAGATAATAGACAGGTACAAAATTTTGACATAGAAATTAATGATGTAAATGCGCATGATTCCATTTACTTGAAATGTCCAGAAAAGGTAAATGTGTGCAGATAGAAAACAGGTTAGTGGCTTCCTGGGGCAGGGGGCGTGGACAAGGAGTGACCATATTGGCGATGAGGATCACCCTTGGGTTGATGAAAATGTCCTGACATTGAATTGTGTGATGGTTGCACACCTCTGTAAATTTACCTCCAGTCATGGATTGCACAGTTGAAAAGAGTGAATTTTATGGTAAGTAAACGAAACGTCAATAAAGCTGTTAAAAAAGTAATTATGTAGAGCAGAAATCAAAAAAGGCTTCTCTCCACTCCTCTCCTATGGGCATCTTCATTTCTCTTTACAGCCACAGGGAAGTCCTTTCTCACCCAGGGTTTTTAGCTCCCATTTCTTCTTTGGTGACAGGACATGGAGGGATGAGTGTTGACCTCTCCTACAATGCTAACTTATCTCCCAAATGATAATCCTGGAATTTGAGTGGGTGCAAGTAGAGGAAGACAGTGCTTCTTTATTTTAACAGAAACAAAAAGAGACTTTTACTACACATGGACTATGACAAGAATGGAAGATCACTTTTCCCATCAAATGGATACAAGCATATTTTAATAGATGTTAGAAATGGTTATTGCAATAAGCTCATTTATGTATTTGTTAATTCACTCAGCATATATTCATCAAATCCTTGTTATGTGCCAAGCACCTTTCTTAACTCTGGGAATAAAACAATGAATACCATAGTCAGTACCCCTGTCCTCCTTGATCTCAGGTCCATGAGGCAACCTTATGGTTCTCTTTGTGAAAATCCTACCCTTTCTCTGGCTCTGACTCTATTTGGAGTTAATCTCTCCCAAACAATCACCCACATCATTTTTTTTTTAAATTATTGAATACATTTTACATGTAACACTGTGTAAGTTTAACCCCACACCATTTTATCTGCCTTTAATAACTCCAGTCATAAATATATAGCACTGGAGTTATATTTGTTCATTACCAACCACCAGAATCACCTTCTCTATAAGTCTATAAAATCCTCACCAGTAGATGCCATGATTAGTGCATCTCTCTGTCTCCCACAGGACCCATTATAATGTCCTGCACACAGTAGACAACTCAATAAATCTCTTATATGATTTTTTTAATTTATTCATTAGCTGATTATAATGTATAGCTTTCTAGGTGACAGGTACTCTTCTGGGCATTAGGAAATTTAGTAGTGACCAAGACTTACAAGGTCCCTGCCTTTTAGGAACTTATGTTGGCTTAGAGGAGACAATCAATGAACCAGATAACAGAAATAGTGAGGTCAGATAAGGAATATTATAAAGCAAATAAACAGAGGGTGAATCACTGGGATGGGCATTAGGAGGCCACTTCTGCAAGGGTGGTCAGAGAAAAGCCTCTTTGATGACTTAGCACTTGATATTAAATATGAAAAATGAAAGCGTCAGTCTTATGAACAGGGAGAAGAATATTCTAGGTAGAGGAAACATCAAGTTAAAAGACCCAAGGCAGGGATGCCTGGGTGGCTCAGTCAGTTAAGCAACTGGCTCAGGTCATGATCTCACAGGTCATCGGTTTGAGCCCCACGTCGGACTCTGTGAGGACAGCTCAGATTTGGATTGGAATCTGTGTCCCCTTTCTCTCTGCTCTGCCCTCCACTCCTGCTCTGTCTGTCTCAAAATTAAATAAACATTAAAAATTAAAAAAAAAAAAAAAAAGACCCAGAGGCAGGAAAGAATTTGGTGTGTTGGAGGGGAGGAAAAAAAAGAAGAAGAGGAGGGGGGGGGAGGGGGAGGGGAGGAGGAGGAGGAGAAGGAGAAGAAACAACCAGACCAGTACCTGGAGCCTAGTAAGGAAGGAGATCAGAGGAACAGGGAGGTAGTCCGGGTCAGATCACTAAGGGACTTGCAGGCCACTATGAGGAGTTCAAATTTCATTCTATGTATGACAGATGAAGGGTTTTAAAAAGCAATGTGACATAGATCCGCTTTATATTTTAATAAGATCCTTTGTGGAGAATATGTGGGTGTAGGGGAAGCACTAAGGCACTGAGACCATGAATAAATAAATACTTGTAGTGTAAAGTTTCTTGGGTGTACACTGAAGACCCAGTCCTGGGTCTGGAGTATAGAGAAACCTCAGTGTTATTCGACATGTACATCAGAGTTTACTGTTTTCAAGCCCAATATACTGGCATCAAGTCTTCCTCATTAATTTCATGCATCTTCTTGTGCACGTCTGAAATTATATACATGTGTCACAACCAAGAGTCATCAGGGAGGTCACCCAGAGTTCTGAGGATCTCGTGATGGTGTGTCATGTATTTAGGAGTTTCTGCGTCTTCCTCCTTTTCCAGGGAATTAGGTGCACTTCCTATCACCCCGGCCTAACTTTAGCTGCAGCTCTCATTATTTCCTTTTTATGCTCAAACTCTGCTGGCTTTGGCATTCCACACACTCCCTGTCATTAAGAAGAATCCATTTAAACCCGAGGAGCCTCATTAGAACAAGTATTTTATGGGGGCAGTATCCCATTCCATGCATCTCAGGATGAGAGAAAGATAGAGGACACTGATCTGGGAATTAAGAGACCCGGTTCCGTTTTATACTAGGCTATAATTTGTTATCTGACGACACCCCTTCTCCATGCCCCAGTTTCCCTATTTGTAAAGTAAGAAGATTGAACTTGATGAGCTGTGAGGTAGATGTTTCTTTGCTATTCTTTAGAATATGCTTCTCTTGTTTCCTAACCAGACTTGCTCATGATTGTGCTTCCTTCTCTGTAGTCTTTAGGGCTGTCAGGGGTCATGGCATATTATATTACTTTTAGCAACTACAACAACTCATTGCAAGAATTCTTAATTTTTTTTTTCCATCCAACTATCCTGCCAGTGAGCCATGAACTCATTCATTCATTTCAGAAATAGCCTTAGAATGTCTATTGTTCAGGGGCACCTGGGTGGCTCAGCTGGTTAAGTGTCCAACTTCAGCTCAGGTCATGATCTCACAGTTGGTGAGTTAGAGCCCCACGTCAGCTCTGTGCTGACAGCTTGGAGCCTGGAGCCTGCTTCAGATTCTGCATCTTCTTCTCTCTCTGCCCCTCACCTGCCCAGGTTCTGTCTCTGTCTCTTTCTCTCAAAAATAAATAAATGTTAAAAAAAATTTTTTTTTGAGAATGTTCATTGTTCATCAGACACTGCTGAGTGGTGGGGATGTAATATAGTATAGGATACAATCTCTGTACTCAAGATCTTCAAAGTTTGGGGAGACAAGGAGCAGACACATCCACAGTATAGTGCAATGAGTACTACGATGGAGAGAAGCTTGGGATATGGAGGAAGTACAAATAAGAGGCATTAAAACCAAGCTCAGAGCAACCCAGGGGAAGACTCCTGAATGAGTTGACCCCAAGCCCCAATCTTGAAAGCATAGAAGGAATGAGCTAAGTGAATAGACAGTTTCGGAAAGGTGCTCCAAGAAGAAAATGCATGTGACAATGAGCCAAAGGTAAGATAATCTATAAGGAGGCCAAAACAGCTAGAGGATTGGGTGGATGGTAGGAGCCAGGCCTGGAGATTTAGGCAAAGAACAGGTCATAAAGGGCCTCAGGTATGATGCTAAAGAGTCAGAATGAAAAAGGGTTGAAGGAGGAAAAGAAACCTCACTACTTGCTGGATTAAGTGGGGCAGCAGTGTTCACGTGTGATGTGAAGTGTCCAGCACATTGAGGCATGGCAGCCTTGTAGTAAAGCATGAGGTTTCCTTGAGCAACCAGATCTAGGTCTGAAATCCATCTCCACCACTTACCAGACATGTGAACGTGGAGAAATTTCTTGACTTCAGCAGGGGCCATCTTTCTCATTTGCATTAGTGTTGTTGGAAAGATTGCATACGTTGATCTTTTAGTGCAATGTTTGCACTTGAAAAAGATTTAGTAAACGTTAACTCCTAATGCAAATTAATGCCATGCTTTCCTTCTCCTTCTTCTTCCTCCCTTCCTTTTCCCTCTCTTCCCTCCTCCTTCCTTCCACAGATTCCTAGATTGACAGACAAGGATGAGATTGAAAATCTCATGCAGTCTAAGCCCTTGCATTTTCCTAATATGCCTACTGATGACACCTTATTTATTTGGTTCATATGTATTTAGTTGTTCCTCCATTCAGCCAGGACTATTTACAACAGTATGGTTCAGGTGTGCAATGATGAGAGTGAAGGGTAGATAGTCAAACCTAATAGAATTAGAGGCTGTAGGTTCAACTCAAATCTTCCCTAATGATGATTCTTCCATGAAGACAGAAGACCAAACCTGACCCTGTTCACATGGCTGGTTTACTTGACTACATGGGTGAGAAGAGGAAGAGAGTGGTTAAATGCAAGGGCTTCCCAGTCAGCCCTGGGCATTCATTTTGGCCCTGGTTAACTGTAGGATGCAGGCAAGTTATTTAACCTTTTGTAACTTTAGTTTCTTCATGTATAAAATAAGGTTATATGTTCTACTCATAGCAACCTGGAGATCGTACAAGAGAAATGTGTAAGTGAGCTACAACATATGGTGTATGTTACTCTCATCACTTTATCAGTGTTACAATGTTGAGAAGTATGGGTATCAGAGTTATTATTAGTAAAGAATTATTAGTGTCATTAAATTATAACATAAATTTATTGTTAGTGTTACTTAACAATATTATTTAGTATTAGTGTTGATGATTATTCTAAGTATTTTTGTCAGTGTTCTTATTATTTGTGTTTGTATTATTTTTTTTTTAATTTTTTTTTTCAACGTTTATTTATTTTTGGGACAGAGAGAGACAGAGCATGAACGGGGGAGGGGCAGACAGAGAGGGAGACACAGAATCGGAAACAGGCTCCAAGCTCTGAGCCATCAGCCCAGAGCCTGACGCGGGGCTCGAACTCCCGGACTGCGAGATCGTGACCTGGCCGAAGTCGGACGCTTAACCGACTGCGCCACCCAGGCGCCCCTGTGTTTGTATTATTAAGTGATACAGAAGATAAAATACCTGTGTCAAAATCTATACATGGGCTGATCGATATTCCCATGGTGAAGACCAACAGCTGGGCAGGCTGAGATAATCTTTTGAGAAGATGGACCAGGACCAGGTTTCATCTTCTCTACAAGGTCAATCCTCAGCAAACCAGACTCTAGTTTACTGTTGTATCAGAAGTCATCTGGGGTAGTCTTGTTAGCAGGTGGGGGCCTAGGAAGAAGATTGGCAAATGTGCTAGCTGGATGTGTGGGGCTGCTTCAGGTGGGTGGCCCAGTCCTGGTCCACTTGGAATCATGGCACCTGCCCAAATCAGAAAGCCTTCACAAAGAAACATTTTCCTGTGAGGAAAAAGCCAGTGGGCTCATAAAGGAGGAATGAAGGCAGGGCTTGGCTATCTGGGTCAGGAAGGATTTGTAGGGAAACAAACACAGTAACTCATGAGACATTAGAGGAAATTATCTTTAAGAGTAGGGCAGGCTTGACTTAACTCATCTTTCCATGTGGTTACATTTTATTGGTGCTTGCTGGGTGACAAATCATCCATTTTTAGATTTTATTTAGCTTTAGTTTTGATCTTATGAGTTAAGAATGACTAATACCCAAAAGGGTATGACCCTGGAGAAAAGCATGCTGGGGAAGCACATTTCTGGGTGCATGTTCCCTCTGTGCCTAGAGACACATATTCAAATAAAAATCAAGACTACTGTCCCACCAGGAGCCATTACTTTGGAAAGTACAACAGGGCTTTTGAATACGTCTTTGTTTGCCATTCTTATTCAAGGTTATCCAAAGAGGAATCTGCTTCAAGAGAGGAGAGAGTAGTAAATTTAATTGGAACTTTCAAACAATGTTCAGCCCAAAGCTAAGATGCTCAACATCGAATAAGCATTTAAAACCACTGGCCAACAAACACAATCAATGTCTTCAATACGCGTCACTTCTTGAGTCTCAGTGGCTTGGAGGAGCAAGTACAAGGGATGAGAAGTTCTGTTCTTGCTTAATGCCATTAATGGTCAGGCTGCTGGGGAAGAAAGCTAATCATCTCCCATCCTTCTCTGACTATTTTTGTTGCTAGAGTTATGCCCATAAGAAGTCAACCCTCTATGACTGAAGAAGGGAGCATTTTGCATATCTATTTTTGAACTTTGACTTGCACATGCTGTGATGGGCTAGTCAGAGGTTAACCCTAATCTATGGGGCCCCTTTGTTCCTCTCAATGATCCTGGAAGGAAAGCATAGTTATGGCTATTAGCATCTCCATTTTCAGTTGGAGAAACAGATTCCCAAAGAGTTAATGACATGCCCAGGATAATACAGTAAGTTAGTAACAGAGGCACAATATGAACCAGAGTCTCCTAAATTCTAGAATCTACACCATACTTGTTTGAGCAGCCAGTGATCTTTTTCACATTTTCAAAAATTAGAAAAAAATGTTTAGTGACCACACTCTGCATCTGGCTTTATTTACCTTGACCTGTGGGCTGAGTTGTCCACAATCTCTCCTCTTTCTGAGCCACATAGAATTGCCAGCTGGTGACTTCTCAATAAGTATAATAAAAGCAGGTATGTGAGAGTTTACAAACTGAGATGTTTCAGTAAATCATTTGCTGTGATTAATTGCATCCTTAGAGTCCAAGGATTTTGAAGAATGAACAAAGCTTAACCCCCTCATTTTATTTTACAGAAAGGGAAACAGATTTAGAGAAGAAGATATTGCTTGAGGTCACATACTCTGGACCCCTCAATGTCCTCCAAGAACTGATGAGGTAGCTGATAAAGGACGTTCAGAGAAAAGAGATAAGAAAAAAGAAGTATGAGGGTTCCTTTTTCTCCACATCCTTGCCAACACTTGTTATTTCTTATTCTTTTGATTCTAGCCATTCTGGCAAGTGTAAGGTGGTATCTCATTGTGGTTTTGATTTGTATTTCTTCATGATTAATGATGTTTAACATCTTTTTATGTATCTATTGACCATCTGTATGTCTTCTTTGGAAAAATTCTTTTCAGGTCCTCTGACCATTTTTATTTAAAAAAATGTTTTAATGTTTATTTATATTTGAGAGAGAGTGAGAGACAGAGAGAGAGAGACAAAGCACGAGCAGGGGAGGGTCAGAGAGATGAGACAGAACCTGAAGCAGGATCCGGGCTCCAAGCTGCAAGCTGTCAGCACAGAGACCAACAAGGAGCCCGGCACAGAGCTCAACACAGAGCCCGATGCGTGTGGTGTGTGTGTGTGTGTGTGTGTGTGTGTGTGTGTGTGTGTGTGTATAAAAGAACGAGATCTTGGGGCGCCTGGGTGGCGCAGTCGGTTGGGCGTTCGACTTCAGCCAGGTCACGATCTCGCGGTCCGTGAGTTCGAGCCCCGCGTCGGGCTCTGGGCTGATGGCTCAGAGCCTGGAGCCTGTTTCCGATTCTGTGTCTCCCTCTCTCTCTGCCCCTCCCCCGTTCATGCTCTGTCTCTCTCTGTCCCAAAAATAAATAAACGTTGAAAAAAAAAAATTTTAAAAGAACGAGATCTTGACATTTGCAGCAACATGGATGGATCTAGAGGGTAAAATGCTAAGAGAAATAAGTCAGTCAGAGAAAGACAAATGCCATATGATTTCACTCATATGTAGAATTTAAGAAATAGAACAAATGAACAAAAAAAGAGAGAGACAAATAAAAAAAAAAAAAGATTATAGAGGACAAACTGGTGGTCACCAGAGAGGAGGTGGGTAGGGGGAAGGTTGAAAGAGATGAAGGGAATTAAGAGTACACTTACCATGATGAGCACTGAGTAATGTACAGAATTACTGAGTCATTATATTGTACACCAGAAACTAATATGACACTATATTAATTATACTTCAATAATAAAATAAAAGAAGTATGTACTTCTATAAAGCAATCCGTGACACTTCTTAGCTGTGCAGCCTCAAATAAGTTCCTTAGACTTTTTGACTCTCAGCTTCCTGGGTGTTACATGGTATTAATAATAGAACCTACTCCATAGGGCATGTGAGGATCCAGTGATGGTGTGCATGCAAGTCTCCAAGTGCAGAGCCTATTCTGTAGCAGGAACTCAACACACAGGGGCTCAATAAAGGCTTACCAGGTCAGAGCATGGGGAGCGGGAGTGGGTTTGTGAGTTAAGGCAGTGCTGGGGGGAGCTGAGGGAGTGATTTATGTCTTCTGTTCCCACACTTGGTTCTATTTGGGAAAACAGAGTGGTGAAGATAACAGGAAAAAGGGGCATGTCCTTGAGTAAATCGTCTATTGTTGCCCAGATGTCACTCTGGTAACAAGGAAACCCCCTGAAATCAGTTTGTCCACAGCTCTGGATATGACTCTCCAGGGCTTTCAGTGGCAAGTGCAGGGGTTCCGAGAAGGAGCCAGGAATGAGGCAGTCAGGGATGGGAACATTTATTTCTTTGGGAGTCTTCCTTTTCGGATGTTCTCAGAGCTTTGGATGCACTGAAGTGATCTTCAGGCTAGAATTTGGTCCTGGAGGGCAGTTTCTGTTCCACCTTGCCCCTGTTTATCTTAGTCTGTCATGGGGTAAGATGCCAACTTTCCTATTCAATCAACTGATTAGACTCAGTGATTTTTATAAATAGCTTCTGGAGACCCTTTTTGAAACTTCCTTTGGGATTTCTAAACTCTCCTTAATAAGGACAGATTGCAAGAGAAAAGAGTAGCAATTTGCTAAAGGCAAATGGATGGGGTTGAAATAGGGGAACAGACCATACATAAAAAATCATAGTAAAAGTGGGAATTTGGGGATGGCCATATGCTTAGGAAAATTTTCTAATTTCACTTTCATAAATGATCACTCAGATAGGATGTGGCTTCGAGTGGCTCCTTCATAACAATGATAATTTTCCCACATCAGACAATAAGATTGATAGAACCATATGGAAAAAATAACCTTGTTTGAAAGAATACATTTTTTCAAGCACATTTAGGCACTCATTCGGTTTTAAGAAGCTACAAGCAATCCTTATCTAATCAGTTACAAACAATCCTGACCGTGGCAAGTAGTCATATTCTTCCCAGCTATATCCTTGACACTGGTGTCCTCCAGTTAAGGGTTAGTCTTCAAGTTCTAGGATAGAGTTAAAGTAGATTTGTTCTGCTTGAGGTGGGCAGACTTTCACATGAGGACACAAATTCACAGAGGATGGATAAAGTATAGAAAGCTTCAGTCTCCAATGCTACCCCCTGGAGCTCACTAGAGACACAACAGGCAGCAAAGGGGAGGATTCTTAGCCAAAATGACACCTTAAGGATTACCATGTCTTATTTCTTATCAGTCCAGACAAGATTTGGCAGTTCAAGCTGTGGGCAGTGTAAGTGGAAATGTCAGACGGGCTAAGGATTCTTCGTTTCCTGAGCAGAGAGGAGACAACTCTTTGAACAGAAGGTCTCAGCAGGTACAAGAACAGCAGTACAGGTCTGGTTGCCTTGGCTGTCTCACGAGAGAACTCTCAATCCTCCTCTGTAGGGCCTCTCAATAGGACCAACTAGGTGCAGTCTGGCTCTTATCAGGAGTAGCCACATGCAAGCAGTGGACAGACAGCAGGCCCCCAGACAACTGCCCCAGGGATACCTACCAATCTTTAATCAGAAATCAAATCAGAGTAACATATATTTTCTGTATAAGAAGCAGAGTAACCAAACCATGCCCCTAGATAAATATCACAATTAGTGCTTCTGTTGTTAAAATTATTTCCCTTCATATAATATTTCATACCATATTCCAGTGTTTATAGCAATCTTTAAAAGCAGATGTAATAGATATGTGAAAATGCTCATTTTGCAGAAGAGAAAATGAACTGCTGAGGCAAAATGAATCTACCAAGATCTAGAGCTGTTGCAAAATCTAGGACTTTGAACTTGTTTTGAAATATACACAAAGTGCCAGGGCATTTTAACTGCATGGATTCCATTCAGTCACATAATTCCCTAACTCATTCATTCATTCCTTTAGCAACTATGATTTGAATACCTGCCGCATTGCAAGCACTGTTCTAGGCACTTAGGGGATGTCACAGAACAAGATGGACCCTAACTGAAACATCTGTCTCTGCAGCCAGATACAGAATAAAATATGTATAACGTCTCCCCTACCATCATGCACCTTCTTGTGCGAGTGACTTCCAAATCAGCATGCTTATTGTCTAGGCGGGGCGTGACAATAGACAATAATAATATGAGTTTAAATACTAGATAAAAGGTGGTAAGTGATCTGGAAAAAAAGAAGCAAGATAAAGGGGATTAGAAGTATTGGCAGAAGGGAAGTTAAATTTTAAACAGGATGATCATGGTGGATCTCATTGAAAAGGCTAATTTGAATTTGAAGGAGGTAATGAATAGAGTTATCTGGGTTAGAAGCTTTCCAGGCAGAGCACATACATAGCAAAGGAGGAGTCTGGCATGGGTGGAGCATGTGGGTGAGAGGGACAGAAGTTGAGGTTAGTGAGATGATGGGGGCCACGTCTTGGGGGGCCATGTAGGTCACTGTGAAGACTTTAGCTTTTACTCTGCAACAATGTCTGAGCCTCTGCAAAGTTTTGAGCACAGAAATGGCATAACCTTATTTTTTTGTTTTTAAATGATTCCATTGGCTTCTGGTTTGAGATTAGGTTTAAGGGGAGCAAGAGCACAGCAAGAAATCCAAAGGAGGTATATGGCAAGGACAATGAAATATGTTCATGAAGCCTTTCAAGTCTGTCCTAGACACACAAGAAGACATTCTCTACTCTCTGTGATAAGGTTAGCACGATGTGACCAAGTTTTGTCCAGATGTGATGGCACCACTTCCACGCCTGCCCTAAAATCTGACATATGATGTTCCAAACTCTGCTGCTTCTGTAGCACTCATGAAGACCCCATGTTGAGAAGAGAAGCAGTGTAAGATGGAAGGAGCCTGGGTTCTCAGTGAAGGCGTGGAGCATGGCTGCTTCCTCCCACACCAACCACACTGCACTGGGACTTGCGTATCTTTGGAAACTATGAAAAAGAACAAAGAATTCCCAATCCCATTCTATTTATTTCAGCCCTGTGACTAGTGATGGTTAGACTTACTTCCTGTTTTGATTTTCTAAAACAAGAGTGCTGTGCCCAGATTGGCTGTACTTTTTTCCTCCTCTCAGTAACACCTGCTCAAAATCACACCAGGTACTGAACACTTCTCAACATCACAGCATGCAGCAGTGACCTGACACACTTAGGGCAATGCTGGATGTGGAAAATAAGACAACAATACAACAACAAAAATAACTAAATTAAAACAAATTTACTTTTCCTTTTTTCTTTAAATACTAAATTTGTGGCAGTGTTTTCTTAAACATTTTAGCGTTTTTACTATTTGTTAGCATTTTTTAAATAGAGCATTCACTATATCAATCCCTGAAAAATATTTAGACACCTGACTGCTAGCCTTTTTCTTTCTTTCTTTCTTTCTTTCTTTCTTTCTTTCTTTCTTTCTTTCTTTCTTTCTTTCTTTCTTTTTCTTTCTTTCTACCTACCTACATATGTCCATCCATCTACTTATTTATCTTCTTTTATCTTCCATCGATTTTGTGATGTTTTATAAAATATCATTTATTAGACAATTCTTAAAGCCATAAATTTAAGTGGCCTAATGACAGGCAAACAGTAAACTCTGCCCAAAGATACTCTCCCTTTGGACATAGGAAAGGGGAATGAAGGTTCATATGCCTTCGGTCTGACAGGTATTTCCCTGGAAGTATTATTTAAAATGCCTCATCAGGGGTGTCTGGGTGGTTCAGTCGGTTGAGCGGCCGACTTCGGCTCAGGGCACGATCTTGTGGTCCGTGAGTTCGAGCCCCGCGTCGGGCTCTGGGCTGATGGCTCAGAGCCTGGAGCCTGTTTCCGATTCTGTGTCTCCCTCTCTCTGACCCTCCCTCGTTCATGCTGTGTCTCTCTCTGTCTCAAAAATAAATAAACGTTAAAAAAAAATTAAAAAATAAATAAAATGTCTCATCAGCCGCTTTGGGATAACTTTCAGCAGGTGGGTGGTTAAGGAGTAGGGAGCCATAGGGGCACGTGGGTGGCTCAGTCGGTTGAGCACCCAACTTCGCCTCAGGTCGTGATCTCACAGTTCATGGGTTCAAGCTACACATCTGACTTAGCACTCACAGCACAAAGCCTAATTGGATTCTCTCTCTCCCTCTCTCTCTGTCCCTCCCCTGCTCATGCTCTCTCTCAAAAATAAATAAACATTAAAAAATTCTTAAAAAAAAAAAAAAAAGGAGAGAAGGGAGCTATAGCAGCATCTCCCTCTGACTAATGAGTTAATAGACTCAAAGTAACCTGAGTGTCACCATGCCACCAGGCACAGCTCAGAGAGTTCTGAGGGACAGAGGGTCACCAAGAACCTCCACATCACTGCAGATACTGCCTCATTTTAAGCCGGTGAGGCTGGAGGCTGACACTGCAAAACCACCCAGAGAGAAGCACAAAGGCCTGGTGGTTTAGGAAACGAAGTCTGGATTCAGTTAGAACTGGGTGTGGAGCCTGCTGTTGTCACTTTCTAGATTGTAGTCCTTGACAATGCTGCTTAATCCCTCTTACTCTTTGTGTCCTTAAATACCAGTAATGGCTATAAAAAAGTTATTAGCACAATACTCTGTCTTATAGTAAGAACTCAAGCTGTAACCACAGTGGTTATTCTAGTGCCACTATCTCCTGATTCAGAAAGGAGCATCCCAAGGGCATTGTTAATTTCATTTGTAGATCTGTAAGATATCACATTTACAACCCCAGCATCTGCTAAATGCTCTCAACAGGAAGTGATTGTGAGTCCTCCTTGCTGAAGGTTATAACAGAGCTAGGCAAGGAAGGGTCTTCAGGGGTTCAGATAAGGAAGGTGGGCTGGTTCCTGAAGGCAGAGAGGAGGCCACCTCTGGCCATCTCCTGACTTTGTCTCCATTCATATAAGTGGGTATGGGAGGGAGCAGCAGCCTCGTCCTCTCCACACATCCTCCTGCCTCCCAACATGGCCAGGGATGGACAGATGGCAAGACAGGCACATGACAGCCAGGGTAGCCTGGTCAGTTATGTATCATAGGTAGTCTGATGAGTTTTCTATCAGAGGTAACACAAAAACAAAACAAACAAACAAAACCTAAAATAATAACAACAACAACAACTAAAACCCCCAAGTTTTTCATCTTCATCTCTGTCAACTCGGTGGTGTTAGAAATGATCTTCCTCAAAGATTTCACATATTGTACCTCTTACAGGAAACAGGGATTTCCATTGCATGGGGCAGGTAGGTTGGTGGAAGAAGAAAGGAACTAATAAATTAAACACATAATAAATTATAAGCTAGCGCTTAGTGCTGATGAGGGTTGGGGGTGATGGTGGGGTTTGTGGGGTTTGGAGCTAACAGCCAAGAAAGAATTCTTGAAGACATCTTTGGTGCAAAAAGGTGATTTTATTAAAGCATGGACACAGGACCCATGGGAAGGAAGAGCTGCACTGGGGTTGTGGGGGTGATCCTTTTGTAGAGTCAGGAGAGATAAAGTCAAGAGAGTTTCCAAAGAGAGTTTCTTATGCTAAAGACTCACAGATTATTGGAGGCCTAGCTATTGTCACGCTAAGGTTGTTTTTCCCTCTGGCAAAGCATTAACATTAAGACAGTAGGGAGTTACTGGACTTAAGGCCATGGATGGGATTGCCTTTTTGTTGTAAACTGGAAGAGACTCTTATCAGCTTAACCATTAGTTTTTTTTTGTCCTTCCCCTTTTTTGGGTAGCCTGGAGTGCCTGAGGAATGTCATGCATATCCCATCTTAGGGGGAGGGGTGCTGTTAGCCTATACTTTGCCCTCAGCTTCCCCAGGCTTCCTCCTCAGTGCCACTCTCTAATGTGCATCTTACTTACATTATCTCATTAAATCTTTACAAAAGGGGACTATCCCCTGTTTAGGGATGAGGAAAGTGCTTTGGAAAAATTACACAGCTCAGAAGTGTCAGAGCCCAGAATCTACCCAGGTTTGTCTACTCCAGTCTCCACCCTTATCACTCCAGATCTAAAGCAAAGGCTGTGGCAAGTGGGGCTTTCAGCACTTGCAGTTAGGACCCAGGAGAGAGGCCCCACATCCAGAGAGCCTGTGTCTGGCCTTAGACTGTGTAGGAGGAGAAAGCGCACATCTGTTCATCTTCAGCACACAACACTGAAATTCTTGTAACGAGTCTGGTTGGAGCTGGTGTTCTCTGTGTGTGTGTTTCAAGAGAGAAACACACCAGGTTCCCAGGGAGGCCACTGATGAACAACTAGTCTTTCCCAGAACTGCCCCTCTTTCCCAGCCTCCTGTGGAAGGAATATAGTAAAGTGGTGAGGCCAGAGGGACAGTCTATGTAGACAGCTTCTTTGTGTCTCTATTATCATTAGGCTTTTGCTGATACCTCCTACAGGGAGGGAGGTCTGTAAATCATCAGGCGGGCCATGCTATAAATGGAGGAGAGGATTTTGCTCTATCTCTGGTTAGGTCCCAAGCTGCAGAGGGGCTTGGTGATATACCTGGCTTAATACTAGTGTTTTGAAATGTGTCATCATTTCAGCCTGTGAGGCAGATAGGATCATCCTCATTTCACAGAGGAAAAGAGAGAAACCGGGAGCCTAGAGATGTTTGCTTGCGAGTCTCCTACCAATTTCAGACTAGAATCCAAATCTCCTGATTCCTGGGCCAGCGCTTTTCCAACATGGGATTTTAGGCGTGGCACTAGGAGATCAAAAGGCCTTCAAGGCTTTAACAAAGGCTCAGGGAATGGGCTTTCAGCTAGTGGACAGTCCCGTTCTAGACTGATATTTTGAAGGGTTGGAAATGACTCACAATTTATGAGCCTCTCTTCCCTGTGTTCTAAGTAGTGTATAAACATTCTGAACTTGCTTACCTCAAATGCAGGATCAAAACAACAACAAAAAAAATGCTTGATTATGCTTTGGGAGGAGACATGAGGACAGCACATATATAGGCAGGGTAGTTCCGTAATTAATCAAATCTTCAGAGGTCAAAAGTTAACAGTATTGGCCATCCACAGTTTAGCCATAAACTCAGACGTTTGAAAAAGCTCCTGACAATGGAAATATCCTCGTCAAAAAACTACGGCTCCAAGACAATGTGCTTTGCTGCCCAGGGCAAGCTGTAGCCTGTGGATTATCACAAGGCTTTACACAAAGAGTCTGGTGAATATTTGTAGATGGAATTTAATGAATGAAGAGGCATAAACCCTCTGGCTCTCCTACCAGGTCTCATGAAATCTTATTAAATACACTTTAGGTACCAAGCTTTGTTATTTGCTTCTCTCTCTCTCTCTCTCTCTCTCTCTCTTTATTCCCCCAACAGATTGATATAATGATTTAGAAAAGGAAGAGGAGTTGGCAGAAACAGTGAAATGTCAATAGAAGACTTGACAGCTTGAAAATAGGAGAGGAAAAAATAAAAGCCAAGCAGACAAAGAGACCTACCTCCCCCACGATATAACATTGGGTTGCTGAACCAATGAAAACTAAGTTTAGGATCATCAGAGATGTGCACAGACTATTTTAGACTGACTTTTGCCTATGATAGTTTACTTAGAAATGTTTGACACTGGGGCGCCTGGGTGGCTCAGCTGGTTAAGTGTCCAGATTCGGCTCAGGTCATGAGTCTCACAGTTCGTGATTAGACAGTTCGTGATTTCTAGCCCCACTCTGGAGTCTGCTCTCAGCACTAAGCTGGTTTCAGATCCTCTGCCTCCCTCTCTCTGCCCCTCCCTTGCTCTCTCTCAAAAATAAATAAAAACAGGGGTGCCTGGGTGGCTCAGTCAGTTACGTGTCCAACTTGGTTTCAGCTCAGGTCATGCTTTCATGGTTTCATGGGTTCAAGCCCCAGGCTAGGATCTGCACTGGCAGCACTGAGCCTGCTTGGCATTCTCTCTCTCCCTCTCCCTCTGCCCCTCCCTCACTTGCACTGTCTCTGTCCCTCTCAAAATAAATAAACTTTAAAAAAGAAAAATAATAGGGGCGCCTGGGTGGCTTAGTCGGCTGAGCGTCTGACTTCAGCTCAGGTCATGATCTCACAGTTCGTGGGTTCGAGCCCTGCATCGGGCTCTATGCTGACAGCTCAGAGCCTGGAGCCTGCTTCGGATTCTGTGTCTCCCTCTCTCTCTGCCCCTCCCCTGCTCATGCTTTGTCTCTGTCTCTCAAAAGTAAATATATGTAAAAAAAATTTTTTTTAAGAAAAATAATAATAAATAAAAACATTAAAAAATAAATAAAATTTAAAAATTTTTGACACTTAAAAAAATTAAAATGTTGGACATTTTAAAGAGGGTGTCAAGCCTCAGTTATCACTTAACAGAAGGGTCTCTGTCTATGAGAAGGTATGCATGAGCTTCCTCTGTCCATTTTACTGGGCTTCCCTCTATGTGTACAACTTGGAACTATGGAAGACTGAGACCTGGAAGACCCATATGGCATGTTTTATATCTTGACATTGTTTTCTATTCTAGATAGCATGGTGAATTTGCAGTCAGAGGCAATGCAAAAACAAAAAAAAAACGAAAAAACAAAACAACAAACAAAAAAAACCCCTCCTCTTTTTCATTTCTTCTCTTTAAGTCCATCATGGTGTGGCTATCAGAAAGAACTTGCCCCACAGATTTCCTTTATTACCAGCTTTTACAGTGAGTGGAGTGGGTTTACTATGGTCTATTTTGGCTTCAAGATCTGGTCTTACATTCTTTGTTCCTTTTGTGACAAACAAAATACTAAAACAAAAACCAAACCAGCAAACCAAAAACAAAAATGAAGGAACAGACATGACTTATATATAAAGATGATTAGATACATAGATAGATAGATAGATAGATAGATAGATAGATAGATGTAGATACAGATATAGAATGATGGCTGTTAGCAATGAATGACGAGCAAAGTAAAGAATGCAAAAGATAGAAAGAAGCCCTGTTTCCATGCCAGGCTCTCTGATCCCTAAGTCTATAGCATGTATCATTGGTCAGTCTCTGTCCACCTGAAAAGCTGTGGATCAGCTGAGACAGAAATTCAATGTGTGGCTCTAATCTTTCCCATGAATGAGTGGATAAATGACACTCAAGTGGACCACTGGGGGCCATAATAGATTAACTGTGCTAAGCCATGAGGGTTTCTTGAGAGTTAATCACAAGAAGGAAGTTAAATATTGTCAATAATGGACATAATGATGGAATAATGATGTCAACGGTGTAAATAATGATGGCAATAATAAATAAGAATGACCTTTTATTAGACATCTCGTCTTTGTCTGAAAGCACTCTGATCACTTTACCTGCACTCTTGCAATTAATCCTCACAAGAACACATTGAGAGAGAAGTCATTAACTGCACATTATTGATCAGGACTTGAGGTTCAAGGAGGTTAACTCAAAATCCCAATTCACACAGGTAGTAAGTGATGGGGCTAGAATCCAACCCTAGATGTGTCTGTCTTCAAATTCCAGTCCCAATCCTCCCTGCTTTCCCCCCTTTTCCACCTCTATCCTCTTCATCCTCCAGTCTTTAAGCTAGCTAACTCCACAGATATCCTCTTTGATCCATTACTTCCTAATACATTTTTTTTCAGGAGTAAAAGGATTCAAAATAATGATATACGTTTGTGAGCACCTACTTTTACAAGGCGCCGTTGCATAAAAACTCACAGTTTACAAAAGAATGGAGGAAATGAGCATGTATTTATTAAGTGCCTGTGATGAATCAGGCACTATATATTTTATTATATTCCTCTTAATTTTCTCAACCACAGTATGCAACTCACTCCCATTTTACAAGTAGAGGGACTAAGTTTAAGGATGAAGCTTATCTAGAATCACACATCCAGTGGAAACTCTGACTTGGATATATATTCACCAACCCAGGCCAGGTAGCTGGACCAAGCTATATGCAACCTGAACCTCAAGACATTGGGGCTTGAAGAGCCTCTGTGCTCAGACACATGCCCAGCCTGAAATGGAACATTTTCCAGACATTCTTGTATTGCACGTGAAAAGTATAAATTCTGGAGGGCACTTTGATGATAGTTTTCATACACATGAAGGAGCGTAGATGTTGAACAAAACATATTATATTTTTACAAAGAATAGGACTGATACTAAAAATGCACATCTCTAGTGATCCTTGTGAGATATAAGCCTACCGACCCAATCAAAGGAGGGACAAGGAGACTCCAAGCACAGTGAAGTGAGGCTTTAATCAAAGTTCTTGCAAGAGCAGGTGTCTGAGGGACAGGCATACTCGGGGCAGTTACAGCAATTCATCTCCTTGCATGCAAGTCCCTGCCCTAGTTCCCCAGGGGCTGAGTACTACAGAGGTTACTGCCTTACCCAGATATTGCCTATGCCCCTGTAAGGCAAAAAGTAGTCTGACTGGAACAAATGTGCATTCCCTGAGGCAACACAGAGACTTTCAGTCCCTCCTCCCTTTGTTCTTTGGCACATGCTCACTGCAGAGCCCATGAAAATGAGCTCATGAAATGACAGGGGTAAGAAGAAGCAGAAGTGAAGTGTCTAAGGGTTTGGGACTCCATTATGGAGGGGGGAAGGTTCATAAATATTTCCAATAGGTTGTAAACCTACTGTTAACTAGACATCACAGCTTTTATTTGGTGTTTCTGAAAATGAATCATCTCCCTTACTTCTCACAATCCTCATCATAAGTGCTTTCAAGAATAATAGTAAAATATAATAGCATACAGTAAAAATGTAAGGGCACCTGGGTGGCTCAGTCGGTTATGCCTCCATCTCTTGGTTTCGGTTCAGGTCATGATCTTGTGGTTCTTGAGTTCGAGCCCCTCATCGGGCCTTGTGTTGACAATGGAAACCTGTCTGCGATTTTCTCTCTCTCCCTGTCTCTGCCCCTCCCCTGCATGTGTGCTCACACACTCTCTCTCTCTCTCTCTCTCAAAATAAATAAACTTAAAAAAATAAAGTAAAAATATAAATATCATAAGTAATTTCATTAGTAAAACATTGTTACCATGCCATAGAATAAAATTCAGCCATGAAAACGATGAATTACATTTATATTTGTAGACATAAAAAGATGTATAATATGCAGTCCAGTAAAAAAGTATTTTAAAAACTATATATTAGATGCTAAATAAATCCCTATCTCTGAAATGGAACTCCCCTTCCCAAAATACATATAGACCTGGAAAAAAAGGACTTATGACCTTAATTCTAGTTTGCATTAGATAGTAGAATAAAGGATAATCTTTATTTCCTTCTTCAAATTTTCTTGAATTTTCTGAATTCCATTCTGCAATAGTAACAACTCACATTGATTCAGTGCAATTTTACATTCTTTTCCTAATCACAATGATGCTGTCACAATAATCCCACTTTATAGATGTGCAATTTGAAGCTCAGAGAGGCTCATTATTTGCATAAGGAGTCATGGAGCTGAGATTTAAGTAGTTTTCTGCCTCTACAAACATATTCTCCTAGCTTCACCATCCTATACTATAATAAATATGTATCAATTTTGTTATTAAAATACAATGTAACTATAATAATAATTTAGAATTTTTTTTTCTACAAAATGCACCATTATCTGTGCACTTTGCACAACCTATCAAACTGTGTTTCAATTCAACCATTCTTTATTTTCAGGTGCTTCCTTTTCCTTTATTTCTTATAACACGCCTTCCACTAGCTGGTTAAAAAAAAATACTGTCCAGGGATGCCTGGGTGGCTCAGTCGTTTAAGTGTCCAACTTCAGCTCAGGTTGTGATCTCACAGTTCATGGGTTCAAGCCCTGCATTGGGCTCTCTGCTGTCAGCACAGAGCCTGCTTCCGATACTCTGTCTTCCTCTCTCTCTGCCCCTCACTCTCTCGTGCTTTCTTTCTCTCTCCCTCAAAAATAAATAAACATTAACAAAAAGTAAATACTGTATAATGTTTCCTCAATCCCTGAGAAAGACTGTTTCACAGGAATTAAAATATCCAAGTATTCCAGAGGTAGAGTATACAGGACCGGGGTCAGTCACACCCAAACCTCATAGAATAGGGATAAGGAAGGGAGGAACAAGGAGGCAAAAACACAGGTCCACCACTCTACTCTACCTTTAGTTCTTAGATTGTACTCACAAACATGTCACTGTTCCTGGCCGTCAGGCCCCATATTTTTATATCCAGTAACCATGCAGGATTCTATGGCTCAAACATCATAATAACCTGCAAACTCCCCAAAGGCAGTAACCTTGGGCTTGAGGGAAACTTGCCAAATATAGTTCCCCAGCCCTTCCTAGCGCTCCCCACCCCTGCGCATGCACACCTCTTCCTGCCCCCTAGTCTCCTTCCATGGTTACCCATCAAAACCACACTGAGCTGAGAAACAAAACGTGCTCTTCAGTTCCACCCAGACTTTTAACAATTGAAGAGGGACTACTGTAGTCAACTACAGGATAAATAAAGGGATTGCTAAAGCCATAAGCTCAGCAAGACAAATTAGCAAGCACATGGCCCTAGGATAACAGAGATCTTCCCACCCAGGCTGAATCACCAGCTCACTGTTGGCAACGATTTATTTGATGCAAATGAAAAACCAAACATTTATAAATCAGCTAAACAAGAAGCTTAGGGAGAGGGCTTCTGGGACTCGGAGGGGGAAAAAAAAAAGATTTTATTCTCCATGGAAATTAGAGGATTGGAAATCTGTCAGGACTTGGGACATGCACACATCTGGTGTGTATTATTGGGACAGTGACTAACTGTAAAGCCTTGACCAGTGTGAGGCTTTTGTTTCTAGGCCTTGCTCCCCGCTACCCTTCCAACACCTTTCCCCTAATGCGAGAAGGACACACTGGAACTTTTAATTCTACCTCTCAATGCCCTCTCCAAAGTCCATTCCGTTGCTCAGACAAGGGTGTGCAGTTATCAGTTAATGAGTTTTCTTGCTTCTTTTAAAAAATAAACACTGTATTTTGGAATAGTGTTACATTTACAGAACTGTTGCAAGATTAAGAGAGTTCCTGTAGATTCTTTACCTAGTGTCTCCTAACGGCACCATTTGTCAAAACTAAGAAACTAACATTGGTGCACCTACTATTATCTAAACTGCAGACTTTGTTCAGATTTGAATGATTTTTACACTAACGTCTTTCCTTCTGTTCCAGAATCCAATCCAGGATAACACATTGCGCTATTATGTCTCCTTAGTCTTCTCTGCGGACAAAGTGTCTTAAGTCTTTCCTTACTTTTCATGTCTTGACCGTTCTGAGGGGTACCTGAGGTCAGGTATTTTGTAGAACGTCCCTCAATTTGAGTTTCTTTGATGTATAGCTTCATGATTCAACTAAGGTTATGAATTTAGTGTAAAAATTCCACAGAAGTGAAGTTCCCCGTTTATCACACACACATATCAAGAGGTACTTATCGCATGGCCTATCGCTGCTTAGTCTGTTTGGGCTTCCATAACAGAATACCAGAAATTAAATGGCTGATAAACAACAGAAATTTACTTCTCACAGTTATAAAGACTGAAAGCCCAAGATCAAGGTGCTGGTAAATAAATTCAATATATGATTAGGCCCCACGTTCTGGTTCATAGACAGCTGCCTCCTCCCACGGGAAGGGAGCTCTCTGGGGTCTCTTATAAAGTCATGAATTCTACCCATGTGGGCTCCACCTTTATAACCTAATTGCCTCTCAAAGACCCTACCTCCAAATACCACCACATTGAGGACATATGAATTTCAGGACAATACAAACATTTAATCTAGAGCAGCTGGTAACATTAACCTGGATAGTTTGGTTAAGGAAATGGTTTCCTAGGTTTCTTCCTGGTAAAGTTACTATTTTTCCCTTTTCTATACTCTTTGTAGGTGATTGAATCACTAAGAACAGACCACACTCAGGTGGTGGTGGTGTGAACTAGGGGTGGGAACTGACTACTTCCATTGGGCCCAATGAAAATCCATTATATACACCAAGTGAATTGAGGGAAAAAAAAATGAGGGGCACCTGGGTGGCTCAGTCAGTTAAGCTTCTGACTTCAGCTCAGGTCATGATCTCACAATTTCTGAGTTCAAGCCCTGTGTATGGGCTTTATGCTGACAGCACGGAGCCTGCTTCAGATTTTGTCTCCTTCTCTCTGCCCTTCCCCTGCTTCATCACTTTCTCTGTCTCTCTCTCTCAAAAATAAATAAGTTGGGGCGCCTGGGTGGCTTGGTTGGTTAAGCGTCCGACTTCGGCTCAGGTCATGATCTCGCGGTCTGTGAGTTCGAGCCCGGCGTCGGGCTCTGTGCTGACAGCTCAGAGCCTGGAGCCTGTTTCAGATTCTGTGTCTCCCTCTCTCTCTGCCCCTCCCCTGTTCATGCTCTGTCTCTCTCTGTCTCAAAAATAAATAAACGTTAAAAAAATTTAAAAAAATATATAAATAAGCATTTTCAAAAAATAAAATAGATTTTAAAAAATGAGATCAGGCAACACTCTTATCTGACACCTTTCAATGCCTTCCTACTGTCCTCAGAAGAAATATCATATTCATTCTGCATCATCTACCCGGGGCTGCCATAGAATTGACTGATACTGAAGTGAGTTCCCCCTATTAACACTTTTATAGATGTAGTTTTTCTTCATAGAGATAATTACAACTTACCATAATTTGTAATTGTGTATTTATTTAATGTCTGCCTCCCCCCCAAATTTATAAGTTTCATGTAGTCAAGGCCTGTGTTATGCTCATTAGTTGTAGAGCAATTAGTATAAACAGGAGTCTTATGGAAGCAACAGAAACCAAGTCTGGAGATTAAGCAGGAACAGGAATGGTGCTAGAAAATCATGCTCAGGCCTGAAGTTCCAGAAAAAAACGCTCCAAACCATGGCACAGAACTGGGATGACAAGCATACCTCTGTTGCTACTGCTGTCCTCTTTTCCATAAAGAAAACCACCAGACTTGATCTTGAAAATAATCCCACGACCAAAAACTGGGTGCCTCTGAGATCACACAGTAGACAAAAAGGATTTTGAGTGGTACTTCCTTTCATAGTTGCTGACTTGCCCATCAAAGTTTAGTAAATGTGAATCTCATTGGTAGAACCAGATGACCCGGGGAATTGAATTCATTCCATTCTACCTTTGTGAGACGGGATTCAGAAAGCCAGAAATTTCCAAAAATGTAAAAGGTACTGGTAGCTAGAAAGTATAAAAAAATGTCCCATTCACTAATACATCATTGATTCTGAATATCTGTCAAGGGAAGGAAGGATTATAGGATTACAAGATTTAGCAAATAAAAATATAGAATGCCCAATTTGATCTGAATCTCAGATTGAATGATGAATACTTTTTTTCATGTAAGTGTATCTCATGCAGTATTTGGTACATACTTATATTCAAATTTCATTTGTTGTTTACCTGAAATTCAGATTTAATTAGGTACTCTGTATTTTATCTTGCAACCAGAGGAAGAAGGAAGGAAGGAAGGAAGGAAGGAAGGAAGGAAGGAAGGAAGGAAGGAAAGGGAGAAGGCAAGTGAAGGGATGAGAAGGGAAGGGAAGGCAAGAAGGTGCAAGGGGGCAAGGGAGAATGGAAGAAGATATGAATCAGGCTACCTTAACTTTGCACCACTTGACTTGATTCATCTGACTTCAGTTTTACCAAAAAAACATATGTCTACAATTTAACATTTCATAAGGAATTAGCCAGTAGGGAAGAATAAACTGGTCAGACTGCCTGGAATTTCTCACTGTTAACTGATAAATTGGCTTTTGACTAAGATGTGGTGTACCCTTTAGCTTGGTACTAGGAAGGAATGTACTGACTTCAGGGATGGTCATATTCCAGTCCATGTGACAGTCAGATTTCACAATATCAACTAATCAAACACAATTCCAACTTTTACCCTATTCCTGAGAATTCAATTACTGTGAGGCCAACCTTGAGATAAATTCAGTTTCCATGGGTATGCTCCAGGTGGGGAATGCAAGGCTCTGTAATTACGTCGGCCATGTCTTATTTCTCAGAGGGAATGGTAGGTATACTGGTGTTATTTTATTCTTTACAACATTTTGTATATCAAAATATTGCATAAGGTATTTTCAAACAAAAAAAAAAAGGATGGATTTGCTTCTAGAACATATTTGCTTGATCCCAGATTACCCACTGTGCCATTTTCTTCTACTTTATCCTCCAACAATGTTGAGTTACACAGATGGTTTCCAGTTAACATCTCATATTATGCCACCTCCTTTACATTCCCATGCCTTATGCTTTGCCTTTTGTCTTGGAAAGCCTTCCTTTATCTTTCTTCCAACCACTTCTTACTTTCTTTTTAAAATGACCAGATCTAGGGGTGCCTGGGTGGCTCAGTTGGTTGAGTGTCTGACTTCAACTCAGGTCATGATCTCGCCCTTCATGAGTTCGAGCCCTGCCATCGGGCTCTGTGCTGACAGCTTGGAGCCTGGATCCTGCTTCAGATTCTGTGTCTCCCTCTCTCTCTTCCCCTCCTCTGCTCGCACTCTGTCTCTGTCTCTCAAAAGTGAATAAATGTTAAAAAAATTATAAATAAATAAATAAATAAATAAATAAATAAATAAATAAATAAATAAAGTAAAATGACCAGATCCACAATCAAAGGAGACAATGCAAGGATTTTTTTCTTTTTTCCTCCTACTGGCAAGCATTCTTTCAATCTTCCTTCCCACCACTTACTGGAAGAAGGTCTACTTCTGCCTCTGCCTTATTTCTGTCTCTCCCAGGCAGCTGTATGAGGTCCTTTGTTGCTCCCACCACATTGTGCTGAGATTATCTTTCAACAGGTCTGCTTTGCCACCAATTAGGAAGTCCTCAAGAGAAGGAAATTGAGCCTTATTCATTCCTCTATCTCCTGAACTTAGCAATACGTCTAAACCATGTTTACTCAACTGAACTGACCCTAGGAAATCCTGTCTCATAGCCTTGGTTTTTAAACTCCATTATAAAGTTGCTGTGCACACACACACACACACACACACACACACACAAACACACACAGAGCAATCTAAAGTAAAAATTTCAGGGGCACCTGGGTGGCTCAGTTGGTAGAGCATCTGACTTGAGTTTGGCTCAGGTCTTGATTTCATCATTCCTGAGTCTGAGCCCCACATGGGGCTCTGCACTGACAGCGCAGAACCTGCTTGGGATTCTGCCTCCCTTTTTCTCTGCCCCTCCCACTCTTGCTCTCTATCTCTCAAAATAAATAAAAAATAAACTTAAAAAAATAAATAAAGTAAACATTTCTGCCACATATTGGTTGCTTAAAGCAAAGCTTGTTTTTCTGTGTTTCCAAAGCGTTAGGGTTAAGCCAAGTTCCTACTTTTAACAGTGAGAAAACTAAGACCCAAAGAGGTAGAATAACCTGTACAAGATCACGCAGGAGTCAGTGGTGGTGGGGAGCTGATTCAGATCTCGAACTCAGTTCTTTCTCAGAGACACCTTTTGCTGGGTGATGACAAGCAGGTTGTCAAATTCCCTGGCTTCTCTACTCTTCAGAGAAGTTAGATGGAAGTGGCTCTCCCTGGCACAGCCCCTTGGCTAAACCAGGTCAGACCGCCAAAAAGCAGCTTGTAGAAATGTCCATAGTGAGTGGCCATTAGCACAGCATTTTCACACTCCCTACTGCCTGGCCCGCCTTAGCAGTCCTGCTTTGTTTTGGTCAAAAGTCTCACTGGCAGACACAGTAAGTAATATCTGTGGACTCTTTGAAGGCCTTTTCCCTAGAGCCTCGTTAGCCATGGCTATTGGAAGCCTTGGCCAAGGTCGTCCGTTCCATATTCTGCTGACCTGGGGTTATTGGGTGTGAATGGAAACAGAAGAACTGGCTCCCTAGAAATGCTTGCAAAAACAAGTTGCTTTCTTTTCAAGCTGTGGATTCCATCAACGAACTGGAAGGGCCTTCATGTATTTGGCATCAGATACAGGCTTGCCCTCCCCCTGCCCCTTCAGTTTTGGAGGTAAGAATGCTCTACCCTCAGGGATTTCCAAGGCCAACGTGGAGGGAACATTCCAGTGTGGATTTCCCAGACTGGCTGTCCTGTCTTTTGGAACGTGTAATCCGGTTTATCGGTTGTCCCCAGTGCTATGCTGGTAGATGCATCACCAGTTAATTTCTTTCTCATTCCTTCTCTCCAAGTTCTAGAGGGGAACACCAGCATAGCTCCTTCTGTTCCAGGTGGACCCAGAAAAATCATTCCCAGAGCTATAAGGGCCTTTTGACTTCACCTGGGGGAATCAGTAATCTTTACAAATGGAGAAACAAACTGAATAGGGATGAACTTTGACTAAGTAAGTACTCAGCATATTAGAACTGGGGCTAAATTCTGGTTTTCTGGCTTCTTTCTATCCTTTCTGGCTTCCTTTCTATCCAAGTCTCAAAACTTCAAGAAATTTTCAGACAACAAACAAACAAACAAAAATAAAGCCTCAAGCATTGATACTATTTATCAAAAACATCCCCCCAGTGTGTTCCTTCAGATTCCCACTCTCATTCTCTCTCTTTCTCCCTTTGTTTATCCGTCTGTTTATTCCTAATCCTTCATCTTTGTTTCCTTTGTCTGAAATCTTTTCTTTATCCCCTTTTAGCTTGTCCTTCCAAACCTAGCTCTGTAAAGTTGTGTGAAGTAAATGGAAGGGAGAGAGTTTGGCCGATTGGATTATCAGTCTCAATTCTTCATTCTCCTGGATCAGTATTAACCTCCCACAACCCTGCTATGGCTTCACAGCAGCTGAAGCATATGCTCCCCTCCACGACTTCTGGCTGTTGGCTTGTCATCAACATGCCAGGGCATGCCACCTTCTGCTTCTGTCATCACTATGAACACATGGCCTGGGTGTCCACTGCCCCATTAGCCTGGGCTCAGAATGAGACAGGGAGAGCAGACCTGACCCAGACCTACAGCTAGAAGCTAAATCCAGCAGAACCAAACAGAGCCCAGCTAATGTCACAAAGTGTGCCTGGAAATGTCTGGGAAAAGCCTCTGTTTCAGAAGGGAGAAGTATCCAACTACACTAAAAGGTTGATAAAATAGGTTTCAATATTTATTCATTCCACCTCTCATTAAGTCACTTGACATATAACCACTGAGTACTAACTATGATACAGTTTAGATCTTAGATTCTTAACTTTATGAAACTATATGTCAAGATTTATCCATGAATGCATTTTTCTGAGGAAAGGGTTTATGACTTTCCTCAGCTACTCAAGTAGGTCCTTAACCCCAACCACATGAGTAAAGTACCTTGATATAAGGGTTCACTTGGGGTTTGATTTATTTTCCACAAAAGGTCAATACTGAATAGTAGCATTATATGATTGTTCACCTATGAGTGCAGACTGAATGAAAAGTTCTGCTCAAGTCATTTGAATATTACTGAAAGGGCTCACCAGAGTGTTGAATTGTAATTTGCTAATTACTCAATTAGTGCATTAATCTTTTGCAATGATCATCCATACCATTTGTAATTGACACTCTAACCATCTAACGTGTATCCTAAAATTACAACAAAAATACTAAATGTTTATAGATACCATCTTAAATTTAACCATCACATTAGTAATTTTGCAATCAGGGTTCTAGTATCTTTCTTTCGGCACCATAGCAAGGTGTGCTTTTGTAAATGTTTTCTATTACACTAGTACGGGCCCCCCAGAAGTTCCTTTACGACTCCTTTCTCTCTTTCTTTTCCTTCCTTCCTTCCTTCCTTCTTTTTTTTCCTATATAATGTGATTTTAAGATCCTTTCCTATTATGGTTTATCTGTTCTGCATTTCCTAGTTTGGCACTGATCCTCTTAAATACATTAGCCAGAAGTGACCAGACTCCAAATGCAATCAAATGCTTACCTTCTGTTATGGACTGATTTATCCTCTGTCAAATTCATATGTTGAAGCCCTAACCCCCAATGTGGTGCTATTTGGAGATGGGACCTTTGGGAGGTAATTAAGTTTAGATGAGGTCAAGAGGGCAGGGCCCTGATGATTGGATTTGTGCTCCTATAAGAAGATACACCAGAGGGGCGCCTGGGTGGCGCAGTCGGTTAAGCGTCCGACTTCAGCCAGGTCACGATCTCGCGGTCCGTGAGTTCGAGCCCCGCGTCAGGCTCTGGGCTGATGGCTCGGAGCCTGGAGCCTGTTTCCGATTCTGTGTCTCCCTCTCTCTCTGCCCCTCCCCCGTTCATGCTCTGTCTCTCTCTGTCCCAAAATAAATAAATAAACGTTGAAAAAAAAAATTAAAAAAAAAAAAAGAAGATACACCAGAGAGCTTGCCACACTGTCTCTTGCTGCCATGCGTTAAGACAGCATGAAGGCAGCCATCTGCAAGTTAGGAAGAGATCTCTCAGCAGAAAGAGACCATTCTGGCACCTTAATCTCAGGCTTCCAGCCTCCATAAATTTCTGTTGCTTAAGACACCCAGTGTTCTGTCATGGCAGCCTGAGCAGACTAAGACACCTCCCTTCCTGTTCCCCACAGTGTCTAACATGCTGCTTGGCTTCCACGGCGTGGCTGACAGACTGGCCCCTAGGATGCCAGCCTTAGGAGACCATTCTTGGTTTGCCCAGAATTGACACACTGATGAGCCCAGCAGGTCTCCAAACTCATGCCAGACTTTTCCACTGTTGGTCTGGATTTTTGGGCTTCCAACACTTCCTTATCCATGCCAGCCACTGGGGAGCCAACGACTTCTTGGGTATGATACCACATGCATGAATAATATGACAACCGTCTGAGCTGGCAGCAAGGGGTGGCAGAACTTTCCTAGAGATGAGGCCAAGGCTGGCAGATTTCCTGCCTCCATTCAGTTTTTGGAGGCCCAGCAGATTCACGTGGCCATGTCTAGTGCTCTAGGACTCACTGGTGGGAAGATGTAGGCACAGCTGGGATAATATTCTCCTCCGCAGCCACTGAGCAACCTACACAGGTCAGTTGTCCTTAGGTCTCCCTCAGGAAGGACTGTTTCACCCACACTTGCCATTTAGCTACCTCGTTCCACCCACAAGAATAGGTGAGGAGTATAACTGAATTTCTTTGATTCACTCACCTTCCAAATGGGAATCACAGCAATAAAAAATAACACTCAGGATTGTTGTGAGAATCACATGAGGTGGAGTGTTCACACACAGAGGCCGAAAAGTTAGAACTGCTGTCACTGGGCTCTGTTCTCAGAACTGTTGTATACTGTTTCCTATAAAGCCAACAACACTCTAAGATAGGTTGTGTTATGCACATTTTACAGATGAGTAAATTGAGGCATAGGGAATTTATTGACTTGCATGAGCTCACAAAGCTAGTGAGTGTGAAACTTGTTTCCCAGTGCTTGGCACATAGGGAGCACTTAATGGGTATTTATTGAATCAATAGAAGTACCAGCTTTTGTTATTTAATTCAGAGTGACTCCATAGTCCATGTCACCAACATTCTTCTGTATTGCTTATTTCTAAACTGTAGAGTGTTGTCTGCCTATGAGAAACTGTTCCCATCTGGTCATCGGTTCTGATCCCCAAACTGCCCTGTGAGTCGGATCCCAGGATCTTACATCCTGTCCATTCACATTTTTTGTGTGTTACAGATCTGGTATAGGTTTCTATGGGAGCCAAAAATAAAGGACACATTAGTATTGACACTGTGCTTGAGGACATTACGCAGCAAGGGAGGGAGGGGAATAAGAAAATGACATTCAGGCCATACATCGTAGTAGCTACTCCCTTATTGAATGTTTATCTATAGGAGGCACTTTGCTACACATTTTATATATGGTATCATTTTATCCTCACACAGTTTCATGAAGTAGGGACCCTTACTGTCTTTTTCAGATGAGGAATTTGAGAGTATCAATATAACAACTGTTCCATGCAGGTTTCTGGTCCCTTGGAGAAAACAAACATGGTCAAGCCATGTTCTCGGACTCGACAGTCAGAATTTAGCAAAGTCACTGGCATAATATAGAGGCTGTGTAAGGGCTCTGGTCCCTGGGAGTCCTGAGTTCAGAACCTTGTTTGATGGGGAGTCCTGATAAATCAAACAAAGGGGCTGCCTTCTCTGAGTGTTCTCACGTGCAAAAATGATGATAGTTATACAATAAGATGTGAGATAGCTGTAAAAATTACATTGGATAGTGTACATAAAGTACAATCTGCCTGGCACAAATTAGACACTTAATAAATGTTCACTGTTAACATTATTATGCATATGTCATAGAAAAAAACCCCAAAACACAGTAAGCCAGGGGATTCAAAGTGCAGATGAGGATTTCAGACAGTGAATATTTTCAGAGCATTAGAAGCCACTTCCTTACAGCTTGGGGTGCGAATAGGTAGGCCTATGATCACCACCAAAGACCAAGAAGGTCTCAAGGAATAACCATCAAAGAGTTGCTCTTCTGTTTAAGGCCCTGAGGTCAAGGAGAGGCAAACAGAGGAACAATGGGACTGTATCTCCCTTCTTGTGCTCACAAACTTAGATGACAATATGTCTGAAGTTTTTATTGATTACTGGTTTGGAGGGTATAATAATACTGCCTTATATACATTCATCACTTTTACTGTTCCTAAGGTTCTCTCAGAGGCATGATGTCACTCATTGTGGGTCCCTCTCCAACCTTGTGGGAGCCCCATCCGCTCCTCATGAGATGCAGTAATTTAATGGTCACCCAATTCACTTGTGTGGTAAGTGGCCAAGTCAGGACTGAAACTCTGGTCTGCCCAACACCAGCTACAGTGCTCTGTCAGCTTCTACAATGTGACAGTGAAGCTGTCTGAGTGGAGATAGGAAGGTTATTCAAGGAGTGATCCTCAGAAGAGGGGACACTGAGCCACAGTGACCCCACCTGCCACAGATGTATCCTATGTGGCAACATTGGCTGAGCAGTCCCTCACTTCAGGGCACAGTGAACAGGGGCAGCCTTGAGAGAGGATCTCTTTTACTCCATGCTTTTGCTCCAAAAGCAAGTGTTCCCAAATGCACCATTTTTATTTTCTTGATTCTGTAAGTACTGGATATCCTGTAGTGAAAACTGAGAAGCATATTCATGGAGTGAAAAGAATGCAGGCTTTGGAATTAGAGAGATGTGACTTCTAACATGAGCTCTGACACTTAACAGCTCCGTGACTTTGGACAAGCCATTAAGCCACTGGAAGCCTCTGTCTCTTCATCTTTGAAATGTAGGAAATAAGACCTACTTGCATGATTGTTGAGAGGATTAACTTATGTAATGCATTCAAGGTGCTGAAATCACATTGGACTCTTTAAAAATTCTTGATTTTTTTATCATCACTTTTATATTAGTTAATTAATAAGCTGCAGTTACAAAAAAGACCTGCTTTCTAGATCCAGCGGCCTTCACACATACTGCCTAATGGTTACAGTATCACATTGCCAGGAAGTTAGCTTTATGCACAGCTTCAAAAGAAGGTAGGAGATAGAAAGAAAATCACTCCCCAGGCTGGGCAAATATGTGATCAGTCAACATGTGAGTAAGAGGAAAGCTAGAACAATGAAGAGAAATTTTTAGATCTCCTAAGAGTACTCCAGAGTGTAAGCCATTCCTTAGGCAACTGGGGATCATTTCCAAAGTAAGACATTTGTCACAGTTGTTTCATGCTTTATGTATCTAGTACATTGTTGGGACATTTGTTTTGCTTTTACTTTAAATTGGTGGTGTTGAAAAGGTCATGTCACCCACAATGACACTGAACAGAATGCATCCTTCATATTCTCAGATCTCTGCTTAGGACAGTAGACTTCAGACTTGGTCAGACTGCTGGATAGAGCTCTGAAGTTCCACAGGACCCTTATACTATCTGAAATGATCCACCTGAAAAGCAGTCCCAGAGTTTGAAATTTAGTGGGAGATACACAAGGAAGAGGGCAATTACAACAGAGTCCTGACAGTGCTGTACCAGGGTTTGCAGGAGGTGCCGTTGGAGCTGACAGGAGGACTACTTAATTCAGTATTGATGATCAGGCATTACCCATTAAAACTGTAACCAAGGGGTGCCTGGTTGGCTCAGTCAGTTAAGCGTCCAACTTCAACTCAGGTCATGATCTCATAGTCCATGTGTTGGAGCCCCGCATCAGGGTCTGTGATGACAGCTCAGAGCCTGGAGCCTGTTTTGGATTCTGTGTCTCCCTCTCTCTCTGACCCTCCCCCACTCGCATTCTGTCTCTTTGTGTCTCTCAAAGATAAATGAATGTTAAAAAAAAGTTAAAAAAAAAACAGTAGCCAAGTGGAGGCAGTGGAAGGAGGGAGGTGGGGGTGGTGAAGACAACATCTTTGGATAAAGGAACAGCATGTGTAGACACAGAGATAAAAAAAAAAGAGCATGACACATTTAAGGAACTGAACAAAGGTCATGCGGTAGTGGAATATACAGTGGTTGGTGGGAAATGGCAAGAGATGATGATAGAGAGGGAAAACGGTCTAATAAACTATAAAAGTATAGGCGGTCTGGTAAATATTTTTATTTAAATGTGTGTGTGGGGGGCGCCTGGGTGGCTCAGTCGGTTAAGCGTCCGACTTCGGCTCAGGTCATGATCCCCCGGTTCATGAGTTCGGGCCCCAGGTTGGGCTCTGTGCTGACAGCTCAGAGCCTGGAGCCTGCTTCGGATTCTGTCTTCCTCTCTCTCTGCCCCACTCCTGCTCACGCTCTGTCTCTCTGTCTCTCAATAATAAATAAATAAATGTTTAAAAAAATAAATAAATAAATGTGTGTGTGTGTGTGTGTGTGTGTGTGTGTGTGTGTGTGTGTAGGCTCCATGCCCAACATATAAATGGTCTGATAAACTATAAGAGGTGTATTACACCACACAAGAAGATTGGACTTCATCTCTGAGTGGATGAGAAGTGTCTGAAGTGTTTAGCAGGAGCATGCAGAGTCAAATCTTCAGGAAGTAACATAGAAAGTAGATTAGAAATGAGATAGCATAGTGATAAGGATGACAGCAAAGAAGGAGGAGAACCACCACCATCAACACCACCATCGCAAAGTGGAATACGCAGCCAAGAGTTCAAGAGTCTCTCTTGTGGACTCAGATGACTCTACTCCATGCAATCAGGTCAGCACATGAAAGGAACTTGATACGTGAACACCTAGTGGTACATTTGATTGCACAGCTCTCCTTGTGATGGCTACTACAGAACTCCCCGAATGTGGCACTAGAAGGGTGACTGACCCACAAGAGTTAAGCACTGGGGTGCCTCGGTGACTCAGTTGGTTGAGCGTCTGACTCTTGATTTCGGCTCATGTCATGATCTCGTGGGTCTGTGGGATTGAGCCCCACATCAGGCTCTGCTTGGGATTTTCTCTCTCCCTCACTCTCTGTCCCTCCCCTGCTCTCTCTCTCTTTCTCAAAATAAATAAACATTAAAAAAGAGTTAAGTATCAAGCAAATTAATGTATTATTCTTGAAAACCACAAAATAAGTTGTGGTTTTATGTTTTGCAAGAATATTTACAAATGAGAGAAGTGTCTGTTTAGCCAAAGCTGATATTCTCTCCCCCATCAAACAGACCTCATTGCAGGCATTGAAAGGCAGGGTAATAAGAGGGACTGTGGATTATTCTGTACCATGTATTTATTGAAGAGATGGGGAAATCATTTCAGAGATGGGGAAGGGACATGTTCATGGTCATAAAGCAAGTTAATGAAAAAATAGTAGTAAGGTTTTCTGAATTTCAGCGTTTAATCCTTTTGATTATATCTGTAACTTTACCATTTACAAAAGTGATGAATGGATAAATTATCATGATAATCTATTCCCTAGGGTAACATACCTCAGTGGTATAGTCACTAGTATGCAGCACTAGCAAACAGTAGTAGGTGTGTGTGTGTGTGTGTGTGTGTGTGTGTGTGTGTGTGTGTGTGTTGGCAGTGGGGGTGGGGGTAGGGGGACTTCTAGTTTCTTCATATGTTTGGAAATAATGGTAAAAGCAAAGCTAGGTAGATTTCTCTATTATAGTATGTTTAAGAACTTTTAATAACCTAAGATAGATACCTTCAGAGATCCTAAAAGGAAGATTTCCATCATCCTAAGGTACTCAGTATAACTCACATTGACATGTTTTTCATAAATTACATTCATCATATTAGTTCTTTAGGGTCTTCAGGATTGACATTATAATTCTATATTATATGAAAGGCTCTTAGAGTTTTATCTGCATTTCCTATTATATACTTAATTTAAGTATGTATCTCTAGAAGTTAATCTGTTTCTCTTGAAATTCAGCTGGAAGCTTTTGACAGCTAACAGTTCAATGCCTATATAAATCACATCAACTCCTTCTAGCTTTCAACATTTTACGATCTACTTCAAGAGATTTGGCAGTGTCTACTACCTTAAATTGGATTAGTTTTCTTGTGACTGTCAATCTTCTGCTTTCATAAAAATGTTTCATTTCAATGCAACATTGAAGTGTAATCTCTTATAAGCAAAAATTGAGGACCAGAGTTAAATTTAGCCTCAGGAGGTACAGGAATGCAAATAACTTGACTGAAGTGGTTGTCAGACGAAAGGGCCTTCTCCATGCACAACTTAGTTCGTGCAGGCAAGGCCTCGTGGCTAACAAACATCACTTGACATTGTGTGACAGGTAGCCTAGTTTCAGAGACCTTAAAATGCAGGATGAGTATGTGTGCACTGAATGAAGAATTAAGAAACAGAATATTATGCAGCTGTTTTATAGGCCACACTCCAGGAAATGCTGTTTTCCTCGGACAAGAAACAATGCCCTAGAATCTTGCCAAGCTCTCCTTGCTGGGTAACCAACCATTCCAACCTGATATGCATAGATGTTTTAGTCCATTCAGGCTGCATAACAAATTACCATAGATTGGGTGATTTACAAACAACAGAAATTTATTTCTTCCATTTCTGGAGTCTGGGAAGTCCAAGATCAATGTGCCGGCGGATTCCATATAGTGAGGGCCCACTTCCTGATTCATAGATGGCCTCATCTTCCTGTCTGCACATGATGGAAAGGGGAAAGGATATCTCTGGGCTTTCTTGTATAAGGGCACTAATCCCATTCAGGAAAGCTGCACCCTCATAACATAATCAGCTCCAGAAGGCCCCACCTCCTAACAGCATTACACTGGGAGCTGGGATTTAAAAATATGAATTAAGGGAAGACAAACCTTCAGTCTATGGCAAACATATTCAGTTAAATCTTCAGGTCATTCATTTCTCAAAGGCATTATTACATTCCCCCAACCACAGTCCCATCTGAGGACTCAAGCTATTGCAAGTTTGAAATGGGTGAAAATGTCTTGAGATTTTAAGGTCTCTGATACTCAACAGTGTATGAGCTAAAATAAATGTAAAAAGGTAAGTGAGGATGTATGTTCCAATATTAAAATATACAAATCTACCTTTATCCTTAAAATTTATTTCACTGTTCATTTTAAAAATCTTTTTACTCATTTTCTCCACAGTTTTATTTTCCTCTTGTTGCCAAGTTAACATCTGAATGACATTTGAAAGCCTGTCAAAAGAGGGAAAACTAAAACATATGATCTTAATTAAGTTTAAATGAATGTTGTGCCAATTCAAAGTTGTAGTTAAGAAAGTTAGTATTTTATTTTAGAGAGGGAAAGTGGAAGTTTACAAGTCAATTCTATTCCTGCTCTGTTAAAGTCATAAGCAAGTCTCTCGAGCTCAAAATCACTTATCTCTGTGGGCCAGAGTCTTATATTTGATAATAGCCCCAGGACATTCACTGTGAAGCACAAGACAATTAGCCCCATTGTAAGTCAAACTATTTAGGATTGTATCTTAAATACTACTAAATTTCTTATAAAAACCTGAAAAAGCGACACCTGGGTGGCTCAGTCAGTTGAGCATCTGACTCTTGATGTCAGCTCAGGTCATGATCTCCCAATTCCTGTGATTGAGCCTGTGTTGGGCTCTGTGCTGACAGCACAGAGCCTGCTTGGGATTCTCTCTCCGCCCCTTCCCCACTCATGTGTGCTCTCTCTCTCACTCAAAATAAAGAAACAGTTTTTAAAAACCTGAAAAAACTTCTCTAATTATTTTCAGTGAGTTGAATGGGGGCCTCCAACAACATTTTTCCATGTCCCCAAACCTGCAAATATGACTTTGTTTGAAAAAAGCTCTTTGTGGATGTAATTAAGTTAAAGACTGTGAGATAAGATCATCCTAAATTACCACAGTGGGTACTACCTCCCTTGATGGAGGGGAAACATGTGGCCACAAGCCAAGAAATGCCTGGAGCCACCAGGAGCTGAAAGAGGCAATGAAAGATCCTCAGTTAGAGCCTTCATAGAGACAGCTGACACTGTGATCTCAAGCCTCCAGAAATGTGAAGCAATACTTAAGCCAAAGGCTTAAGACTCCACAAATGTGGGGGCAATGACTTCAGTTTTTAGTAATTTTGTCAGAGAATGGGAGTAGGTATTCTTTCTGTTTTTCCTGAGATTTTTGGTATGACTTTTATTTTTTTTTTAAATAAGATTCACATAGTGAATCTTAAGCACTATATACAAGCAATTTTTAAAAAATTTTTAAATGTTTTTATTTATTTTTGAGAGATAGAGAGACAGAACAAGAACTGCGGAGGGGCAGAGAGAGAAGAGACAAAATCTGAAGCAGGCTCCAGGCTCTGAGCTGTCAGCACAGAGCCCGAGGTGGCGCTCGAACTTGTGAACTGAGAGATCGTGACCTGAGCTGAAGTCGGATGCTCAACTGACTGAGCCACCCAGGCGCCCCAACAGGGCAATTGTTAAAGCCTTTCTCTGTGCAACCGAACTTAGTGCATCATATTTTATTTTGTCTTATTTACAATTCATTTATCAAGTGTTGTAGAACTTCCAATAAAAGATCCAGTGAGATGAAAATGCCTGATCGCTTCTACTCTCCTCACTGTGTCTCAGTTTTCTCATCTGTAAAATGGAGATCATATGATAATACTGATCTTTTGTTTGTTTGAGAGGCTGGACTGAATTAATGCACATAAAGAATTTAGGATACATAGTAAGGACTGTATAAATAGATTATCAGTATTAATATTATCATTTTTATTATAATAATTATTATTAATTAACCAAGAACCCAATAACTGTGATCTCAGTGAGTACCTAGTCTATGTTTGGTTTAGCTTGAGTCTCTCTAAATTGAAAAAGTCTAAATACCTATTAGGTATGGACAAACTTTTATGGTCTTTCTTCAAACTACAAAGTGTGATGGCATCTTTGTGTGGTAAAGGTATCTTGGACTTCTGAGCTCAAATCCTTGTTCTGCAGTGAATTTGCTTTGTAACCAGAGTCAAATTACTTGTAGTAAGTACGTCTTAGGCTGTGGGTTCACCCCTGCTTCTCTTCTCTACCCACACACTAAGGGTCCCAACAGCTGTGAACTTTAGTCAAGAGATCACTGATGATGGAATCAAAGGTGAAGATGTAACGTAAGCTGAGTCATCAGAGTACTCAGAGTACCTTTGCGGGGATTTAGAAAGTTACCAAAGAAAAAGAGATGAATTCACTTCCAGGATATGAAAAACCCAACAGTTTGTCTGGAAGAAGGAGGTGGGGAGAGAGGAAACAAAGTAAGGAGCATGAGATAAGACACCTTACACGGAGGAGAAAAGAAGAGAAGGCTTCTTGGACATCTATGAGGTTGAATGGGGCCTCTGTCCTTAGGTTCCATGAAACACATTTATTTCTATGCTTATAACAAAGTTCACCTCCTTATTTGTTTTAACTGGTAGCGTTTTGCTGCTATTATTGTTACAATTTTGTTACTTGTAGCTAAAGGAGTCCTAAATAATATAATATGTATTTCACTGGAGTTTTGTTCTTTCCTTTTAAAAATGAGTACATGAATATATCCCATCATGGTGCTAAGAATTAGAGACTGTGCCCATAAAATGTGCAATTCCCAGTCTAAAATAATACAAAGTCCTGTTATTGGTTATCTTACTCCTGCTTCTCATTTTGCTTCTTCTTCATTATCTCTTTATTAGGGTCATGGTCCCTTTCCTCTCATATGCAGAAGAAGAAGAAGGAGGAGGAGGAGGAGGAGGAGGAGGAGCCGAAGAAGAAGAAGAAGAAGAAGAAGAAGAAGAAGAAGAAGAAGAAGAAGAAGAGATAAGAAAGAAAGAAAGAAAGAAAGAAAGAAAGAAAGAAAGAAAGAAAGAAAGAAGGAAACACACACGAGTAGGTTGGTATTTGGACCATGGAAGGGACATCATCATTTTTAAATAAATATGCAGACACAATTTTACCAACTCTGTTAGGCTTAATAATGGCCATGATTTTGTTATATCGTTTTTCCCCCCTAAGAGTTTCAGTTAGGATTAGAATATATCAAAACATTTAGTGAACTGTATTTATTCTACAAGGCTCCAAATGAGCAGATGTTCCCAAGTCTTCTTCTGAGACTGTTTTGATACATGCACATACCCTTGGCTGCTAGACTGATGGTTGCGATTTGTCTGGTCAACTTAGTCACATAATCATTTAGTCAAGCAATCAATTGGCCTATTTCTACTCTCCCTTCCTTACCAAATTGAGTTAGTTGATTATACTGTTGATCAGTTTTACATTTAATCTTCATGAATTTCCCCTTAAATAGACTGGGACATTACAAAGCATAACATACTTTTCCCAACACAAAATAGGGATGCAGCCAGGGGTAGATCTGAGATTTTCTAATCTTCAGAGCAGCTACCTTTCCTCCACAACACCCCCTCCCCAACACACACAGGAAAGAAGCAACTACCTTTGCCTTGAAGTATATCAGGTTATCTCCACTTTACAGGTGGGAAAACTGAAGTTCAAAGAGAGGTATGGTGACTTCTCTGGTGTCACAAACATTAAGACACAGGCTATTCCAAGGGGCCAAGCTGTAAAACCATGTAACAGGGAACTGGTATTCAGGAATAGTACCTAAATAATATCTCACTGATAGCACGTGATGTGGGGCTCCAGGAAACAGTTTTTCCCAACAGTATTAAGCCATCAAAACTCTGGTGGATAGTCTTTGACAGAAGGAGGACTAGGAAACTCACATTAGAGAGGGGAAGTCAATTCTGTGGCCCAACCATAGAGTAGAAAGGGGAGGTCACCTTTGTGCCCAAGCATTGAGTAGAAAGAGTATAGGAAGAAAAAAAAAAAAAAAAAAAACAAACAAAAAACAGATACTGAAGGAGAAAGACTGCTCCCTGCAGGCTGCCTCCTTTAGCTTTATTGAAAAAAATAAAAAAATACAAATACAATCCAAGAATGAATGGGCCATTTGCCTAGAGCTAAATAAGCCAACTCAGAGTGTTTTGTTCACTTCGAGCCACTTTGTATAAATTAATGTTTTCTCCAAAGGCTTTTAGGAGTCAGAAAACTCCTTGTGTCAGAGAGACTATGTCCTCTTTGCTATATCCTTGGGCTTAACAAAGCGTGCACAGAATATTTGTAAGATGCTGATTGGATGTTTAGGTATGACATTCCCTCAGATGCAAAATTGTTTCCCTTGCTGCTAACTCTAAAAGGTCCAGTGTAAAATTAGTATCTTCAAGGAACCTTGTCCCATTTTCACCATTTCTGCATTAAAATCAATCTCTCTCCTCCATCAGAGTGTTGAGTGGATACCTTTATTGTAAGTATTTTGTTCTGTTTAAACAGTATGTTAGTTAAATGACATGAGAAAGACCACCTATTTAGCTGTAAGGTCCCAGATGTCTGTAACTATTCCCTACTAAACTCAGTTTTGTTTTGTTTTGTTTTTAAAGATTTTATTTTTAAGTAATCTCTACAACCCAACATGGGGCTTGAACTTCCAACACCAATATCAAACCAAGAGTTGCATGCTCTACTGACTCAGCCAGCCAGGTGCCCCTACTAAACTCTGCTTTACCCTCAGTACCTAAGATAGTGATTTTCACTCAGGAGAAAAAAATTTTTTGATAAATAAATAAAAGCATATATGAATATGGCTGTAAATGTGCTTGGCTGGCTCTAGGCAAAAGGTGATAGAGAAAGTTTACTCTTGGTATTTATTCTCAAACACTCGGTATTTATTACTTTCTCTTACCTCCCTGATTAGTGCTTGTCTGCTCTTTCCCCATCAGGGATAATCTCCTGAGACGATAAAAATTAAATCATGCTAAGACATAAAGGACTGAAATATCCCAAGGGAGTTTCATTTTCGACTGGAAAAGGTATTAAGTTGAAGAATGATGATGTCATTGAGCTAACCCACATGACCTTACTTGGAGAGGTGGATCAAGAAAACAGTGCTTCTTAAATTCCTCTATGCCTGCATTTTAAAACATGTTTTACCCTGTGAAAGAAGTAGGTATGGCTAATTATGATTAGGAATGGGGTCACTGGAATCCTGGGACTTGGATGAGTCTTGGCTCTGTCAGTCCAGTAGCCTTGGATCACATAAAATGAGTTAGATTCCACATCTATAAAAATAACTCTGAAGTCTTCCCAAAGTTTTTTATTCACTGTTTCTAAGATATCAGTTGAAGACAAAGTTTTTAAAAAGTTGCTCTGGAATCCAGGGCTAGAGCTGAATACCAACCAGGAACAGTAAAAACAAACAACTAAGCAGATGATGTTAGGGATCATCCTGACACTTTATAAAGTTTCTTTCATATTCTCTCTCTCTCTCTCTCTCTCTCTTAATGCAAATCCAGGATTGAGATGAGGATAAGGAGGGAATATAAGAGTATAAGATATATCATGTATCCAAAATTGGGGATAGATAGGCAAAATATATGGGAGCCAGTCATTATAAAGAAGGAAGGAAGGAATAAAGGAAGGGTGAGAGAGAGAATATGAAAGGGAAGAAAAAAAGGGGAGAGCGAAAACATTCAAGAGCTAACCTGAGCACATTAAATACCACATGTCATTAACTGTTGGAAAAATAGACATATCCCACAAAACCCAAGTGCATAGTAACCGACATAAATATTTTCTGCAAAGATCCACTCCATCCTGGGTTCATGTCTGTTTATGATTGATGACAGCTACATCTTGGCCCTAAAGGACAATCTTTATTCACATCACTCAACTAGACTGCTTTTAATTGCCTAAATATAATTCAATCTTCAGAGTATATTCTTAACTAGGAAATGTCAACATTGGACTTGGCCAATGAAACATCAATGGAAAGACCAGCAACCCTCCTTCTTAAACTTTCTTGTAACGTGGATCATAACCAGAACCTTCTATTGACTTTGGTTCTCGCTTTTTTCTCCTCTTTGTTTTCCATAGGATAATACAAAAATAATATACTTACTAGTTATTTATTTTCATCCTTCACACTGATTTATAGTAATCAGAAAAATTTTAATGTTAATTGGATACTACTCACTGTTAGTACTTTGATCTATACAGAGGGCCTAGAATTTTTTAGGCACATGCGATTTAATTTTTATTATTACACTGATCCAATCAAGGCAATTTTTTGTCCCTTCCTCCACACCTCTTGCCACCACATCTTACAGATGAAAAATCTGAAGCCTAGGAAATTAAATTAATTTAATTTAATCCCAAATTTGTAAATGACAGAGTAAATATCTCAGCCCATTGGCCAATATTAATCACATGACAGCCTAACTGTAAGAGAATCTGAAAAATCTTCCTGCATTCTCAGAAAGAAGAAAATCAGATATGGTAAACATTAGTAATTTCTTTTATAGCAAGCTTGTACCTTTTTTTTTTTTTTTCCATTTTGCATACCTCTATGCCTCCTTGAAATGTCTGCATTGCTCAGTATCAGAAAGAGTCCAGTCCTATGGATGGTCATTCACAAGCAAGTGTAGGTACTATAGTTATTTATTCTCTGTAGATCATCCTGAGTTGGGCATTGGTAAATCTCACCTTCTTTGTCTTTCCTCTTTCTTCTTCTTCCCCTTTCTTTTTCCTTCAGCATCCCCAAAACATTTTATCAACAACATCTGTTTTCAGGCTTCTCATTCAGGTATAGCCTAGGTCCTCAATTCTTTTCTTTAGACTGGCTTACCGACAATATAAATGAAACTCTCTAGTGCTATATTAATAACCTCCCATAAGCATAACCCTGGTGTGTCATTAACTTAAAAAAAAAAATCTCACAATCAGAAAGGACAGGAGGAAATAAATGGTACAAAGACAGAAAAAGGCCTACCTTCCCACCTACAAAAAGAGAAGTAAGATTCTGTGGTTTGAAGGAATTTGCCTAAGGTCTCAGAGCTGTTTGGTGTGGCTGGTGCAGGGATGGTGATGTTTATAAGCAGAAGAAGGGAAGGCAAGGAGGGCAATGACTTTTAGACTAAGTCCTCCTCAGCAATTCTAGGGGTGTTTCATGTTATGGAAGAAGAGATACAGTTCACCTTTGTACTCTTCAAAAGCATGTTTTGGTGGAAAAATAAAAGGATAGCTCCCACCATTGTGCAAAGATTTCTTTTTCTTGAAGTTCCTGCCATTTGCATATATTAACCTCTACCTGGTGAGGCAGTATCACCCATCACTTACTTTTTCCAACAAATGTTTTTTTGAGCAATTGCTATGTGGAAGAATTTAGGCGCTAAATATACAATGCCCAATGAAATGGCCGCCCTTCCATTTTTTCACCGGAAAATGCTGCCTACAACATCTCTAAAATCTCCCATTCAGCTCTTTCTACCTTAATGTACCTTAATTCACTCATGAAAAAGTAGTGCTGCTGGCTGACCCATCTCCCACCCTGCCCCCCAACTCTTATCATCTCAGGTAGGACACTGCTCCTTCCCCGTCTCTGCCAAGGAATCCGAGAATTCCCCGAACGAACACAAGAGTAAGCACGATCAGACTTACTCAAACTCAGGAGAGACACGTTTTTTGCATGAAGTGGTGGAAAATAAAGTTAATCCAACTGCAGTCAGATTTCTAAAGTCAAGAACTAAAATGTCAAAGACAGGAAAAAAGTGTTATCCCCATGGCTACTGTGCTCTAGCTGAGGATGACTCATGAGTGGTTGTGTGTGTATGTATGTGTTTATTATCTCCAGATCATTGACAAATTACTAGAACTAGAAACTTGGAAATCGCAACCAGAATATGTGGACTAATTGAGATTTGAGTTCTCCTTCGGTGGTTTTGAAAGTTTCTTGAAACATGTACAGAAGTAAAAATAAACTGCAGACATAAGTGTTCTTTTTGGTTTTTGTTTTGTTTTGTTTTTTTGGTCTGATAGACACTTTTTACATAGCGTTGTTTTGTTAGCTTTCTTATTTCCACCTTGCCATGATTAAACTATTTACAAGTAGGCTAAAAATCTTTTCTAGAAAGTAAGTTTTTATTTCAAAAGGTGAAATTTGCTAGTAGGTAAAGATTTTTTTCGCCCTTAACCAAGGAGTTTATCTATTTGTAAATGGTATATGTTTATTTCATTATTTCAAATCAGTGAGGAAACTATGTATCACACAAGGCATTTGGGAAATTAGTTTTAAAATACATCCCCTCATTTACATGTTCTTTTCCTTACTGAGCCAATTTCTCTTTCCTCCTCTTCCTGGCTACTCCCTCATGCTTTCTCACTGAATCTGGAAAATTCTTACCAGCCATCTTTTATGTGCCAGGCACAGAGAATTGAAGAATTCTTTGGTGCTCCAGAATTAAAGTTCTCAAGTAGCTTACTGTGGGGAATAAGCTTAGGAATTCCCTGAGCCTGCACTGATGGGTTAACAAGGCATAAAGAATTAGAAAGCCATTGGATGTACACAAATTTGGGTATACAAGATTAAGTAAATAAGAATAGGTAAAGTAGGGCAAAGGTCCCAGTACAGGACAAAGGTATAGGAATAGGGAATCTCAGTATGAAAACATCCAAGATGAGGTAAACAAGATTTTAGGTATTCAGGGTGGAATCGAGGTGGGGGTGGGGCACTCCAATTTAGTACTATAGCAGAAGCTTCTATCACAGGAAGGAAGGACCAAATTAGGTAAACAGTTAAATAGGGCTATAGACCTCAGCAGGGCAAAGTTGCCCATAGCAGAGCTAATTAGCAAAAGAAAGGTGCCTTGTTGACCCTGAGGTAGCAAGCTCTGTCTTTCTTGTCCCCTAAGCCAGTTTAGGTAAACAGAGGTGGGGCCTCGTGTCTGCTGTAAACAACCTTTTTTTTTTTTTTTTTTTTTTTTTTGTTTGTATTAATCCAAACCCCTAACACCGCCTATCTTCAAAACCCTCTTTCCTTCAGGCCCATGAGTTAATGTTCACGATTTCACTGTCTCTCTGTGCTCGTTTATAAGCCTTCCGATACTAATAAAAACAGAACAAGGACCTTTATTCTGAGCTCTTGTCTTCCCCCAAACATTAGCCTCTCTCGCATTTTTTAATCCTGCATCCCGCTTTCTTGCTGGACAAGAAAGAACTCCAGACCCAGAGTCTATGACGGCTTATCACTGTACTAAAGAGGAAGTTATGAAACAACAGGACAAATGCTGTGACCTGTGATGTGAGAGACATGATGAATAGAGGAGAACCTAACTCTGCTTAGCAAATTGGGGGACTATTTCACACAAGTGCAACTCATGTCATATTTTGCAGGAGGTACAGGGCTCTCTACAGACAGAGCATGAGGAACTGCAAGCAACTGAAATTGCTCTACAGGTTCACAGACACAGGAGAGTAAAGTACAGACAGAACACAGAGCAGATGGGTGAGGAGGCAGTAAGGGGAACAATCACGAAGAGCATAGCAGGCCATAGGAAGGTTTTACTTGTGACTCTGAGTGTGTATTTTGGCCTGTCTTCTAACCTATAAAATAAAGCAACAGAAACTGGGTATGTTTGAAGATAGGAGAAATAAATGTGGTGTGTTCATATAACTCAAATGATGGCACACTACTCAGGTGATAAGATTTGTGGTTTCCCAGGGAGCTTCTGGTAGTGAATTAAACAAAATGATTTGCTGAGTTATACTGAGTACTTTCCTATATACCCAGCACAGATTCAGAGGTTGGGGCTAAGAAATACCAAGTAAGTTTTATTCAAGGCAACACATTTATTGATCCCCAAGACTATGCAGACCATTATGCTGGCATAGAGGGTACAAAGATGAGTAAGATACTGCCCCTATCTCCAGGAATCTCAGAACTCAAGGCACAGAATAGAAGTGATGGGATGGTTCCAATTCCTTCCATTACTTATGCCATTTGTTGAGTTTCTATTGTATGAGACCTAATGTGGTTGAAGTAAGGAAGAACAACCTTTGTATCTACTGCATCATTTACCAATGAACCACCTGTCTTCAAGAAGCTCATGGGGTACTGCCTAAATAATGTATATGAACAACAGAAACATAAGGAGAATTACAGACAAAAAAATTTTTCTAAGAGTTTCATTCAGAGTAATTTGGATGGAAGGAAAGGGCTGAATATTACTGACCATCCACTATAAAGCCAATTTTACAAATATAGTCACATTCTTCATGACTCACCAAAACAGACATCCTTGTCTCCATTTACATGTGAGGAGATAAAACAGAAGTTAGAGTAACCTGCCCAAAGATAGCCATTGCTAAAGGTAAGGACTTGTAGTAGGCATTTCTGGTTACATAATCATGTTTTCTCGACCCTTTCCAGGCTATGTGGAATTAAAAATAGCTCAGAGAAAGAAGTGGCATTCAAGGAAACCTGATTCTCACGTTCTCATAAAGACACAGCCTTGTACCAGAGGCTTGGTGGAAGCTGATCAATCTTCTAGTGGAAGCTGATCAATCTAGCTCATTATCCAAAGAGGTCAAACTTGGATAGGAACAGAGCAGTGGACATTTCCACACTTAGTATGTTCAGATGGTCTTGTGTGCAGACATAGGAATGCCATGGCATACACTTTGTATCATCTGGCACCAGTTATATGGCAGGAACCCATTTGCAATCATTCGTATTTGTGTTTTGAACATTTATAATAACATTGGGTAAATGAATATTAGCCCATGCACTTTGTTCCTTGCCAGGACATAAATCAATAGAAATCTTCAGGAATCTAATTAGACTTTTGTTTGAGAAAACTTCTCATAGTCTCTGGTATTAAAGATGTTAAGATTTGAAAGCTCATGACATGACAGAACAGAGCATAAATGATTTTGGATGGAATGCCTGTCACTTGAAATGTGGATAGAACCATCAGAGGCCTTAGCGAGAAAATAAACTTGGGATTGTAAATAATGCCTGACCTGACATTTCCCTTGTGGGGACCCCAGTAATGGGGCCCAGCTGCCAAACACGATGCTCCATTGAGTTGTAAGGGAAAATAACATTTTTTCATACTGATATTGTGAGTTAAGATCCATGACTGAATGCCATTTGTTTTTGTACTTTACAACAATTCAAACCAGATTATTTAATACTGAAGCCACAGAAAAACAATCCCCACTGCCAGCCCCCATTCTTCCTCCCTCCTGATGGATCTGTTCTTTTGTTCTCAAAATACAGGTTGGAAATAGGGCTGTTTACTGAATTTTTCTAACTGAGGTTGCAAGATGAAAAGCTTTCATAACTGAGCCTGAAGTGCTAGGATGCTTTTAATCAGTGTGTAGGATTTTAATTAATCCCAGGGTTGCTCCTTCTCCCAGAAGTTCAGGTGCAAGGTCATATTATTGAAGGGTTATGTTTAAGTGCAGGCTAAAACACCCTCTCAGAAAAAAAGGATAGAGAATACAGATGTTTGTCCTGGGAGACAGAAGACTGGGTTTTATCTCATTTCTGTTATTCTGGGGTTGTTGCCCCATCAGTGAGATAAGGGCACTTAAGAAAGAATGACTTCACAGTTACTGGTTATATACAGAGTATTGTGAATATATGCAGAGATGTTTTGAATTGAAGCTTATCTGTATGTACTTTGTAATTACCCAAGTCAAAGACTAATCATAGTCTGTATGTTCTACTCACAGTTTTAGAATTCGTATAGTCAAATCTAAACAGCTATAGTTAAATGGGCCATTCAGGCAATTCTGTCTCAGTGCCCTTGTTTGTAGAACAAAAGGATGGGCCTAGGGGTCTTGGCAGAGACTCTATGGCTTCCAGGACAAAGTAAAAACTCCCTTACTTGGCACTCAAGTCCCTTCATGATCTGGCCAGTTGACACCCTTCCAGACATACCTCCTGCAAGCTCTCTGCACATTCCTATGTCCTCAGTCTTGACTCTAAAAGTCTATACTATTTTATGCTTTTATGACTTCTTATAAGTTATTGCTTCTTCTTAAAATTTCCTTACTTCTGTTATTAAGTCAGAGTAACAAATAGCGTATTCTGTAGACACTGGCATTTTTTAAGTGCATTCCATGGAACACCAGTCTCATAAATGCTTTTCTGATGTGTTGAGCATGTGTTTTTGAGAGAAGGGGAAGAGGAGCTAAGTCTCAGTGATCAAGATATTAGGAAGAATGTTGTTTATTCTACCAATCTCTTGAAAATCCACAAGACAGAAAAGTATAATAAAGGTTCTGAAAATTCTTGAAACAGAGAAGTATATATAAGCCAACACTTTCCAAATTCATATGATGACAAATTCCTTCTCCTATACAATAGCTACAAATACCCTCCAGATCACAGTGGGAAACACCTGTTCATATTAACATCGAACACATGTCACAGATAATCAATTTTCAAGGAATTATGATATAATTTATTCTTATCAATAAATTTTAATAAACTGCTTTATACTGAGATAATTACAGTTATAACATGAAATTGTAGGAAATAATAGACACATGTACACTTTACCTAGTTTCTCTCAACGATACCATCTTGCAAAACTATAGGACAATATCACCTCTAAGATATTGACATTGATACAGCAAAGATAAAAATTCACCTCTGCCTTCTTAATCCCTGGCAACTATTAATCTGTTTTCTATTTCTATAATTTTGTCATAACAAAATGGAATAATACAGTATATAATATTTTGAGATTGACTATTTTAAACTCAGCATAATTTAACTGTAGTCAGATTGTTTCATGTATTAATAGTGTGTTCCTTTTTTTTGCTGATGAGTATCCATGGTGTGGCTATACCACAATTTGTTTACACATACACCTGTTGTAGGACATCTGGATTGTTTCCAGTTTTAGGCTATTATGAATAAAGATGCTATAAACATTAGTATGCAGGGTTTTTCTTTTCTTTTTCTCATAAATTTAAGTCTTCACATCTTTGGGTTAAATGCCCAGGAGTGAAATGGGTGGGCAAAATGGTAGTTAAATGCTTAGGGTTTTAAGGCTTGTTTTTTGTTTGGTTGGTTGTTTGTTTAGGAAACTGCCAAAATGTTTTCCAGAATAACTAAGCCATTTTATATTTCCAATAGCGATACATAAGCAATTTAGTTCCTTATCCTAGCCAGCATTTGATGTTGTCATTATTTTTACTCAAGCTATTCTGATAGATATGTAGTGATACCTCATTGTGATTTTAGTTTGCATTTTCCTAGTTGCTAATGATACTGATTTTTTCATGCACAAATTTAACTTTCTGAATGTTTATAAGGCTCCACAAATTATCTATTTCACAATGGATAATAATTTGGAAAATAATTTATGTGTTTAGAGTTGTTTATAGCCTTCCTTTATTATCTTTTTGATGTCTGTTCTTGTCTTGTTCTGTGGTGTTATCCCCTATTTCATTTCTGGTATTGGTAATTTGTCTTCTCTCTCTCTCTCTCTCTCTCTCTCTCTCTCTCTCTCTTTTGTCAATCTTGCTAAAGTCCTGCTAATTTTATTGGACTTTTTTTTAAAAGATTTTTAATTGATCTCTATACTATTTTTCTGTTTTCAACTTCATTCATATATTTGATTTTTGAAGTTTTCAACTTCATTGATATATTCTTATTTTTTCCCCTTCTTTCTGATTCCTTTGGGTTCAGTTTGGCCTTTTCTCTTTTCTAATGTATTCACTTAATGTTATAAATTTCCTTTTTAGCCCTTTTGTAGCTGTGTCCCACAAATTTTGATATACTATATTTTAATTTTCATTCAGTCCAATGTATTTTTTTTTTAATATTCATGAGACCTCCTTATTTGGCCCATGAAATATTTAGATGTGTATCATTCATTTTCCAGGTCTTTAGAGATTTTCCAGTTCTCTTTCTGCTTTTTATTTTTAGTTTGATTCCGCTCTGGTAAGAGAAAATTGAATGATTTCAATTATTTTAAATTTGTTGGGGTTTAGTTTTTGTCCCAGAAGATGGTCTATCTTGGTATATATTTCTTGGGTACTTGAATATAATACCTATTCTGCTGTTGTTGGTTGGAGTTTTCTCTAAATGTTGATTAGATATTATTGTTTGATGATGTGAATACTTCTATATGCTTCCTGATTTTCTATTTGACCAATCACTTGTTGCAAAAGAAGTGTTGAGTCTTCAGTTTTAGTTACAAATTTGTCTATTTTTCTTTTCAGTGCCATCAGTCTGTAAGGCTCTATTCACCTTCCTTCTTTCCTTCCTTCCTTCCTTCCTTCCTTCCTTCCTTCCTTCCTTCCTTCCTTCCTTCCTTCCTTCCTAGATTGCTTTTAGACTACGAAATTTCTACTGTTCTATCTGCCATTTACTGATTCTTTCCTTTGTGTTCTCCCTTCTGCTTTTGAATCTATCCCCTGATCTTCCCATTTCAGGATTGTATTTTTCAGTTCTAGGATTATCATTTGTTTCTTTACTTCTATTCCTTTTCTAAGTTTTTCTCTTTTGTCATTTGTTTAAAGACTATTTTTAATTTCCCATTACTGTATTTCTATTAGGGCTGCATTAAAATCTTTGGCAGATAATGTTAACATCTCTGTCACTTCAATTTTGGCATCTATTGATTGTCATTTCTCATTCAAGTTAAAATCATCTTGGTTCTTGGTATGAAGAGGATTTTCAATTGAAATCTGGAGATTACATTGTAAAATTTGGGTCTTATTTAAATAATAACTGGATTTATCTGATACTGTTCTGGCCAGGGAGGGAGAGGAGTAACAACTTTGTTACTGCCAGATGGAGGTAAAAGTCCAGGTTCCCCACTTGGTCTCTGTTGATAACCAAGATTTGACAGGTTCATCATTATTGCTAGGCATAAATTTGGCTCCTTATGCTATTTCCATAGTAACTTCAGTGGGGGTGCCTTCACTATGCTGGGTGATGAAAATCCTGACTCCCCCCACTAGGTTTCCTCTAGCATTATCCTGGTAGGGAGGAGAATGGTGAGTTGGTGGAGAAATTCAGGCTTCCTGCATGGTTCCAAGAGACATAAGTAGGATGGCTCTTAATTGGATGGTGGGGGACGAAAGGCCTTCTCTGATATCACCCCAGACTTAGATGGGGGTGTTTTGTTACAGTGCTATGAGGATGGAAATCGAGGCTGCTCCTTGCTTGGCATTTGTTGGTGTGGGTGTCGGTGTGCCATAGTTTTTCTGTGGTGTTTGGCTGTAGATTTGTTATTGCCTAAAATCTTTACATCTTGCTTTCCTGTCCTTTTCCTGGTCCCTTGACTGAGAGAATAAGCTTCTGTTGGGGCTGTTTGGTCTGTGTCCATTGGCATTTCCAGGTTGCTGGTTTCTTCATCTTCCAGTTTTATATAGAGGAGGCAAAAAGAAAATCCAGCGTATCCGTCATCCTATTGTTCCTTTGAGTCCTGAGGTCCCTGGTTTGCCTGCCTTCTCACCTTCAACTTTCAGAATGTTATGTGTGTCTTATGTATAATGTCTAGAATTTTTAGTTGTACTTATTAGGAGAAAATTAGGTCTAGTCTATCTTGCTGCAGGTGAAGTCCTTTATCAATAATTTTAAACCATTATTTTTTTTGAAATTTTTATTACCTCCAAACACAATATGATATTCTTCTTTCTTAGACTTGATTTGTTTGGAGCAGTTTTAGGCAACATGATATTCTTTGTATACATTATTTTACTTTGTTCCTATTATACAATGGGTGAAATATCATTATCTCTATTTAACAGGTGAGGACTGAGGTTCAGAGAGGGTAAGGAACTCACATAAGCAAAACACAAAATCAAGATTTAACCCTAATACCTTTTCTCTTCTAAGCAGACTCTTTTAAAGTCACGCAATGCCTAGGTGGCTCCGTGGGTTAAGCATCCGACTTTGGCCTAGGTCATGATCTCACTGGTCCCAGTTGGAGCCCTGCTTCGGGCTTGGTGCTGACAGCTGAGAGACTGGAGCCTGTTTCAGATTCTGTGTCTCCCTCTCTCTCTCTCTCTCTCTCTTTCTCTGCCCCTCCCCCACTCACGCTCTCTGTCTCTCTCAAAAATAAATAAACATTAATACAAAATTTAAAGTCATGCTATTAATTTTGCTCTACACAGGACCGTTGGTCTACCTCTGGAGTTTTTGGAATTCCTGATGACTGAAAGAGAAATTCTGAGAGAGAATAAGAGAAATGGTAAGAGATCCAGGAGTCAGGACACATACAAGATAACTGAAAGAAACTAAATATTGGAGAGAAAAGACTGTGTCTTCACAGATCTGAACAACTTCCAGATGGAACACACATTTGAACTCTTCTGTGGGTATCAAGAGAACATGAGCAGGACTAATGCTTAAATGTTGCAAGGATCCTGAGTTCTGCTTAATTATAAGAAAAACAGTTACAGGTGTCTGAAATGAAGATAAATTGTACATGGTGGCAACGAACCCCCATCCCAAACTGAGTTCAAGCAGGAACTGGATTAATATCCTGTGGCTGAAAAGTATGCAGAGGTTTGGTGAATATGACCTCAAAGTCCTCTCTCTTACAACCTTTAATGCAGGCCTTGCTATGTGACACTGGACATTACTTCTTTCTAAGTTTAATTTTCTCTTCTGTAGAATGGAGATAATAATAACACAAGCTTCACAAGATAATTATGAGAATTAGATGATTAGATGAGATGGTGGACGTAAAATGTTTAGTGCTGCTCCTGCCATACAGAAAACACGAAATAATCATTACCAGTGATTATGATGATGATGATGGTGGTGGTGGTGGTGCTGGTGGTAATTTTGTGGGTTCCAAGGATACTGTAGGCTCTTTGAAGGGCTCCCGGTTTTGTTGTAGAGAGACACGTTGAAGAACTGATGAATAGAGTCTTCAATAATAAAAATAGATGTAAGAAGTGAAAATTTTATTATACCCCACCTATTCTTGAATATTTTTGTATTCTAGAACAGACCTGAACTCATCATTGTTACTTGAGATGTCTTGCATTTGGAATACACCCTCACATAGGGCAAGTTCAAAAGGAGTGCTACTCATTCATAGGTGTCCAGTTATACGCTAATTCAAGTCCTTCAAAATTTGTCAATCATGTGAATCAACTGGATTCTACCTCCAAATTACTGTTCGATCTTTGGCAAGCCTCTTAATATCTCCTAAATTCCAAACTTTCTCTTTCACGAAATAAGATTTAGAGATCATCTCTAAGCTTTGACCTTGCCCTGGGGCTTGGTTATTTCTCACTTTGAAATGAATCCACATACCTTAGAAGGGTCAGAAAAAAATGCAGCACTCAATTGGCCGAGCTCTTTTCTTCCCATTGTCTGGCTCAGAGTCACCAATCAGGGGGATTCACATTATCAGGGCAGTGGAAGCCTATACTCCAGCCAGATTCCATTCCAATTTTCTTTCAGTTTTAGAAGCAGTGATTCATGGCCCACTGCCGTCCTTGTTGGGATTCACTTTCTTAGATGAATTAACTATTCCCAGCATTTCTTCTTGCAAAATTCCTGACCCTGCGGGGGAGAAGTAAATACTACTTATTTCACTTTCCTCTTGAGAGGAAAAGGCTTCAAGGAGTTTGGGAATTGGGGCTGGTTCCCAATAGACACTTTCACACTTAGATCACTTCTCATGATGAAATATTTTCCAGACAATCTGAGCATTTCCATCCATTTAAGTACTGTAGGCATCAAAGAGATGCCTGCTTCCTACAGGGGAGCTTTGCAAGAAGTCACAGCCTTCCAATGGCTATGAGATATACCTAGTTGTAAGAGCGACTTCCAACCAACTCTATAAGTCAATGGTGGAATACATCTTTGGAGAAAACTTTACTTCTATTGCCTCTCCTTCAGTGGACAACACCAATGTTTCCCAGTAACTCAAACCGAAAATTTTCCCCACTCTTTCATTCCTCACCATCAACTGGTCTCCATGTCCAGTCTATTCTACTTTCTAAATTTGTTTTTCTTTTTTTGAATATTCAGTTCCTCTTCACTATGAACACTTCCAGTGTTTAGACTATTGCTGAGGCTATTTTACAAGCCTGGAATTCAATCTCTTGGCTTCACTGTTCAGTCTCACTGTGTTCTTCATCATCCTTCACACTGCTTGCCAAGACCATCATTTCAGTTACAAATCCAGGTACAGTCATCCTTTGTGCCCAGCACAAGCAGCACAGTGGCTCAGTGAAGTCTTTTAAGTACCTTCTTATCGCCTATCCAGCATGTGCAGTTTCTCATGATCTATCCTGTTCTCCTTTGCCAATTTTACTTCTCACCAAGAGCGTCTTTGTACCCAAAGTCCAAAGCACTGAACTACTGGCATTTCATCAATACATCATACTCTTTTATTTTTATGGGCTTTTGTAATTCTATTCACTTGTCTCATCATGCCCTTCCCCTCAAAATCCCATACTAAGCAAACTCATACCATTTCACCATGAAGAACTGCTTTAACTCGAACTTCTTCTGTTATACCTTCCTTGATTACCTAGGTGATTTTCTTCCTGTTTTCTCATTGTGCTTTTATCAAAGTATGGCATTATATTTATTTTACCACTATTCCCTTACAGACTATGGAGAGAAGGAAATTAATACTATCTTTTCTCTTTTTGTGTGCAGATTTGGTTCTTTGCTAGCTAATGTGTTAACAATTTAATCAATATGTATTTCTTTGTGGATAACTAGCTGTTATTCAGATGTGAGAGCATTTTCAGAGAAGACACTTTGGCTTTTTAAGAAATTAACAATGCATGACTGGGGTCTTTGTTGGTGGCCAGACTGTAAAACTGTAAGAAGCTGTAAAGGATTCATCTGAAGGTTGATTCCATGTTACCCATGGGTTTGGGTTGTTAGTAAGCCTTGCTCCTATATAAAGTCCTGATTGAAGCAGATTAGCCTTCAAGGAAGGAGTCATGCCTACTTTTGTAACATTTATCATTCCACTCTGTTTGTGAGCATGGAAGGAATATTTTGACAGAAATATAGATATCCAGAAGAAATCAGGCAAAGAGTTCATCATCCATCCTAGCTCTGAAATCCCAGGTGTAGCAAATACTATTAACAGTAGAAACAAAGCTGCTTTGGACCTTTAACTATAGGTTATTGGTGTCTGGGGACTTTGACCACTCACACTGGGAGGAAGACAGCACAGGTAACCGGAAAACAGGACTACTGTCCCTATGGTGGCAAGGCCACTAGACACTGTATATTGGTGGAGAGTATAAGCAATCGCTTGAGGAAGCCTTGCAAAGATGAAATAAAGAAGGACTGAGCAATAGATCAATGGAGAATAAGGAAGGGTGGGTTCTAAAAGTGACTGACTAGCAAAGAAAATGGCAATTGAAAAAAATGAGGAGTTTTTCAGGTATCCTCATATAGAAGGTTATCATGTGCTTCCTGATTCTCTTGAATTTTAATACTGAAGAATAACAGATGCACTAGGAAGAGCTCTCTTGCCCTTCCATTCCTCCATTCCTTTGTTTTAACTCCCCCATCAGGAGATTTTGATAATTTTTCTAGTGTTAACTCAAACCCATCTCTTCCACAAAGTTTCTCTGATAATATTCCATAGACTTCAATACACATCATCCCCCTTCCTGGCATATCAGTCATGTGGTGTGGTTCTATCCCCCTGAAAACTCCTTCTTCCTTGGTAAGCTTGCTTGATTTCTCAGCAGCTCAAAACCTCAGACCCAAGTTTCTATGTGAAAACACAGTTTCTATGTGGTTCTTCTATATCACACAGAAGTGCAAAAGGCCTGTGTTACATATCTTTCTGATATTTGCTGTGATAGAGGTGCCAAAGGGGGGCGGGAACAGAGCTGGACACTTGTTGAAGGTGGAAAGATGGATTTTATCCAGACTACTGTAGTAGAGGAGACAGACTGCAGTACAGACCGAGCCTAACTCCAACCAAGACAAAGGTAACTAAGGTTTTTAAAAAGGAGAACAAATAGGGAAAAGGGGACTATGGAGACATGAAAAGCAAAATCAAAAAAGGACAGGGGCAAAAAAAAAAAAAAAAGGGGGGGTGGGAAAAGGGACATATATGGAAATGGAAAGTGAAAGGTAGGTCAGTATAGAATTACTGAAAATGGCTTGACAAAGGGTTTGGACAATGTACATCTTACATTTTTGGCAGTCTTGCTTTTCTTGAGCTAAGGCTCAGCATGAGAGCTGGGATCATTTTTACGGACACAGCCTAGTGCAGGTGGAAGCCAAGTTAAAATTTGGTGAAATATCTTAACACAGTGCTTGGGCAACTCCTTTGTGGTGTAGGAGAGTTCAGAATTTGCAGAAGAAGGAGCAGAAAATACAGAATAAATAAGGGAGGTATTATAGTGGGGAGTATGGTTGGCAGAATGGTCCCTAGAGATGTCCACATACTATTTCCTGGAACTTGGGAATAAATATCCTATTTCTTGTGAATATGTTACCTTACTGGGAAAACAGGACTTTGTACATATGATTAAGTTAAAGACTTTAAGATGAGTAGATCATCTTAGATTATCTAGCTGGGCCTTATAAAAGGGAATGTCAGAGTTAGGGGAAGTGTGATGACAGAGGCAGAGAGAGAGAGAGAGAGAGAGAGAGATCCTAAGATGCTGCTGACCTTGATGATGGGGAAGAGGCCAGGGCAAAGACATGAGTGTAACCTCCAGAAGATGGATTAGGCAAGGAAATGGATTCTCCCCTACAACCTGCAGAAGGGACACAGCCCTGCTGACACGTAAATTTTAGCTCTGCAAGACTCATTTGAAACTTCTGCCATCCAGAAGAGTCAGATAATTAATTTTTGTTGGTATCAGCCACTAAAACTTGTTTGTGTTTGTGGTCATTTGTTACGTCAGCAATAGGACAATACCAGACAATACACATGAGCCTCGAGCTGCCCATTTCACCACTCCCTCCAAGCCCTAGCACCACATCCTGAGGACTGTGACATCAGGGGACTGAAGGAAAGTGCGTATTCTGGAACTCATTCCCAGGAGCACAGTTTCTTGGTAGAGCAGGAACATGGTTGATATTCATTTTTCAGGAATGTCGTGGCATTTTGCTATGTTGCTTGCAGTTTTGATATTAATATGAATGATTTTAATGCGATCATCATTTATCATTTGACTGCATTTTTTTGGTGAATCAAATGACTCCTAAGCTCATTGACATTTAAAGACAGAGAACGTGCTCCCTGCATTGATGTACTGAAACAGGAAAAGGTTGGGGTGATTCGTGCAGGAGTAAGCTCATTTCTAAGCTATTTTAGTTGTCTTTTCACATCTGCCAATAATCTCTATTCCAAAAGCAATATTGGCTGGGGCACTGGAAGAATGTGCTAGTCTTTTCAGACAGGCTGCAAACTACCAGCAAAGTTTACTGAGCAGCGTTGTTCCTAAAGCCACAGAGATGATAATTCTTTTCCTCCGGGGAAATCATATGTTCCCCTTCATTGTTACTTCTCGCCTCTGCTGTGCAGGTTCCAGGGGTCAATGCTTAGCACGCAAAGTCCTAGAAACGTGGCACTGCATATTTTATCTGCTTCCCACCCCCTGAGTCTCCGTTCTGTTCCCTACCAGACCTCATTCCTTCACATTGATGTAACTGAGTTACAGACTCAGATTTGAAGTAAAATGTCAGGGTGCAGATAATTGCCATGATAATTATAGCCACTCAGACTAAAGAGCATCCTATGTGCCAGGAACTGTGCTAGGCATGTCACAGTTATTTCATTTATTCAACCTGACTTTTCATGGATTCAGTCTGACATTGGTTAATGTTGTTTGCACTACTGGTTAGAGCCAAAATTGGGCTTGGAAAGTAAGAAGCTAAGATTCCTAAGAGCTGGTAGTGTTTCAGGAGAATAATGTATGCTTCTTCTCTCACTGCCCTAAGAAATAGGGCCATCTCCCTTGGTACAGAGGCAGGTGAAGGTGCCGCAGTTGGCACAGATAATGAGTGATGCCACATGCTGATTGAGGAACATATGTACCCTAATAGTTTGAACACTCTGTGTAGATTAGGCTTTTTAAACACATGGGTGTGAACTCTAGAATTCTACTGTCCAGTGTGGTCCTGTCTCCACTAGTTCAGTCGCTCATACATTCATTTATTAACTCAATACATATTTATCACTGTTCGTGAGCACACAAACCTCTGAATATTGGGGCTGGTATGCGAACAAAACAAAGTTGTTTCTTTCATGAAGTTTATATTCCAGTGAGAGAAACAGGCAAACCCCAAGCAACAAGAACAAACCCCACTTATATAATATATGACAGATGGTGATGAATGTTATGTGAAAGGGAAGCCGGGAGGAGACAGGGAGAAACACACAGGTGTGCCAGAGAAGTCTTCTGTAGAGGCAGCAATGTTTGAGCGGAGACCCAGATGAAGTGAGAGCAGCGAGCCATGTTTCTCTCCGGGAGAAGAGAGGTGCAGGCTGAGGAACAGCAAGTACAAAGGCAGCCCTGATGTAGCAGAGGGTCTACAGCAGCTTAGGTTGGGTTGCTCAGGTTTCCTTATAAATGATTTATTAAGGAAGTGTTCTCAGGAGTAACCTGCAAGGGAGTCAGGAAGGTAGAGGAGGAAAGTTTGAGAATTCAGGCCAAGCCCCAGCCTTAGCTTGATCTTTTGTGGAGATTATACTATACACACCAAGGAGCCAGGGAGAAAGTAAACTCCCCTGGCCTCTGGCTGCACAGGCAAGAGGGCTAGTTCCAGGCACACAAAGGCAGCCCTTTAAAAAAGGTCTCCAGGGTCATCTTTTAAAGGAAATGGCTCTCCAAGGGTGGAAGATGAGCACAGAGAACCAACAGAGGGGCTCAAAGGGATACGGATGGAGCATCAGCTGTGCCTGGTAAAGCCAGCGAACTAGAGCCGAGTAAGAAAGAGCAGGGTGTGAAAACTGTCAAGGAGGTGGCCAGGGACCAGTCATGGAAGGACTGCAGAATTTTACTTTATTGGTAATGGGAACCCTTTGGAGATACTTTGTGCAAAAGACTGGCATAATGTGATTTACATTTTAAAGAGGTCAATTAAGCTGCTGTGTGAATCATACACTTGGGAATTCAAGCAGAAGCACCAAAGACTGTCAGGAGGTTGTGACAGAATTCTAGGGGGATTATGATCTTGGATCTGCACTGTTCAACACAGAAGCCACTGGCCAAATATGGTTACTGAGCACTTGGAACAGGGTTCACTCAAACTGACATGCGCTGTAAGTGTAAAGTGTACATCAAACTTCAAAGGCTTCATAGAAAATAAACAATGTAAAATGCCTCAATAATATTTATATTGTATTGATCACATGTGGAGGAAATAATAATGTTTTCTTCAAATAATTGCTCAGGGGTGTCTGGGTGGCTCAGTCGGTTAAGCATCTGACTCTTGGTCTTGACTCACGTCATAATCTCACAGTTCCTGAGTCCAAGCCCCATGTTGGGCTCTGTGCTGACAGAGTGGAGCCTGCTTGGGATTCTGTCTCTGTCTCTGTTTCTCTCTCTCTCTCGCTTTCTCTGCCTCTCCCTGTTCTCTCTCCCAAAAAAAAATAAACTTAAAAAATTGCTCAAATGAAACATTAGTAAATGTGTTAGTGTTATTAAAATATGTTATTGAATGGGGTTGTTTTTTTTTTTTTTTTTACATTTTTAATGTGGCTACCGGAAAATTTACAATCACATGTGTGTCTCACATTATATCTCTATTGGACATCCCAGTTTAGACCCAGATGGTCAAAAGTGCTCAGCTTCTGTAGATATTATAAAAGTAGATAGGATAGAATTTGCTGATGGATGGTATGTAAGGGTGTAAAAAGTGACCACTGGATGATGGTCACATTTTTCTAAGATGAAAGCCACTTGGGGTGGGGAGCATATGGGGGGAGAATAAGAAATGGCATTTGGTTTTGGTCATATGTTTTTTTTTTAAACTTTTTTTAATGTTTATATTTATTTTTGAGACAGAAAGAGACAGAGCATGAGCAGGGGAGGGGCAGAGAGAGAGGGAGACACAGAATCGGAAGCAGGCTCCAGGCTCCGAGCTGTCAGCACAGAGCCTGATGTGGGGCTCGAACTCATAGACTGTGAGATCATGACTTGAGCTGAAGTCGGACACTTAACTGACTGAACCACCCAGGTGCCCCATGGTTTTGGTCATATGTTGAGGATGTCTATGGACCTTGAAATCAAGGTGATAAATGAGTGGTTGGACATGAGTCTGGAGTTCCTTGGAGAGATTCAGGCTGGAGACTTAAGTTTAAGAATATTTAATATATAAATAGTTTTTAAAGTGATTGGACCTGGTGCCATCACCTAGGGAGTGAGCATAAAGAACAGGTATGTGGACAAAGACCAGATGTAGTCAATCTTCTGAAAGATTAGGAAGTACTGGAGGATCTTAGAAGCAAATCTTTCTAGTTGTCTTAACCTGGTCAACTCTTTTCTTTAAGCCTCTGTTTCATTACATATAAAAGGGGACTAATGATAGTAAAAACGTCATAGAGTGGATAGAAGTAAAAGGATAATATGTATCCACACCCAAGACAGTAACTGGCAAAAAACTAACAACCTAGTAAAGATTAGCTATTGGATTATTCTCCCCAGTATAGGTGTCTTACTGGATCAGTCACCAGTAGCAAAGAAGTCTCCAATTCTGGGGTGTTTGTCCATTTTTTTTTTTCCAGTTTGGGAAAACGTAGTATTTTTGTCTGCCCACTCTGGGCCAGCCACAGAGCCAGGTACCACATCTAGATGTCATATCTAGACATGCCTGGTATGGATGTCAATGGGAAAACCTGCTTCGTTTTCTACAAGAACTGGAAGGAGTAGATTCAAATTTAGGATGCTGAGCCAAAGAAGTCAGGCACCCACACTGTTATGGCTGGAGAGGCAGAAGTGTCTTCTTGGCTGGCCCAGTAGAAACACCAGTCTAGTTAGATAAGTCTCCCAAAGGTCAGTCCCCAGGATGCTAAGTTGGTTGGGTGGACAAGCACTGGAATAGAGATCACTCAGGACAATCTTACCTTCATAACTGCAGTGGTGGGGAATAAAGGCTGTCTAATGATGTCCATGTCCTCATCCTCAAAATCTATGACTACGGTATCTAATTGGCAAAAAGAACTTTGCAGATGTGATTAAGTTAAGGGTCAAAATGGGAAGGTTGTTCATGCTGGCAGGCCCAGTTTAATCACAAGGGCCATTATACAAAGGAGGCAAGAGTCACAGTCACAGAACCCGATATGAAGACAGAAGCTGCGGTGACAAGCAGAAAGTAAGAGGTTTGAATACACATGTGGCTAGCTTCGAATATAGAGGAGGATGTCTTGAGCCAAGGAGGGCAGCAGCCTCCAGAAGCTGGGAAAGGCAAGGACACAGATTCTTCTAGACCTTCCTAAAGGAACCCAGTCCTGCTGACATCTTGATTTTAGCCCACTGAGACCCATTCTAAACTTCTGAGCTCTGGAACTATAGTATAATAAATGTGTGTTATTTCAAGCTACTTAGTTTGTGGTCATTTGTCACAGCAGCAATGGGAAACACAGTAGCCCTTAAAACTCATGGGCTTTGAGCCATAAATATGGTGAAAATGAACCCACCAAGGACTCTGTTCTCTAGTAATCTCACAAATCTGGGATATGGCAAAGGAGAAAAGAAACAAATGGCTTCAGAGCCATTCAAGCAAATGGTATTTATAAACTAAACTAAAGCCCCCAAACTTATCTGGTGCCACAGTCCATGAACTGCTGTCTTAACAAAAATTCCACCAACCTGGACTGCCATAAACATGAGGCATCATGTTAGGAATAGGGGGAAGGGCTTCTCATGGAAAAATATTTGACAGCAGTGAAAGGCGTAACAGCCCTCTGCCTCAGTTGGTGAAGTGGAGGGATATGGAAGAACATCTCCCAGAGCTCATTCATATGGAATATTCCATAGAGGATGGACAAGAGCATCCATATGTTACATATATTAAAAGTAATAAAATAATATAAATGCTGTTTCTGAAGATCCAAGAAGAAAACAGGAATTTGGAATGCTCAGGTACTCAAGAAAGAACTGAATATATTTTATAAGGTCCCCGGGGTGGCAGTGGGGGGAGGTTAAATTACATTTAAAAAACAAACCTACCTTGTTTCTCACAAGTTTTAACACTAATTAACTAAGAAGTCATAGTATGGGTATGCTATGGGTGACTTTCCAGATATAATATGCATATATGCTTGTATATAGATATGCATTAAGGGCTTTAAATGACTGTTTATGCTTGGATTTGGAATAGCTTTGAGGGAAGAAAGCTGATAGATTGCAAAAAGTAGAGGAATGGGAAATTATATAAATGTTGCTTGTTCTATGTACCATGCATTATACTTTGCATTCATTACTTTACCTATTTGTCATGATATCTATGAAGTTGCTGCCAATATCCTAGAGGCCTTACATAAATTGGCCCAGCTCCCACTCCCCAAAAGTGGCATACCAGGCTCGAATTTAGGTCTATTTGACTCTCAGATCTAGATGAATCTTCCACTCCATTGTGGAGCTAAAAAACAATATTCCTTCCCCACCTTATCTCAGAGATAGTCCAGTGATTAAAATGATAAATTATTTCTGCCCAGAGTCAACAGGTATATAGGAGCCCCTCTCATGGCCCATCTTGACCTATTTTAGACTTGAAAAAGGCCATGAACATCCAACCAACTCAACTTACAAGAGAACTGAAGCCCAGATGAAATTCTGACACTTTAGATGACATGGTTAATTGGAATGAGGAGCAAAACCCAGGATTTCTGTTGTCCAGTACTAAACATCACGTCTGTCACCTCTCAAACTAGGGCATGTGTAAATGGCAGAATTTTAGGACTCTAGGGGTTTACGTGGAAATTCAGGACACAACCTGCTTCACAAAAATGAACTTCAAGGGGGTTCTAATCTGGGCCTTTTAATTTGACCCCTATTCCTTATGGCCTGGGCAGGGAGAGTGGGGGTTGGAGTTAGCTTCTGAGCGTTCATGGTTTTGCCTCATGCTTTTATTCCACAGGGAAAAGGAATCCATAGGAAGGCTCCCCTTATGGGAAGCACTTGTTTGCCTAGAGGGTCTTTTCCCTTTGAACTTCTCTGGAGACTCTGCCCACATGTCAGAGAGAGCTGATCAAAACAGTAAACGAGGACCCTGACAAGGATTTTCAAAATTGCATGCAGATGTCTCCATTTCAGGGAATTGGAAACACAAATCTTTTTTGGATTGCTGTAGCAACAGGGGACAGACAAAACAACACGTTGCAAGAAGCTGTCCCCAGGGGGACTGATAGCAATGTGGGGGAGTGGGGCAGGGGGGTTGCAGAGTCTGGGCCAACATGTGCTGAGGCTGGAAATCCTGCCGTGGAACGTAGAGCTTGTATTCTAATGGAAACCACCAGTCTCTAGGGCATGTTCCCCTCAGTCTGAGCCCCGACGTGCGAATGTGAAAATGGGAAAGGCAGGGGGCCAGAAGTAAGGCCTGAGTTGGAAATGCTGCCTTTTTGGCTCAGTCTCCATTTGCCCAAACCAGCCCTCCAGATCCAGACCAGTAGAATACAACAATTCACATGTTCACAGCACTTTACCATTTGTAAAATGTTTTTCCGCATTTATCACCAGACTCCTTCCTTTCACTGTCTCAATTTAGTGAATGGATCACCAGGGCTCAGGGACAGACCCAGAGTTGGGATTTTAATTTAAACCTTTCTGGTTCTAAAACCCTTGAAAACAGAATCACAGGAACTAGAGATCCCTTCAGCCACTTCCCTGTGCCCTTGAAACGTTAACTTTCTTCATAGTTTGCCTGCTGGACTTCCAACTCCCTCTGAGGGGGAAATTGATGCTAGTGGAAGAGGCTCTAGCCTTTGTTTCTAAGTAATAAAGTAGAGCAAGGAGAGACTGCAAAATTCAGGGTCAAGCAGTTAGCCAGGTGTTGGAGTCAATTTACAAAATCCAGTTATCTCATTGTCTAAAGGGTCTTTACGACTATTCTAACCTTTTTCCCTAATATAGCACACCCCAAACAAGCAGTGTCCCTGTCCTGGCTTGAACCTTGGTTGATTGTGAATAAAATGTAAGTATTTAAATTGATCACTTGTCAAGAATTGGTTGTACCATCATGACTGTGTTTGTGACATCATGACAACAACCAGTACATTTCATAACATGGCTTTATATCTTGGTGCCTCGAGTTAATAACTGTCATATTTATGCAAAACACAAAGTTAACTGAGAGGCTGCTTTGAGGACAGAAGTGACAAGTCCAGGGCTCTGGCCAGCACAAAAATTTAGGGGTTCAAGAGTACCCCCACATGACTTGTAACTACAGCCCCCCAGATGGGGAATTCGGCATTAAATAATCAACAACAATTAGAATAACTTTTTGGGAGGACAGGTGGAGAGTATAAAACCTTCTGATTCTGTCTTGTGACTTAAAATAGCACTGATCAATCTTATTACATGTATGCGGTAAGGTATTTCAAAGACATCTGAGTTCTGTTTCTATTGCAAATATTGATGTCAATACAATAGCAACAATATAAATGGTGCCTCACATATACTTATAAGCATCTGTTGTGCTTCATATATTATCTGTCTATCTATCTATCTATCTATCTATCTATCTATCTAGTCTTGAAATAATCCTGGGAGCTGAGTATATTCTCTTCTTCATTTTACAGAGGAGTAAGTTAAAGGCACTAAAAATAAAGAGATCTGTTCCAGGTCACACAATTAAGACTCAGAGCAAAGACTCAAATTCATATTTGTTTAAATTCAAGCCCCTTGCTCTTTCCACTCCAAACACATGGAGGCAATGTTAAAAATAGATTTTTTTTTAAAAGAAGAAACTGGCAGATAGTTTCTATAAATAAACTAATAAAATTAATAAATAAACTAAAGAGAAGTAAAACAGAGAAGAAAATGTAAAGGAAGTGGCTACACAAGGCTGGTGTGAAAAGAAAAGAATAGCAGGACTAGATCAGACTTTTTTGGTCTCTTTGGGGGTTTTTTTGTTTGTTTTATTTTGTTTTGCTTATTTTTAAATGAATTCCAGTTACCATTAGTTCTACCATAGTGTTGGTGGAAAAAGTGTTTCAATGGTCAAATGAGCCACACAGTCTGTCCTCTGGGGCAATTAGGAAGTATATTATGAACATAAAGGTTTTCCTCAGCTAAAAAGTAGCAACAGAGAGAGTTATCTGGTTTAATCTAGTGTTTCCGAAACTTATTTAGCAGTATTAGCTTTCTCTTCAAAACACCTATTATTATTCCACAGAGTAGTATTCTCCACAGGTCCTTCTGGGGAGCCGGGTATTAGAGAGTGGAAAAGCTTCCTCCAGGTTTGCCAAGAAGCCCCAGTTTAGGTAGAAAATTCTAAGGACCCCACCCAAATCTTTTCAAACCTGTCTTTTAGCCAGCCAGCAAAGTCCAGGAAGCTCCAGCATGAGGTCTATGACTCTCCTGTTGCTCTCAGGCAAGTGAAACCGTTCCCACTGGAAACTGCAGAACTTTGGATTTCAAAATGCAAGTGATTCATGTCAATACCTCATGACCCCCTGGAAGGGAAGGCAGAAACTGATTAGAGTTTCTGACGTTTAGGCATTGGAGTTGCAGGGACCGGACCTTGGGGCAGGTCCTCATGTCTTCTTCTTGTCCTTGCATCTTGCTCTGCATGCTCCTGCCACCTGGGCATGATTAAATCTCAGATGCTGACGCAGTGGGTGAAACGATTATTGCTCCATGACTATTCTGAGAACTTGATGGGTGGGATTACAGGGGCAACTTGGCGCAGAAACTATGTTTAGTCCAGCAGAAGTTTGGGCTGACAAAGACATTTACGGATTTCAGAACACCAGACAGAGTCGCAGATGGAGCGTCTGGACTTCACAGTTGGGACTGCCGGATGTGAGACCTCCCAAGATTCCAGGACGAGCACAGGATGATTTCACCCTTTACTATACATCCAGCATACACTGCTGGCTTGGAGCATCCAGTGTGAAGCGAGGGACAGGAGAGATGTCCTCATTCAAGGTCAAAATTAAAGTCAAAGTCACCTTTCAAGCTAGAATGGAAAGAGAACAGGAACTGGGGCTCAGAAGATCTGGGCTCTACTTCTTTTTTTTACTAGTTTATCTATGACTTTGGGCAATGGCAGATTCAAATTAAACACACGTTTATAGGATGCTTATTGGTGCCAGGAGTTTTTAAGATGAAAAAACAGGGTTCTCAGATTCTGGATGATCCTATTGTAGGGGGAAGGAAAAGAGAAATAGGATTATCTCCAGAAGCAAAATATAAACCATTAGTGAAGGATAATAACCCAATCAACTAAAGGAGCTATGAAAAACTCGGTAAGGTATCAGAGCTGATAATTAAAGGATATTGTCCAGTAGGGTCATCCAGGCCAAGAGAAGGACAAAATCAAAAGAACAGAGGCATGGACATAGTTAGAAACTTTGGGGGAAGTTGTGATCTGGAGGTAGGATGTCATTGTTGTGACGGTACTCATTAAGAACTTAAGATTTTGTGCAGGCAGGAATGTGATGAGGAAAAGGAAACCTCTGGGAATTTTTGAACACATATAATTCATATTACATTTTAGGGGAAAAAAGAAATACATTTCATATCTCCAGTCTTAAAATGGATATTTTAAAAATGCAGATTTCAGTCCTGTTACTTTAACAAATGGTGGGTCCTTAGCCAGGTCACTTCCTCACTTCCCCTCTGCAGACTTTAGTCTGAAATGAGAAGTTTTGGACTTTGGCTCGTTTTAGGACAAAATCAACACAGGATATAGTCTCTGTAGTGGTCAGGACAATGCAGAAGTAAGTGACTCCCTTCTTCTCCACCTGGAGTCTTGCCAGGCATCAGGACAAAAAGCAATGTCTGAAGTGCTACAAGTCACCTTGCATATGGATTAATCAGGCCCAGAGAGCCAGCTCTACACTGGCTGTCCTCTTGTGGAGAGTGTTGCCACTGTCCTCACATCAGCCCTAGTTGAGTTCCTTGCAGAGACAATCCCTGATAGCATCATTTTATGATACTTATGCAAAATGAGTTTTGTGTTTCAGTTGTTCTTTGGGGACACATCCTCATCCCAAGGCTGAGGGTTCACTTTTGAGGTGTGGACTAAAAATGATTCCTAAATATTAAGAAAAATTATACTGGCGGATATCTGTAGCAAAATGTTTTTCAAAAGAACTCGTAATACAATTCCCTAAAACATCATCCCATGTTGAAGAATAGTTATTATTTTGAGGAATATCAGTGTTTAACTGTTTTACAGAGGTTGACGGACAAGCAAAATCCATAAACTTCCAAAGATTTCCATTGCCACTGGATTTCTAATTTTCAAAATGTCATATGGAGCCATTGCATTCAGACAATTCAAAGAAAATCGCAAGTATATGCAACAACACATGTGGCTAAATCACTTGTTTAGACTGGCCAAATTATTTCTCTATTCTAGATTTAAATCCCAAGTTGTCATGAAAATCTGGGATTTAAACTAAGATTCAAAGCACATGTAGGACTTGTGTAGAGGCAGGTTCAGGATAGAAGAAACAGCAGGTTCAAAGATTAGGATGAGTCTCATTTATGTGCAAAGTATGGAAGAGAGAGAACAATGGCATGCAGACTGATTGGATTAAAATCTTGAATCCTGAGCATAAAACAAACTAGGTGTGAGCCATCAATTCAAAATTCTTAAATAACAGAATGAGTAGCTTTGAATTTTGTTTCAGCTTTATTAAAGCTCCTCCATGATTATTAATCAGTTATTTCTGTGAGGTGGGTAGTATCATGCTAATGGTTAAGGGGGCACAACAGCTGTGAGAGATGAGTTGTATCCAGGATCTAACAGCTGGGAGTGGTGAGCCCAGGGCAACAGCCCAAGCCTTCAGTTTCCAGGTGTCTGGCCTCTTCAAACAGCAAGTAGCCATCGCAAGTTCTGGTTTCAATCATCCAATACACTCTCAATGTAAACAAAGACTTTGAAAAAACAAAGAAACAAAAAACCCAACATTGTGCCCCAGGGAGAGATCCTGGCAAAATATGCCTAGAGCTTCTCTATCCACACAACATTGCTTCTGTAGGGATGATAAAAGTAGGAATAAATAAATACAGCCTCCAGCAAGTCCTTCCAGAAGGCCACCTGAATTTTTGGAATGGCTCTGCTATTCTGATGTGAACTTTATGAAAAGCAGTGTGAAGTTTATGGTAAGAAAATGATTCTACTTTTGCTCAAAGACCACCACTTAATATTTTTTTTTTGGTTAAGAAAATATACAAGAAAGCTGTGAGCATCAGGAGACTGAAATATATGGTGACTGAAGATTATTTTGCAGTTTTGGTGCTTTAAGTGTGCATAATTCTCCTCTCTGAGTCCTGCTTGGCAAGCCCTTGCCTCTCACAGAACAAATAACACTACAAACAGTGCTCCTCTACGGAAAGTGAACAAAAACTATCCCAAACCAACTATCCTGGAATTCTTTCTTGGAGAACACCTAATCCCTAGAGTAGGTCAGATTTGGTATATATTCTATTAATTATTTTCATATGCTCCTAGGCGTGCTTGGCAAGAGCTCTTAAAAACTCTTTGGGTACATTTTAATCAGTATCTAATCTTCTAGAGGCCTTCAGAAGCTAGAAGTATCTTGATTGAGACATATACATTCTCTATACTTCAGTGTGTTGAGAGGCAGTGGGTGTCCCAGAGCACTTCCCTCGGAGTAAACCTTAGCATAGGTACTACCTGATTTCAAAAGTGAAGAATCATTGATTTTGCCAAATGCTAGGCTCCAGAAAAATGTTGAAGAATCTAGCAATCATATTTTAGAATGATAGTGGTAGGGAAGTCAGAGGCATCAAATAAGTTCAAAGTTATTGAACACACCCACTCATTCTATCCATCATGATTGATTATCTACTATAAATATCCATAGTTAGGCATCTAACTTGGGTCCTGAAAATGATGTAAGAGAAAAGTCAGGTGGATACTTGCCTTAGAACTTTCAATCTAGTGACCCAACCCAACATAGGAATCTCTTTTGTAGTATTTCTGATATGGGGGTATCCTACATCCATTTGGGTATTTCTGGAAACTAAGGTTCAACACTTACCATAATTTCCAACACATAGTTGACCCTCAGTAACCTTCTTCTGATTAAGAGTAAACCTTCACTTATTGAAATAAATTATATTCCAATGGTAAGCACTTGTATGTTGGATCCTACTAATTTGAATCCTCAAACAATTTTGTGAGGTGAGAAGTCACTGACCTTTTTGTTTGTTTCCAGAAGGGGAAATGATGATTATTTTAAAAGATGCAAATTACTCAGGTAAATAATCAAAGTTCCATAATGGAACTACTATAATGTGTTAGCTGTGGGGATCAAATGGAAATAATGGAGCTGACATGGTTTGGAAAAGGGACTATATTGTTTTACAAACAGTAAATGATAGCTCTGAATTATTTTGTAAACACAAGCATAAGGACTTATCTACAGCCACCTCCTGCTGAGACTCCATTTGAAACTTGACTTAACCCTCTTACATTAAGTAGCTCTTTTTCCATCAGACTAATGCTATTCTCTAGCTATATTAAAACATAATACAACCGGGGCGCCTGGGTGGCTCGGTCGGTTAAGCGTCCGACTTCGGCTCAGGTCATGATCTTGTGGTCCGTGGGTTTGAGCCCCGCGTCGGGCTCTGTGCTGACAGCTCAGAGCCTGGAGCCTGTTTCAGATTCTGTGTCTCCCCCTGTCTCTGCCCCTCCCCTGTTCATGCTCTGTCTCTGTCTCAAAAATAAATAAACGTTAAAGAAATAAAATTTAAAAAAAAAACACATAATACATCCCCTTCATAATCCTCACATAACCTAAAATTGCTTTATTTACCCACTTACTTGATTTGTGTATGCTCCTTCACCTCCTAAAACATACAAAACAAGAAAGCTCCCTAAATGCAAGGATTTTGCTTGTTTTGTCCTTCCGTGAATTTCTTGTCCTATAACAGAGCCTGTTCCCCTTTAGGTGTCCAAAAAAGCTTTGAAGAACGAATAACTTTCGAATTCCTCAAGGAAGCCTTAAATTTGTACACATTCTGTGTATCCTTATGAGATCTTTCTCACTATAATTCAGTTTCATCATGGTGAGGACTACACCCCAGTCATTTCTGCATCTTCAGTACCCAGCATGGAGCCTAGCCGAGAGTAACTTCAGTCAGTTCATGTTTGCTAATGAGAGTATCCATCTTCCTGGCACATCTGAGAATACAGGCAAAGAGACTTAAACTGTCAGTGAACAGACAGGCAGTACTGTGGTGAGGAAGACAGAGGAGAACACACAGAAACAGACAAGATAATGAAAAGGCACCCTGGTGACCAAAATCATCTAAAATGGTTTAGTTCCTCTCCCCCAGGCTTATTCCAGGGCTTTGGAAATTACGCGTGGGCTTCGGCCATTTTCAATAAGTCATTTTAGTACTAGATTTCAGCAGACCTGAGACTCCTCCTCCTTTTTGAACTCATCTGCTGTCTACTTTATTGAGCAGACTTTTTTATGTGGTTCTCATTCATTCACAACTTTATTTGGAGCATCCACCAAGGTGTAGGCATTTTTGATACAGCTGTCACTCAGTTATTAGAAAGAGCCCTCCGTCGTTCAGAGTACCAGAGGACTTCAGAAGAACACCCTGATAGCACCATAGCTTTTGAGGCCCAGAGCTCTTGTCCCAGTTTGTTAACTTCTAGGGGACTAGTCTCCCATGTGGCACTCCTATATCCCCATATGTGGCATCCTGATGCACACCTCATTCTAGCTACAGATCTTAGTCATTTTGTCAGTTGCAGGGAAAAGTCTTCCACACAATGTATTTGTAAAGATTGGAGAATGTTTGAAGTTTTGGAGACATCTGTGGGACACCATCAAATGTACAACCATGCAAATGGGAGCTCTAGGAGAGGAGAGAAAGGAACAGAAAGATATTTGAGGAAATAAGAGCCTAAAACCTCTCAAATCCACACACTTAAGAAGTTCAACAAACTCCAAAAAGGGTAAATCCAAAGAGAAGCACATTATAATAAAACTATCAAAAGACAAAGAGAGAATTTTGAAAGCAGAGAGAAAAGTGAATCATTGTGTACAAGGGATCCTCAATATGATTAACAGACAATATCTCAGCAGAAGCTGCAGAGACCAGAAGAGATAGTTAAGGCATTGAAAGCAAACAAAATAAAACAAAACAGAAAATCCTGTTAACCAGGAATTCTATATCTGACAAAACTATCCTTCAAAATGAAAGGAGAAATGAAGCCATTTCCAGATAAAGAAAAGCTGAGTGAGTCTTTCACTAAGAGGTTCTCCCTACAAGAAATGCTAAGTGGAGTTCTTCAGGCAAAAATAAGAAAGCACTAGACAGTAACTCAAACATAGAAAGAGCTGGTAAAAATAATTACATGGCTAAAAACACAGCATAGTCAAGTCCAATATGAGGGTTTCTTCAGAGTTTTTTTTTTCTCAATTTCTTTTCTTTTTTAAAGTTTATTTATTTACGTAATCTCTACACCCAATGTGGGGCTCAAACTCATGGCCCCAAGATCAAGAATTACATCCTCTTCCGACTGAGTCAACAAGGTGCCCCCAGAGTTGGTCAATTTCTATTTTTAATTATGTAAAGGAGCTACAGTTTCTTGTTTCTTTGTATACCTTGTAATTGTTGTTGTTGTTGTTGTTACAAACTCAACATTCTGAGTATTATAATGTGGTCACTCTGGAAATCAATCTTTCTCCCCCTCCCTAGGGTTTGCTGTTGTTACCTGGTGAGGGCTGCAGTCATCCATCTGTTTAGTGACTATTCTAAACTATTTTTGTAAAGACTATTTTCCTTGTTATGTGTGGTCTCTAAAGTCCCTGTTTCATTGCCTTAGTGGTCAGAGATTTCCTAAAATGATTGGAACCAAAAGCCAACAGTCAAAAATACTGTTTTGGTCTTCCTTTGCAGACTGGCTCTAAACTGGAACATTCCTTCAATGCTTTGCCAGTGTGCCTACAACTCTGCCTCAGCCTTCACCTTTTGCTTGTGGAGAGCCGAAACGTCAGCCAGAGATGCACACTCACAGTCCTCTCAGGACATTTCAGAGTATGTATCCAGTCCCAAGTGTGCACATTGTGCTCTCAATTCCCTGACCTATACAGCAGACTTTCAAATCATTACACACACCAAGAATCTTCCTTCTCAGTTTCCTCTTTCTCAGGCTTTTGGGTTGGTCTGCAGCTTACCCCATTATGTCATCCCTTGCCCCAGGCAGCCATGGGTAATATATCTTTAATGCTTTCAACAGATGCCAACAAGACTCAAGGGGGTGAAATAAGGGCAAGCTTCTGAAATGGTCCTTCAGAGAAATGCTATATAAGTCAAAATACACAGTTTGTAGAGGGAGAAAGTCTGTATTGCTTGTTTCCCATTGTCCTAGCAGTAGCAGCTGCACCAGAAATGTGGGCCACCCTCCATGGCTGTCACCGAGCTGGGGGATGGGGGATGGTAGACAGGTAAGCAAACGTACCACAAGACTTTCTTACCAAAACTTAGCAGCCTTTTCCTTCATTAAGCACACCCCTGGTTGCTGTAAGATTTTTATTAAATTTCCAAGTTCTGAAAAAAATTTTTTCTGTCAGTTTACACCAGCTTATGTTCACTCAGTAGAAGGATCAATTCTTGGAACTCCTTATTCTGCCATTTCTCATGATATTCTCAAAAACATATACCTCTTGATTCACAAATTTCTCTTTTAAGAGTCTATACCACCAATATACTGTGTACATGGCAAAATGATGTTCTCCCACAGTTATTAATTTTGGCATTGTTTGTAACAGTTAGTGATTAAAAATAACCCCTAAACCATTGGTTAAACACATTATGGCATATCTACAAGATAAAGTGCTTTCTACCTATACAAAAAAAAATCAACATCTCTTTACACTTATAGTGAAAGATTTCCAAGACATGCTAACTGATAAAAGCAAGCAGCGGTATAGGGTGTAGGGTATAGGGTATTCTACTTCATGCGTAAATTAGAAGCATACCTAGGAAGCATGTGTGCCTGTTTTCTTTATGCCCAAGATCCCTAAAAAATTAATGACAACAGTTATCTACGAAGGGCCAGTTGGGGGATAGGAACATTGTAGATGAGGTAGAAATGGAAGAGAATCTTTACATTGTATACTTTCTTAAATTTGTAAATGTGTGAGCCACATGAATGTACATATTACTCAAAGATAAGGTAAACATCCAAAGACTTACAACCCTTAGTATACAATCCTAACTAGCATGCATCATCTTCAAGGCCACGATTGATCACACCTCTGGTTCCACTATCTCATTTCCCCCCAACTGCCTTATGATGCAGCACACTCCAACCACACCAGCCAGATGGTATTTTTCCGCCAAGATCCTAGAACTTTCCTAGTTCTTTCTCCCTTGGGGCTTTTGTACAAAATGTTTCCTCTTTCAGGCATGTTTATTGCTCTGAGATTCACATGGGTCTTTTTTTCTCATCTTTTAAACCTCAAAGAGACTTTCCATTAAAACTTCAGTCTGGAATATTTCCTTCATTGCCAATATTCTCTCTCAAACCCTGTTTTTTTATTGTTCCTTCATAATAATTACTATAATAAGAGATTACTATTCATTTGTTCATTTTTATTTGCCTGTTTCCCATACTGGACTCTAAGAAATGCATCTGTCTTGCTCACTGTTGGATCTCAGCACTACCTGTATTAGTGCTTGGGGCACTGGTATCTAATAAGTTGGGTGAATGAATAAGTTAAATATGGGAGAGGCTTATTCAATCCTCATATATGAGTGCACAGCTCTTAAAGATCATTTTTTTGTTTGTATGTTTCTTGGTGTAGATCCTTAGTTGTTTCACCTGTAAACTACAGATACTGACTCTGCTTGTCCCTAGGTCCCCAGAGAGAGTACTCACAATACTCCTGACCCTTTGCTTCCACAGCTAATACACATGTGAACTTGATCTTGTTCTTCTCCCTAGTAAGACAGTGAGCTCCTGATGCCAGCAAAAACTGGTTCCGCTGCTAGAGTCAGAAACAGGCATGATGCCAGCTGTCCTGAGTAAGGGTGTCTTCTGACCCTGTTCTTCTGTCACATAACAACACATAGTACTGCCTTCTGCCCACCCCACCCCCCGCCACCTTGTCTGCCTATAGTAGGTCTCTTCCCACAGAAAATCATATTTACAATTCTCTCTACTTTCCCTCTCTACTTTCCCTCTAGGGTCCAGACAAGAACAGCTTTCAAAACCCAAATTAAAAATCTGGGCCACACATAAAACCTCTGGAGTCATTTGGCTCTGAACAGGGCTACAAGCATTATCCAACAAACTGCTCAAGCTAATGAATCTTTGGGAAGGCAAAAACAAAACAAAACAAAACAAAAACAGTTTAAGGTTAATAGTGTTGTTTCCAAAATCCAGGGAGAGAGAGACCCCATGGTTGTGGAGGGACAGGATTCAACTTCCTAGCAACCAAGCACAGGGGGAGAGACCTGCCAAGCACCTCAGAAGGCTACCATTCAGGGTCCCACTAAAGCCCAGGGCGAGCGGGTACACGAGCATGCTGGCTAACATGGAGGCGCAGTGTGACAGGATGACGTGAGATGCATTGTCTTCTTTGCAGTCCAAGAAGACCTACCCCACTTCCCCTGCCTCTGGAGCTCCTTTCAGAGTAGCCACTGAGGCGTGCTGTTCACCGGATGGCTACTAATTTCAGGCTCTAGAGACAAGCACGTCTAGCACTCATTGTGCCCAGATGTCTTTTTGACAAGGTAGGACATACCCAGTCATCAAGGGGGTGGAAACCATCACAGAAGAGAACGGACCAGCCTTCTGGATTCTGTCCAAGAGGTGGGGCCACTTGATACAAGGAGATATCTACTTCCAAACTGGCTGGCAACTTCTTTGTTTGAGAGTATCCATCTGGAAAGCAGCCCAATTCTCTGCCTCCCTACGGTTCTGTACAAGAAGCTACAAATTCAAGGGTCTTGAAAAGGCACAGGGCCTTGAGAAAAGCCACCATCGATATTGAATATTATGAAGTGGCAGGAGCATAGGTTTTCAGAGACATTCCAGACTAGCAGTAAATCAAGCAAATAAATTAGTTTTCTTGAGACTGTTTCTACGTTGATGGAGGAAACATCTTTCTCATGCATCATCATGAAAGTAAAATTAGATTGTGCTTACAAACACCTGACTCAGTGTTTTACAAAGCAATTAGTTATTTGACCCTTTCTATAATATACATATTTTCACTAGCTCCCATATTTATTTACAGTGAATATTGCAAAATATTTCCAAGGGAGATAAATTGATACACACTTGCCCTCTAAAAAGGGGAGAGAGTTATCCACAGTGCCTCCTGAGGATTCTGAAACTGAAATTGCTGGCCCAGGCTAAAATTTCTGTCCCTAAAGTTTCATACCTCTTATACATTTTCCACTTCAAAGTAGAATTTTAAATGGACTTGGGCCACATAAGCAACAATCACGGTTCTGCTATCTTGAATTTTGGCATTTTAACCTTGTGGCAGGTAGTGCCATCATATGACACATAGTGAATGACACAGAACTCCCAGCGTACAGCTGTGTAAGGGACGGCCCTTCAGCTTATGTTGGAAACTAACCTAGCAATGATTAGATTGTAATTACATTTCATCCAAACACCCTAAATGCAAAAGGCAGATGGATCCATACAATTAGTCAACGAAAAGGAAATAAATAGCATTCCAGACATTGGAAGCATCATATAGGCCTATAGGATGGAACTGTCAACCCCAGGCAGCCTGGTTCTAATTGACTCCACACTCAGTCCCTGGCAGGCCATTGCCTATTGCTAGGGCACCCATATTCATTCTTCAGTCTCACTCTCCAATGACACTATGCAGGGAACAATAATAAAATCGGTTAAGACCCGTCTACCAGATGGGAAGAGAACGTGCTGAAGACTTGTTGTTCACACTCTGAAAAAGGCTTCCCTGGAGAGCCAGGGACGTTGATAAAGGATTAGGGAGTGCAGCTCTCAGGGTTTGGCAGCAGAGTTACAACAGATGTGAAGTGTCATCCCAATCTCTTTGCTGAAGAAACTACCCAAAGAGTTCACCTCATCTAGCAGGTCTCTAATTGCTTCCTTAAGTGTGGGTGGGGGTGGAGGCTGGGTCTCCATTCTCTTTTAGTTTATAGTGTGCGAGAGGAGAGACTGGTATTGGTACCTGCCCAGACCTCTGCTGGCTGTGAACCAAACCTGGAGACGAGAGAGCAGGTGGAAAATACCACCCCCAGAAACACACATGCAACCTGCAGTGAGCATTCAGATACCACTTAATCTGCAGCCACGTGCTCCATTGCAGGGAGAGAAGGTCTTCCCATCTGCACCAAGTCATAGCTACTGGTATCCCACGGAAAGTCACGGAGGTGCTTTTACTTTGGAGCCAATTGTAAAGAAATAAAAATGAACACTTACTGTGCACTGAATGTGTGACAGGACTTGAGTTAGGTGACTCATGAGTAGAAGGACCACAGAACACTGGTGTCGGGCTGTACTGGGTTCAGATGACAAGTCTAGGTGTCTTTATCTGTAAATAAGCCAAATTGATTATTTTCACTGACGAAGAAAGAAAAGGTGGAGAAAGGGATCTGGGAGAAGGATACCCAAATATCGAAAGAGAAGAGCACAGAGATGATATATCATCAAGCTGATAGGCAGGAATGCAGAGTCGGACACACTGGGCTTGACTCTGAACTTTGGATTCTACCACTTATGTGGTTATTTCCACCTTCAGGAAAGTCATGTATCAGCCTTCAGGCTCTGGTTCATCAGTTACAGGATTTCTGTGATGAGTCAGAAATTCTAAGTAGGACAGGGCCTCATACGCAACAAATGACTCTGTTCTTAATATCCTTTTAATTTTTTCCACTTAATATTACCAGCTATCCTGTGAGGTTAATATTTTCTCCATCTTTCAAATGGGAAAACTGAAGTTTGGAGAAGCTAATTCATTTGGTAAAATTCACACAGCAAGATTAGTATGGGATTTGAAGCCTGTTTTCTCTTACTTGAAAGCCCAATTTCCTTCATTATTAACATGTCACTTTTGGGCTCACATAACTGGATTGGAAAGCAGTGGATCTTTTTGGAGATTGGATTGAATTTATATATCATGTGAAATTTCTCTGTTCAGTGCAGGGAAGGTGGAATCTGAGTGGATTTTCCTATTTCTAGAATTTAAAACAGACAGGCACAGTTCCCTGGGCCAGAGGAGGCTTGGGACAGACAGACACATGATGCAGATGTTTGCCTCAGAAAGAGCCATCCTGCCCCCAGGAGGGGCTATTTGGCCTGTAGCCCTCTGATTCGCTGCCTCCTAGGCCTCCTGACCCACATTTACAGGAGAGAAAATCCCTGCCAGATCCCATTCCAGGGTCTGAGCTCCCCAGACAGGGTGAGATCATTCTTTCAGACCTGGCCTGCTTTAATATGCTGGAAGACATCCTGAATGTAGGAGCACATAAACGAACAAGTGAATGACTCCATGGGAATCTATGAACAGAGTCTATGTCAAGAAGCCATATACACTCCTGCAAGATGCATCACTTACCTCCCCACTTGGTGCCAGGGTGATTCAGCAACTTGCATGTGGGTTATCTCACTGACTAGTGAATTCTTCTACTAATTTTTGCTTTGTGTCTCCTTGGGAGACTATCACAGGGCTCGAATCTCTCTACAAATTACCTTCTGAGGATGTGTATTACTAACTGCTACAGAGAGACTAATGAAAATAAAAACGGATTCGAAATTAGAGGATGTGATTTCAAGTCTACACTTCTTGGCTATGTAATGAATAAATAATAGAACTTCTTTAAAGCCTCAATTATCTCATGTAATATGTGTATGATCAAAAAGATTACTTATTTTGCAGTGCTTTGTGAGAATTATATAAGGTAGAGGATGAGAAAATTCTTTGTAAATGGAACGAGGTTTTAAGATTGTCAGTTAAAATTTTGATTCACTTAACAGTTTGGACTGTGACTGGTAGCTACACGTTCATTTACTCAGTCATTTGCTTAATCACTTAGGTCACACATGTTATTAAAGAACTGCTATAGAGTCTGGAATTAAGCCTGGAAAGAAAATCAAAATCTTTCCTGAAAACATCACCATTATGATACCATATTGGACTGTGAGATCCATGGGAAATACGAAAATCGTTTGATTTATTCTTGTGTCCCCATTCTTTGTCCTTGCTAACCTTAGCACTCAGCAACATGCCAGTCACATAACCGGTGTTCAGGATATATCCAATCAATCAGTGTATTTAAGGTAGAATATCCAATGCCTCTGGTCTGGTCCCCTCCAATCCATAACCCACATAATTGCCAGAATGATGTCTCTAAATGCAAAGCAGACACGTCTATTCCTTGATTAAAACCTTCCAAAGGCTTCCATGCTCCTGAGAAGACAGTCCAGATGTCTTAGCCTAATATCAAGCTCATAACTTTCCTATCCAAACAGACCTTCCCCTGCCCAGTATGGACATTGCTGCATTGTCACACTCCTCATAAATACCAGGGCACTGGCTCACTCCCAATCTTGTCTTGCATATATATATGAAAATATTTATATACACAAAGATATTTATTATAAGGAATTGAGTCACACAATTATGGAGGCTAAGAAGACTCGAGATCTACAGTGGGCAAGCTGGAGATTGAGGAAAGCAGATAAGCAGGTGGTATAGTTTCAGTTTGAGTCTGAAGGTCTGAGAACCAAGAGAGCAGATGTTGCAAGCTTCAGTCCGAAAGTCAGCAAGCTTGAGACCCAAGAAAAGCTGATGTTCAGGCAAGAAAGAATGACGTCCCAGCTCAATGAGGTCAGCACAAGGAGTTCCTTCTTACTCAGCCTTTTGGTTCCATTCAGGCTTTCAACTGATTGGATGAGGCTCATCCACATTAAAGAGGGCAATGTGCTTTACTCTGCCAATTCAAATGTTAATGTCATCCAGACATACACTCACAAACATACCCAGAATAACGTTTGACCAAATTTCTGGACTTCCTGTGGTCCAGTCAAGTTGACATATAAAATTAACCATCACAGGATATTTTTGAAAACAAACCTGTTTTGTGTCAGAATCTTGACTGACTTCCAGGATCGTGTTTCCTTTGTCTCAAACTTTCCTAAAAATTAAAAGATACATGGTATATGGCCAGGCGGAAACTGTTCTGTGGGACACCAGGCGCTAACGATTCCACAAAATGAAGATAGTCCCTAGGAGACTGATTTCACAAAATGAAACGGCTATCTAAAACACTCTGGTTCCTTGAGAAATATGAAGGATAGGGTTACTCGTCACTGAAAGAATTTAGGCAGATCTTGCTCCACCACTGGAAGGGCTACTTTGTTTTTTTTATATTAAATATAATTTATTGTCAAATTGGTTTCCATACAACACCCAGTGTTCATCCCAACAGGTGCCCTCCTCAATGCCCATCACCCACTTTCCCCTCTCCCCCACCCCCCATCAAGTCACACACTACTTTTAATCCGGGACCCTGTCCAGTGACCAAGATATAAGGTGGCCTTAAGTATATTCCAGGGACCATATTTGCTTTGCTCATGACAGTATACCCAATATAGGACTTGACCCCTTAATAAATATTTGCTTAATGAAAGAATATGTCAATAAGTGATTAATAGGCTGACTTGAAGATGTTGTAGAGTATCATTTTTCTCCTTTGCCTCAATATTTGGATCAGCGCAAGTATTATTTTCATCTAAGGAGTTGAAACTTCTTCACTACTGTCACACAGCCAGAAAGTCGGGGAGCCAGGACTCATACTTAGGTCCTCTGCCTTCCACTATTCAATGCTAACATAAAAACACTAACACATGCAGGCATATAAACAATTTGGGAAATAGCTGCAATTTAACAATCCATTTTCAATATACAGGGTATTGAGAACTGTGAATCATGAGGAAATATACAGGGAGGGATGTGTAAGATGGTATTTCATCCATGTCACAAAGAAAGAAACAAGATCAAATGTTCCTGGGTAACTACAAAGCAAATCTGCTTATTGCAATTAATAAATGGAATTCATGTAACTAGAGAGCAAATCTATCAATTACAGTTAATGCTTGGAATCCCAATTAATAATTGGTTTAAATCGAATTCTAATTAATAATTTCCAAAACACCCAACAATGTGCCAAAGCCTTGCAATGCAATGGTGAGCCAACTGCTCATTATAACCATCTTTTACATCTAAAAATTTAGGCATAGAAAAATGTGTTAAGAGTGTAGACTTAAGTGTTCTCATCACATTAAAAAAAAAAAAGTTAACTTTGTACAGTGATGAACGTGTTAATTAACCTGAGTAAAGTAACTTTCACAAAATATATGGATGTCAAATCATCACATTGTACACTTTAAATATATGCAGTTTTATTTGTCAATTATATCTCAATAAAGCTAAAGAAAAGTTAGCCATAGGCAGAGCTTTGGAATGAAAGGGACAGAGGAAAGTGGTACTTTTCTGCTGGTCACATCCTTCAATTTTCCTTTGGTTAAGAAAAATACTAATAGATTAGGTAGCTCAGTAGGAAAAGGGGAGTGCCACTTTGACTTAATATTTGTAAATTGCTTTAATATTTACAAAATATTTCCATAAGTGTTACCTTGCTCAGTTGTCAGAACACTCTCGGCTGATTTATTTCCTTTCTACTAGTGAGGAAGTTAAGTCGCGTACAGTATTAAGTGGTAGAGCTAGGATTTGAATTCAGGTGGCCGACCCTTGCTCCAGAGCTCTTTCTCCCATTCAGTATAGGAAATCAAATCTTGGAAAAATCAAGAGGAAATTATGCTTCCTTCTTTACCCTGAAACCTACATTTAAATTAGCTTTACTGAGGTATAATTGATATCCCCCCAAACGCACACATTTAATGCATATATCTATGGGTTTGGACATACGCATACACCTATGATACCATCACCACAACCAAGGTACTAAATATACCCATCACTTCCAAAACTTTACTTGTATTCTGGTGTCTGCGTATATGTATGTGTTTCTTGGTGAGAACACACACTGCTGTTGAACAGCAGATCTTTAGAACTTAATCATCATGTATAACAGAAACTTTACATCCATTGAAAAAACCATCCTTAATTAGAGAGACTCCAAATGGCTCTGAAATAAAAACCCTGACAATCTTGAATGGAAGTAAGTCAACATTTTCTTAAAGTACCCAACAAAAATGTCACACCCTTACAAAACAATGGATTTTCTCTTCTTCTACTTAAAATTAGTTTATTAATCATTTCAACACATGTTTGAAGCCCACCGTGTGTTTATCTATGTGTTTGGAAGATATATTTATCAGAGTTTACTTCACTAGCTTAGTTCAGTGCTATCCAGTACTCTTCAGAGCCTAGCTGCCCATGTGCTGAGTATTTTGAGGTAAATCAAATGGAGACCCTATCCTCCAGGCATGGTAGATGCTTAAAAGTAATTGGAGTGTAATATAAGAACTGTCATGATGGAAGTGTAATTGTAGGATGAGAATCCAACTCATGGATGTTAGGACAGGATTCTCAGGAAGAGTGATCTGAGGAGCTCTTCCAGGGTGTGCCAGAATGAATAGGTGGTAAAAGGGGCATCTCTCATAGATGGAAAAATTTGGGCAAGCCATGGCATATTGTAGGTCTTTGGGAAACCCCAAGCAGAATGTTATAGGAACATAAGGAAAAGGTAAGAACTCATAGGCAATGAGATGAGGAAACCAGTCACAACTATACTATAGCATGCATGTATAACAGCTTTCTGTAAGCATTTTCCCAGACCTTCTTCACTGTTCCACTGGGAAACCAGGCTCTCTTTTAGTGTGAGGGAACTAATTTATGTGTGTTATCAGTTCTCCAAAGGGTGTTGGTGATCTTATAACTAAGGAATGAAGAGATGTCAACATTTTTTCCACCTAGCTTTGTTAGAACATTATTTCCACATTTATAAATGAGAGAAGAAAAATATCCCATTTTATAGCAATCCCGGAAGAGGAAATTAATTCCACCCTTACATCTTAGCCTTGCATTTACTTGGGACACTTTTCCTCAGATGCTAGAAAAGGCAGGGCATGGGGGGACATGGCAAACTGTTCTTGGAGAATTTAATTGTTTTAGATCACCGAAACATTAATAGTTGTGTTTCAGATGGCTTCTTTCCACAAATTTGTAGAAATGCTGTTTTTGGTTTTGTTTTATTTTTGTTTGGCCACAGGAGAAACATGGAAAATCATCCAAGAATCATAATAGGAAGCCATGCTAGAAAAACCAAAAGAGCTTCAAGGGGTAGGAAAAGTCAGTGATGGTTTTTGGCTAAAAGAACTAGGGGGAGATTGTGCAAGCCATTAGCAGGCTCATGCTTGGGAAATTAGCTCTCCTTTTCATCAAACTCCTGGAAAACAATTTTTGAAAACAAGTTGCAAGAAACTCAGTATTTCTGCCAGCAACATAGAAAAACAAAATGTTAAACTTTAGGGCTGAGAGGAATGTGAAAAGCCAGCCAGTCCAATCCCTCTCAGTGGACAGATAAGAAGAAGGAAACAGAAGAAGTGGTTTGCTCAAGGACAAACAGCTTATCTTCTGCATTCCTAACCTGGTCTCAAAGGTTAGAATTCAAATGGTTAGAATTCAAACTCTCCTGAGCTTCTTGAAATATGCTAATTAAATTATATGATTCCCTCAAAACATAAATTGTCTTTCAGTGACTAGAGAAGCAAAATTTTGAGAATGAGGTAGTGGAGGAGGAAAAAAGAAAAGGAAAGAGAGGAGGAGGAGGAGAGTAGGTGCATTCAAATTCCCACTTGGGTCAAAACAAAGTCACTTGAGAGAATTTTTCAAAGTAACATTAAGTAAGACCCATCCCTGTTAGAAAGTTAGAGACATTCCACAATTTGTTCATCTCATAACAAACTCCAATAATCTTTCATCTAGCAAAGAGGGTGGTCTTGGACTCACTCTCATGCAACCTGTGCTGAGGAATTTTGCTTGGGATAACCAGAATGTTTATAGGAACTTTGACCAACAGTGAGGTCTTGGAATGTAGTCTAAACATACAGAACAAAGATCTCACACTGGCATAGAAACCAGTGATTTGGAGTCAGGAAGCTGGTGTTCTGGTACCTGCTCTGACACTAACACATCAGACAAGTGCTCCACACCAACCTTGTCTTTCCAGAGGCTATGAATTCTATAAAATGGTAGGGTTGGCCTTGGAGAAACTTAAAAACACTCTGTTGTTTTACACCATCATGCATTTATCCAAAGGATTCTCTCTGCCTGGAATAGTACTCTTCTTCATTCCTCTTTAAAGTCGTCTTTCTGATTGTTCAGGCATTGCCTTCTTAAGGAACACTTCCCTTTCAGACATCCTCACCCTCACTCTCTGCTCCATCCTGAATCAAGAACTCTTCTTTAGGCCCTCATACTGCTTTGTTACTATTACCTTTATCACAACACCATAAAATACTCTAGACATTAAAAAAGGCATTGAGACAATAGTCATCCAATTAATTACCACCCAATTAAAATATACTTTAAATCTATTTTTGTCACAAGATCTTAAAAATATTATCTTGTAATTACCTTTGCACCCAGCTTTCCACTTACTATCTTCATAAAAGTTTAGAACTGAAATGGAACTTTCTTGGAGTTCATGAAATATAGTAATTAAGGGGTATTTCCTCCAAATTATATACTGTCTTTCAGTGACTAAAAGCAGCAAAAAAATTAAGGATGAAGTAGCGAAGCAAATAACAAGAGAAGGAGAGAAAGGAGGGATATCACAGGTAATGTTTTATTCATTCCGAAATTATTAGCACCAAACACCATGTCTGGTAGACACTGTGTATTTCTGAAAGTGATCTGAACTACAGTCATAACCAAGTTATCTAAAATAATGAGATTATATAATAAAGGTTCAGTTCTCAAAAACCCAAGATAAAGAGTGACTCTTTATTCCTTTTCAATAACTTCAGTGGACTTCTTTGCACCAGCTCCATAGCAAAGCCATGACATCAGAGATGGGGGTTGTGTCATTTATCTGAGCAACATTTCAATTGAGCTCTTCCCAAACTATAGCCAAAACAAGCTGTCTTATTCCCTGAGGCAATGGCAAGGCTTGGAAACCCTGAGTGTACACACACATAAATCTCAAGAGGAAGAAACATGTTTAACCTTTAAAGAAGTTACACATATTTAGATCTTGAAAGTTGTTTGGTTTTATGATAAACAGGATAGGAATGTCCTGAGACATGTGAACATTTAGGGAAGGAGATGTGAGTGTATGTGCTTCAGTCAAGGTAGCGGTATTCTTTGAAGTATCCAGAGGTTATGAAAGAAGATTCAGACATTCAAGAGAGTGCTTCTCTAGATGTGAGTTCTCATCAGTGAAAAGGATATTTTGCACCTGCATACAGTCCTGTGATCCTACTAAGAGAAACTGGAATCCATTATGATTGTGCAGGGCCCCCTACATAGGAAAGAACCATAGAATACAAACTAGGGTTACCAAATGTTCCATTGACTTTGTGTGATCTTAAGCAGGTTACTTTTCTCCTCTGGACTGTTTACTTATGTACAATATTTCTATAATTCAATGATAATATATGCTATCATATTATCACTTCCTCAAGCAGACTTACTTTTTTTTTTTTTTTTGGCCATACTAGATTGGGATCCATTCTCTTATTACACACTCACCAAATATCCTACACTTCTCCTTCGTACCATTTAGCACAATTCAAATAATGAATTTACTTGGATGGCTCTGTCTTTCATTTTTTAAGCCCCTTATATTTATTGTAGGCATTATATCCCCATTGCCTAGGATAGTGTTTGACTCATCATATGGTCAATGAATATATATCGGATTTCTGGTTTTTTTAATTATTTTATTTTTAATATAATTTATTGTCAAGTTGGCTAACATACAGTGTGCTCTTGATTTTGGGGGTAGATTCCCGTGATTCATCGCTTACATATAACACCCAGTTCTCATCCTAACAAATGCCCCCTCAATGCCCATCTCCCATTTTCCCCTTCCCCCCACCCCCGACGATCAACCTTCAGTTTGTTCTCTGTATTTAAGACTCTCTTATGGTTTGCCTCCCTCTGAATGAATACCAACTGACTTTCTCCTCCCTTATGGTAAGTTCTTTACTTATCTGATATTTTTGCTTTGGATACCATAAAGGTTAAATATGCAGGTTTTGGAATTCAGCAGACATGGATCTGAGTCTAGGGTTACAACTAATGTGACTCATCAAATTACTTCATTGTGTTAAACCTCACTTTCTATATTTACATATGGGGAAATAGATATCTCATAAGGCTGTTATGAAGATAAAATAACAGATGTGATAAGTTCTTGAGACTACCGGTACATAGTTCATTAAATGTGAGCTATCATTACAATTTTATTATTTATTTTGTTAGAAATCCCTTGACTCTCCGTTCCATTCCATTCTAAGTAAAATTGCAAGTATATGACTATCACATCAAATTCTTTTAAAATACAGAAAAATGTGTAAATGGAAACAAAATCAAACAACAAAAGATATTCATCAAAATCTCTTCAGCAAGAGGTGAAAGGAGAAGACCTCTTTTGAAACTGAAGAATTCATATTCTTTAAAAGCTAATAATGGGGCGCCTGGGTGGCGCAGTTGGTTAAGCGTCCGACTTCAGCCAGGTCACGATCTCACGGTCCGTGAGTTCGAGCCCCGCGTCGGGCTCTGGGCTGATGGCTCAGAGCCTGGAGCCTGTTTCCGATTCTGTGTCTCCCTCTCTCTCTGCCCCTCCCCCGTTCATGCTCTGTCTCTCTCTGTCCCAAAAATAAATAAACGTTGAAAAAAAAATTAAAAAAAAAAATAAAAGCTAATAATGTGTTCAGAACGGAGAGTTCAAGGGAGATAAATGACATAACTTCTCCATAGTAACAACTCACATTATCCCCACAACTTAAGATCTACTGAAGTAAGATATTGGCCATTTAAGGGCGTATTTGTCCAGAGAAGACATGTAAGGGGTCAAACTCCATGTTAATTGTTGATATAGACACACTGTACTGTTTGAAATGCAGTATACTGTTGACATTCTCAAAAGCCTTATCATAACTATCAATCCATGGGAAGCCCCAGAACCAACTATAAACACATGAGAAATTTTATTATATTTAATATCTCTAAGCTGGCCAAAAATAGCTTTTATTCAAGATGGTTTTATGCTTCCACTTTTGAACTGCACCAGTCTGTGAATGTAAAGTAAGGAGAAAATTAAAAGACAAAACAAAAACAAATGAACAAAACTGAGTCTTGTGTCTCCTTTTAAAGAACAGTTAGATTTGGGTTTAGAAATGGACCAAGACTTATCATTTATTTAGCAAACACATACATTGAGCTTGTTGGAAACTTTCATAATTATCTCACTCAATCCTCACCGTGATTCTGAACAAGGATTACTTGTCATTTCACAGACAGAAAAGCCAAGTTTCAGAAAGGTTAAGCTCAAGACTAGTTAAATAATTGCAGGACCCAGTGAAACGTAAAAATGCATGGCTCCTTGTTCAAAAGTTACTGGAAATTTCAAGATGGCAGCAGCAAAATATTAAGCCAATCATGAGACCCTTTTAAGTGTAGGGTCTTATGTGACTGCACAGGTCACATGCTCAAGAAGCTGGCTCTGGTTAAGCAACTCACCCAGTGTCACAAAACCAGTAACTAATAGAGTCAAATGTTAGTATTCAGCCATCTAAAATAAAAGCCATGATTTCTGCTTCTCTAAAATTCCCAACTCTGAAATGGCCCCTGCCACCCCATTTATTTAGCCATAAAGACTGTCCTTGTTTTGACTAAAGGCTTTTTGAGTGTTCTAAATTTGACTTTTTAAAAATTAAATACAATATATTGTCAAATTGGTTTCCATACAACACCCAGTGCTCATCCCAACAGGTGCCTTCCTCAATGCCCATCACCCACTTTCCCTTCTCCCTCACCCCCCCATCAACCCTCAGTTTGTTCTCAGTATTTAAGAGTCTCTTATAGTTTCCCTCCCTCCCTCTCTGTAACTTATCGGTAAAGGCTTTGGAACTGCATTGATGGCTGAGTTGGGTAATATCTCAATATCCTATTTTCACCTTGCTCACTGATTTCCCAAGGTATCTATTCATGTCAACCAGTCCCTCTTGTGTCTTAAGCACGAATCAGATTGTCTTTGAGAATCAATACCTACAGAAGACACTCCTGGGAGTAGACTCTCAGGTAGTTACAGCTGATAAAATCCTTGCTGGATGTCAGTCACACTCTAGAACTACACATCTTTTAAACAGAAGTAATTCTGGTGATTACTCAATCCAAATTTTGTTTTGTAGTTTTGTTTTATTTCATTTTAATAATGTCTTATCATAGGTATGTTGAGATCCAGGTGAATAAATAAGTAGCCAAAGCCATACAGTAAATTCCTGGCAAATCTAATTCAAATATCTTAAACTAGAAACATGAGACTTGTAAAAAGTGAACAGTCAATATCTAGAACAACTCTTCTTTTATTAGTAAAACAGATTCTTCAAGGGTCAGATGTTTTTGGATTAACAAATAACCACTTTAAAAACTTCTACTGCACCTAGTAGCCAAGACTGTAAAAAGACCAGGTCTCCCGTTGTATGTCTCTTACTCCGTGACGTGGAAAGATGCTGCCTGGGTGAGCTCAGGTGGGGTAGGCACCCTTCAAAAACTGTAATGTGCACTTGCTTGCTTGAAATCTTGACTCAGATAGCCTGTGGAATTGTACAACTTTCTCAAGACAGCGCAATATCTCTGTAATTCTCATTAACTGCTATTTGGAAGGACTTCAATTGCTGCAAAATAAACAGGAACTGCAAAAAGCAAGCTATCCCCTGTTCCTGAGCAAAGCTAGCCATGCAAACGGCTACCCACCCACAAGAGACTGTATAGGTCCACATAAAGAGTGGCCCATTGGATTTCTGCATATTTTGTCTATTAGGTAAGCAAGCACTGGGGATGTTTAGGATATATTTAGTGTGCTTTTTAGGTACTCCACTATTTGGAGAAATGCCCTTGTCCTAATGACTCTACCATAAAACCCAGACTGCATTCTCATAAACAACACTGATACTAGTGAGATGGTAACTGCAGGCACACGGTAAGTTCATGTTGAGTTTCTTATCAGATGCCAACTAATGCTATGAATGTAGAAACTGATTACTTGGTTGTATCTAGTAGCCTATCATTTATAGAGTGAACCTCGGGTGTACCTAACTCAGATCAAGCCTCCTGGCAAACTTAACCATCATATAAATAGTTATTAAGTTAGTGTCATGCCAGCCCATGTGCTACAATTCAGCTAGAGAGTCCCAGAAAATCTAAATCTCACCTCTTTACTATTCCCACACATGACTTCCTTAAGAATTCCCAATGCTACCAGGAAGCCCTCTAATTTTTGAGCTCAGCATTCATCTGTACCACTCCCTGGACTCTTGAATTCTAGATTGGTTTGGAAGATCATCTAGCCCAACACTTCATAAAGTGAAGTATGTGTACTACTAGTGGAATACAAGGGGATTTGGGAGGTAAAACAATAAACTTAAAAAATTAGTAGGTAAACATTCAACCATATAGTGTGATAGAGTCATAATCTAAACCTAGCATCATTCCATTATCACTGTAATCTAGATGGAAAAGTTGATTCAACATTATAAAATCTATTAATATATTTTATCATATTGTCATATTTAAGGATAAAAGTAATCTCAATAGATGCAGGAAAAAATACCCAGCACAGTTTAACCTCTATTTGTGAGTAACAATGTCAATTCTTAAGAGGACAGTAACTTTTTTTTTCTAACACACATTTCAGCTTTAGTGAGGTATAACTATTTTATAACTATTTATTTTATAAATAAAACTCTACATATTTAAAGTGTAAAGAGTGATGATTTGATATACATATACATTGTTAAATGATTACAACAATCAAGTTAACTAACACATCTATTACTTTGTATAGTTATTCTTTGTGTGTGTGTGGTAAGAACAGGTAAAGCTACTCTCTTAACTAATTTCAAGTATACAATATAGTATTAACTATAGTCACCATGCTGTACATTAGATGCCCAGAACTTAATCATCTTATAACTGGAAGTGTGTACTCTGTGACCAACATCGCCCCATTTCCCCCACCTCCCACCCCTGGCAACTACCAATCTACTATTTCTTTTATTTATTTATTTATTTATTTATTTATTTATTTATTTATTTATTTAATTTTTTTCTTACATTTATTTATTTATTTTTGAGAAACAGAGGCAGAGCGCAAGCAGGGAATGGGCAGAGAGGGAAGGAGACACAGAATCCGAAGCAGGCTCCAGGATCCAAGCTGTCAGCACACAGCCCAACGCAGGGCTCAAACTCACAAACTGTGAAATCATGACCTGAGCTGGAGTCAGATGTTCAACCGACTGAGCCACCCAGGCACCCCTCTTTTATTTTTATTTTTTAATTTTAAGTAGGTTCAACACCCAACGCGGGTCTTAAACTTACAACGCTGAGATCAAGAGTTGCATGCTCCACAGACTGAGCCAGCCAGGCATCCCTCTCTATTTCTTTGAGTTCAACTGTTTTGTATTTGTTTTTTAGATCCCACATGTATGTAAGTGAGATAATACAGTATTTGTCTTTTTCTCTCTGGTTTATTTCACTGAGTATAATGTCTTCTCAGGTTTGTCCATGTGGTCACAAATGGGAAGATTTCATCCTTTCTCATGGCTGAATTATATTCTATTATATATAATAGATATGATGTATTTTATGATATTATATTATTATGTTATATAAATATATAATTATATATATACTATATTATATATGTAATATATCACATTTTCCTTATCCATTCATCCATCCATGTACACTTAGATTGTTTGTATATCTTGGCTATAGTAAATAATACTGCAATAAACATGAGAGTGCAGATATTTCTTTCTGATTTTGTTTCCTTCAGATACACATCCAGAAGCAGGACTGCTGGATAATATAGTTCTATGGTTAGTTATTTGAAGAATGTCCATACTCTTTTCCATAATGACTGTATCAGTTTACATACTTAATTGGTAGAGAAACATGAAATATTCATAGACAGAAATACTCAATCTATTAAAGATATTGATTCTCCCTAAATTAATAGATTTAATGCAATATCAATCAACATCTCTGTAAGATTTGTGTGTGTGTGTGTGTGTGTGTGTGTGTGTAATTGACAAGCTAATTCTGAAATTTATATTAAAAGACAAAAAGAAACTAAGATACTCCTGAAAAGCAAACACGACAGGGGAATTTGCCTAGGGACAGAGTAGGACTTGTTTGAAGTTCTACTAATTAAGGCTCTTTAGATTGCTGCAGCTATAGGCAAACTAATGGAATCAAACAGAAAGTTAAGTGATGGGATAGGCATTTATATAAGCAATATACAACAAAAATGACACTGCAGAACAAAGATGGAAAGGATGGATAAATACATGGAACCTGCCATTGGAAAAATAAAAGAACATGTTTCCTTATACTACATGTAAAAATTAATTTAAAATTTAAATTTTAGAAAAGGGGAATATATATGTGACTTTGAAGTGTAAAAATATGAAAAAAGATAAATAAGTACAAATCAAAAAGGGAAAGACTGATACAGCTAATTACATTTTTTAAATTAAGAGCTATGTTCATCAATAGCATAAAGAAAGTGAAACTACAGCTTGCCACACATTTGGAAAAGGTATCTGAGGCATTTAACAACAATAAAAAGCATTAGTATCTAAAATATATTGATTAGGGGCACCTAGCTCAGTCAGTTAAGTGTCCAACTAAAGTGTCAAGTCACAATCTTGCGGTTCGCGAGTTCTAGCCCTGCGTCGGGCTCTGTGCTGACAGCTCAGAGCCTGGAGCCTGCTTCAGATTCTGTGTCTCTGTCTCTCTCTGCCTCTTCCCATGCTTGCACTCTGCCTCTCTCAAAAATAAACATTAAAATTTAGTTAATTAAAAAATAAAATATATTGATTATAGAGCATGTAGCTACATGTAATAATGAACAAAGTTGTGGGCAGATATTTCATGGAAGCAGAAACATAAGAACCAATAAACATTTTTTAAAATGCCCATTTAAAAAGGAAATGCCAAACAATACAGCATAAGATAACAATTTGCATTGGAAATGTCTAATAATATTGATTGTTGTAAAGGGCATAGAGCGACAGCAACTCTCATATCATGCCAATTGAATGTAAATTGATCCAAACACAGTGAAAGTACACTGGTATTAACTCCCAAATTTTAAAAGCCCTAAATTCAGCAATTATATTTCTAGGAATATCGCCTAGGAGAAACTTGTGCATATAGAGTAGGAGACATTCTATTCAGATGTTTCCAGCAACACTGATTTTACTAGCAATAAACCATGAACATTTCCAATTCCTGTAATCAGTAGAATGGATACATTGCAGTACAGTCATTATATGGAATATTATACAGCAGAAAGAAAAAAGTAGTGCAAAATTCAACATAGATTAATTTAAAACCATAAGATTGATTGCAAGTAGTAATTCATGAGGAAATACATATAGTATGATTCCATTTATGTAAAGGTATAAAGCAGATACAGTAAACAGAGGCATAGATTTGTAGAGAATTCAGTACAGAAGAACAAGGGATAGTTAATAAATAAAAATAAGGGACAGTTAATAAGGGATTTGTTAATAATAAAAGCAAAATTCAGAATAGTGGTTAACCTCTGGAAGCTGAGAGCGGGATAATGGAATGCATACAGGGAAAGGCACACAGGCAGCTTGAACGGTTCTGTAATGTTCTAATTTTGAAGTCGGATGGAGTATACACGGTTGTTTTCTTAATGCTCCTTTATCTATTTTTTTAATTTTTTATTATTTATTTTATAGATAGAGAGAGACAAAGTGTGAGCAGGGGAGAAGCAGAGAGAGAGGGAGACACAGAATCTGAAGCAGGCTCCAGACTCTGAGCTATCAGCACAGAGCCCGACTTGGGGCTCAAACTCATGAACCATGAGATCATGACCTGAGCTGAAGTCGGACCCAGGTGCCCCATCCTTTATCTATTCTACCTATCTATCTTCTCTATATTATCTATCATCTATCTACAACACACATTAGATATACATCTTGTATACATGACATAGAATATTTCATAAGAAAAAAAAACAAACAAAAAATTATGTAGGAACTTGACAGCAAATAAAAAAATGATAAAGGAAAATCCAGAAAAAGTAGCATGAACAAAGGTATAAACATGTAAAAAGCATTTATGTATGTTTGTACTTTTGAAGACTGACACCTAGTACAAGTATATATTCTTGAGCTTAAAGTTTCAGAGTCAACTGAAAGCAGATGAAGCCATCACTGGTTAGATATGTGCCCCTTTGGGTAGTCAACTGAAGATGAGCTCCCCTGTCTTGTTTCCCCTTTCCCAGATATCTAGGCATGTGTTAGGTACAATCTATATTCTGCTCTCAGGGGAAAGAGAACATCTTAAGAGGGGTGGAAGTGAGTTGAGGCTGGAGGAGCTCTAGTTTGTTTGACGGAAGAACATAGGGCAAGATAAAGGACGCCTAGCTCAGGTTGACATTAATAATGTGTCACCAGTGCTGACTGCCATGCTTGGCACATAGTTATGCTCAATAAACATTTGGGGGAATGAATGAATGAATGGAGCCTTTGACAATGAGGCGTCCTGGGAACACTTCTCCTTTGTTAAGACTGTCTTGTTCTCTTTTCTTTTTTTGGCTATTCTCACTGTGGCTAGAGAAACTTTATAACTTTTTTCCCCTTTCCTTTTCAGTAGCCAGTAGGGGTGGGAAGACTTGAAGAGGTCCAAGACAAACTGTGAATGGCCTTGATTTCCAATGGTCCTCACAGAGTGCTGACAGATGTCTGACATGAGAGCGAGATTGGAGAAGCTGCCAGCTGGGGCCAGGAGCCAACCTCCTTTTCTGAGGAAATCTCCATAGATGGTGGTAGATCAGATGCCACTGCGTGCAAACTCTGGGCTCTTTCTTCCCTCCACTTTACCCTTATTTGTCCACTGCACATCTACTTTCATCCCCTACCTAATCATTCTCTTTCGCTTATGCTTCTAAAATGAGCCCTTTATGTGCCTCTGCTTGGGTTAGTTTCTTCTTGCACTCTTTGGACCATTGTTTCTCCTCTTGGCTGGGAGGATACACAAGAAACTGGGGGCATGGCTGAGACAACATGACTTGATTATAAATCTCATGCTTTTGAGAGTTCAATTTTTCCTCTCATAGTGTAATTTCTCTCTAGATTTACTTTCTTTTTAAAAATGTTATTATAATCATTCTTTAATAAAAATATGATACAAGCTCAGTATAGGTGAAATTCAGAGAGATATAAAAGATATAAACCTATAAAAATCATCCAGAGATAACAGTTGTTACACGTTTTTGGGGGAATACTATTCTAGTCTCCTTTTGTTTGATTTCTGCCTGTTGGAAATTAAGGAAATAAATTGGAAATTTATTTTGGAAATAAATTCCCCCTTTCCAGGTTATAACAAGCACTGGAAAGAGAAACAAGGTGTCAAATGTGGAGGTAATAATAACAGAGGCTTAATAATTTCAAACTTGTGGGTGTCCTTTCTAGGGCAAGATTAGAGAATGTAGCTGACATCTCATGTTAATAAGAGGTCCTCCTAATAACCCATTTGCCACACCTATGCCCTCAGATCTACTGTGGGGAGAATTATGTCGGACTGTACTCACCTAGTCAGCTCTATGGAAAATACGCCTACCTCACAAACAAAGAATGTAAAGCAGAGGAAAAAGAGTGAATCATGGAAATCTGGGCTCAGCTCTAGGAGGTTGACCCTAAGCACTTCTGTAGGTGTTCTTAGCAACTGGAAGCAGGAAAACCAAAGAGAAACCCAAGCTCTTCTTTCAAATCTACAAGGCAGAGATAAAGTGGCCTCACCCATTAGTACAAGTTTCTGTTTGTAGTAGGAAGGATCAAATCAGAGAAACAGAAACCATACCCATAAGTTTAGCAGAGAGAATTTAATAGAGGGAATTGAGAAGGAAAAAGGAAAACAAAAAGAAATAGGTTATAAAGGAGTAACTTCGAGAAGCAGGTAACAAGGTATAAGGAACAAAGAAAGGAGGTTAGGATTATCCATACCTCGAAGCATAAAGTGGTCCTGTGGGTACCAGCCAGCAGATATTGGGATATCAGGAGCTTGCAAAAGGAATTTCACAGAGCTATGACTTAGATCTCCAAGAAGTACAGTCTGGCTGGAGCTGGTCTTTCTAAGGGTTCGTGACAGAACTGGTTCTTCGTGCTGGGGAGAGTCTGGAAGCTAGAGCTAACTGCCACTACACGGGGAGGAGTCACTCCTCAAGCCAGGCTGGTGAGAAAAGTAAGTAATCCAGAGGAATAAGCCCCTTCACTCTCCTCCAGACCAAGGCTATTTCTAGAACCTAATGGGAGGAGAAGTGGCAAAGGAGGGATGTGGTTTGCAAAGCCTAGTCCCCAGAATCACAGTACGGAGCATAGATAGGTGCTTTGGAGTGAAGACTCACTAAGAGATTGGGACACAGCCAAATGGACATGAAGGTCAGCGATGTAGCCACTCTGCAGAAACAAGATGGACCCCCCACCCAAAATGTGGCTGAGATGTAGAGACTGACGACACAAGATACACTACTTGCACACACTGAGAAGCTTTGAAAAGACTTATTACTCATATACTTACTTTTCTGGGGAGAGCAAGGTAGGCTCCCCAGATGGTCTGGAAATGAGCTCCAGAGTACAGTAAAAGGCGACTGGTGTGGGTTTGTTATTGTGGCCCAGGAATAGGCCGGGGTGAGGGCTACCCTATGTGAGCAGGGCTTTGATTGGTTGGAATCTGCCAGTTTACCCACAGGAGGCAGCATCAGCTTTCTTACCAGCTTGCTTAGATGTGGAGCAGATGGGAAAGAGGGAAGGCTGAGACTTAAGAGCCATTATCAAACATCAAAAAATGGAGTCAGATACTTCATTACACTCAGAAAACAAAATAGCCACTTTTCCTCCTGAAATGGTTGAAAGTGCTCCTGTTGGCATTCTCCAAGTTGAGAATGTTTACAGGTCGATGGTGGAATGGAAGAAGGGGAAAGATTCCCTCTTCCAGCACCCAACTCGAGTACCTGCTCTACGTCGCAACTGGGAGCTTCTACTCCTTACATAATATATTCTGAACATCTTATCAGGTTATCCACTGTTTTTATAACATGATAGCTTTTGATAGCTGCCTGCTATCCCATCTTTGGTTATTTGGATAAACTATGCTTTATATTATACTAGTTCCCCAAATGATAGGCATTTCGACTGTTTCCGGGCTTTTTTTTTTTTTAGTTTATTTGTTTATTTTGAGAAAGAGAGAAAGAGCATGAGTGGGGCAGGGGCAGGGGCAGAGAGAGAGAGAGAGAGAGAGAGAGACATGACAGAGACATGAGAGAGAAGCCCAAGCAGGCTCCTTGCTCTCAGTGCAGAGCCAACTCGGGGCTCAAATTCAGGAACCATGAGATCATAACCTGAGCCAAAACTAAGAGTCAGATGCTTAACTGACTAAGCCACCCAGGTGCTCCTATTTTTAATAACTACCAACACTGCTACCATATAAGAACTTTTTTATACATATATGTGTATGTAAATGTGAAAATAAATCTGAGCATTCCCCTAAAAATAAGATTTTTGAAGTAAAGGAAAGATACAATTTAACTTTTTTACAAATTCTTTCCCACCCCCTCCCCCCACCAAAAAAAGGCTACTGATTTAAATTCTCAACCAGTGTTCCTCTTTGGAAATTATCTTGCCATGATTGGTTATTTTTTATATTTTTAAATATTTCCATTTTAATGGGGAAAATCATTCTACAATTTTATGTTTAGTTCTTTAAACACATAGACTTTCTAATGTTAAAGATCACATTTGTGTTATCTGTTGATAAGATTTGATGCTTAAGGTGTAGAATCACAGAATTTTAGTTCTTTGGCCTTTATATTAAAGCAGAGGCACTCTTAACCACTCTTTAAATGACATTTTGTTTCTAGAAAGAAAAAGTTAATGGTTTGAATAACTTTTCAAAGGGATCATGTATAAAACTCGAGAGCACTTTTAAACTAATTAAATGTAACACTCAAATTCAATATACTTCCCTCTGTATTTTCCATACAGATAGGTTTACTGGGAAATCTGATGGGCTATCAGGAATATTAAATAGCTAACTGAAATGGGTTGACATGAGCCAGGTTTGTATATCAATTGGGTGCCTCTATCTTTTTATACCATTTTTTTATTGATCTTTAAGGCAACTTGACATAGCCTGCCTTCTTGATCCTCATCCTTGAGATATTTTTTTTTTCCCCAGATGAGTTTGCACTTCTTATCATAGACTCCCATAGGATCTTGACTTCCTGCACTGGACACAATGCTTTTACAATAATTTGTTTATTTCTGCTGCCTCTGCTAGACCGTAAGTCTAAACACAAGCCATGGCCATGTCTGCTTTGCTCAACGCATATAGCACAAGGGGTGGTGCATGTCATAAACTCTCAAATCTGTGATAAGTTATTGCTTTGTAAAACAAAGCACAACTTTCTCTTCTACAAAAGTGTTGAGGACTATTGAGCTGTTGTACATATTTAAAAGTACTGAGGTGCCTGAGTGGCTCAGTCAGTTAAGTGACTGGCTCTTGGTTTCAGCTCAGGTCAAGATTTCACAGTTTGTGAGTTCGACCCCCACATCAGACTCTGTGCTGACAGCGGGGAACCTGCCTGAGATTCTCTCTTCTCTCTGTTTCTCCCCTGCTTTCTCACTCTCTCTCTCAAAGGAAATAAATATTTTTTAAAAAAATAAATAAAAGTACTGTAAAATTCCACTTACAATGTGGTAGGAAGAATGATTTCCAGATAACTCACTTTTACGTTTATGTAACTTAGTTATCATTTGGGTTCCCTGCCTGAATGTCCTCCTCCTTCCCCAGTCCCTTGACCTGTGCATTTCCATGGCTATGGAAATCAAAGGCCTAACGAAAATATTCAACACACACCCAGAGGCTCATTCCTTGGGGCCTCATCTGCCTCCTTGAGCTCCTTCTTTCCCTGGTCTCTGTTTCTCTGATAACATGCATGATGTCAATCTGAATGAGAAACTCGGCCCTGTCTTCAAGTGCCATTTTAAAATCTCGTTCACACAAGGCAACCACTGAATCAGCGGAGTTTACAGTTAGGATTTGTACCAGATTAATTCAATAAATGAAATCAAATATGCTAGTATCTCCATTTTTAAAATATCCTCACCACACTAAGGACTTCCACTCATCTTTCCTGAAATGCCTTTGTTCTCTTAGCTTCCTTTACACCAAAGAACCACAATCCATTCCTTCCCCATTCTTATGAAGACCCACTATGCCTTTTTTTCTCTGAAACCCTGAAATCAACCAACACTCAGGCCAGGTCCTTGGGATCTTTATTTCCATCACAGAGATGTATTAGGGAACTTTTGCCCAATAAAAGATAACTTACTCCCAAAGAGGAAACTGGTGCTTGTTGTTAAAACCATAATATTTTGCCAGACTAATTACATTTACATATACTACATCTAAAATCTAGGAATGTTTACGAATGTGCAGCTCAGTAATTGCCCCTCTATTCTTCCATAAACCGCTGGGCATGCCTACATTATCATCTGGAGAAAGCAGAGAGGGCTGGCTTCTCTTTACCCTTTCAGAACGTGAATCACAGACAAGGTCCAGAAAACCACACCTTCAATGCCACAGTAAGTTGTGAGAAGGGCAGATGCAGAGCATTTTGCTGAGAATTGCAAAAATCAAGGAAGTACTGAAGAAGTGCAAGTGCAAAAGTCATTAATTTTCAAACCAGTAAGAACTAGTCTGGAATTTGAAAAAGATGATGTGAAATACAACAAACTTATCGGATACATCCCCTTAAGTATACCAGAACAACCTCGCCACCATTCCTGAATGACTGACGTAGGTGATACAGGACAAGGTTTGTCAAAAAAAAAAAAAAAAAAAAAAGTTAACATTCCACTGAAGTATAACAAACAGGAAAGTGTACAAATCACCCGTGCACAGCTTGATCTACGTTCACAAACTGCGTATGTACCCATAACCAGCAGCCAGCTGAGAGAACATTTCCATCCACCCAGAAGTCTTCCTCTTATGCCCTTCCAGTATGCTCCAAGGGTAATCATTCTCCTGATTTCTGATAAACAGCTTCGATTTTGCCTGTTGTTAACCTTTATATTGATGGAATCACGTGGCATGTCCTCTTTGGGGTCTGGCTTCCTGAGCTCAACATTATGTTTGTGAGATTCTTCCTTCCTTTTGTTGGCTTACTGTGTATCATCAGTATTATTTAATATTAGCTTCATAGTATAAATAGCATATATTGAATTGAAACATTGAATTCCTTCTGTTGGAATATATTTATCTTTTTTCTGTTTGCATTTTTCTTTTTATTTAAAAAAATTCAAAGCCACAGAAAACATAAATCATCTATAATCCCAATACACACACATACATACACACTCTACTGTTCTGCCCAGGGAGTGTAACTGACTTTAGTTGTGTTCTATTCTACAGGTTCTAAGTTTTAAATGACCTCCTCTTCCTTCCTCCTCCTTCTCTCTCTTTCTCTCCCCACCATACTCCTTGGGCCATTCTGTGTTCAGTGAGATCCAGGATTATGAATGGTTCACCCTGGATCTCCCTATAGTTGGGTAACTGGAAGCCAGAAGGACAAGCTTCCTTCTCCCATCAGGATCATATAGACTGAGGAACAATTTTACCATAGGAAAGGGGGTGCTACTACCAGACAAAGGGGGTTGTACAATCAGAATGGACAAGAGAAAAATATGGTCACCACAGGGTGCCAGGCTCAGGGTGCATCGTCGCTAATATAGAAATTATGTCTTAGTTTGTGTCCCTACAACAACTGAATGAGTTAGAAATGGAGACTTTTAGTCAGTTCCACACCTAATGTCTAGATCTGAGGGATGTCTCTTGTTTAATACAAATACACTTTTAGCAGGATTTACAGAAAGCTTGGCATGGCTCAAATTCAGTTGCTAGGAAGTCAACCTTGGCAGCATTACATCCAAGGAAGGAAAGGGGATGGGCTGTGTGCTGCAGGACTGAAACCCAAGTAGATTAGCTAGCTAGCCCAGGGCAGCACCCCCAGCCTTGGCCCTAGAGGAGGCTCAAGGCATGGACAGCTTCCCTGGATACCCATGTGCCAATAAGAGTGGGAGCCTGGGCTTGCCTACTGAGACGTGTATCCAGGCTTTCCAGCTGGCAGAGTGCTACCTGTATACTTGTCTAAGTACCCCACCTCATCAGAGTGCTATCTCTGGGAGATGACAGCCTTGATTGGATGAATGAAGGTGGGATGAGAAGGAAGAATAATCCGAGTTTTTCTGGCATTACCATTGCTGGTAGTAGACAGTCCTTCACTGGTACAATTATTGCACAGGCTGCTATTTGTCCACGTTTTCAGATAACCAGATTAGGCTTTTCTTTCCAAGGATACTGTTGTGCATCTTCTGGATACAGAGACCTAGTAATATGTCGACCCCTTTAACACAGAGTGTTCTTGGTACTGGCTTGGAGACTTAAGTCACTGTCTCCTGGATATTTATAGTGGAAGACTGAAATAGAATGAAAGCCCCTGCTGCTGTGCTAATTTTAAGAATTGTGGAATCACACTATATTTGAAGGATGAGGAATCCCCATTCATTCACATATCTAATGTGATAGATAGTGTCATTGTTTACTTTATGTGTTAACGTGGCTGGGTCACAGTACCCAGATATTTTGTCAAACGTTATTCTAGATGTTTCTGTGAAAATAGTCTTCAGATGAGATTAGCATTAAAATCATTAGAATTTGAGTAAAACGGAGTAAGAGCCAGAATGAGGGTGGGCCTCATCAAATCAGTTGAAGGCTGTCAGAAAAAGACTAACCTTTCCCGAGGAAGAGGGAACTCCATCAGCAGACTGCATTTGGACTCAAGCTGCAACATCAACTCTTCCCTGGGTCTCCAGCCTGCCAGCCCACTCTTCAGATTTTAGTCTTGCCAGCCTCTACAATCACAGGAGCCAATTCCTTAAACTCTCTCCCCCTCTCTCTCTCTCTCTCCTTCTGATTTGTTCTATTTTTCCAGAGAACTCTGACTCAGAGAGAGAGTGACAGGGCCTAAATACTGAGAACTCATCTAAGAGGCCCAGCAGAATCACTTCATCTCATCCTTAGAACATGCCTGCCTTAGGTACTGATACTCATCTAATTTGACAATGAGAAGCTGGAGGTAGGAAAATTAAATTCCTTGTCCAAGTTTATAGACAGTGGCAGATCTGCATTCTAATTATGGGATGTGTGCCTCCAAAGTTCAAGCTCACTTTTCTACAGTGTCCCAATGCCTTTGAGAGACTCAACACGTATTTGACTCATTCATTCTGCTTTACACCTGACCACCCTGGCCACTCAGAGCAAAAGCAAATGCTGCCTACTCTCTCCACACACACACACACCCAGATCAACTCTGTTCACACCAGGGGCATTCTTCCCAGCTGCAGCTCTGGCCTGGAGTTTATTCACACAGCCTGGTGCTAATAGAGATTCCAGAAGCTCCTGGCTTTACGGACAACATCAGAGTCAAAAGAATGCAAAATAGAAGCAGTGAATATTTTCCAGAGGAAAATGGGCTCCCTGCTTGAGCAGACCTTGCTTGACCTCTTGAGCAGGGGCAGAATGTGGGAATATGGCTAAGAGAGACAGAACTGAGGTGCCCCAAGCTGCCATGGAAACATGGGAAGGTGTTCCACTGGAGAATTGTTACACCTTTTCTGATCTCTCCCAGGATTTATTGAGCAAACCAGTGTAGATAATGTGCATAATTTAACTCATCCAATCAACATATTTCCTGAGCATGCATCATTTGTCAAATGTCACGCATCACGCCAGAGAGATGATGGAGAATAAGAAAACCCTGCTTACCAGTCACTAAAGTCTCTTTCTCTGGTGAGGAACACAGGAAAATAGCCAGGCAATGACAACACATTGCGATAGGTGTAATGGAAGAAGGGAAGTGTGCTGTGGAGGCACAGGATGGACACAGCAACAAATGTCATTGCATGTGAGTCCAGGAAGGCCTTCTGGAGGAGGTGATATCTAAGCCAAGACCTGAGGAAATGAATTCTATAGTAATAGAGATGAGAATGGAAAGAACAGTTTTCTGGATAAACTGAAAATGTGCTGAGGGTGGAGGGCTACATCTCAGAATGCTCAAGACAATTGCAAAGAATTCAAGTGTGACTTAGGTAAGATATCAGGGTGGGGCAGCATGTCATGAGTATCAGGAGGTGATGTATGGGGGATATTGTTTGAAGCCAATTCAGCAAACTGATTAAAGCCACGGTCTATAACAAAGTTGGGCTCAAGAAGCAATAAAGAGAAAAGAGGGGGAAATGATGGAAAGCATGAGGAGAACACAATTTGCTTTTCTCACCTGTGGGCGCTGGTGTGCATTTGGCTTCCATTCCTCACTGACAGGCATCCCCTGTTTGGGAGCTCACTTCCTCAGCTGTAAATGGATAACAGCCCTGCCTGTGCACCTCATAGATAGTTATGAAGATCAAATCCTCAGTGCCTGGGAAATGGCTGTGCCCTTCCTGCTCCACTCCCCCCTTGGAAGTCTCCAGCTCAGGATGGAGAGCCCCTCAGTGCCTCAATACCTGGAGGCTTTACTCTTCAGAAGCCAAGAGATTCTTTTCCTGACAGTGTTCCCCTCGGAATATTCTGAGTCTTTAACCCATTGGGCAAGGTCACTAGGCTCTTCTATTCATTGTGCTCATGAACCTGATACTATCTATGGCCATGCAGAATTCCAAATCTGGCTTGGGAAAAACAAAATGAAGTCAAACAAACAAAGCAAACAAAATAACATGATTCCCTCTACTCGTCTGTAAATTTGGTCACCATGCCAGCCCTACGACCACTAACACAAGGTTAATGAGAAAGACCTGAGACTTGAATATGGTTTCAGGCATCTGTGCCTTTGCACTGGCTGTTCCCACTGTGCACACTTCATGTTTCTGATCCTATTCCTGACATATTCCTGCACTCATTTGCAGGCCTCCCTCCCCTGGGAAGCCTTTCCTGACACCTGGTGCAGTTGTAGTTGGGATTCCTCCTCTATGTATCCACAGCAGACTGTATCTCCAACATCACTGTAACCTCTATGAATCTCTTCTTGAACTTGGAGTTAAAATATGGTCATGTGTTTTATTTTCTTAATCTCTCAGATCCCCATTTTCTTCCTTACTGTGTATTATTCCATTATATTACTTCATTACTATACAGGATCAATTTTTTAGAGTATTCTTTCCCCAAAAAAACTGTTAAAAATAAACAAGTAAAACAATAACAATATGAGCTTATGAAATCCAAAAGTAAAGAGGAATGGCATCAGAGAGAAAAATTTCTGCCATTACTTTAAGTTTCTATTTAAACTCCAGTTAGGGGGCGCCTGGGTGGCGCAGTCGGTTAAGCGTCCGACTTCAGCCAGGTCACGATCTCGCGGTCCGGGAGTTCGAGCCCCGCGTCGGGCTCTGGGCTGATGGCTCAGAGCCTGGAGCCTGTTTCCGATTCTGTGTCTCCCTCTCTCTCTGCCCCTCGCCCGTTCATGCTCTGTCTCTCTCTGTCCCAAAAATAAATAAACGTTGAAAAAAAAAAAATTAAAAAAAAAAAAAATAAATAAACTCCAGTTAGCTACCATACAGTGTAATGTTAGTTTCAGGCATACAATATAGTGATTCAACACTTCTATACATCACCTGGTGCTCATCACAACTGCACTCCTTAATCACCATCACCTATTTCTCCCACCCACTCTGTCGACCATTGTCTTTAACTACCAAGTCTATTACAGTGGAAATTCCTCACTGCCACTCTGACGGGGCATGTAGGCTCAACTTTCCCCAGAGTCTCACTTGTCCAATTGCTGTGCCACCCTCTATGGTTCTTCAAAGGAAAGTAAGTTCACATCCTCTGAACCAAGCTAGGCCAAGAGGCCCCCACCACTGGCTCCCCATTAGAAAGTCCTCATGCTCGGTTCTTTCAAGTACATACCCAGCCTTCCCTTAGGCTATCAGCCAGATTTGAGAATTCTGGTCAAGGTGAAGATGAAATCTGATATATCTCCAATTTAGAATCCTTCTTCCCTTCTCTTCCTGGAAATCTACTTAGGAGAAAAGGCAGTTTTTCATGCACATAGCATCGGACTGTCCCTTCCCTGTATGATGAAGTTACACGCTCATCCTCCCAAGAGACATGCTCCTTGCTTCTCAACTCCCTCAGCAACTCAAGAGTGATCTACTTTTCCAATGATCAAGTGATTCCAATGTATCTACGTATGCATCCATATTTTCAAGGTACTCTACTCTGTCCCCACCTCCCGGCTAAAAAGACTGCTCCTGGTAAGTGGAAAGTGGATTGCTGAAGAAGAAGGAGGAGGAAAAAGAGGAGGAGGAGGAAAGAAAATTTAATCTCTGGCATGTGTCACACCATAGTAAAATATACGATTCTGCATTGCAACCATCCAGTTCTATGTCAGGACCTGTCACTAGCCTGTGGATTTGTTCAGAGCAGGATTTATATCCCACTTACGTCCAGTAGGTATTATATCTTATTTCTATCTATGTCCACTATTTCTAAGATAGAAGCTGATGCAGAATTGGAATCTAATGATTTACTTATTATTTAATGAAAGAAATAAGAATGAATGAATGCAACAGCCCCCTGCTAGAGTCCTCTCTGGGTACCATGTTCAGAATGAAAAAGGCCCTTTATCTGTGGCCACCAGAATTATATTCCTGAAAAAGACATCTGACTTTTCTTTTGATAAATCCACTTACATGTTATCTGGCTTTCTGGCTATCTTCTATTGAGAAGCAATAAACTCAGGATTGGCTAATAACAATAAAAATGGAAGTACCATGAGCAAAGCCTTCTACAAGAGGGTGGAAAGACCCACCATGAAGAAAAGTCACAGTCTCCTCTTAGACCATATGGGATAAGAGTGATATAAAAATCTTTCACACATCCGTATCTTCTTGTCAATGAGTGAGTTCATGTGCACATGGTGTCCACAGGTTCTGGCCCCGGCTCTACTACCACTTCACTGGGTGACCCTGGACACATCTCTGTCTCTCTCTCGGCCTCAGTCTCCCCTCTTCTGAAAGGCAGTGGCATGAACAGACTATCTCCATGCTCATTTGGAAAATTATATCCCTGTTCACTCAATTCCTTGAAGCTCATAAGGGCTTCACGCCTATAATTAAAGGTGACCTGTTGTTCTGACTCACAGGTCCTTCCCTTTACCATATACCCTCAGGTGATGACTTGGCCAGGGGATTCTTACTCAATATTTGCCAGCATGCTGTATCCCAAGAGAAATGCAGTTATCTGATAGTGGGTAGTTGGTTTTCAAAATCTTGAAGAGTGGCTATTTACTGCTCCCTGGTGGTTCAAGGAAGTTTCTACAGATATCCAAAGAAAACATCTCTGAGATGTAGATCCCACTCCTATCTTATTGGAATGATTAATGAACAAAATATGTAACGTGCCAACAAATAGCCAGCTATCAAAAGCTGTTGAATAAATGCATATGCACTTGTCCCTTCCCAAAGATATTGGTCTCAATTTGTGGGTTTAGAAGAGCTTTTAAAAATACTATGTTTGTATAAGAAGAATTTAGAATATGTAATAATAACAAAATCAACAGTACATAATAGCATTTATTAATCAACCCCAAGAAATTAGAAGTGATCCAAGCAGGAGAGAGGTAAAGCAACTATGAAAAAAGAATGAATATTCATATGTTCATCTCTTCTTTTATTCATATCTCATGGAGGTGAAAAAATTGGGCAAATCTATCACTAATTGGCTTCTGTATGATCGATGTTTTATATGTTTTATTATATTTAATGCACAGAAAAACCTCAGGATGTAGAAATCAGTAGTCTTATTCTACACAGAAGGAAACTGAGGCTCAGAGGTGAGTAATTAGCTGAATATTCCATGGTTAACACATGGCCAGCATGCAGAATTTAATCCAAGTCTGTACTGCTCCAAATTATGGCTTCTCCTAATACACAACCCATGCTTCTAGGGGTTTTAAATCATTTTATCCTTCTATCCCTTTTATAGGTGGAGAAATTGACTCAGAGAGATGCTATTTGTCCCGTGGTGTACTGGTAAGTGTTTAACAAGCAGCTCAGGGTGGTGGTGGCAACAGGCTGACTTGTAATATTTGCTAATTTCCATGCCTGTTTTATTGAAAGTGGAGTTGGGAAGAAATGTGCACAATTGAGCACATCACTGGTCTCATGTCTTGCAGTGACATCTCACAAGTTCATATTGAGTACCAACATGTCCTGGACAGATCTGAAGAAGAGCTGAAGTGCCTGAGTCCAACTCCAGCTCTCTTCTGCATTCTTACCTGGACAGCAGAACCCGAGGATGGCTAATGTCACCCTGCTAATGGTTTCACCTACTGGCCATGTTAGTCTTGGATTCCTCCTTTTTCCTACTGACTCAGGCTTCACGACATGAGGGTATCAAGTCCCAAGGTGAAATAGCAAGACATTCATGAAGTACAAAACGAGTGGCCATCTATCCAGAATAGTACCCCTAAGTGCAGAAAAGTGGTGCCCTACTTCCCAGTGTGGTTCCAATCACCACCAGCCAGACCTCTGCAATATGCTTTGTCATAATGGACTGTGTGCCCCATGGAAGCAGAATGTTTGTCTTTTTTATCCACATTGCATCCCCAGCACATAGAACAATGGACTGCTTCATGGTAGATGCTCAATAAACACTTGATGAATAACGATCTCTGGCCATTGTATTAAAATTTCACCATAAGGTATATTCCTTACTACTCTGATATTGGATAGGCCACTTAAACTCTCTGGACGTGTTTTTCCATCTGCAAAATGAAGGACATACAGTTGAGGGACAGTGGTAGAATCAAAATAATGTACATCAAGTGCTAGGTACACAATAGACAACTAAGAGCAATTACTGTTTTTGTTGTTATTATTATTATTATTATTATTATTATTTTATTTAGCTTTTCCATTTTCGAGATCCTCACAATGTAAAACAGGATCCCTAAGCAAGATAGGTACTGATCATAGTACATTACGTACATTTGCTGGAGAATTTCACATCACGTTATCTCAGTCGATACTCATAACCTTTCTCTATTAAGATAGGTATCAACAATTTTATTTTACAGATGAAAAAAAAAATGAGGCCTGAGCAATTAGTAGCTCCTGGGATTTTTTTCTCACCAAACATTCTCTGCTTGGATAACTCTTTGGTGGTTGCTTTACAGCCAAGTTTGCTTGTCCTATTTATTCTAAGTCTTCCCTGCCTCTTCCGCCCAAAACAGACTTTGCCATTTCCCTCTCAGTGCTCCCACTGCATGGGACAGCAATATCTACCATGATGGTCACAACTATCCTTCATTCTTCCACTTATTTAAAACCTGTTTATTGGCTGCCTTCTAGCTGTCAGCAATTCTGTTCAGTTTTAGGTTCACAGTGGCAGGTAAAACAGATAAGACTTCCTACACAAATAGAGCTCAGATCTAGTGAAAGAGACAAATATTTATTTTTATTTTTTTTAATATTTATTTATTTTTAAGAGGGAGAGACAGAGCACGAGAAGCGGAGGGGCAGAGAGAGGGAGACACAAAATCCAAAGCAGGCTCTAAGCTCTGAGCTGTCAGCACAGAGCCCAACACGGTACTCGAACTCACAAGCTGTGAGATCATGACCTGAGCCAAAGTCAGACACTTACCTGACCGAGCCACCCAGGTGCCCCTATGAAGGAGACAAATATTAATCAAATAACCAGAAACTACATATAAAAATCTAAGTCACTGGGATTGAGATAGTAAAGGGTGGCTTAGAATTAGATTGACTTTTTTTTTTTTTCCCCAAGCAGGGACATCAAACATGGCCTTGTGTGGCATATTAAAGATTACAGATTTGGGGGCACCTGGGTGGCTCAGCTGATTAAGCATCAGACTTAGGCTCAGGTCATGATCTCACAGTTCGTGAGATCAAGCCCTGCATTGAGCTCTGTGCTGACAGCTCGGAGCCTGGAGCCTGCCTTGGATTCTGTGTCTCCCTCTCTCTCTGACCCTCTCCTGCTCACATGCTGTCTCTCTCTCTCTCTCTCTCTCAAAATTAAACATTAACAATAAATAAATATTGGGCAAAAGACATAAAGAGGCACTTCTCCAAAGAAGACATCCAGATGGCCAACCGACACATGAAAAAATGCTCAACATCACTCAGCATCAGGGAAATACAAATCAAAACCACAATGAGATATCACCTTACCCCTGTCAGAATGGCTAACATTAACAACTCAGGCAACAACAGATGTTGGCAAGGATGCAGAGAAAGAGGATCTCTTTTGCACTGTTGGTGGGAATGCAAACTGGTGTAGCCACTCTGGAAAACAGTATGGAGGTGTCTCAAAAAACTAAAAATAGAACTACCCTATGACCCAGCAATTGCACTACTAGGCATTTATCCAAGGGATACAGGTGTGCTGTTTTGAAGGGACACATGCACCCCCACATTTATAGCAGCACTATCAACAATAGCCAAAGTATGGAAAGAGCCCAAATGTCCATCGATGGATGAATGGGTAAAGAAGATGTGGTATATTTATACAATGGAGTATTACTCGGCAATCAAAAAGAATGAAATCTTGCCATTTGAAACTACGTGGATGGAACTGGAGGGTATTATGCTAAGTGAAATTAGTCAGAGAAAGACAAGTATCATATGACTTCACTCATATGAGGACTTTAAGAGACAAAACAGATGAACATAAGGGAAGGGAAACAAAAATAATATAAAAATAGGGAAGGGGACAAAACATAAGAGACTCTTAAATATGGAGAACAAACTGAGGGTTACAGGAGGGGTTGTGGGAGGGGGGATGGACTAAATGGGTAAGGGGCACTAAGAAATCTACTCCTGAAATCATTGTTGCACTATATGCTAACTAATTTGGATGTAAATTTAAAAAAATTAAAAACAAAACAAAATTTAAAAAATGAATAAATATTTAAAAAACAATAAACAATCAATCAAATAAACATTTCAGGTTTTTGTCTAGGAATCCGAAAAGGATTTAACAATAACAGTGACTTGATTAGAATTTAATTGTAAAATATCAGTGTCTTTTTTTTTTTTTTTTAAGAGAATGTGACTACCTGAAGACAGAGGCCATATTCGGTATCCTTGTAGCATCTACAAGGTAGCTGGCCTATAGTAGGCACTTACAATTGCTTTCTGAAATAATGACTAATAAACAGTAACAACTAAGATTTATTAAGCATTACATTGGACACATCTGTACATCTGTACATATTCTATAATCCTTCAATGCTCCACCAAAGCAGCCACTGTTATACCAATTGTGAGCTTAGAAGACTAGAATACCAAGATGCTATCACTTGGTACCACTTGGTAGGTGATAAAGCCAAGATTCAAACCTGGCCTGGAATATTCTTTCAGGTTCTGTATTCTTCTCACAGCAATATGCCCAGACTGGTGCTATCCCATATGGCCTCCCACAGAAGTCTCTTGAGGAAATGAAAGCTTTTCCTCAGTCTCCTGTCTTTCTCAATTCTATAGGCACTGGAGGTCATCCTTGTCTGATACCTCTTCTACACTATAATCATTCTACCTGCTCAGTCATCTATCTGTCTTACTGTCAAATCTCCATCAAGTCCAATGGAGAGCTTTGTCATCAATTCCAACACCAGCTCCCAGGGCCTGACCATTACTATGTCCCTAGCCCCTAGGCAGCTCACTTCTAAGCCAGCCTGAGTCAAACAGCAGTGGCCCTTTATTTTTCCTTATCCAGCCATCAGAAATCACCTACTTCAGGGTCCCAGAAGGTGACTCCCAACTTGTAAAGCAGAATCTACCCTACACTGTTTTCTTCTATTTTTATTTTATTTTTTTCAAGCTTTATTGGGATAGAATTGACACATGACATTGTGTAAGTCTGATTTGATACATTTATATGTTGCAAAAAGATGACCACCATAGTGTTAGCTAACAGCTCCATTATATCACATAACTATCATTTCTTTTGTGTGTGTGTGAGAAAATTTAAGATCTACCAGCAACTTCCAAGTATTTAAGGCAGTATTATTAACCATAATCATCATTCTGTCTATTAACTCCCCAGAACATACCCTCTCAACAACACCTCCCTGTTTCCCCCACGCCCAGACCCTGGAAACCACCATTCTACTCTTTGTTTCTAGGAGTTTGGCTTTTTTAGCTTCCACATACAAGTGACATCATATAGTATTTATCCTATAGTGTTTCGAATTCAAAGTGATCTATGTTTTATAGCTCCTATCAAGAACTTCTTTGGTTCTTAGTAGGAGAAGCCCAAAAAACAAATGTCACAAGTGAATCAGGAGTTTTGTTATTCCTATATAGCAAGAAATCTAGAGGTAAGCAATCCAGGGCTTCTACAGCTATTTCAAGATGACAACAGGAACCCAAGCTCTTCCTTTCTTTTTTTTAGTACTACTTTACCATGTGTTGGCCACCAAAATGGCTGAAGTACTTCCAGTATCACAGTCATGGTCTAGGCAAGAAGAAGGGGGAGGGCAGAAAATAAAGGAACACACTGGCTTAGTGGACTCCTTTTATTTTTTTTTTTTAATTTTTTTTAATATATGAAATTTATTGTCAAATTGGTTTCCATACAACACCCAGTGCTCATTCCAAAAGGTGCCCTCCTCAATACCCATCACCCACCCTCCCCTCCCTCCCACCCCCCATCGACCCTCAGTTTGTTCTCAGTTTTTAAGAGTCTCTTATGCTTTGGCTCTCTCCCACTCTAACCTCTTTTTTTTTTTTTTTTCCTTCCCCTCCCCATGGGTTTCTGTCAAGTTTCTCAGGATAGTGGACTGCTTTTAAAGACCATTTTCTATGGGGCGCCTGGGTGGCGCAGTCGGTTAAGCGTCCGACTTCAGCCAGGTCACGATCTCGCGGTCCATGAGTTCGAGCCCCGCGTCAGGCTCTGGGCTGATGGCTCGGAGCCTGGAGCCTGTTTCCGATTCTGTGTCTCCCTCTCTCTCTGCCCCTCCCCCGTTCATGCTCTGTCTCTCTCTGTCCTAAAAATAAATAAACGTTGAAAAAAAAAATTAAAAAAAAAATAAAATAAAAAAATAAATAAATAAAGACCATTTTCTAAACCCCACCAATAGCTCCGCTTATGTCTGAGTGGCTAGAATCTAGTCACATGACCACTTCCAGTTCTGGTTTTAAATTGGGCTCTTATTATTGTCACATGTATGTAGTCCTTTGCTAAGTATCAAGGCGTTCCTTCTATATTATCTCATTTACTCCTCAGAACAGGCTTTTCACGAACACATGATGAATTGTAGGTATAAGTTAACTTTTCCGCCTTCTAGAGATACGGATGATGAATTGGATCTTGAACAGAGATAAACTGCTATCCCAGGGATCCTTCAACAATTTCCTCCCTTGGAGAAAGTCTTTAACGAAAGAACACATCATCATTTGGGATCAACATTTTAATACTGCTATAATTCATTTTCTTAACATGGAATCACATGGTCCCACAAAGACGAGAACAGAGAAGCAGAAAATACCCCGAGTACATGAGCAAGATTCAGGAAGCTAATCTCTCACACTGGGAATGAGGAGGCTCTTTTCCCTCCTGCCTTAGCCTCTATTCCTAGTTCTTAAATGTACCCAACCATCAGAATCAGTTGAGAAGCTTTTGAAGAAAATGTATTTCTGAACCCCAGCCAGAGTTTCTACTTCAGCAAACTTAAGCTAGAGTCTGCTCTGCTTTTCATATGACTTCGGAGATCTCTGTGATCCCCTCCACATGAAAACTGGCTTATATTCTCTGGATATATAGACTTTGTCAGGTACTCGCTATCAGCTTTGTGAATGCACAGCCGCACTGAAGCCTAATATTTGTGTGAGACAGATAGCACTTGTTCTCATCTCCTGTTTCCCTCCAACTGAGGCTTATCAGCTAAAAACTACTTGATTAAGGGCCCATGGCTAATGGATGGTGTTTCCAGGATTCCCAAACAGATCAGTCTGACTCTGAAGCCCATGGGTTTTTCCATTCTGATATGTTGCCACGACTGAGTGTGTCTAGCCAAAGAGGAAGAACATCCTTGAGGCATGCCAGAATCATTTCTCACCAGCATCCCCACAGACCCCATGCTGACTAATAAATGCCTACACGAATCTTGTATCACTGCTTCCCAGCAGTCCCTGCCTCCAAGGTTTCCCCGGACCTGTTCCAAAGGTCTCAAAGGACTGACGAATGTCATCTACGCAGACAAATTGGGGGCTGGTTAAAGGAGGGCAAAGGGATGGATGGATGGGAATATAGAGGCAGGCTGGAAAATTAATGTTCCAAATAATTTTCAGTTGGCATGAAGTGATTTTTCCTTGGGCATTTTTCCTCTTCCAGTTTTGTAATTCATGTTTATTTTCAGTGAAATTCAGTCCATCTGTATCTGATTCATTCACACTTAATTCATCAGCAGACGGCTCGTCAGAGAAACAAATTCTGATGTGGCTGCACTGTTTTGCTGTGGAATCGGGGTCTGTCTGGAAGGCCAAGGCAAGGTGGCTTGCGAGAAGCACGTAGGAAAGCAGGTGAAGTGGGTTCACTCCTCCCGCACCCTTCTGTTCTGTCTCCCCTGTTTTAGGCAGCTCTGATGGTCTTCACAACTATTTTGTGATCAGGCTTGTACACAGGCCTTTCCCTCTCTGCTGGCTCCTTTTCATCTGTTCAAAGCATGCTCACGTTTCTCTCATCCTAAAACACACAACAGACTGCCCCCGAACAGACAGCTGCCCCCGAACAGAAAGACCACAAACAACAACAGCCTTTCCCACCTCCATTCAGCCTCCAATACAGTTCCTTCCATACCAGCCCATCAGAAGTGTGCATTCTGAGTGCCAGCCTCTCCTCGGTATTTCTCATTCCTCTGTTTTGCCCATCTGCCTCCTGCACTTGGCTGAGACCTTCTAAGGAGAGTCTTCTTTTTCATTGCCAGACTCAATGATTATGTTCTGGTTCTGTTTGATTAGGCTCTCTGTTGCACTTGCTGCTGTAGACAGTTTCCTCCTCCCTCACGCTCCGCTATACTGGTTTCTTCCATCCTTCCCCTTCTTCCCTTCTTTTTGGACTCATATGTCTCTACCCTTCCTTATTCATAAAAGAAATTATGCAATATGGCCCACAGTCCTTGACTGAAGTTTCTGGGGCCAGAATGTCTGGGTTCGAAGCCTGCTGTGCCATTTCCAAACAGTGTGACCTTAGTCAAGCTTCTTAAGCATCTCCGTGTCTCAGTGTCCTCAAGTGAAAATTAGGGGAAATTATTATAGTTCTTACTCACAGGGTTGACACAGAGATTAAATTAATTTACTATCCATAAAACTCTTCAAATATCACCTAACATCATAGGTAATACTCAATAGATTTTACCCGACAGGACCAATACTGAGCACACCTCCATATTCTGTAAATGCTTACATAGGACTGATGATAGATGGTAATGTATTCTAATGAAATTGTGATTCTTTTAAAGTTATGTTGGATGCATATTCTGCTCTATAGGAGATAGTGCCTAAGCCTATAGATTTAAAAAAGTGTATATGGTTTTACTCACATACATACACCTAAAGATAGAAACTAAGATTAAATTATTGCCTAAAAACAAACAAACAAGCAAACAAAAGCAATGGGACCAACACTAATTACAATAAAAGTGGAATGGTCATTTAAATATTAGTTAAAATACATTAAATGCAAATAATAATGACAGAGGAATATAGAGACATTTTATAATGATCAATTCATTAGAAAATTATGAACTCATACATGTGTATGTACCAAATTAATTTTTTCTAAATTTTGTTTTAGAGAGAGAGTCCACGAGTGGGGGAAAAGTGCAGGGGGGGAAGGAGGGAGGGAGGGAGGGGGAGAGGGAGAGAGAGAGAGAAAAGGAGAGAGAGAGAGAGAGAAAAGAAGAGAGAGAGAGAGAGAGAGAGAGAGAGAGAGAGAGAGAGAGAGAATCCCAAGCAGGCTCCACGCTCAGTGCAGAGCCCAATGCAGGGCTCAATCCCACAACCCTGGGATCATGATCTGAGCCAAAATCAAAAGTCAGACACTCAACCAACTGAGCCACCCAGGCGCTCAGTATGCACTGACTTAAAGGAAGCAATAAACAAATCCACAGCCAGATTTGGAAGTTTTAATTCTCTTCTCACAGCATTAAAGAAACAAGCAAACGGGCACCTGAGTGGCTTAGTCGGTTAAGCTTCCAACTCTTGATTTCATCTCAGATCATGATCTCATGGGTCATGAGTTTAAGCCCCACATAGGGCTCCACCCTGACAGCTAGGGGCCTGCTTGGGATTCTCTCCCACCCTCTCTTTCTGCCCCTCCCCACTTGCTCTCTCTCTCTCTCTCTCTCTAATAGACAGGTAAACTTAAAAAAAAAAAAGCAAACCCAAAACTCGACAAAAAACATAAGTAAAGCTATAAAAAATATAAATGTTGTCAATCACCACTGGCCTAGCTTATATTTATAGAAAACTACATCTAACAAGTGCATAATGCACATTCTCTTCAACTTGATTTATAATGTTTGCCAATAGAGACACTATGTTGGGTCACAGAAAGTCTCAATGACCTAGAAGAAATTTTCTTACAAACTTTACTCATTGATCTCAACAAAATTAGAGTGTCAGAAAAATAAGATATCTAGCAATGTATCTTACATATGGACATTAACACACTTCTACATAACTTATGGGTCAATGTAAAAATAATGAGGAAAACTAGAAATGATTATCAACTGAATGATTTGACACACATGTCAAAATTGTCGAAATGGATCTAAAGCAGTACTTGGAGACAAAAATAGTTTAGTGAAAAGATCAATTCCTTTACTGTAGCAGAGAAGACATCACTAAATTTCCTACACATATTACAAATATAGTAAGATAATATTATTAATACCTTCATACCAGTAAATTCAATAACTTAGGTGAAATGGGAAAAAGAATTCTTGAAAAAAACACAACTTAAAAAACCTGATAGGGGCGCCTGGGTGGCGCAGTCGGTTAAGCGTCCGACTTCAGCCAGGTCACGATCTCGCGGTCCGTGAGTTCGAGCCCCGCGTCAGGCTCTGGGCTGATGGCTCAGAGCCTGGAGCCTGTTTCCGATTCTGTGTCTCCCTCTCTCTCTGCCCCTCCCCCGTTCATGCTCTGTCTCTCTCTGTCCCAAAAAATAAATAAAAAACGTTGAAAAAAAAAAAAACCTGATACAAGAAGTAATATAAAATGTAAACAGCTCTGTATCTCATAAAGCTATGGTTTTCAAAGTCTGGTCCTCAAACCAGGACTATCAACATCATGCAATACTGTATTAAAATGAAACTTTTTAGCCTCACTTTGGAACTACTAAACCAGAAACTCTGAAAATGATGTTCAAAAATTTTTGTTTAAAAGCCCACTGGACAATTCTGATGCATGCCCATCTTTGACAATTGCTCTGTTAAAGAAATTGAATTTACTGTCAAAGATATTTACACAAACAAATCTCAAAACCCAGGTGTTATTCCTGGGTAATGCTATCAAATAGTTAAGGAATCAATAATAGTAATCACTACCTTTCAGAAAATAGGGAACCAGAGAATACTTCACTACTACTTTCATGAGACCAGTGCCCTAAGAGAAAAATCTGAAAAAGATATTCTAAGTAAATAAAATCATAAGCAATATCTCTCATTAACTCAGGAGAAAAACTCCTGAACAAAATATTAGCAAATTAAATCTAACTATACATAAAAGGAATTAAGTGACCCCTGTCCTAGTAAGAAAAAAGGTTATTTTTGTTTTTTTAAAAAACCAAGCAATGAAATTAACCATACTAACAAAAGGGAGAAAAAAAACATAATTATATCTTAATAAATTGAAAAATTCATTTGAAAAGTTCAGTATCTATTCATCATAGAAACTTTTAACAAACTAGGAATAGAAAAAGAAACTGTTTTCAATATGATACAAGCATCTACTATAGCAATATTAACAGTGGATGAACCATGAATAGCCAATACGCACATTTGAAGTTCTATTAATCATCAGGGAAATGCACACTTGAATCACAACAAGGTGCCACTGAAGAATGGTAACACCAAATATTGATGAAGTTGGGGAGTAACCAAACTCTTAATGCATTTCTGGTGCAAATATAAAATGGCACAACTACTTTGGGGAAAAGTGTTGGTATTTCCTTACAAAATTTAAACATACCTCTGCTGTGTGACCTGGCAATTCTAGGTGTTTAGCCAAAGGAAATGAAAATCTATGCTTACAAAATGACTGGTAAAATATGTTCACAGAAACCTTATTTATAAGAGCCTAAAACTAGAATGAATAAGCAAATTGTGATATATTCACATCAAGGAATAATATTAAGTAATAAAAAAAAAATTTCTTACACACTCAGCAATACGGTCAGACTGCATAGACATTATGATGAGCTCAAGAAGCCAGACACAAGAGGATAAACTGTATGATTCCATTTATATGAATTCCTGGTATAGGCAAAACTGATCTATGATAAAAAAAAAATTCAGAGCAGTCATGTCTCTGGGAGATACTTTAACTGAGAAGGGAGGGAAAAGTCTAGGTTGAGTTTTATTCTATAGACAGGTATGTAGGTGCATGGATGGATGCATTTGTCATATTTAATGGAATTGTAACTTAAAATTGTGCATCTTCTAGAATTTAATTTTACCTTTAAAAAGATCTGTATGTTTCTTTGAACTGACAGCCCAGCTGCTGGCTTGGTTGACCTTCAACAGCAAAAATGTCGATTCAAGTTTACCTTAAACGGAAAGATACTAAATGCAAAATTGTAAAGTTCCCCAAAGTCTTCCATGTATCTATTGTGTTTGATTTCATGTGTGATTTTTCTGCTTTAAAGCCAACACCATATTTATATCCAACTTGGGAAGCCCTCACCTCGCCAGAAATGTGTAAGTTCTCTCTTCCTCTTGTTATAAGTGGGATAAGCCCTACCACACATTTTTTTTTGGAAATTAGTAAATAGAACATTAATTTCCTGATAGCTCAACACCCTAAATTTCCAACAGTGTTAACTTTTTTCATGTGTTTAGTCTTTTATTGTGGAGTTATACATTTCTGAATGCAAACCTCCCTTTTTGTGACATTAAAGAGATATTTGGTTTAGTTTATATTTTCCCTCTAATCAATTTTTGAAATTTAATAAACTTCTTTTTACCTTAACATTGCTTAACAGGAAAATGTACCTGGAATCACCTGTTGGTGGCCACAATTGGACATACAAATGGGAACAGTATTATCTTGCTTTTATGAAATACTGAAAATATTGGAAAATGGGACAAAGATGAGGAGAGGTAAATAAAATTCTGGTGGAATGTCTGGTGTTGATTTATATTAAATACTATATAACCTTAAAATTTTATGTAATATTATATAATAATATTCCAAAAATTAGATTTTCATTCAACACCTGCTTACCCTACAGGCCTAGCAAGCTACAATGTTCTCTCATTTCAACAAGGGATTCTGAAAATGTGTTGAGTCTAGATGCTTGAAAATACAGAGATTAAAATGAAATTCTACAAAGAAATGCAGTCTAGAGAAAGGGGACAGTCATCTATACTAATAATAGCAATCTTAACAGGATGTGACAAATGCTAACAGTGAAACAGAAATTTTAGAAATGATGATAAGTGGCAGCTAGCCTAATTGTGGGGAAGTATATTCTGCAAGAATCCAGAATTCTTATCCATTCTCCTTACCTTTCCTGGATTGTTCCCATTGCTTTCAAGTCTCAGATTAAATGTATTAAAGGTATCTTTTCTAAACTCTCAGACTATGAGGTATCTTTGTTATATACTTTCATAGCACCATGTAATTTCCTCATAACATTTATCACAATTGCAATTAAAGATCTAGGGGTTAATTATTTGTCTAACATTGAACTCAATCTATTGGAGTGTAGGTACCTTGTTTGTTTTAGTCTTTGCTTTCTCACAGTGATTATTGTGTTACTTGGTACATATTGGATGATCAAAAGATTCTTATTTAACAACAAGAACCACGAAGAATGAGTTGAGTCTTGTTGGAGCAATGATTTTCAGCGCAGATACTTTCAGAATTCTTTTGTTCTCTTACCTAAACTACAACATGCAGCTATTCCGTGTGTGGCTATTCTGTCAGCCATGATGTTGATTAGAAGGAGCCTGAATGGGCATGTACCATGTGAGCAAAATTAACCCTGTGTTGCTGTAAGCTGTTAACGATTTGGGAGTTGTCTGTTACAGAATCATAACTTAACTGATCCTAACTGATAGACTGGCCATATCCCAAATTCACTTCTGCTGACCAATCTAGTACTGAATATACATTGAGCGCTAGGAGGTGCATACAGATGAATTAAATGTGGCTCCTAAACTGCTGCACCTCATAATTTCACAGTTCCTTCTTTATCATGAAAAAGATCCTTCCCTAAATTCATAAGAAATGTCTTCTTCATATGTAATATGAGATCTTAGATATTAGTGTAGGTATGAGTCATAAAGTCAGACAGATCTCGGTTAGAAAAAGTAGAGGCTATTTTCCAACCCCTCAAATTTAGATCTTCGCCATTGTCAGTTAAGCTGGGAATAATACTAATTGTGTAGGGGTTAACTCTTACAATGTGTCTATCTCAGGCCAGGCAGTAAATAGTAGTTATTTATAATAAAATTTAAAAAGGGAGAATGAGATATTTTGCTATTGTTAAGAATTTTCTTTTAAGTTTTTCTTTACTAAATCATCTCTTATTCATTATTAGAGAAGAATTGTGTCTTACTTGTCTTTATATATCTGGTTAGCACAGAGGTAGACATCCAGATGGTATATGATAAATGAATGTTGACTTGAACTTTGTAAGGATTGAGAGAAGGGGAGGCATTTCCACTCTGAGGATATCAGGGGAAATTTCAAAATGTCAAGGAGGTAGAAACATTTGAACTTAAATCTTGAAGCCTTGGCAAAATTTTGATAGGCTGAAGACAGAGCACCATTGTCAGAGAAAACAGCAAAGCAAAGACAGGAGTTAGAGCCTCCTGGGGTAGGTGAACAAATAGTGAGCAGTTCCGTTTGGGTATATGTAGGGCACAAAAAGTAAGAACTTGGCGAAAAGGCAGGCCAATGTCAGAATACTGAAAGCATCTTGAAGCCCATGTGAGGAGTTGAGACTTTAGTTTACAACAAAAAAGAGCTACTGAAAGCAGCAAAAGAAGAATGAGGGGTGAAGAGAACAATACTTCAGGAAGCCTAAGAATGCAGTGTAATGTTAAAAGTGCTTTATAATTACAATTATCCTGTGAGATAGAGAACATTATTTTCATCTTATATGAAAAAACTGAAGCTCAGGAGTTAAATACCTTGCCCAAGTTATAAGCACCCATAAATGGAAAAGATATCACTTAAATCTAATATTTTGTTTGATGTCAATCTGCATTTTTTCCATTTAAGACACAAACAGAATAAATTTCATTTCAAGATTTTTCAAATGTACAGGAAAATCATCCTTACAGACAGCACAGTTCTATGGTTTTTTGAGCAAGTCCAGATGAATTTCCTTATTCCATTTATTTTTCTTAGATGTATTAAGAAGATAATTTGTGAAATGTAAAGTTTTAGAAGAATATAATAATAGTGCTAATTAGACAAACTTTGCTTAGAACAGTGTTGTTTAGATCTTCTAGATCTCTTCTCATTGAAACACACAAAAAAGAGATTAACTCAATTATTTTCTTATTTTTACTTGAATTTCCCTAAGTCCAATATTTATTTATAAATCAAGAAGAGCACTGACATCATAAAATCCATCCCAGTACCTATCTTTGATTTTATTCTTATTTTTTTAATGTTTATTTATTTTTGAAAGAGAGAGAGAGACACAGAGTGTAAGTCAGGAAAGGCAGAGAGAGAGGGAGACACAGAATTTGAAGCAGGCTCCAGGCTCTGAGCTGTCAGCACAGAGCCCAATATGGGGCTCAAACTCATGAACCATGACATCATGCCCTGAGCTGAAGTCAGATGTTTACCCAACTGAGCCACTCAGGCACCTCATGATTTTACGTTTTATAGATGGTTAAAAAGATGTCCAGGCTATGAAAGCTGAAACAGTCCAAGTGCTTGACCCATAATAAAGACCAAAACTAAGGAAAACTTCAGTGGTATGGGATATGACCTTTTTAGTCCAAGTGACACAGGGCATGAGCAAGGGCTTCAGATGGTTAAAAAAAAAAAAAAAAAAACTAGGGCACCTGAGCGGCTCAGTCGGTTAAGCGTCCAACGTTGGCTTAGGTCATGGTCTCGCGGTTTGAGAGTTTGAGCCCCGCATTGGGCTCTGTGCTAACAGCTCAGAGCCTGGAGCTGCTTTGGATTCTGTGTCTCCATCTCTCTCTCTGCCCCTCCTCCACTCATGTTCTCTCTCTCTCTCTCTCTCTCTCAAAAATAAACATTAAAATTTTTTTAAAAAAATTAAAAGGACCCCTGTGTTCTGAGCACATATTCTTAGTGATTCAACATTTGCATTCAGAAGATGAGTCCTAGGACAGGGTAAAGAAAGAATGCCATATAATAGTAACTGTCTTTTACTAAATATCCACAATGAACTGGATGATTTATTTATATTATTTTTAAATGTCACATCTTTTTAGGGCATATACTACTATCCCCATTTTGTAGATAAACAAAATAAGGATCACAATGCTTTAAAAAGCTGTCCAAACCCTTCCAGCCAGTATGTGCCTAAGTGGAGACTTTTACTATACATTTTTGGAGTCATAAAGCCATATGTTTTCTATTCAATCACCTTGCCCAAGCTCCCTTCACCTATCACCTCCAGTTCTCTCTTTTAAAGTAGAAAGTGGGGGTGGGTGCAGTTGAGTTTAAGTGAGTTAGCTTGTTCTAGCCAAGAATGAATCCAATGGAGCACTGTCCGTTTGCTCTTTGCTTCCCAAACCCTGACACAAACCTATTGTTCTATGGTTTACGAACACTCATTTCACTATACTCTTGACAAACCACAACTGTTGACATGGAGCTCCATTAGACAAACGGTCAGTCCAATAAGACCTGAGTAAGTCCCTTCTCTCTTCATCCCTCATCCTTCTTCCTCACAGAAAGGACTGGTGTCTTGAAGATGGTGGGAAGCCACTCATGAGGTCAATGATGGGCAGTACAGAAGTCTTAGTGGACAGAATATCTCAGCATCAAAACCAAGACCATGGGGCAATTGAATCCATTTTAAATGCCTGAAAGGAAGTTAGAAAGTAATCCTTGGGCTCAGCAGGCTTTGTTTGACTAAATCTCATGGGATATTTTGCAAGTGTTACTTATCAAAAGGTGGTTCTATTTGCCTAAAGAATTAGAGTAAGGAACAAACTTCAAAAGAACGTTGGTATCTTAAGACCTACTGAGTCAGAATAAGCAACAGAGAAAAACCTTTTAAAATCAGCCCTGGACTCCTCTTTCAGCTTCCTTCCTTTCTTGGGTCTTTAGGCACACCAGAGAGTTCCCCCCTCTTCCCCCCCCCCTCCCCCTTGCGAGCTTCTCTGCTTTTGCTCTAGCTGTTAACTCTGCCGGACTTGTCCTTTCCACCTTATCAGCTTAAGCAAGCTCGCACACATTTTTTAAGATCTTACTAAAATGTCTCTACTCTCTGTAGCTTTCCCAAAGCCATCATCACATACAATAAGTGACTCCTTCATCTGTATATCTTCAGGATGCACATTCTTCTTGTCTTATAGCACCTTACATAATTTATCCTTGCTTACTACACTGTTTTCTTCTCCACTGAATCTGCATTTACAGGACCAGAGACCCAGCATGTGTTTACTGAAGTTTTACTGAATGCACAACTTATAGATCAGCTGTCCACGACTCATTGAGCTACTGCATCTATACCAGCAGTGTCTATTTTAGCCCCCATACCAAACCAGATTTGAATACATGATACGGAGTTCCCCAAAGATTTCTCTGGCTGCAAAGCATTAGTGAACAATGTGGCTTTTGCTGAAGATCTTAGTGTAGAGACTTGGATACAAATATCACAAACAACTAAAAATTCTTATTACATAGTTCTTATTCTCTCCAAAGTCCTGTTTTCTTCAGGAAACTACTCAGATTGATCTATCTCTTTTTGTCCTTTTCCAAGCAGTAAATAACTTTTCAGATTCTCTCCTCACATAGTTCTCCCCCAAAGATAGTCACCAATCAAACTTTAATTTTCTTACCTTTGTATTACTTAAAATAAATTCTGATAATCCTATTCTTCTGACCACTTTCCCAAATTACAGACCTATACTTATCAGGGTGCTCACCAAAAAAAGGGTGATAATCTCCATCTCGTTAAATGGCACGTTAACCTCACCCTACCCACGGTACTTTATAATTTCCCCCCAAAGAAATAGAATACTTTCTCCAAGAAAGAATCTGATGAAAGGGATTGTCCAAATTTGATTACATGAATCTTTGATTATTTAGCTGTCTTCCTCGCTGGTTATTGGGTCATCTCAGATTCCTGGAGATTCAGAGTTTAGATAAATAATAAAATGAGTCAGTGCCAGAAGTGGGCCTGTTGCTCCTCCATCTTCTTCTGTATCGAGAATAGTGGAGGAAATGGAGACTAGATAAATAATGAAAGGAAGTATTGTCCACCATTTATTCATATTTCATTGTTTACTATGCTAGATATCTCAAAAACATGCACTCTTTCATTTTTCACCATTGCCCTGCAATACAGACATTATCCCATTTTACAGATGAGGAGACTGAAGCTCAGAGTGGTAGAGTCCCTTGCCCATCTAGGTCTTCCTACAGACAGGTGCCCTTCCCACTGACACAGGACCTCTCAAGTCCTAGTTTAAGTGCAATTCCTTTGTGGAGGAATTTTCTTCAAACTAACTTTTATTTGAATTGTTTTGGAAAGACTATCACATTGCTCTGTAAGTCTGAACATTCATGCTTAAGTTTATTTAAAGTGGAGGTGGCAAGAAGTTCTTGAGTTGGATTATTGGAGGTTGTCTCAATAGGGATGAAAAAAAAATAGGGCTAAGTATCTGATGCATAACTTACATTCCATGCTATGAGGAAAAGACCCACCAAGAAAGTGATACATTAGAACAGTGCTTATTTATGCAGTGAAGCTTCATTCATTATGTCACAGGGGATCCCCAGGGCCACAGGACAGCAAAAATTCATATTTGGTAGGGGTGGTTGGAGGATCTTTCACTGTAGTTGGATTATTTTCTGGAATAAACTTAGAATGTTGCAGCTGGCCTACTGAGATCACAGTGAACGGACTCTGACAAAAGGTATGTGGCTTTTCTAAGGGCAATCATCTTGATTCTTTTCTGGGAAGACTGCTGGTAGGATAAATCAAAGTGAAGATTATTAATACTTTGCTGATGCTTGTTCTGTTCCATGTGGGCAATGCAACTCAACCACTACACGTGTGCCCCTAGGCTACAGGTACTAGATAGAGCTTCTTCATTTTGATACGTCACACCCTCTACATATTACATGCCATTTGCCTTTAATCCAGACCACCATTTCTGGAAGCCATGTGAGACTCAGTCTGGGAGGACAAGGGAGGCAGCAACACTTACAGCCTTGCAGAGTGACAATGTCAAAATTAATCTTTGAGAGAAGACACGAGTTAATGGAGCAAAAAGAAAGTGAAGACAGTCATCTCAGGAAGAGAAAACAGTGCCTGAAAACACACCGGGGATGGAAGCAAGAGCAGGGCAGTTTATACCTGTACCTGAGATATGGATAGGGAGCAGGTGGAGAGGACCAGGAGACAAGGCTGAAGAGCTCTCCGGCACAGCGTCATGAACGAGCCCTTTAAGTCAGCGATGGAATGTAGAGCTTATCCTGAAGACAAAGGGCAGTCACTGAAGGGTTTTAAGATGAAGGTCAGATTTGGGGTGCCAGAATAGCTCAGTCACTTAAGCATCTGACTCTTGATTTTGGCTCAGGTCATGATCTCACAGTCATGAGAAGGAGCCCTGTGTGGGACTCCCTGCTGAGTGTGGAGCCTACTTGGGATTCTCTCTCCCTCCTTACTCTCTCTCTCTCTCTCTCTCTCTCTCCCCCTTTTTCTCTGCCCCTCCCCCATTCACGTGCATTTTCTCTCTCGCTCGCTCTTGCTCTCTCTCAAAATAAACTTTTAAAAAGAGATGAAGGTCAGATTTATGTTTTAGAAACCTTACTTTAAACAAAACAAAAAAATATCTAAAATATCTAAAACAATATCTAAATCTCATATGCGGCAAAGACTATATAAACAACAAAGAAAGACAAGTGAAATACAGATTGCCAATAAAGGTACTAAATACTCCCACTAGGTACAGGAAATTCACAGAAGTGATCTCATATACTTAGGAATCATGCTCAATCTCACTCATCACCTAGAATATTCAAAATAAAATAGCACATAATTCATGCAAATCTAATCAACGCATTTTAAGACAATAACATCTATTTTTTTTAACTAATTAATTTATTTTTGAAAGAGAGTGCAAGCAGGGGAGGGGCAGAGAGAGGCAGAGAGAGAGAGAATCCCGAACAGGCTACACAATGTCAGCACAGAGCCCAGCACAGGGCTTGAACTCACAAACTGTGAGAGCCAAAATCAAGAGTTGGTTGCTTAATTGCCTGAGCCACCCAGCAGCCCAAGAACATCTACTTCTAATGAAAGTACATATACAGGGTTGGTGAAATTGCTACAGTTTCTTAGGTAAGTTACTGTAGCATCTGTAAACATTTTTTAAAGTTATTTAATGTTTATTTATTTTTGAGAGAGAGAGAGAGAGAGAGAGTGAGTGGGGGAGGGGCAGAGAGAGAGGGAGACACAATCTGAAGCAGGATCTAGGCTCTGAGCTGCCAGCACAGAACCTGACTCAGGGCTCAACCTTGGGAACAGCAAGATCATGACCTGAGCCAAATTCGGATGCTTAACCAACTGAGCCACCCAGGCATCCTATGTCTGTAAATATTTAAAACTTCTGAAACACTTTGACTTGACAGTCCCACAACTGGCTATCTATTTAATAGAATTAAAAGCCCAGCATGAAAATATGTACATATGCTGTTCATTCTAGCACTGCTTATAAAAAGCCAAACAGAACAGAAAGAGAGGGATAACCTGTGTTGGTTAATTCCCTTTACCTTTCCAGATCTGATCTCAATGTCTACTAACTACATCACATGGGCTCCTGGCCCTCTGATTTCTGATAGGCTTCCAAAGATGGGAGAAGAGAGAGGATGGGGTATTTATCCCTCACCTTGTCCCTGCTTCCTGTGGGTGCTGGTCTCGATAAAGGTTCTGTTTCCCTGTTATGACCACAGCTTGGCCAACTCTCTCCCACAACCAAACTTCTTGCCAGGTTCTGCTAACTATGATCTGTCCCCCCTCCCCTTCAGGCTTTGGGGTGTGATGGCTTCTCTCTCTAAATACTTGTTTCATTCAATTCTTGTTTTAAAAAAAATTTTTTTTAATATTTATTTTTGAGAGACAGAGAGAGACAGCATGAATGGGAGAGGGCAGAGAGAGAGAGAGGGAGACCCAGAATCGGAAGCAGGCTCCAGGCTCTGAGCTGTCAGCACAGACCCAAATGCGGGGCTTGAACCCACGAACCGTGAGATCATGACCTGAGCCATAGTCGGTCGCTCAACTGACTGAGCCACCCAGGCGCCCCTCATTCAATTCTCTTTAATTCACTTTTTTAGTGTGCTGACCACTCCCAGCTGGAACCCAACCGATGAGGAGAAGATGGATTGGAGAGGATAACATTGGGTAAGACAGGTAGGTTGGTCCTTCCAGGATTCCTGTGTGACACACAGGAGAGAATAGGGACAAATTCCAGTGGTATTTAAGACAAATTCTAATGATACATAAGACACAATAGTTTGTGTAATACACAAAGGCAATCTCTTTCTCAGGCACCCCCAGTGAATTGTCAACTAGCTATTGTTTAGGACACTTGGGTCAGGGAAGGGGGGTCCAAAGGAAAGATAGGTGTTGTGTTACCCATGAGAAACTATCAAGGGCAATTAACTTTCTTTAAACATGCCCCATATCTAGCCCCAGGAATTCTTGTCAGTCTCCTAAAGGTTCTAGAGCTCACAGAAGCAGTAGAGAGAGCTTGAGGATTTAGCATTCAGGCTCTGACATCCAACTACCTGAGTTCAGGTCCTAATGTCTCTCTGTACAGCTGTATGATCTAAGCAAGTTACTTAATCTCCACACCACAGTTCCCGCATTTTTGAAATGGGGATAAACTAGTACCTCTCCACTGTAGTAGTTATGAGGATTAAATGAGTTACTACAGGAGGAGGAGCCAAGATGGCAGAATAGCATGGAAGTTCTTTGTGTGTCTTGCATCCATGAAATACAGCCAGACCAACACTAAACCATCCTGCATACCTAGAAAGCTGATCTGAGGATTAACACAAAAATATGCACAACCTGAACCACAGAATTCAGCAGGTACGCAGTGTGGAGAGGTAAACTGGGGGAGGGAGAAGCTGCAGAGGGAAGGGAGGTGCTTTTGCATGTGGAGAGAGGACAGAGACAGTGGGGATAATACGGGAAAAGCACCCCTCCCCAAAAGCAGCTGGAGAGAAAGTGGAAAATTGGAAACAGCCGCAGGGACTGAACTAAAAAGGGAGAAAGGAGAAAGGAGAGGGTTTAAATTCCATTAAGACTGTAAACAGGGGGAGTGCAGAGTCTGCAACTCCACAGCTCAATACCTGGTGGTGCTCTGGTGGCAAGGGCGAATCCCCAGGAGCAGAGTGGGGTCTGGGAGGTTCTCGGGCCACAAAGGGAGAAGCGGCTCCACTGCTGGAAGGACATTTGGTAGAGACTGTTGAAGCCACCTGGTCCCAGCAGACCCCGGAAGGCAGCCACATTCGCTGGTGCTGGAGCAAGGTCATTAAGGGTGAAGCCTGGTGCCAGATGTGTGTTGTGATTTTCCATAATCCCCGAAACGCTGCTGCTACACTATCTCATGAACTTTATCTGGGGCAGCTGGCACCTGGCCGCAGTCTCTGGGCTTCGGCAGCAGCACCATCCTGCAAACTTTCCTGGGTGCAGCCGGCACCTGGCCATTGCTCAGTGAGACCACCTACAGAGGGGCAGAGCAGGTCAAAGCCGCAGTCCCTCAGAAGTGAGGGGCCAGGGAAGGCAGCCGCATGTGAGACAAAACTCAGGAGGGAGGTGCTTCCTGGGGCTTGGTCATGGACAGTGTGGAAGTGGGGAGTGTCAGAAGCTGAAGACAGCTAAAGGACAGGTGTGCGATTGCTGATCAGGGAGAAGAGAGTTCCGATACTAAAGACTGGGTAGCTGGGTGACGCCATTTTCACTGCTTCCATGCATGCGCATACTCACCTACAAGTGTCACAACAGTCCACCCCAGTAGGCTAAGCAGCACCATCTAGTGGATAATGGAGGCATTACACTAAGCCCCACCCAACTGGGCCAACCTCCATCTTCAAGAACACGTCTCACTGCCTGCTTAGTTTATGGACTATAAAGTGCTTCACAGTTTGACTTCTAGGGTAAAATGAAGTAATTTCAGTCATATTTCAGTCTGTTAGCATGTCCATCTATTCAACTTTCTTTCTTTTTTTTCTCTTTTTCATTTCTTTTCTTTTTCTTTAATATAGAAATAGACAAAAATCATTTTTATTTTCAATTTTTCTTAAAAATATTTTTAATTTTTTTCTACTATATTTTTTACTTTTGTGTAAATTTTTTCAAAATCTGTTTTACTTCCATCATTTCATTTTAGTCTACTTCAGTGTATTCATTTTTTAAAATTTTCAAAATATTCCCCTTTTTCCCCCTTTTTTTCTCTAATCTGTCAAGCCACTTTCAACACCCATACCCAAACACACCTAGGGTCTAGCATCATTTATTTGATTTTGTGTGTGTGTGTGTGTTTGTTTTTAATCTTTCAATTTTAATATCTTTTAATTTTAATTTTTCTCATTAATTCCTTTTCTCCCTTCAAAATTATGAAACGAAGGAACTCACCCCAAAATAAAGAGCAGGAAGAAACGAAAGCCAGGGACTTAACCAACACAGATACAAGCAAGATGTCTGAACCAGAATTTAGAATCATGATAATAAGAATACTAGCTGGAGTTGAAAATAGATTAGAATCCCTTTCTGCAGAGAAAAAAGAAGTAAAAAATAGCCAGAATGAAATTAAAAATGCTATAACTGAGGTGCAATCACGGATGGATGCAGCAGCGGCAAGGATGGACGAGGCAGAACACAGAATCAGCGATATAGAGGACAAATTTATTGAGAATAATGAAGCAGAAAAAAAGAGGGAGATGAAGGCAAAAGAGCACGATTTAAGAATTAGAGAAATCAGTAACTAATTAAAAAGGAACAACATCAGAATCATAGGGGTCCCAGAAGAGGACGAGAGAAAAATAGGGGTAGAAGAGTTATGTGAGCATATCATAGTGGAAAACTTTCCTAACCTCAGGAAAGACACAGACATCAAAATCCAGGAAGCACAAAGGACTCCCATCAGATTCAACAAAAATCGACCATCAACAAAGCATATCATAGTCAAATTAACAAAATACTCAGGCAATGAGAGAATCATGAAAGTAGCAAGGGAAAAAACGTCCTTCCTTAACCTACAAGGGAAGACATATCAGGTTTCCAGCAAACCTATCCACAGAAACTTGGCAGGCCAGAAAGGAGTGGCAGGATATATTCAATGCACTGAATCAGAAACATATGCAGCCAAGAATTCTTTATCCAGCAAGGCTGTCATTCAAAATAGAAGGAGAGATAAAAAGTTTCCCAAACAAAAATTAAAGGAATTTGTGACCACTAAACTAGCCCTGCAAGAAATTTTAAGGGAGACTCTCTGAGGGGAGGAAAGATGAAAAAAATAATTAATTAATTAAGTAATTAATTAAATACCAAAAGCAACAAAGATTAGAAAGGACCAGAGAACACCACCAGAAACTCCAACTCTACAAGCAACATAATGGCAATTAATTCATATCTTTCATTACTCCTTCTAAATGTCAATGGACTCAATGCTCCAATCAAAAGACATAGGGTAACAGAATGGATAAGAAAACAAGATCCTATATGCTGTTTACAAGAGACTCACTTTAGACCTAAAGACACCTTTGGATTGAAAGTAAGGGGATAGAGAACCATCTATCATGCTAATGGTCAACAAAAGAAAGCCAGAGTAGCCATACTTATATCAGACAATCTAGACTTTAAAATAAAGACTGTATCAAGAGATGAAGAAGGGCATTATATCATAATCAAGGGGTCTATCCACCAAGAAGACCTAATAATTGTAAACATTTATGTGCCAAATGTGGCAGCACCCAAATATATAAATCAATTAATCACGAACATAGAGAAACTCATTGATAGTAATACCATAATAGTAGGAGACTTCAACACCCCACTTATAGCAATGGACAGATCATCTAATCAAAAAATCAACAAGGAAACAATGGCTTTGAATGACACACTGGACCAGACGGATTTAACAGATATATTCAGAACATTTCATCCTAAAGCAGCGGAATATACATTCTTCTCCAGTGCAGATGGAACATTCTCCAGAATAGACTACATACTGGGACACAAATCAGCCCTCAGCAAGTACAAAAAGATGTAGATCATACCATGCATATTTTCAGACCACAACACTATGAAACTCGAAATCAACCACAAGAAAACATTTGGAAAGGTAACAAATACTTGGAGACTAAAGAACATCCTACTAAAGAATGAATGGGTCAACCAAGAAGTTAAAGAGGAAATTAAAAAGTATATGGAAGCTAAGGAAAATGAGAAGACCACAACCCAAAACCTCTGGGACGCAGCAAAGGTGGTCATAAGAGGAAAGTATATAGCAATCCAGGCCTTCCTAAAGAAGGAAGAAAAGTCTCAGATGCACAACCTAACCTTATGCCTTAAAGAGCTGGAAAAAGAAGAGCAAATAAAACCCAAAACCAACAAAAGACAGAAAATAATAAAGATTAGAGCAGAAATTAATACTATAGAAAGCAAAAAACAAACAAACAAACAAACAAACAAAAAAAAAAAACAGTAGATCAATGAAACCAGAGGCTGGTTCTTTGAAAGAATTAACAAAATTGATAAACCACTAGCCAGTTTGATCAAAAAGAAAAAGGAAATGACCAAAATAAATAAAATCAAGAATGAAAGAGGAGAGATCACAACCAACACAGCAGAAATTAAAACAATAATAAGAGAATATTATGAACAATTATATGCCAATAAAATGGGCAATCTGGAAGAAATGCACAAATTCCTAAAAACATATACACTACCAAAACTGAAACAGGAAGAAATAGAAAATTTGAACAGAGCCATAACCAGCAAAGAAATTGAATTAGTAATCAAAAGTCTCCCAAAAAACAAGAGTCCAAGGCCAGATGGCTTTCCAGGGGAATTCTATCAAACATTTAAGGAAGAGTTAACACCTACTCTCTTGAAGCTGTTCCAAAAAATAGAAATGGAAGTAAAACTTCCCAACTCTTTCTATGAGGCCAGCATTACCTTGATTCCAAAACCAGACAGAGACCCCACTAAAAAGGAGAATTACAGACCAATTTTACTGATGAACATGGATTCAAAAATTCTCAACAAGATATTAGCCAACCGGATCCAACAATACATTAAAAAAAATTATTCACCAAGACCAAGTGGGATTTATACCTGGGATGCAGGGCTGGTTCAATATCCACAAAACAATTAACGTGATTTATCACAGCAATAAAAGAAAAGGACAAGAACCATATGATCCTCCCAATAGATGCAAAGAAAGCATTTGACAAAATACAGCATCCTTTCTTGATAAAATCACTCAAGAAAGTAGGGATAGAAGGATCATATCTCGAGATCATAAAATCCATATATGAAAGACCCAACGCTACTATCATCGTCAATGGGGAAAAACTGAGAGCTTTCCCCCTAAGGTCAGGAACAAGATAGGGTTGTCCATTCTCGCTACTGTTATTGGAAGTGGCAAGTATTGGAAGTCTTGGCCTCTGCAATCAGACAACACAAAGAAATAAAAGGCATCCAAATCAGTCAGGAGGAGGTCAAACTTTCTCTCTTCACAGATGACATGATACTCTATATGGAAAACTCAAAAGATTCCACGAAAAAACTGCTATAACTGATTCATGAACTCAGCAAAGTGGCAGGATATAAAATCCATGCACAGAAATCAATCGCATCCCTATTCACCAACAATGAAGCAACATAAAGAGAAATAAAGGAATTGATTCCATTTACAATTGCACCAAAAACCATAAAATACCTAGGAATAAATCTAACCAAAGAGGTGAAAAACCTATATACTGAAAACTATAGAAAGCTTATGAAAGTAATTGAAGACACAAAAAAAAATGGAAAAAGATTTCATGCTCCTGGATAGGAAGAACAAATATTGTTAAAATGTAGATACTACTCAAAGCAATCTACATATTCAATGCAATCCCTATCAAAATAACACCAGCATTCTTCACAGAGCTAGAACAAATAATCCTAAAATTTGTATGGAACCAGAGAAGACCCCGAATAGCCAAAGCAATTTTGAAAAAGAAAACCAAAGCAGGAGGCATCACAATCCCAGACTTCAAGCTATACTACAAAGCTGTAATCATCAAGACAGTATGGTACTGGCACAAGAACAGACACTCATATCAAAGGAACAGAATAGAGAACCCAGAAATGGACGTACAAATGTATGGCAAACTAATCTTTGACAAAGCAGGAAAGAATATCCAGTGGAATAAAGACAGTCTCTTCAGCAAGTGGCGATGGGAAAACTGGACAGTGACATGCAGAAGAATGAACCTAGACCACTTTCTTACACCATATGCAAAAATAAACTCAAAGTGGATGAAAGACCTAAATGTAAGACAGGAAGCCATCAAAATCCTTGAGGAGAAAGCAGGCAAAAACCTCTTTGATCTTGGCTGCAGGAACTTCTTACTCAACACGTCTCCAGAAGCAAGGGCAACAAAAGCAAAAATGAACTACTGGGACCTCATCAAAATAAAAAACTTCTGCACAGCGAAGGAAACAATCAGCAAAACTAAAAGGCAACCGATGGAATGGGAGAAGATATTTGCAAACAACATATCAGATAGAGGGTTAGTATCCAGAATCTATAAAGAACTTCTCAAACTCAACACCCAAAAAACAAGTAATCCAGTGAAGAAATGGGCAAAAGATATGAATAAATACTTCTCCAAAGAAGACATCCAGATGGCCAACCGACACATGGAAAAATGCTCAACATCACTCAGCATCAGGGAAATACAAATCAAAACCACAATGAGATACCATCTCACACCTGTCAGAATGTCTAACATTAACAACTCAGGCAACAACAGATGTTGGTGAGGATGTGGAGAAAGAGGATCTCTTTTGCATTGTTGGTGGGAATGCAAGCTGGTGCAGCCACTCTGAAAACAGTATGGAGGTTCCCCAAAATACTAAAATTAGAACTACCCTACAACCCAGCAATTTCCCTACTAGGTATGTATCCAAGGGATACAGGTGTGCTGTTTTGAAGGGACATATGCACCCCCATGTTTATAGCAGCACTATCAACAATAGCCAAAGTATGGAAAGAGCCCAAATGTCATCGCCAGATGAATGGATAAAGAAGTCGTGGTATATCTATACAATGGAGTATTACTCAGCAACAAAAAGAATGAAATCTTGCCATTTGCAACTATGTGGATGGAACTGGAGGGTATTATGCTAAGTGAAATTAGTCAGAGAAAGACAAATATCATATGACTTCACTCATGTGAGGACTTTAAGAGACAAAACAGATGAACATAAGGGAAGGGAAACAAAAATAATATAAAAACAGGGAGGGGGACAAAACAGAAGAGACTCATAAATATGGAGAACAAACTGAGGGTTACTGGAGGGGTTGTGGGAGGGGGGTGGGCTAAATGGGTAAGAGGCATTAAGGAATCTATTCCTGAAATCATTGTTGCACTATATGCTAACTAATTTGGATGTAAATTTTAAAATATAAAATTAAAAAATAAAGTTAAACGTACACCTAAAATAAATAAATAAATAAATAAATAAATAAATAAATAAATAAATAAATAAGTAAGTAAGTAAGTTACTACATGTGGTTGTCACATAGTAGGGGCTTAATAAATATTGGCAGTCACTATTATCTACTCATTCTGGGCCACTGTGGACAGAATGGACACAAGAGTACAGCTGCAAAGACAAAAAAGGAGCAGATGAATATGGCAATGGTCTCCTTTCTTTACCAGTGCATGTGGCTAAACCTACAACCACATGAAAAGAGAACATGTGGAAATCATTATCCAGACAGTCTTGTTTCCTTTTTTGACAGGGCTACTAAACTGATGGATTGGTGATGGGTTTAGAGGCAGAGAGTCTTGATTTTAGAAAGGCATGTGACAGGGTTCTCCCCTGGCCCAATTCAAATCTCTCCTTTCCCAGGAAGCTCACACAGCATTTGCAGTGGGGTTGTCCTCTCACCACCCTACACACCAGGAGCCCTGTGAACTTCTCCTTTGTAGCAGGAGATCACTTTGCCCTTTGACAGCATCCTTTATGTGTGTGCATGACATCCGACTAGACGGTGAACTGCTGGAAGTCAGTATTGACAGTATTATGTCACTCCATGAAAAAAGGTGCTATCAAGTACATAATACAATATTATAACTGGAAGTCTGTACCGTTTTACCAACATCCTCACATTTCCTTCATCCCCCAGCCCCAGGTCACCACTCTATGTTTTCATGAGTTTGGCTTTTTTAGATTCCACATATAAGTGATATCATAGAGTATATGTCTTTCTCTACCTTGATTATTTCACATAGCATAATACCCTTACATTTCATTTAGGTTATTGCAAATGACAAGGATTCTTTCTTTCTTATGACCGAATAATACTCTACTGTATTTACATACCGTATCTTTATTCATCTGTTGATGGATATTTAGGTTGTTTCCATATCTATTGCAAATAATGCTGCAATGAACACAAAGAGAAAGTAGCTCTTTGAGATCCTATTTTAATTTCCTTTCAATATATATACAGAAGTTGGGGCGCCTGGGTGGCTCAGACAGTTAAGCATCCGACTTCGGCTCAGGTCATGATCTCGCGGTTCATGAGTTCGAGCCCTGCATTGGGCTCTGCGCTGACAGCTCGGAGCCTGCTTCGGATTCTGTGTTTCCTTCTTTCTCTACCCCTCCCCCACTCAAGCTCTGTCTCTGTCTCTCAAAAATGAATAAATGTTAAAAAAATTTTTTAAATATATAAATATAAATGTATATATATCTATATTTATACATATATATGTATATATACTTATATTTATATCCAAAAGTAGAATTGCTTGGATCATATGATAGTTCTGTCTTTAATTTTTTAAGGAACTTCTACACTGCTTTCCATAGTGGTTGAGCCAATTTACACTCCCACCAATAGTGTACATAGGGTTCCCTTCTCTCTCTCTCTCTCTCTCTCTCTCTCTCTCTCTCTCTATATATATATATATATATATGTATATATATATATATATATATATAGACATAGACATGCACACATATATACCCATACTTGAAAGTGGCTATGTGAGTAGATTTTAAATGTTCTCACCACAAAAAATAAATGGTAATTAAATGTGATATGATGGAGGTGATAGCTAAAGCTACAGAACTAATTATTTTGCAATACAGAAGTGTATCAACTACAACATTGTTGTAGAATGTGTTCTACACCTTAAACTTACACAATGTTGTAGGTCAGTTATATCTCAAAATTCTGTAAAAAAAAAAAAAAAAAAAAAAAAAAAGAAAGGTACTATCATTATTACCCATGCACAGAGATAAAGTCAGGCATAGAAAAGTGCTCAAAAGGAAAAAAAAGAAAAAAAAAAACTCATTCAAGTTTACAAAGCTAGTAAGTCATGTAGGCAGAACCTGGCCCCAGGCAGACGAAGTTCCACACAATATTTCTAAGCCTGCATTGCACAGCTTCACAGATAGTCAGTGCCTGGCTTATCACAGATGCTTGGTACAGTTGTTTGTAGAGCAAAGAAAGGCTCACCACACCCCTAGGATATACCTGGTACTAGATGTAGGGCACAGAGCAGTTATGATACAATCGATGCCTGATCTCATAGATATACTCTCTAATGTAGAATACACTAATCACATAAAAAAATATAAGTCATTATACCTTGTAATTAGTACACAGAAGGAAATGAACAGGGCCATGAAATAAAAGAAGACTGGGATAGTAGAGAAGACCTAGTGTAATACCTTGACCCTAGTAAAGACTCAAAACATTTATTAACTTTAAACAGACATGCAAAGGAACAATGTGGGACAGGAGTTAAATGCTTACTAGATTTACAGCTGATCAGTACACTGATTACCACACACTAAGTGTGTGGAGCATTTGGGGTGAGTGCTTGCTCTGTCCAGGTCCTGAATAATTTTTTAAAATGATATCTGATTTAATACCTTACAGGAATTATGAGATTGGATTTTGAGATATGGAAAGTTTCAGTCAGAGTGGAAATTACAGAGAAATACCTGTTTTTCTTCTCTTTTGCAAAATATTACAGAAGTCATTCATTTTAGACACCCATGAACATCAGTTTTCAAATTGAGAAGCCCAATATTTCCAAATCTCACCTTCTATTTTGCTCTTCCGTATTTCAACAGTTAACTAAGAACAAACAAAACCATCTTGACTGGCCAGATCTCCCTTTTTGAAGGGAGGTTTGTTCCTCCCTTCATTTGTTTCAATGCAGGTAAAATGTCCCAAGTGCTTTCAGCAAATGATTTCTTACCCACATACCAAGTAATTTATGAAGAATAAAGGACACAATATGCTATGTCATACAACAGTCATCTTAAACATGTTCTTCCCAACTGCAGTGGGCATTACTGGCAGATTTCAATTTCCCCTGTCCTTAACTTTCATATCTCCTCAAAGAGTTCCTCACACAAGAATCTCTGGGAAAGTATGTTATCTTGATAGGAAATAGACACCAGCTAATATCTTATGCAGGAGTCAAATACTGACTCTGGTTAAAGTTAGTGGGTCTTTCTAGGCTCTAAATGTGTACCAGGATGATTAAATTTGGAATAGTAATTTTTATTGTCAGATAAACTCTTCATATATTTTATTAAAAGCCCCAGTTTTTGTTCCAGAGTTGGATATTTGAAATGAGGTAGAATGAAGAATACCAAAGAGAATAAAAAAGGGGGTTGGCTATGTAATATGTGAGGATGGAAAAGAATGGGGTGGGTAGAAAGGTGCATGAGGCAGACTGTATGTCAGAGCTGGCTCTGCCACTGACTGGCTATGCCATTTGGACAAGTCCTTTACATATTCTGGGTCTCTTACATACTCAAAGTCTCAAAGTTTCTCTTTGAAAAGTAAAAATATGGAACTACATAAGAGGTTGCATTCTGGTCACATAGAAAAAAAATGTGGCAACGTCTGACTTAGGATTTTTGGTTAGTTTTGAATGCTTTCTTTTCTTTTCTTTTCTTTTTTCGTGTTTTTTGATAACTTTGTTTTCCAATAACATAATCTCACAGAAAAGTTTCAAGGCTACTACAAGTGGCTCCCAAATATGAGATTCACCAATGGTTCTGTTATCTCTGAACCATTTAAGTGGGAGAGATCACACTCCATTACTTTAATTATTTCAGTGTATTTCCTCAGAACAAGGAAAGCAATGCATAACCACAATACACTTACCAAAATATTTTGCACTACTACTGTCAACAAATCATACTTTCAACTTGGCTTCTTCTCCTTTTGATAGAATTCCATCATTTTATGAGATTCTATCCCATATCCCAACTTTTAGCAGATTATACAGTTCCAGACATCTACTTTACCATGAATATGAGTTTTGTTTAGACTTGTCTTTTAAAAAACACATTTCTCATATAAAGGCAGGTGACTTATTTCTTTTGAAAAATCATAATATATTACTGGATCTAATTTCATGACTATCAGCTGGAAGCAATTGGCCTGCTGATAATAGGGCCTTCTCAGTTTCCAGTTACCATTATTCACTTGGTTCATATCACTCATTACCTGCCTAGCTTTCTGTCTGATGTTTGATTTTTTGTGATGTCTGTACAGGACAATCACATAGTTTTACATCCAAACCGGATGCTAATGATGGGATGCTTTTGACAGTAAAAAGGAGTACAATTAATAGTTACCTTAGAGAGCAAAGTGGTACAATCTCAGGCAAACTGAGACCTGTGGTCTTCCTATATCTACACTTAATCTTGTGATACTTCCTACATTAACATTATAGGATATGCATCCAACTCCTGTTGATTCATAACTGAAAATGAACATTGGGATATGAGTGATACCTTACCAACAAGTTCTCTGAATAATAAAAATTAAAAGACACCTCTCTGCAGGACATTCTGAGAGTGCAGAATGTGAAGTTTCTTCTTTTGACCTCATGATATTTATTGGGTCAATCAAGAGGTGTCCCTCTCTTTCAGCATGGCACAGTTAGTGTTAAGGGAACCAGATTCTTTTTTGTTTTTAATTTTTATTTATTTTTTGAGAGAGAGAGCACATGCATGAGTGGGGCAGGGGCAGAGAGAGAGAAAGAGAGAGAGACTATCCCAAGCAGGCTCCACACTGTCAGCACAGAGCCCAATGTGAGGTTCCATCTCACAAACCATGAGATATGACCTGAGCCAAAATCAAGAGTCAGATGCTGAACTGACTGATCCACCCAGGCAGCCCAAGGGAACCAGATTCCTGAAGCAGAGCAAACCTTACCCTGCCCCGATTAATTTATGAGGAGAAAGAATTTCTATTGTGTCTCTTCATATTTTTGCTCTTTCCATTTCTTTTTTCAATACTGACGCTTTGGGATTCCTTCCTTTATAATTTCCTTTATATCATATATAGAACTCATGATTGCCAGGGACTTTTTTGTGTTTTTAACCCTTGGAAAATGTGCTACTTACTTTTGGCCTTCACAGTTTCAGATGAGAAATCCATTGTCATTAGAATTGGTATTTCTCACAGATGAACAAAAGGGAAGGGAAGCAAAAAGAATATAAAAACAGGGAGAAGGACAGAACATAAGAGACCCTTAAATACAGAGAACAAACTGAGGGTTGCTGGAGGGGCTATGGGTGGGAGGATGGGCTAAATGGGTAAGGGACATTAAGGAAGACATTTGTTGGGATGAGCACTGGGTGTCATACATACGGGGTGAATCGCTGGAATCTATTGCTGAAAACATTGTTGTGCTATATGCTAACCAACTTAGATGTAAATTAAAAATAAATAAATTCATTAAAAATAAAAGAATTGGTGTTCCTCTATAGGTAATACATCATTTCTCTTTGGCTGCTTTCAGCAATTTTTTTCTTTGTTGTTAGTTTACAGAAGTTTATTCATGATCTATCTCGGTGTGGATTTCTTTGTATTTTTCATATTTGTGGTTTGTTCAGCCTCTTGATGCCTATGTTTATGTCTATTGCAAAATCTGAGAAATTTTCAGGTTTTCCCATTTTTTAATTAGGTCATTTTCTCATTGCTGAATCTTAAGAGTTCTTTGCATTATTTTGAATACCAGTATTTTTTTTTTAATTTTTTTTCCAACGTTTTTATTTATTTTTGGGACAGAGAGAGACAGAGCATGAATGGGGGAAGGGCAGAGAGAGAGGGAGACACAGAATCGGAAACAGGCTCCAGGCTCTGAGCCATCAGCCCAGAGCCCGACGCGGGGCTCGAACTCACGGACCACGAGATCGTGACCTGGCTGAAGTCGGACGCTTAACCGACTGTGCCACCCAGGCGCCCCAGAATACCAGTATTTTATCAGATATGTGTTTTGCAGATATTTTCTCCTAGTTTGTGTCTCATTTTTTTCATGCTTGGAAGATTTTTTTTTTAAAGACTCCATATCAACTTCTAGAGATGAAAACTATAATGTCTGAGATTGAAAAACACATTGACTGGAATTAACAGCAAATTAAACAATACAGAAGATGGGGCGCCTGGGTGGCGCAGTCGGTTAAGCGTCCGACTTCAGCCAGGTCACGATCTCGCGGTCCGTGAGTTCGAGCCCTGCGTCGGGCTCTGGGCTGATGGCTCAGAGCCTGGAGCCTGTTTCCGATTCTGTGTCTCCCTCTCTCTCTGCCCCTCCCCTGTTCATGCTCTGTCTCTCTCTGTCCCAAAAATAAATAAACGTTGAAAAAAAAAAAACAAACAAAACAAAACAATACAGAAGAAAAGCAAGTAAATTTAAAGATACAGCAATGGAAAATATTCAAAATAAAACACAGTGAAAAAAAGATAAGTAGAGCATCAGTGAGCTATAGGAAACCTTTAAGTGGCCTAATGTGTATGTAATTGGAGTCTCTGAAGGTGGGAGAATGGGGAAAAAAAATTTGAAAAATATAAAGGCCATTTTTTTCTTTTTTTAAAAAAAAATTTTTTTTTAACGTTTATTTATTTTTGAGACAGAGAGAGACAGAGCATGAATGGGGGAGGGTTAGAGAGAGAGGGAGACACAGAATCTGAAACAGGCTCCAGGCTCTGAGCGGTCAACACAGAGCCTGACGTGGGGCTCAAACTCACGGACGTGAGATCATGACCTGAGCCGAAGTCGAAGGCTTAACCAACTGAGCCACCCAGGCGCCCCATAAAGGCCATTTTTTTCTAAATGCGATAAAAACTGTCAATGAAGAGATCCAAAAAGCTCATAACCTCAAGTACAAAAAACATGAAGTAAAAAAAGCACATTCTAATCAAATTGCTTAAAACATGTGATAAGGAAAAAAAATCTTAAAAACCAGAGGGTTAAAATAAATGCAATCCATAGAAAGAAACAAAGATAAGGATATCTGCTGATTTCTCACTGGAAACAATGCAAGACAGAAAACAGTAAATGAATAACTTGAAGGTATTGAAGAGAAACCTTTTAACCTAGATTTTTTTTACCCATGGAAAATCTTTCAAATTCGAAGATAAAATATTTTCCAAACATTAAAAAAAAAAATAGCTGTGAAATAATGTGTCACCATCAGATCCTAGCTATAAGAAATGTTAGAGGAAGTCCTTCAGGCCAGAGGAAAATGACACTAAATGGAAACTGAATCTGCACAGAGGAATCCCCAGAAATAGTAACTTCATGGGTAAATATAAAGAATTTCCATTATGATTTAGATTATTTTAGAAGATACTCAACTCTCAAAGAGAATATTGTGGTACTTATGATATATAAAACATATAGAATATTAAAATGAATGACAACAATAGCACAAAAGCCAGCAGGGAGAAGCCAAAGTATGCTGTTTTAGGATTCTTCTGTTTTGGATACTATAATATCACTTACAGGTAGATTGTAATAAAGTTGTATACTATAAACCTATTAGCCTTAAAACAACCCCTAAAATAATACAAAAGAGTTATAACTAATAAACATAAAGGAGACAAAAATGGAATCATTTCCAAAAGAGAACAAATTTGGAGGACATGGGACCAAAAAAGAAAAAAAAGTAGATCAAATAAAAAAAAAGACAAATGTAAACAGCAGGCAGATTTAAACCCGATGTCAATAATCATGTTAAATGTAAGTGGTCTAAATACCCTGGTAAAAGTTAGGGATGATCAGATTGGTTAAAAAAAGCAGGACCCAACTGTATGTTACTTACAAGAAAACTACTTTAAATACTGACAGAGAAATGGTTTAAAACTCAGAACATACAAATTTATATACCATGCTAACACTAATTAAAATAAATATGGAATGCTAAAATTAATGCTAAACTAAACATATTTCAGACCAAGCAATTTCTAAGGATGAAGAAACTTACTTCATAATAACAAAGGTGTGAATTCATTAGGAAGACATAAAAATTCTAAAATATAGCACCAAATAACATACACGATGCAAAACTTGATACACAATTGTAACTGTAAATTTTATTACTCCTCCCTTAATAATTGACAAAACAAATAGACATAAAATCAGTCAGGATGAATACTTTAAGATAAATAAGGACCAACAAAACTTAATTCTATCATCCAATTTGAATTAATTAATAACCATAAAGTATTCCACCCAACATCTTCTTTCCAAATACATTTTCTTTCCAAGTACACAAAGAACTTTCACAAATATAGACTATATTCTGGACTATAAATCAAGTTCAATTTAAATTAAATATTTAAGTTAAATTTAAATGAACACAAGTTAAACCAAGTGTGTTCTCTAACTACAATGGAATTATATTTGCTATTATTAGCAGGAAAACGTCTGAAAAATCCCCAAATATTAGGAAACTAAATAACATTCAAATAAATAACAAATAGACCAAAAAAGAAATCAAAAGGGGGGATAAAAACTGTAACATCAAAACTTGTGGGATGCAGGTAAAACAGTACTTAGGAAAAATTCTGTAGCAATACCCACCTCTTGAAAATAATAAGTATCTTAGGGAAACATAATGAGATAAAGAACAGAAAGCCAACAGAAAAAAAAGCAATAAAAGTTGTTTTTTGAGATAATTAAATATGTAAACCTGTTGTCAGAATGATGTGGAAGAAGTAAAGACACATTAACAGTATCAGAAATGAGAGAGGTGATATCTTTACAGAGTTTACAGATATTAAAATCTTAAAAAGATAAATTATGAATAATTATATGTAAATAAATTTAACAACTTGGATGAAATAGACAATTTTTCGCAAGACATAAAATGTCAAACTTCCTCAATAAGAAATAGATTATCAGATAGTCCTGTATCTATTAAAGTGATTGACCAGGTACTTAAAAACCTTTCTACAAAGAAAATTCTAGGCCTACATTACTTTCATGGGGAAATCTTACCATAATATTCAAGAAAACTGAAAAGAAGCACTTCTTCCAAACTCATTCTATGAGGCCAGAATTACACAGATTCCAAAATAAGATAAAGATATTACAATGAAGGAAAACTACAGAACAATACCTCTCGTTAAATAGACTTAAAATTCTTAACAAGTTTGTGGCTAATCAAATCCACGAAAAATGAAAATGATAATACATCATGATCCGTTGGGGTTTACCAGGAATTCAAGACCAGTTCTGCATTTGAAAAAATCATTTAAAAAAAAGTCAGCATGTCAATAGATTACAAAAGAGAAAATTTGGTATCTCTATAAATGGGGAACAAGCACTTGACAGACTCCAAAGCTCATCCTGATAAAAATCTCTTCACAAACTAAAACTGGAAGGAAATTTTCTCAATCTAATAACAGATATCTACCAAAAATCTAGAGTTAACATCACACTTAGTCACAAAGTCACAAAGACTGAAAACTTTCCTCCAAAGATCAAGAGTAAGGAAAGGCCATCTGCTCTCAGCTCTTCTTTTCAACACTGTACTTGGTGGTGGTTGTAGCCAGTATAAAGAGGAAAGAAAAATAAATAAAAGGCACCCCAGATTGGAAAGGAAGGCCTAAAATTGTCTTTACTCATAAATAACATAATCATCTTTGGAAAATCAAATGTAATCTGCAAAAAATCTTTTATGAATAATAATTGAATTTATCAAGATTGAAGTTTACAAAATAAATGTACAAAAATTCATTGCATTTCTATTCACTAGCAACAATTAGAAACTGAAATTAAAAGTATCATTTACAATAGCATCAAAAATAGACACGTAGGGATAAATCTGATAAAAGATGTGTAAGGTAAAGCACACTGAAAACTACAAAACACTGTTGAGAGAAATTAAAGATCTAAATAAATATAGACATATTCCATGTCTATTGACTGAACGATATCCACGGGTTAAAACATTAGTGTTCCCCAAATTGATCTACAGAGTCAAAGCAATTCTAATCAAAATCTCAACATGTTTTTTCCTTACTGAAACTGACAAGCAAAGTCTGAAATTTACAAAAAAGTGTAAAGGACCTAGAATAGCCAAAACAATGTTGAAAGAAAACAAATTTGGATGACTTATGCCATCTGACCTCATGATTTATTATAAATCCACATTAATCAAAACAATGTGGTATGTATGGCATCAAGATAAACAAATAGATAAATGGAAAAGAACAGAGAGACCAAAAATATATCCATACATATGGTAAACAGATTTTCAACAAAGTTGCAAAAGTAACTGAATGAAGAAAGGCTGTTTTTTTTTCAACAAAGGTATGGAAAAACCAGATGCACACATGAAAAAAAATTAGCTTTGATCCACACCTCACATCATATACCAAAATTAACTTTTAAAATATATCACAGACATACATGTAAAATGTAAAAGTATAACATTTCTAGTAGAAAATATAGAAGAAAATCTTTGTGGTCTTGGGCTACACAAATATTTCTTAGGCACAACAGAATAAAAGAAAAAAATGGATAAGCTGGATTTCACCAGTTATTAAATTCTGCTCTTTAGAAAGTATTGTTAAGATAATGAACTAACAAGATACTGACTTCCAGAAAATAATTTCAAATCATGTATACTATAAAGGATCTTATCCATAATGTATAACAACCTTTGAAAACTCAGTAAGGAAACAACTACCTGATTAGCGGTGCCTGGGTGGCTCAGTTCAATGAGCAGTTGAGCATTTGACTCTTGATTTCAGGTCCTGGGATTGAGCCCTGTGTTGGGCTCAGCACTGCTTGGGATTCTTTCTCTCTCTCCCTCTGCTCATTTCCCCCACTCAATGCTCTCTTTCCCAAATAAAATAAATAAAGTAAATACAATATTTTAAACCTACCCAATTAAAAAAAATAACCGTTTTGAAAAACACCTCATCCAAGAATGTATATGTATATATATATATATATATATATATATATATATATATATATATATATGGTAAATAAGTACAGAAAAAGATGCTCAGCATCATTAGTCCTTAAAGAAATGAAAAATAAAACCACGTTGAGATATCACTATACCTATTACAACGGCTACAATGAAAACAAATGACCGTATCAAGTGTTGACAATGACATGGAATAACTTTCATATGCTCCTGGTGAGAATATAAAATGATACATACACTCTGGGAAACAGTTTGGAAATTTCTCAAAACTTTAGGCATATACCACCTATCATATGACCTAACCATCTCACTCCTAGGTATTATCCAAGAGAAATGAAAGCATATGCACAGAGTCTTATGCACAAGTATCTTAGTAACTTTATTCACAATAACAAAAAAATAGAAACAACCCAAATATTCATCAAAGGGTGAATGGCTAAAGAAATTGTAGTATATTCATGCAACAGAATATTACTTAACAATATAAAGGAATGAACTCTTGGCATACACTGAAACATGGATATATCTTAAAATAATTATGCTGAGTGAAATAAGTATGACAAAAAATAGCATATACTGTAGGAATTCATGTATATAATTCTGAAGACAAGACAAACTAATGTATACTGGTAGAAAAGAGATTAGGGGTATGGGGGATTGGAATAGGAAGAGAATGGGCAAGAGGGAGGGATTACAACAAGACACTAGAGAACTTTGGGGAGATGACATATTTATTCATTATCTTGACTATGGCTGTGGTTTACAGTTGTATACTTATGTCATAACTTCTTAAATAGTATACCTTAAATATGTGCAATTTACCATAGTTTAATTATAACTCACAAAGTTGTTAAAATATATATATCAATAAATTTGCTAAACAAAAACAGATAAATAAATATAACAGATATCCAAGATATCAAAATGTAAATAAAACACATCTGAGGAAAGAATCTAAATAAATGAAAGGCACACTATATTCATGAACTGGAAGGCTTAATAGCATTCAGATGAAAATTTTCCCCAAGCTCGTCTATAGATTCATTGAGCAGTCTTATAGACTTATAAACAGACTTTATAGGGGACTTCTACAAATCAATAAGGAAAAGGTAGAGCAATAGGCAAAATATTTGAATAGGCACTTCGCAAAAGAAAAAAAAAACACACAAGTGAAAAAGAGCACAATTTCACTAATCATCAGAGAAATGCCAATCAAAACCATAAGATAGCTCTATGCAACCAATATACTGGGGTTTTTTTTTTGTCATTCTTATTCCACTGAACATAATTATTTTAAGATATATCCACGTTTCAGGGTATGCCAAGAGTTCATTCCTTTATATTGCTAGGTAATATTCTGTTGCACAAATACACTAAAATTTATTAACCATTCACCCTTTGAATATTTGGGTTGTTTCTATTTTTTCACTATTAACAAATATAGTTACTAAGAAAATTGTGTATAAGACTTTGTGCATATGCTTTCATTTCTTTTGAATAACACCTCGAAGTGAAATGGGTAGGTTATATGATAGACGGTATATGTCTAAATTTTGAAGACATGGACAAACTCTTTCCCAAAGTGTATGTACCATTTTACATGGGAAGTAAAAGGGTATGAAAGTCACTCCATGTTGTAAAAATAAAAGAACAGACAGTAACAAAGTTGGCATGAAATAGGGTTTCTCAACCTCAGCACTCTTGAAACTTTGGGTCATTTAATTATTTACAGTAGGGGGCTGTCCTATAGGATCTTTAGCAGCATCCCTGGTCTCTACCCGCTAGATGCTGGTAGCACTCACCACCCCCACCCCCATTTATGACCTCCAAAAATGCTTCCATATACAGTATTGCCAAATACCCTTGGAGGGGGAGCAAGATCCCTGCCGCCCCGCCCACTCACGGATAGCTATATGCACTGTTGGTAGAAATGTAAATTGGTGCATCCATTTTTGTACTACCTAACAAACCTGAACATATGTATAGTCTATGAACCAGACCTGGGTAGGTATTTAAATTCAAAGATACAGAGGCGCCTGGGTGGCTCAGTTGGTTGGGCGGCCAACTTCAGCTCAGGTCATGATCTCCGGGTCCGTGAGTTCGAGCCCCACGTCGGGCTCTGTGCTGACAGCTCAGAGCCTGAAGCCTGTTTCGGATTCTGTGTCTCCCTCTCTCTGACCCTCCCCTGTTCATACTCTGTCTCTCTCTGTCTCAAAAATAAATAAATGTTAAAAAAATAAAAAATAAATAAATTCAAAGATACATACAAGAATGTTCATACAAGCACTGTTCCTAATAACACCAAACTAGAAACTATCTATGTTCACCAATGAGAGAATGAAAAAATAAAACATAAGAAATGACCAATCTCCTTGTCCCGACTAACCTTTAACTCAGAGGGGAGCAAAATAGAAACTGGCTAATAAAAGATGCAGTATATTTAGTGTGGGTGAGGCTATGTAGCAGTGGTGAACAAACAAAAGACCCCAATGACTTAGAGTTCATTTCTTATTTTCATGACAGTTCATTTTAGGTTGACATGTATCTCTGCTCATCACAGTGATGCTGGCACACAGGCTTATGGAGGCTCCAATACACATGTCCAGAAGACACTGTCACGGTGTAAGCACTACATTGGGCCACTGTATGATGAGTGTCTTTTCATGGGTCACAATTGTCCCATCTTTAAATTGGGGATTAATGTTATGCAGGGAATCAATGTTATTCAGTATTTCTCAAGTTGTTTTCCAAGATTGTGTGTGTGTGGGGGGGGGGGGTATGTGTATGCATGTGTTGGAGGTTCATTCATACATCGAATTAGAAATTTTAATTAAAAAGTGTTTTTCCTCTAACATATGTTTCAGACAATGTACTTTTGCAAAGACCAGAATACAAGTAACTCCCAGTATTTTGCGTTGTTTTTTCTTTTGTTACTATACTCCTCTGAAATTGTCTGATTGACTACCAGACATGCCCTGGTCAAACAGCATCCTATTTTTGGGTTTGGATTTTCTGTAATGTGAATTACAGAAATGTAATGTGAAAATCACATTTTCTGTAATGTGATCACAAGCATCTTCTTGCTTGAAGGCAGTATGACCACTAGAGGGAAGCAGCTGCCAGACAGAGCAGTTTCTTTACAACACAGATAAATAAATCTCTCTGGGTCAGATTTTTTTTTTCAAGCATTTTTAGTGTTTATTCATTTTTGAGAGAGAGAGACAGAGACAGAGCATGAGTGGGGGAGGGGCAGAGATAGAGGGAGATACAGAATCAGAAGCGGGCTCCAGACTCTGAGCTATCAGCACAGAGCCTGATGCGGGGCTTGAACTCATGAACCATGAGATCATGGCCTGAGCCTAAGTGGACTCTTAATCGACTGAGCCACCCAGGAGCCCCTTTCTGGGTCAGATTCTAAAAGTTTGTTCTATCAGGGATTTTGGAGTCAAGGAAGCTGACTTTTTTCAAGCTTTTTTCATCAACTTTGAGCAAACTGCTTTCAGGCACTCTGAGTCTCTGGGTCCCCCAAGCTCACAGTAGGGTCCCTAAAGGAAACATGAGTGGCCTTTGTGTTTCTTTTCCTAACCTTGCCAGTAGCTGTCTTTGTAAGGCCCTTCAGTGTCCATTATTAAGCAGAACTGTGGAACAACAGTTCCTTCACAGGATCAGAGCTGACCTCTCCATCCAGACAGCTTAATCTTCCAGTCCTCATGAGACAGATCTAGTAGGGGAGTTTAGAGATAAATCTGTACACTAAAGCTAATTTGTCAATCCCCCCACCTCACCCCCCACTATGGGCAGACAAACAGATTACAATTAGATGAGCCAGGAACCTTAATAAATGCAGATGTCTTTAGTTAAATAAACAACTAATTCTTGGGATGTAAATATAAACAGAAGCATACTTCACAATTAGGGATGAATGATGAGCGAATGAGTCAGTAGAGGGTGGATTAAAGCAGTAGGTCTGCAATCAGGAAGTCTGAATCCCAGCGATCTCACTAATTGTTGATGTTTGGTAGATTATTTAGTCTCTATGAGCTACAGTTTCTTCATCTGATAAAGAAAGTGATGGTATCTAAATTTCAAAGTTGAATAAAGTGGGTTTTGTACTGAGCCAGGTACCTTATATAATACCTAATGGTTCATCTTAAGAAAAAGAAGGAGGAAGAAAAAGCAAACTTTGTGTGTTTGCTATCTGGTACAGAGGCGTAAAGGAGAGTTTCGGAGCATATCCAAAAACGTGTTCAAACCCCAGCTCTGCCACCTACTGGCTGTGTAACCTTGGGTCACGAGCAAAATGGAACCTCAGTTTCTTATTTGGAAACTGAAGGTACTGATGGCTGCTTTAGTTGAGATCTAAAGGAGATGACAAGGGAGGTGAAGAAGCTGGCATCAAATTGGTACATACTAAATTATTACTTTCCATATCAGATTATTTTCCAAATGCCTACAGATTAATACTATAATAGCAGCTCATCATTAGCCTTCTAAAGCAGGCATTATCATTCCCATTTTACACACCAAGAAACTGAGGGTTCAAGAGACTTGTTCAGAGGCACAGAGCTTAAAGTAGACAGTGTCTGATTTCTGACAAGTTTCCTTGCTCTAATGCCATTAGTTGTGCTATAGACATGTTGACCCCTGGTGACTTCCAGAGCAACCAACATTCTCTTTTATAGGTGCTGTTGTTACCTCTGCAGTGCCTTTCCAAAGCCACATTTCCTTCACGAACCATCCCTTTTCCTTGTAGTGTGTGCACTGGCTACATCTACCCACTAGATGGTGCCGATACCCTAGCTTTGGTTTACTTTGGTTTCCATCTTCTGTGAGTATTAAAAATTTACCTTCAACATCATCAGACCTAAATGTCTACATAAATCCCAGCTTGTGAGATGCATATACTTGTAAAGAATTTTTTTAAAAATATATTCAGGGTAAACTCTGGAGGCTTAGTTATCTTGCTTAAAAATGCAGACCAACCCTCTATAAATTCACTAGCTGAGGCCCTGCTATGGTCATGAGCAATCACAGCACTATGTGTGTCTCTGCTCCAGGGTGACTTGGAAAGTATTAGCAGCTTCTCCTCTGAGTGTATAGACTGGCGGGCCTGTGGGAGCCCACCAGCACTCCATGGCTCCTGCTTACTACTCTGTGAAAGGAGACGGAGTACAGGCTCAGCTCACAACTGATGCAAGCATAGAACAGGACATCCTAGAAGATTTGGTGACCTTCTTATCCTAAATTCTTCCCCTCATAGCCTGCCACAAATTTCCACAATACCATAATTTGAATAGGCATTGTACCCCTTTATTATTATAACAATAGCGACAATCAACCTCTGTATAGTCTTATAGCATTTACAAAGCATGCCTCTCTCAATTATTTTATTTAACACACTTGAATGAACAGGGTCAGGGTTGTTTACCCCATTTCACAGAGGAGAAATTGAGATCCAAAGAGTGAGTTCCTAAGAATCTATAAGCTATTTAACTAACATGCCAGAATTGAACCCGAGTTCAAGTGTCATCCTCATGTCACTACATGAGAAAGAAACCTGTAGTACATTCCAAGCAACAAATTTATAATGAGAGTTCCCCTACTGCTATTCCTTTTCTTTTCCAATTGTCTCTGAATTTCACCTCTCCCCCAAATCCAGCATCCCTGGAAGGAGAACATAGCCCTCCTTCCCTGGCCCTTTCCCATCTTCCATTCTAGCGCCCAGACCAACAGTAAATGTTGTGGTAGGCAACAGAGAAGGCACTGTCTGTGTTCCATGTACAGAGCACCAGAGCTGGAAGGGATCATTGGGATTATCTCATCTAACCACCCCTTTATATGTAAGGAAACCAAGCCAGGAAGAAGAAGAAATATTCCTATATGTGATGCCATGGGATTATCTCAAATGACCTACTTTTCATGAAAGCTAGTCTACACCTTGGTATCCATTAGTTTGGAAACTATGTTCATGCCAACTGCCTTATCCTTTAAAATAGTATCTAATTTTAAATTTCCACTAATGCAGCTGTCTCCCCACATACGTATGAACAATAACCAAATAAATTTTTTACTGTGAAATCTCACTAGAGTTGAAATCTTTATGTCATCACTTTCTTACTTTAGGGTCTAAATTAAAGCAAATTCACCGGAAATCTGAGCTGTAATTGGCCTATTTATTTATTTATTTATTTATCTCATACCCTTTGTCTTGCACACGATCTGTGTTATTGAACTAATCTCAATGTATCATGCTTGCGTTTCTCCTTGCTTGATTCTCCCATGGAGCAGAATATCGAGGACAAGAGCTACATCTTAGAAATCTTTGTAACTCCAGATGCTAGTATAGTTTTTGGCAAAGAGTGGATGATCAATAATTAATTTTGAGGAATTGAATTATACTGCATTGAACTGGACCTACAGATTACAAACCACCTCCTTGGACATACGTCATCAGGATTTTTAAATCCAGATGGGACATGGAAAAGATATCTATTAATAGACATTTAGGGTTTAGCAAGCACTCTCCTTCTGTCCCTAAGATCCTTGCTTTCTGACCAGTCAGATAAAGGCAGATGCACTAAAGATTAAGCTATACAGAATTTGGTAGTTCAGTAAATATTTACTGAGCTCCTTCTATGTGGAAAAGTAAGTGATCAAGAGTTCTAAAGACTGTAAAATTCCTACAGGGCAGCAACGTAGCAGCCACAGTGATAGGAAAGCTAGCCTAGTGCTGGGTGGACATAGAGCACCATGCTCAGAGGGAGCAAGGACTTTAAGGTCTTCTGTTTCAGTCTTCCATTGTACAGTTACATTGTACTTCCACTGTACAGACTGGGGGGGGGGGACGTGGCCACAGTTCCCCAGTGAATGAGTGACAAAACTAGAATCAGAGCCCAGTCTCCTGACTTTCAGCCTAGTGCTCTTTTCACCACATTTCTTGAAAAATCCACTGTGCACCTGGCCATGCTTTTCTTTCAGAATCCAGCCACTATTTTGATTTCTCTGCATGGCAGGCAGCCAAGAGCCTTGAACTTCTCCATGTTGCCATTTTGCCCTCTGCAGAATGGGATATTAAAGTATTCACTTGGGGGACGGGTCATGGGGTTCCGTCAATAAATGTTTGTGAATTGCTCTGAGCTATTTGGGCCACAGGGACTCCAGAAATGGGAGACCCCAGTGGTGGTGGTGGTGGTATCTGAGCCCTTTTTGAGGTCTTGCCTTTGCTCTGCAGAATTAAAGCGATGGTTTAAGTGATAAACTATTCCTTATGAGCTGTATTTGTGTTGAAAGCACAGCATGAGTCCCCTGAGCGCTTCCTCTCACACAACCACAGCTATGCACCAATTCTCCTGGGCTCAGAGATGGAACTTCGGTTAAATGCATGGAATTTATTCTTAGTCCTTTTCTTAATTACGACTTTATTTTTATTTCTCTTGCCTTCTCTAGGGGAGGGGTTAGAGAGAAAAGGAAAAGGAAGGAAAGAGGCAGGGAAATATGTTATAGATTCAAGGGGCTTTTTTGTTGTTGTTTGTCTCTGAGCTGCTCTCAGTCAGCAAAGTAGAGGGATTTAACGGATCTTGCAGAGATGCAAACTTCATTCCAATGAAGCCAGAATCCAGAAGACATGTAACAAACACAATGAAAACATATCTTGAGGTGAGGCAATCATTATTTGACTAATAAATCCCCTGGGCTGACAGAAAAAAGATGGAACCTGTTATGCACTCATCATTTAAGTCATTAAAACAAGGGGGTGGACGTTCAGGGTAAGAGGACTGTGTAGTCATGCTGAGGATGTTTCAGCAAATTGCTATGTTATAAGCAACTCCATTGCTACCCCAGGTTAGTCATGTAGCCTTCCCTCCTGTGTCCAATCTGGCATCCTCAAAACACTGAAAATCCCATCACTCTCATGCTACGCTCTTTCTCTTGTTCAAAATCCAGGTCAGAACATGTCCACTGAATGCTTCTATCGATGTCCTATCTCAGTGAGTATCCCTCAATACCCAGAGCTCCTTTAAAGTATATAAATAACTTGTGTGTAGGCACATTTCTCGTTCTCCTCTGCTTCCTCCTCCCCTTCTTCCTCCTCCTCCTTCTGTGTCTTCTTTCTCCCTGTACTTTTTATTTTTCTTTTTCATCATGATCATTATGCCTATGTTCTGGCATACTTGGTAAGTCTACAGAGGAAGGGGGTAAAATGAAAATGGACTTCAGAGGGAAATATCTTACTTGTGAGCTCTGGCCTTGATAGGGACTAGCTGTGGGAAAGTGAGAAAATCCTGAAAACTACACAGGACTTAGTACTCATCCACAAATTGGAGGAAATAATCAGTTGTCCAAAGGCTTCTTTGCGAGGATAACCCAAGAGGGTGAATTAAAACACCGCAGTGCAACCTGGGTTGGAATGAGCACTTGACAAATATGAGTTTCCACAATCTCCTTTGACCTTGGGCTCAGATGGTGAGAGACTTCTAGCTCACACAAGCCTATTTATGTGAAGATATGTATGGCCTAGGGGAGTTCCAAGGGAACATCTAGGCGCTTCCACAAACCCTGCTCCCTCTTTACCCTCTTTTCTGCCATGGAACAATCAAACCATCTGACCAATTTGTGGTTAGCGTAGTGTTTAAGTAAAGGTAGGTTAAGGAGGAGGAGAAAACTGGGATGGAGCCCCACTGCTTTACTAACTCTGTGATGTTGGGCAAATTTTACCTGAGCTCCAGTTTCTGCATCTACAAAAATGGGGCTATTACACCTCATATACCTTTGTGGTGGGTAGCCAGTGAATGTGAAGCACTTCAAATAGTATCTGGCACACAGTAAACCTGGTTACTACTATTCTTCCAAGAGTGGCCCTGAGAAGGTAAAAGTGCCATCAGATGTCAGTGGAATGAGAAGAAATGCTGAGCTGGTGGAGACCTTGCTTGCTTCCTGGCTGGACTGTGCTTCACCTCCCTCACTCACTTATAACTAACCGGTATTGCATATACACTTTGGCCCAGCTCAAGTGTTGCCTGCTCTATGAAGCCTTGCAATTCCTTCTTCCTCTTCCTGTCCACCTAGAGAAGTGGCCGCCCTTTTCTCTGAGCTGCCAGAGCATTAGGTATCCTTTTCTGTGTCAGTGAGCACTATATAACTGGCACCATAAAAAATGAATACTCAGGGGTCATTTTCATGCCAGGACACAAGCTCCTAAAAGGCACAGGCCATAGCTATTATCTTTCTCTCTATCTCTTGGCCCAAGTTGATTTATTCTGTGCTCATGAAACAAAGACTGGTGGATGAATGGTTTATCAGTTGCAACTCAAATGTCTCAGTATTGTGATTTTCGGGACTATATGGGATTCTTTGCAAATGAAGTGTCAGGACCAATGAGATGTGATGAACCATGAAAAGTTATCTGGCCTCTTCAAAACATCCAGTAAGATATTTTAGACAGTGGTTTTGAACTTACTCAGTTCAGCCCTTCAGAATAAAGTATGATCACTGATTTGTATTAGCTCCTGTTGATACTTAAATGGCAAACGGATATACTAAGGAAACAAAAGGAGCAGCTTGCCCATATCCTGAGTTAGTTATTGAAGTTGTCAAAGTAACCCAATGTTGCTGAATGCTGTCACAGAACAGACTGAAAGAAAAACAGCTATATCTCAAATGCCCAGGGACTGAATGGGTAGAGAGGTTTCATTGTGTTGGTCATAAATAGCTTTCACGAAGTTAGAGTGCTTACTTGAACCCTACTTGAACTAGCTGGATGCTGATGCATTCACTACTCAGAGAATTTCTTAAAGGCTTTGAGTTGCTCCCACTTCTTGTCATGGAATGAGCCAATTTTTATGTCTGTTTATTACTCTGTAGCCCAGCTGGACCCCAGAAGGATGGGCTGCTGTGACCATGGAAAATAACACAAATGCACAGACACCAAAATGAAGCCAGAGATCTTCTAGAGACTTAGATAAACATTTAGTCTCATAAATAAATACATTATCAGACCACACAAAGCTCTTCCTACCCGGTCTCTTCCTCAGAAGTCACACTCCAAATTGCTTCTTTAATTCATCCAGGTTCAGACAAGGTATTTATTGATTACCTACTGGGTGGGAGACCAATCCCAAGCTACATGTTCCAAAAAACACAGTGGCAGAAGATATGGTCCCTTGCTGCTTCTACCATTTTGGAATTGTATGTATAGTGGCAGAATGCACAAACTTAAATCAATCAGTAACAAATGCAAGCCAGGATGAATACTATCTTGTGATATATTGGGAAATGGATTGCATAGTAAGAGATCTGAGTCCCAGAGCTGCGAGCAAGTTGCTGGAAGACTGTTTGTTTGCTCATTTGATAAGCAAACAAACAAACACTTACCATGGATCAGGTACTGAGGATAACTTGAACGATTCATTTAATTTGTTTATTCATTCACTTACTCAACAATTATTTAAGGATTATATAATAGATGAAGCATTGTGGTAGGTGCTGGGGAAGGGGGAAAGATACAGTCCCCACCTTCCAGGGGTCAGGCTCCTCATCAGTACGGTGTGTGTTTGGGTGAGAAAGGGTAGTGGTCTCTAATGTCCTTTCTGCCAAGAATATGCTAAGCAGTGGACTGGAAGATTTTGTGGTTCATTTGCTAAGAGTCAAGTCAAGAAGAAAAATGGTCATTTGTAAAAATGGAATAAACCACTGAACTTTGAATTACAGACTTTTGGATGGGAATCCTCCTAGAACCTCAAAGCACAGCACTAATATGCCTATGTGTTCCTTTAAGAATCCAAATCAATCCTGTTCATCCCCTTGTACATATACATTTCTTTATATTTTACAAGGCACTTCCATGTGGACAGTTTTATTTGCTCTACATAGCAATCTTATGAAGTCAGGGGTTTAACATCCTTTTTTAAAGATAAAGAAACTGAGGCCACAAGTGGTTGGATTTGCTTACTAATGTCTGTGAGTAGAGCAGGGGCCAGAACCTAGGTCTCTGACCTCCCATTCTGGTGCTTCTAAAATAACAACAGTATTTATTCGTTTGGTATGTGTGTTTCAAGGGCCAGTTATGGCCCAGGCATTTGGCAAAGCCTGGGAAAGTCGTGAAGAACCAGCCAGTAATCTCAATGATTTTACCATCACTTTTCCTCTAATTCTTGCTCAGAATTAACAGGAACTCATACTGCTTTGTAGCTTATAGTATAGTTTTATATGTCATTTAGTATGGACTAGTAGGGGTGCCTGGGTGGCTAAGTCAATTAAGCATCCGACTTCGGTTCAGGTCATGATCTCACAGTTCATGGGTTTGAGTCCCGCATCAGGCTCTGTGCTCAGAGCCTAGAGCCTGCTTCAGATTCTGTGTCTCCCTCTCTTTCTGCTCCTCCCCTGCTCACATTCTCTCTCTCTCTCAAAAATAAATAAACATTAAAAAATTTTTAGAAAAAGTATAGGCTAGTAGACCATAAGCTACTTTTAGTCAAGTGCCAGGGAGGATAAACAACACCTGATAAAGCATTTTCATTTCTTCACATCAATTCAATTGATATTGACAGCAATGTATATGTCATTATTCCTACTCACTGGCAATGAAGTATAGATTCTGAGAGACTCAAAGTTACACACATGGTTAGTATAAGATTCAGAATTTAATCCTAAATCATTTGTCAACCAACACTTTTTTATGTCCACTCCCTAAACATACTCCATCCCACTGTGCCATATATAGGGGCTAGGAAAGTGCTTTACCTAGAGTGACAGCTCAATCAGTCGTTGTAGAATAGATTAGACATGGAATAATTTTGATCTGTGAATGGGCAACACATTCATCCCCTAACATCTAACTGTCACTAAGTTTAAGATACAGCTTTCCTTGTATAAGAAGAATTCCATGAGAGTTTGAGATATAGGGAAAGAGTAAGAAGAAAGGAAACACTGAAAGATGAAGGAATGTTACAGAAAGACCAAAGGCTTTGGAGTTAGATCTATAATCTCAGTATTGCCACTTACCTGTGTATACCTTCAGGCAAGTATCTTAACTCTCAGGTCTTATGGGGGTGTTAAGCAGATTGAGGGCAATATTATATGGTAATAAGCATTTAGCACAGTGCCTTGTCTATATATAATACATACTCTAAACACTTTTTCATTCAAATGAGAGAACTTCAAGAGCAAATACAAAGTTGTAAGGAAGTATAAAGTATCTGGGGGGAAAGTTTAAGGAAGATCAAGTATCACAGGAAGATATGAAGTTGAAAGAGTAATTTGGGACCAGATCTTAAAGAGCCATTAAAGCCATTCTAAGGGTCCATATCCTCTTGCTACAAGGGGTTTATAACCAATTGGGTCTTTTACAAACATATTGTAGGGATAAGCAGGGAAGAGCCTATAAGCAGAAAGATGTTGGAAAGCTACACAAAAATGGAGTAGCATTTACAAAGATAGTTTCCCCCTAATTTGACTTTAGTAATGGCTGATAGCAAAAGTGTCTGGTGCCCAAATGAATAAAACCTGAACCACTCCGAGTTCCTCCAAGACACAAATCTTTATCCACTGCATGGTTGGAAAAGGGTATGTGTGTGTATGTGAGTGTGTGTGTGTGTGTGTGTGTGTGTGTGTGTATTATGATAGATTAGCCTTTTTGGACTGTGGCCACACCATAGAGGGTTTTCTAATGTATTTTGAGTTCTAATTGGCTACAGCATTTGGAAAAATGTACAGCAAATTGCTCCGTTAATCAAGGTAAATCAAGCTGATGTCATGGATGCTAAATATATGTCTTTGCAGTAATACTACTTACATGGCTGGAACCAAGGCTGCTGTCAGTATTTCCACTTGACAGCCCTGCATTCTCAGAAGGAGCTCATGGCTTATCTCTGAAAGCACTCAGTGGTCCATTTCCGAGGCTGGGTTCCCAGGTCCGTCTTTCCACATCTAAGAAAGGGGTCTTAGGAGAGGGCGAGACTGCCTTCTTATGTACAAACTCAAAGGCAGTGGGAAGGAGGCCACACCACAAAGGCTAGGAAGACAGGGAAGTAGATATCAAAGGCAGATGATTTCAAGAAGCCAGAAGGACCCTGGCATGCCACATCCCTTGGCTGGTGAGGGAATTTAGGGATAGCAGAGAACTTTACTGAGATACAGAAGATCATAGAATGGAATAATGCTTAAAGGTCATCTGGTCCTCTTGACAAAACCCCTGAAGCACAGCTACAGAAAAGAGTTTACCAAAGAACACACAGCAAGTTAGTTTCAGGGCTAAGATTAAACATTTGGTGACCTGACTTCTCATGCAGTGCTCTTTCCAAATTATAGAAAACATTGCTATGCTTTTTTTTCCTTTTCCTTCTTTCTTATAATCCCTGATATTCATTATTATCCCTAATGCTCACTATTAGCCAGGCTGTGTTATAAGCACTCCATATTATTGCAACCATCTGAGGTTAATATTACTTTTATTCTCATTTTAAAAGTGAAGAAATGGATATGGAAAGAAGGGAGGTAACTTAGCCAAGGAAATCCTTCTAAGGAGTGCCCAAAAAAAGAGACTCAAATTTGAAAATATGTAACTCATACGCCTATGCCCTTCATCATCATGCTAAACATCATTATCAAGTTTCCATCATGTTTCCAGTCTTTTAATATGGTGCTATTTACTTCATACACAAGATTTCTAAGCTTCACAATGATGCTCAGAGGCATAGATGATGAATCTCTTACAAGATGAAGTGAAGCAATTTGTTGAAGGACACAGCTAGATCCAGCCATAGAACCCATGGATATTTCTGGGAGTCTGATAATGGAGATAAAAGACAGAACTAAAACTCAGCTGGGTCCCTGAATTCTTTTTCCTGATCTTGACCAGGTTCCTTTTCCTCTCTGGGCCCAGTTAGCCATTTGTATCACGAAGACGCTGAGGTTCCTGGCTCAGTGGTCAATAGTGGTCTAAGGTCAATAGCAACAGCAGCAACAACAAAGCAGAGGGAGAAAGAAATCCAAGAATACACATGAAGATCCTCTAAAACCATGAAAGATGACTGAAAGAAAGGGTTTGGGGTGAAAAAAGGGGGTAAAAAAATTCATCCTCAGGTCAGTTTTGGAAGGTTATCCGTGGCTTGGGTGGTGCCCCATCAGGACTAGATCAAAAGCAGAAGAGTGTTGCAATCAGCTGTTTGTGTACAGATGCTGGCCTCCAAATTCCCACATGGGAACATCTGCTGGGGACATCCACTTGACAAATAAGCAGGCAATTAGGTAGCAGATCCATCTGTGCCAAGAACATGGGACCACCAGCAGCGGAAGGCTGCAACAGGGGGAGAGGGCCATGCTGGGAAAGATGCTCTTATGTTCATATGAAAGTCAGACTATTGATGGCAGAAGAAAGATAGGATCAGGGATAGAATTCAACAGAGAAGATCATTTGCTTCTTGTTTTGCCGCATGGCTTCATGATCCTCAGTCTTTGCTCTACATTATAATCATCTGCAGATTTTAAATACCTGATGCTCAGGCTGTGTCCCAAAATGATTCAATCACGTTCCCTTACAATGAGGCATAAGCAACAGTGTTTCCTGAGGTTATCCCAATGTGCAACTAAGACTGAAAAACAATGGTCCGGTAGTCTCCAAATCTAACCACTAAGGTTGGTGACACAAAGACAGTGGTCTACATAAAGCTATCAGCTTTATTCCATGATGCTTCTCTTTGAAATATGTGTTTTGAGTTTATAAAATCCTCATTTCAGTGGTCTAGGACTCAAGCAAAGTCCATCTACTCTGTGAAACAAATATAAACTACCTTTGTATCATCTGGTACCAGATGATCTTAAATAAGTTGGTTCTCTCTCCACAATTCCATTACCTTATCTGTTTTGGAGTGTTCACTGGGGAGTAAAATGTGATTACATATAATCAAATGTTTAAAGCAAGCCTGGAACACAATAGTTACTCAATAAATGTGGTTGAATTACAATCCAAGGTGTGCATGCGCATGCGCACGCGCACACACACACGGAACAATTTGGGCAAGTCAGTTTGGACACTGTTCTTGATGCTATCAGTACACTATAGCCAATTGATCACCAATCTTGTAATTTATATCCTCAATTTTTTTTTTAAGTAGGCTCCAAGCAGAGACCAACTCAGGGCTTGAACTCAGAACTCTGAGGTCAAGACCTGATCTGGGATCAACAGGCAGATGCCTAACCTACTAAACCACCCAGGCACCCCACCCCCAAATATTTTTAAGCCCATTTCTTTCTCTGTAGTCTCACTGCTAGAGTTAATACTCTCATCATCTCTCACCCAAACCACTGCAGCAGCTGAGATCTAAAAGCTCTGTATCCCTAACCTTTGTAGAGCTGAATGTGTTCTATACACCACAGATGGAGGGATTCACAACAAACAAGTATCACCCCAGCTCAGAACCTTCCAGAGATTCCCTATTATCCACAGGACAAAGACTAAGCTCTTTGATGTAGCATAGAAGACTCTCCATGACCTGTTCCTGTTGATCTTTCTATACTCACATTTATAGAGCTTTCCTGTCTACCTCTCCTCCTCTCCTACCATAACCAAGTCCATATCCCAATGCTATCAATCTTTTATTTTCCTCAGCATACACTTAGATGTTCTACACATCAGACCCTTTCCTATCCTGTTTGCTCATCTCAGAATTCATTTCTGACCTTCATTCATCACCTAGCTAACATCCATCTATTTCCTAAGCTCAACTCAGGCACTCCTTTCTTCAGGAAGCCTTCCCTAAATCCCTTGGCCTTGGTTTACATTAGGTGCTATACCTTGCACTTTCCCCTACCATTTCACATTCTGCTAGAATTTTCCAACACATTTCCATATCTCATCCATTAGACTGTTAGTTCTTCTATGACAAAGGCCTTTCCTGATCCCCTACTATATATACTCAGGATATAGAAGATATAGATACTACTTTGACCCATAAGAGATGCACAGTCATTTATACAATTTCAGCCCAGTGAACCTGAGACACTGTAGCGAGTTTTGTTCCCAATGAAGAGGCTCTGTGCTCTTTCATGGTTTCTCTTATGCTTACCCATGGGGAAAGGCCATAACTGGGGGATCTGTGTTCAAATTCTGCTGGTCAGTCAGTTCCTAACTAAGGCCAAGGTCCTGAAGGCAGTCCTCTGGGAATCTTTTTGCAGACAGGAATGGAGCCACGCAGGAATAGATCTCAGCCTTATTTCTTTCCCCTGAACCAAACTGGCTCTGAGTAATGCCTTTGCGATCTTAACCACATCCTCTTCTTCCACTGCCAAAAAAGGGGGTGGCTAGAGATAAACCATAGCTCAAGCTCCAAGACTTCAGGGAAGGTGACCCGCTTGCTGGGTCGGGGCCATATTTTAGGAAGGCTCCTTCAACTCCCTTGGGTCTTAGATTAAACTGTGTCCTTCCAGCCTTATAAAAAATGGGCTGTCAACAGCAAGTCAGAAAATATTAATGAGGTGGGCAAGAGATGCCCCCCGAAGGGGGAGGATTGCAGAAATTGCTGAGAAAACACTCAGGAGGATGATATTTCTAAAGATTTTGCCCTCTACTTCTAGTGACTTTCATACAAAGTTACTGCTGATTCCCCCAACTGCATTGGAAATATTTAGATTCTATATTTGATTTCAAAAAATTAATCATGATTTGAATTGGAAGGGATGTCAGAGATAATCTGGGCCAATCCAAGAGCTTTTGTTTTTCCAAAGGGAAGCAGAGGATTTTGTTTTCCTGGCTGCGCAACATTTAATGTCCTCTTGTTATCCAGACTCCCATTTTCTTTTGGCGGGTCTGTGGCAGACAGAATTTGAAGATGACCCCTAAGATTCCTGCTCCCCTGTACATTCTGTATGTAAAAAACCAATGGACTACAATGGTATCTCACTCTCATAATTAGATTAGCATCAGTCAACTTTGAATTAATCAAAAAGGAGATCATTCTGGGCACGTCTGATCTAATCAGACGGGCCACTTAAGAGAAGGTAAAGTGTCAGACACTCCTGACATTGAGGATTAAAAAAACAACAAAACAAAACAAAACAAAACAAAACAAACCTGCCACGTTGTGAGAAGACAGGACCATGTGGCAAGGACCTCGAAATGGCCTCTAAGAGCTGAGAGAGATCCCTGGCCAAAAGCCAGCAAGACATTAGGGACTTTGGTCACACAACCAGAACAAACTGAATTCTGCCAACAACCACATGAGCTTGGAAAAGGACTCTAGGCCTCAGGTGAGACCACGACCCTGGCTCACACCTTCATTTCAGCCTGCTGAGGGCCTCAGCATAGAATGTAGTTACACTGTACCTCGATTTCTGACATACACAAACTATGAGATAATAAAATGTCATTTTAGCTGTTAGATCTGTGGTGATTACACAGCAACAAGCACTAATACAGAGTCCGTTTCTTTACAGTTGGTCACATGAGCAAAATATGTCACCTATAGCTTCAGGAATGGAATGTGACCCAAGCTGAAGTAAGGACCGTGCTCCATCCTCCCATCCACAGTAACTGGCTCAAGATGGGCATGTGAGTCAAATTGTGCCTATGATAATCAGGCCTAGGGCTTTTATGGGATTTGTTCAGGAAAGAACAGTGCTCTATTTTCACTGAAATTGAAGCTGGGGGCATTTAGCTCTGGAGCTGATGTCAACCGTACTGCCAGCATGTGGATTTGGGGAATGAAGCCAACATTGAGAAGAAGAGATTTCAGCAATGGAGGAAAACAGATTTTTTGATGTATCAAAGAAGTCCTGGATCAGGCTGAGCCTAAAGGAGAGATTACCTGTGGAGGTTTCAATGACATGAGGCTGGAACTTCCGCATTTAGCTTAAGATAATTTGAGACTAGGTTTTTGTTCCATGCAATATGAAATGCTCTGAAATGTGGGACAACTTGGGGCCAGAGAAGGAATATGTTGACCCAATCACACAGTTAACAAGTTGCAAATATGACATAAAAGGAACCAGATCTCCTGGTGCCCAGTCAAAAGGACTTAGCCTTATTGCTATGCTGAGTACCTCCCTGGGAACCACAAATTATTGATTTCCCAGGAAGAAAATACAACAATAATGGCAATAACAACAACTACAGCTCAGTGAGTGTTAATTATGCGCCAAGCTCTTTGTTATGAAGTATATATAGTATCTAATTTTACATTCCTATAAACTTTTTGAATTTTGTATCTTAATCATCTCTTTTAAAGATGACAAAAGTGAAGCTCAGAAATGTTTACCAACGTGAGCAGGGAAGGTCACATAGCTAATAAGTGGAGGAGCCAGAATTTAATCCTTATCTGTCTGGCTCCAAAGTCTATTCTCTTAACTATTGTGTTCATTGTTGCTAGGATTAAAGAGAAACAAAACAAACCTCGGGGATATTTCTTTATTACTTCAAATTTATTGCAAGAATATGTCATAAAGGAGGGTTTTTTTATTATTATTAATGCAGATCTGCAAAGATTGGTTTGTATTTCTCAGCCAATCAGCACTTCCATGCTTGAAGAAATCTTTAATCCCTAACATTGGATAATATTAAGTTCCACACCTCTAATTCCTTTTTATTTTAAAGATTATACAGGAAGTATTTTTGGAAGGAGAAAAATGCAACTTGCTGTGTAGGAAAAAAAAAAGTCAAATTAGCAGTGGGACACTTGTATTCAAGTCCTTATTCTGCCTAGAAATCTCCTGGGCGGATCTTGGGCAAATCACCTTTCTCCACTGGCCCGTTTTCTGATCTATAAAATCAACACATTTATGTTAAAATGGATGAAAAAGCTTTTGTGTATAGAAAATGTCTTCCATTATGAAGATACTTTGGTGGGACTCCGAATAATCCAGAAACTTTTTCGGCTAAAACAGCATTGACTTCAATTTGGATCCCTTGATGGGGTCCTGGAATATCTCTGAAATGTTCAGGCACTGAAAAGTCACTGTGCCCAAGTTATAAAAAATATGGTACATTTGTTAAGTACTTATCTGTTAATATGCTTACATCATTAATTATTGCATCTTTACTATTTATTAAACATACTTCACAAAAAGTTAATTAACTTCACTAAGGAACAGAGCATAAACACAAGATCACCTGACACCAAATCTTATCTATCTGTTCCAAGCCAAAATGTTCCTAGTTGACTCCTCCCCCATATCAGCTTCTTCAGTTTTAATTTTTATATCTTATTGTAAGTCATCTGAAGCATTATATGGAATAAGACATGGCACAAATCAAAATGAAGTAAATTATCTTGGTTTTCTGAGACAACAATACACAGTAGTGCCTAATGGGATAAGGGAAGAGCTGATTTTCCTTCAAACAATCTTTTTGGCTTTTTTTCCTTTGCATGATAAAGTCACCTTTTTAAAATAGAACTTTATTTTTAAAAACAATTTCAGATTTATAAAAAGACACAAAAATAATACAAAGAGTTCCTGTATACCTGTAACCAGTTTCCCCTATTATTAACTACTTACACTGATGGTGGTATTTTGCTACAAATAATGAACCTATATTGATACATTATTATTAACTAAAGTCCATACTTTATTCATATTGCCTTAGTTTTTACCTAATGTAGTTTTTCTGTTATAGTTTCTCATCCAGGATACATTTAGTCTTCATGTCTCCTCAGGCTCCTCTTTGCTGTGATCATTTCTTAGATTTTCCTAGTTTTTGATAATCTTGACAATTTTGATGAGTACTGGTCAAGTATTTTGTAGAATGTCCCTAAACTGGTATTTTTCTGATGTCTTCCTCATGACTAGACCAGAGTTATGGGTTTTGGGGAGGTAAAGTGCTATTCTTGTCACACTGTATTAAGCAGATTGGGTCAACATGTCTTTATTGCCATTGGTGGTGACTTTGATTACTTGCCTCAGCTACAACAGTGCCCTTTAAAGCTTACAGTTTCTACCTTCTCTGAGTTCTTCCTTTCTCCATCTGTAATCTATTGGAGCAATATTCTATATCAAACTATCCTAGATGGCTGGGAGTTATGATCTTAGCCAACAGGATTCTACGGCAGTCTGCTGACCAGGGATACTTTGGGAGCATGCGAAAAGGAGGTGTTTTGACTTTCCTGACAGTTTTTTCAAGTGCCTCCTTTACTGTAATACAATTCGCCCAAGAGGCTACACTTTGAATCTGTTGAATAGCCAATGGTTTTAAGATGGATTATATTAGCAATAGGTTGTAATATATGTGTTTTTTGGTTTGTTTGTTTTTGGGTTTTCTTTTGTTTTGTTTTGTTTTTTTCTTTTTGTTTTTGTTTTGCCATAGGATAAGGAGTCAGAGGCTGTGAATGTTGTGTTTCCCACTCATGTTACCAGGGAGAGCAGATAGGCTTTTTGCCCCTTATTATAATACCTGCATTCACATAGGACTTGAGCTTTTAAAGTCCTTTTACATATTTAATATACACCTCCAAATTTGTTCAATAAATACTTCTGAATAAATGAATGGATATGTACATTCCCAGCTCAAGGCAGTACTGTAAAGCTGAGAGTTTAGATTTACATAGAACTGGGTTTGAGCTTACAGAGCTTACGGACCCTGGGATCTTTAGTAAGAGAGATGATTTTCACAGGCTTTCATTTTTTTTTTTAACTTTTTAAATGTGTATTTATTTTTGAGAGACACAGAGACAGAATGCAAGTGGGTTAGGGGCAGAGAGAAAGGGAGACACAGAAGCAGAAGCAGGCTCCAGGCTCTGAGCTGTCAGCACAGAGCCCGACGCGGGGCTCGAACCCCCAAGCTGTGAGATCATGATCTGAGCCAAAATCGGATGCTTAGCTGACTGAGCCACCCAGGCGCCCCCCTGGGCTTTCATTTTTATAGGGTGGTCAAATGAGGGAAGAGAGTTCAATGCAACAATGCATGCAGAATAACGGACACTGAGATGACACCTTATACTTTTGTTACCATGTAGGAATGGAACATTTACCCAGTGTTTGAATTGATATAGTAAATAATGATTACAGTGCCCTTTAAAATAGTATCACACAAATCAATCTCAAAGGGAGGGGTTACTGTTACTATTATCATCACCACTTGACAAAGAAGGGAACCAAGGCTCAGAGAGGTTAAGTAAGTTGCATGAGGGAGCAGGCAAGATTTGAACTCAGTGCAGAAAAGCCCTAGATTATAATCATGTACCCTTTTCTCTTCTGGAAAGAATCTCCTTGCTGAAGTAACTGCAGTGCTCTGTTTGCAGACTGCTTTGGGTATGAAGCAGAGCCATCATTTTTAACGATTTAATCTACCACGGACTAAAATATACCAGACCCCTTCTAGAAAGAGCAGAGAGGAACTAAAAATTCCCTTAAAATGGAGATGCCTTTGTTCCTCTGGAAAAAAAAAAAAAAAGTCTCACTTTATAGCCACACTGTAGAAATCACTCTAGGGTTTGTTTAACTTTTTTTCTTTTTCTTCTTGTTTCATTCTTTAAGAGAAAAAGAGTCATAATTGCTAAGATTTATGCATGAAACTTTTCTCTGGAGGATTCTAAACAAATTTGCAGTGTTTCTTAACCTCCTCAGCCACCCCCTTGGGGTCTCTCCAAATTGCTGCCTCATTAAAGAAGGAGTGCCCTACCCAGGCTTTTGAGGAGAACACATTCAACTATTTCTCAGATGTATCATATACATAGAGATGGGCGGGAGTGGGGGATCTTCAGGCATTAGATCATCTGGTTTATCCCAACACTAGGAGGTTGTTCCCAGTTGGATATCTCTAGTGTTGTGAATGGCTGCTAACCTGAAGAACTTCACATCTGTTACTTGAGGCCAGTCCTTGAGCAGCAAGACCTACTAATGGAACAGGTATTGCTTTGTTTTTGACTTTGGGGTTTTGGGGAGTGTGTGTGTGTGTGTGTGTGTGTGTATATGTGTGTGCGCGCGCGCGCGCATGCGCGCGCACTTTAGATTATCCAGGAAAGCTTGCTAGGTGAGGATAAGAAAAACACAGAGATTATCACTCTGTACATACTATTTAGACTGAATTATGCTTTGTGATCTGGTGCTTGAGTGGGTACCAACACCTTGTGCTCTCTCTCTGTTTCTAGCCAGTGGCGGGAGAGGGGAGTTGAAGAAGAAAGAAAAAGTAGCAGGAGAATGTGGAAAGATGGAGGAGGATACCCCTCTGTCCTTTCTGCCTTTGTAATCAACAACACCCCCATCTATCTCCTAGCACAGCCTTCCTTTCTTCCCCTGCACTTCCAGTGTAACTGAGGATTTAATCTACTCAGACAGTGGTAGAATTGGTTGCACTTTCTATTTTATTGCATTTGCAGTGGGTATACAACATGTCTTCATTAACTCTCCATGACATTCAGAATAGCTTGGGATAAAAAAGACACTCAATCAAAATGGGAAAACAGTCCCCCACCCTCCCATCTCCAATCCCAAGTATCCCCCAGGGCATGTATTAATTACTGAAGATGAATGCTGGACCTTCATTCTCAGCAGGGGCTTTTAAATCCTATTGCTCTCAGTCAGGTCAAAAGATAGTGCTTCATCTTGCAAAATGGTAAAGGAGTCTCAACCTCTTGTGGAGGTAGCAGCTAATATTGGCTTTCATTACTGAGTGCCTACAATGTGCCTAGCATTATTAAAGTCTTTTCATGAATTAGTTCACATAACCCTCACACCTACCCTAGAAGACACTTTATCATCCCCATTTGCTGGATGGGGAAACTGATTCCAAACACCATGCTATTGCCAATACAAAAGGTGGCTCCCCATAGCTCAAAACAGAGGGAGGTCTGTAGTTCCTCAAAGTGATCTTGTGTCCAGGAAGACATTAGCGCTGTATCTCCATCATTGAAGCTTTACGGGTTCTCAAAACCCAGCTCATTCATCAACCTTCAGAAAAAGGTTTTCTGGCTCCAAACAACATGGAACTGTGTTTTTGTTTTGTTTTATTTTGGGTTTTATCAAGCAGGGCTATTACTGCTGTCCACAGAGGAGACAATATTCAGATGGAGTTGACCTGCCTTTCTTTAACTGCTGTGTTGCCAAAGCACCTTCTGGATACACCTCTTTTGTCTGTTGCTTTTGCTACTTTACCTGAGCAATCATCAACACTCCATAGATGAGGCTAAAGAGATACTGAGTTCACAGGGCAACACTTATACATATGTTTTCTTGGGAACACTAGTTTCGATGTTTGCTTTCAGAATAATATTTTTTGAGAAATCCTAAATATTCTCCCCCTCCCTATCTCCACTCATTATCTCAAGAAACAGATGCTTATTGAAGATTCTGAGACGTTCTGTAGAAAAAAGCAAATAAAGCAGAAAGAAAACAAAACACAAACATTTACTTTTGTTTCATCAGACTGTCTTTTCTCCTATTTAGATTTTTAAGTGTCCCTTCCCCCAACCTTGGAAATGCTGTTCACATCCTTTGGAACTATCATCTTCTAGAGAACACCTTAGGAATCTCTATACCAAGGACTATCCAAAGAGTTATCATCAAAAATATCATCACCGAATAACATGAGGATTTAACTGATTCTCCAGATAGATATATACTCTCTCTTGCAAAATCCTACATTGTTTTACCTTTAATGCTCTTATGGCTTATAGCTTAAAGATGATAAACTAAAGGCAAGATGTATAAAGATGAGATAGAGGTGAGTAATGTTTTCTATCTTGTTCCTTTTCCCCTCCAACTTGTTTTCCCTGATTACAAATGAATATGTGTTCATTATATAAAATTCAAACCTCAACCAATGTAGAATCCATATGCTCTACCTTGGGTTGTACCAGGATCTAACCCTCATTCTCTCACAACAGTGTAAACTCTCTTATAATGAGCACATAGCCTGATGACTGGAACATTGTAGGTCCTCCGGACACATGAGTTGAATAGATGAATGAGTTCTGCTTTCATTGATTTTATTCACTCAGCTGGGAGCTCCTTGTGGACAGAGACCCAAGCCTTACTCACCTTTGCTCCTCCACACCTAACAGAGTACCTAGTGTATAGCAGACACTCAGTAAACCTTTGCTTGCTACAATCGTTTGCCCTTTAGAGGTTCTTCTGGAGAAGCCACTGAAGGACGGTCTCTGCAGTTAAAGCCAGACACACTTGTGTTTGTATTCCATTCTGTCATGTGCTTGCTATTAAGTTTACTTAAGAAGGTTGGTATCTGTGTCTACTAAATGGGGCTAATACTACCTGCTTTACAGAGCGGCTGTTACACTCACATGAGAAAATATATGTAAATGTACTTTGTAAATGCTGGAGGGTTACTTAAGTTAGTTATTTTATGATTATAGAAAAAGCGGTCTATTCTTGAAATGAGCCAAGTTTATTCAAACAAGCATTAACTGAGTGTTTCTTCCGTGACATAGAGAGAAATAGATAAAGAGATAATGATAAACTGATGTGGTAAGTAGAGAGGGTCACAATTGAGGTAAGCAGAGGATAAGTTTGGAGCACAGACTTCCTGAGGACATTGAAGCTGCAAGTGAAAGGGGCGGGGGGGGGGGGGGCGCGGGCGGCTACAGGTGTGTTTGAAAGGAGTCCACTCCAGGCAGAGGGGGAAGAGCTTATCCAAAAAACAGAGATGGGTAATACATACATGTGTAGAAAACTACCACTGTTCTATAGGGATCTCAGATACAAAAGTGCTGTGATTAACTCTCTACTGCTTACTTGATATAATGTTGTGCACAGCACTGGAAAAGAGGAAGTCAAGGGTACTTTCTCAAGCATATGGCTTCCTGTCTAACATATGATAGAGCAAGGATCCCTCCCCATTAGATCTTGAGGGCTGCTACAGCTCAGAAGAGAGAAGTTACCTGACCAGGATCACACAGGCATTAGGGGTTAAAGCAAGGGTTACAACTATGGCCTGGACCAAATGGCCCTGTCCATCATACTTCCTGCCTTCATGCATATCTCCTTATCTATCCTGGCTTGAAGAGAAGAAGAGATGGGAATGCCTTTTCTATAATAAACCCCTCTTTTGTGGTGGGCTAACAAAGGATCCTCAGGGTCTGAGCTGGGTCTTTTGTTCGAAATGGCCAAGATAAGTCAACTGTGGCTGCTATGGAAGTGGGGTCCCATGAAACCTGGCTGGCTGCTTGTAATTAATCACTACAAGGCAGCAGAGAAGGAGCCCAAACTGTTAGAACACCCAGGAGGCTGTGGCTGCAGGGTTCCAACAATTGACATTTGCAACTCAGTGTCTCCACAGGAGACTGGGGCTTTGGAAACTCCAGAACTCAGCAAAGATTCTGAGGCTTGGGAGCCTCGTCCTTTTGGACACCTTACCCCAAGGAGCTCTCTAAGCCCTGACATTTGGGGGATTGTCAGAGCTTTGGGCTGCCAGAGAAAGGCCCTATCTCAGAAGCCAAAGTCATCAACAAAAAGGGAATTGAATGAGCAGGTTTTTCAGAGGCTGGAAGAGAAACTGTTTCAAAAATCTGTTTTGACTTTTGCAGACACTGCTTTTCCCTCTGGCCCCATAATTGAGTGGGGCTGGTGATACTTATTCATCTCTTAGTCTATGGCTGAGTCACCCCTCCTTCTCATCAAAATGTTATGAGTATGCAGAGAAGGTGTTTATTGAACAGTCTCAGTCCATTTTAGAGTGGTAGTGATGTAGGGGGTTATGGTTGCTCTCCCCAAGTGAATTCCAGAGAAGTCCTGCACCTAGCACCAGAGTAAGAAAACATCAGTCTATATGTAACTGATGTAGATGACTAAGGCTTTCTTTCGATAGGGTGGGTTCTGGTTTGCCTTCTTTTCTATTCCCTCCTTTCCTTCCTCCCCAGCTCCTCTCTTCTGATTCCATTTGCAAGTCCAGACTAAGTTCTACGAGAATAGTGCTGTTGGTACAGACGGTACAATATCCAAACATATTATTTATGCCCCTGAGCTCTACAGTTAAAAAGACACACCATGGGGCACCTGGGTGGCTCCGTCGGTTAAACACCGACTTCGGCTCAGGTCATGATCTCACGGTTCCTGAGTTCGAGCCCTGTGCCAGGCTCTGTGCTGACAGCTCGGAGACTGGCACCTGCTTGGGATTCTGTCTCCTTCTCTCTGCTCCTTCCCCACTCGTGCTCCATCTCTCTCTGTCTCTCAAAAATAAATAAACATTAAAAAAATTAATTAAAAAAAGACACACCTTGCAGTGGTACAGCACCATACACTTTACCAAGCGTCCTCAGGTTCAATACCTCATTCACTCTGCACTTCAATTTTGAGAAGTAAGTAGGTAAATAGTATTATCCCCATTTTACTAAAGCTGGGATCCAAGAGCAGCTGTAAGCCTGGTTGTTTCTTATTTTGTGCTGCTCTGAATTTTAGTTGGAGACATATCCATCTATTTACTCACCATCGGTACTGTGATGACCCACAGACCCTTCAAACTCAGCTTATCTAGAAGTGGCCTTATCACCTCACATCCCTCCCTATTTCTCACTCTAGTGTTTCCTAGGTAATCTGGTTCAATAAAAAGCCCCTGCTATCCAGCCAATCATCCAAGAGAGAGATCTTTCCTTCCCTCTGCAGACTCACATCCAATCAGTTACCATGTCCTATAGATTCTCTCCCTTTTTATAATCTTGTAAATCAATGTCCATTGCTTCCAGCCTAGTCCAAGCCATTATTATTGTCAGCCTCCTGACCAACCTCTATATATTGAGTTTGGTCCTGCTCAGTCCATTCTTTAACCATAGACTGAGTGTTCTTTATAACAGGAAAGTCTGATCCTATCACTTTTCCCCTCCTGTAAGTTAAAACTTTCAGGTTTCATGAGTCTGGAGGCGCAAATCCACATATTTGATTATTTGTGATCTGACTCCTATTGATTATTTGTGATTTGAATATTGGTAGTAGTTATTCTAGTCTCACTTTTATTGGGTTTCCATGTTATCCCATTTTACACTCCCACCCAAGCCATGAGACTCTTGTGTTTTAACAGATTGAAATTTCTCCTTTCACCCTGCCTCCTCCAAAAAAATCTTCCCTGAGTACCTTTCTAAGTTGTCTCCTCTAGGTTTTCATACTATTTTATACTTCCCTGTACTATGGCACTCATTCCATTACAGTGTTTTTGCTTCTGTTTTAACTCTTTATTTTCTCTGAGTTCTTTTTGAGTGCTGCACCTATAGCTTATTCAACTTTAGCTCCAAAGACTCTAGGGCCAGTCTTGCACATTGCGGATCTTTGATGGCTACTTGAGAGGCGCGGCAACCTGTCTGAGATCTTTCACTTGGGAGGGAAGGAGCTGCTACTCTTGTTTCTCCAAGTCACGTGCTGCACAGTGGAAAAGCACAACAAAACAAACAAACAAACAAAATGAGTGGCCACGTTGTAGGAAATGTGAGAATTCATTCTTTTCTCAGTTGATGGATAGGATATAGCATGTAATTTATAATACAGTGACATACAGTGGACTACCTAAATGTCTTCTATGAAGAAAGCTTTCTTAGCCCTCATCTGGTCTCCATTAGCCCTCCACTATCTTCTCTAGCTGTTCTCTTGAGGACCCATTCTGTCTGCACCCCACATTGTCCTTGTCTCTCTTGGGAGTAGAGAAAGAAGTTCCCAAGAAGTGCTGTGGTTCCTTCCTTCAGTCTTCCCTTGAGAGGTAAAAAAAAAAAAAAGTGCAGGTCCCACTAACCAGGCTCCCTCTCACCTGGCCCTCATCAAGCCCCCTACCTCACACAGAAAATGCAAATAAACTAGGGGGTTGATGTCTGCAAAACCAAATAAATTGGGTGTCTGTAAAATCAAAGACTTGGAGCAGTACTTTTCTCCCTCATCATATGCTTCCACTAATGTTTACTTAGCTAGAAGTTGTAACATAACTAAAACAGCTTTCAACACCCCAGGAAGGGCTGCAGAGTCCCACAAGGAACATCACTGCCAACAAATCTGGCATTAAATTTGAAGACTCTTGTAAAGAAGTTGCCCATTTCCTTAAGAAGAAAACTGAGGCCAGAGGGAGAAAGAATGTGCCTAAGGCCACTCAGTAACAGAGCCACGGAACTGGAATGCAGGTCTGTGGGTTCCCTATTCATTGCTCTTTTCAGCTTTTCTAAAAATTCTGAGGATACTCAAGGCTGAAAAGCCAGAAAAATGAATTCCATTTACTCTGGATCCAGAGGTAGTTAGCATCCCAGTTTGCTTTTGAGGGGTTTGGAAATTTGACTGCGTTTTGAGGGATGGGATGTTCCATTAATCATGGAAACCAATAATATGCCTTCATTTGACCAATTTTTTCAGAGCCAACACTGAATGTCCACTATTTTCCATTACATTCGTAATCTCTCCCTCTCAGGGAAGAGAAAAATAAAGCAAGCAAGGGGGAGAAAAGGCAGCAGGGTGACTCCATGCGTGTGTTTGGCTGTGGTGGAGTGGATGGCTGGTTTAAATTTGTCAGCTGCTGGCTCAGGTTTCCAGCGCCCTGCCTCTGAAGAGTGTTCCTGTTGAATTTTAAATGGGAGTAAAATTAGGTCTCCACATAAGACCTCTCATACTTTTATTTCTTTGGGTGTTCCTGCATGGCACACGAGGACGGAAAGCAGTACTGTGCGTTTGACCCTACTGAGAGCCCATTATGCTCTGAAGAAGAAATTACTCACTGCCTCGGTGTTATTAGTTGAAACACACCTAAAGCCTGGCCATGCAGATGTCAATCCTGCGCATTTGGAGGCTTTAAAACATACCAGGAGAGAAAACTTGGGCTATGAGGAATATTACCACTGATTTAGACGAATCTCGTTTTATTTTATTTTTTTAAAGGAGAAAATCAAAGGGCAGAGTAGGAAAGTAACATGACCCAAGGTCATACAGTGAGTTACCAACAAATCAAGGATGGATATCCCTGTTTCCTAGCTAAGTTTTAACTAATGACATGAGCCTTTTAGGCACTGAATGTTACTGTGGTTGGTTGCAGAGGCCCTATGGACAGACAGAACAGCGCTTAGTCCTTTCTCTGTCATTGTTTTCCACACCAAAGTATAATCTATAAGGCCTTCTGTGGTGGATTCTCAGTTTTATGGATAGTGACCTTTCCTGGGGCCCACTCTGCCATTCTTCCACGGCCTGCCCCTTTGCTCTCTCCTCACAGCGAGGGTAACCTCCGTCATCTTCCTTGGTCTTTCTTAATAGAGATTCACTCTCCTTCAAACAGGACACTGAGGCACTGTTAATCATGCTTATATTTTAATACTTTCTTGGAACTTCCATCCCAAAGGAGGGGTGAGAGGAAGGGAAGTGGAGTACAAAGGAAAAATACAAGATGACAAATTGCTGAGCTATCCACCGATGGCTAGCTCATGGAGGATGTCCCTGGAGAGACAGTATAGAATTACTATGTATTGGGGGCACCTGGGTGGCTCAGTCGGTTGGGCCTCCAACTCTTGATTTTGGCTCAGGTCATGATCTCACGGTTCTTGAGAGTGAGCCCTGCATTGGGCTCTGTGTTGACAGCATGGAGCTTGCTTGAGATTCTCTCTCTCCCCTTCTCCCTCTGCCGCTCCCCCTCTTGTGATGTGTGTGCACCTGTGCGCGCTCGCTTGCGCTCTCTCTCTCTCTCAGAAATAAATGAATAAACTTTAGAATAAAAAAAGCGGGGTGCCTGGGTAGCTCAGTCAGTTAAGCAGCTGACCTCAGCACAGGTCATGATCTCACGGTTCATGAATTCAAGCCAGGCATCGGGGTCTGTGTTGATAGCTCAGAGCCTGGAGCCTGCTTCAGATTCTGTCTCCCTCTCTCCCTGCCCCTCCTCCACTTGTGCTCTGTCCCTCTTTCTCAAAAAAATAAATATTGAAAAAAAAAGAATTACTATGTATCGCAACAGTCATCCAGGGCTGAGCCAAGAGAAAGGGAAAGCAATTTATCTGTTTAGTTTTTGCCTTCTGCTATATCTGATTGGTCATAATATTCTCCAAAGAAGTTAATTCTCCAACATGTCCACTTAGCATTATCCAACCCTGCAGAGTCACTACAGCCATCTGAGCATCTATGGATCAGTGGTATCAGAAGCCATGCAGCACCCTGGGGAAGGCCTAGGCGGTCAGGTGTCAGGAGAGGAGGTGACAGAGGGATCCAAGAAATACTAGTTCAGATCACTGTCTCAAGCAGATCTGTGTGCCAACTATAATTAAAAGCTTTTGAATATCCCAAATGGAGAATGCCGGACTCATAACTTAAAGAGAGGCCCTGAAAAATAATTTTTTTATTTGAATCCTATGGTTTTCCAAAATATATCAGCTATGTATTGACCCTTCTGCTCTTCTGTTTGGCTATCCCTCTATTCTCTCATTCTCTATCTCTCACTTCTCTCTCCTCTATATTCCTATTTCCATAGATAAAAACTCTTAACCTTAGTTATCAAAGATGCATGGATCCATCCCTCACCCCCACTGGCAAAACTAGGAAAAACTGAAGGGTAAGATTGAGGGGAGGTTTTAGAGGGTCTCCCTTTTCTTAAGTTTGTACTTAAATTCCAGTTAGTTAACATACAATGTGATCTTGGTTTCAGGTATACAATACGGTGATTCAACACCTCCATACAACACCTGGTGCCCATCACAACAAGTGCCCTCCTTAGTCCTCATCAAGTGCTTAACCCACACATGCATAACCCAACCCTGCATAACCCTCCACCTCCCCTCTGGTAACCATCAGTTTGTTCTCTATAGTGAAGAGTATGTTTCTTGGTTTGCCTCTCTTTTTTCCCTTTTAGAGGGTCTTGACAAATAAGTTTAGCAGCTTGGACATGGTCAATCTTTAGTGAAGAGAGTGCTATCCTTCTGCTCAAAGCAATTCTTACCCCACTGCCCATACTGTGTATCCTTTCTGTTCTCCCCTCTAATCCCAGTCCTACCTATTTTTCAAGATAAACCTAACTTTACTACTTCCGTTTTTTTATCCATGCTTCCATTTATGAGATGCTCAGTAGTTACTGAACATCTACTAAATTTTAGGTACAGGGTGAGTTTCTGGGAATAGAATGGCATCCTAATGCTACTTAAGTCTATCAGAGGCAACTGTCGAAAAGAGAAAATTACAATCTACTGTGAAAAGTGCTAGGATACAGGGGATACTGGGTGCCTACAGAAGGGGTCCTTGCATTGTATGGGGAAAGGTTTAGGAAAGACCCCTCAGGAAAAATGGCATCCGATGTACGGAATGAAGGATGAGAAGGGGTTAACCTAGGAAACCCCTAGTTTCCTAGAGGAAACTATGTGTAATGTCTAGGAGGCAGCTCTGTTTGTGAGACCTCAATGCAAACTGACCAACTAAAATGCTTAGAACATGAGAGGTGTGGTAATAATCAGTGTCCAAGATGATCCCTGATGATTTAGGTCTCCTGGTATTTATTTATGCTCTTGTGTAGTTTCCTCCTGCATTAAATAGGGTGAATCTGTGTAATCACTAAAATATTTTGGAAATGATAATGTGTGACTTCCAAGGCCAGGACACAAAAACCTTACAGCTTGTACCATACCCTTTCTTGGACCACTCAGTTTGAGGGCATGACAGCTGCCATGTCATGGGGACACTCAAGTGGTCCTATGGAGACAACCACATAGAAAAGAACTGAGATCTCCTGCCAACAATGAGCATTTGCTTGCCAGGCTTATGAGTCAGTTATGCTGGAAGTAGATCTTCTCCAGTCCCAGTCAAGCTTTTAGATGACTGCAACCTCAGATGACATCTTGACTGTGACCTTATGAGAATCCTGAGCCAGAATTCCCCAGCTGAAAGTGTGTGAGATAATAAGTATTTGTTGTTCTAAGGCATGCAATTTGGGAGCAATCTGTTACACAGAAACTCACCCACAGAAAGTGTGTGAGATAATATTTGCTGTTTTAAGGCATGCAGTTTGGGGGCAATTTGTTACACAGCAATAGACAACTTACAAATGAAAAGGGATATGCACTAAGACCGGGGAAGTAGACATGGGTCAAATCACATAGGCTTTTATAAGGCCTGTTAAGATGTTGGAACTTTTAGAACAACAGCGAATCATTAATGGGTTTTGAGCAGAGAAACGATGTCGTCAGGCTTACATTCCCGTGGACTCTTTGAGACCAACTATGTTCTTAAATTTCTCTTTCTACGTGGCGCTGAACACAATGCTTTGCATCAAACACAGCAAATGTAAATTTTAACTGGAGAATGATAGATTGTAGACAGTATAAGATCTCTCAGTAGCATCAAGAAAGGAGGATGTCTGGTTCCCAGACTAAGTAAAATTGATGGAATGAAACTCCAACATGCTCCCACTCCCCACCAGGCCCATATTTATGGATGAGTGAAGTGAAATGCCTGCTGTCAAGCATGTTCAATGCAGTTTCTTTATAATATAGGGGTGGGGGGGGGGGACAGAAAGAACATCTGCCTAACAGACAGATCATAACATAACATGATTTTTCCAAATATATTTATATTCTTGGTGTGGGAGTCAGAGTAATGATCTGACCCCAAAATGTCAAAATATGTGAAATAAAACTATAGAATCATATAGTCTTAGAGTAATAAAAAGACTCTAGAAGTAATTTAGTCCAACTTTCAACCCAGTGCTGCATTCATCTATAGAAAAGCTAATATTAGCACCTACAATTTATTGTGTATTAACTGTTAGATAGTCTGCTAAAACCTTTATTAACATCATATGATTGATCACTGAACCACACTAAGACGTAGCTATTATTATCCCCTTTCAAATAAATAAATAAGTAAATATGCCAAGGTTTAGAAAGCCTAGGTCAGTTCTTCTCAGATTTCAATGCACATACAGCCTGGGGCCTTGTTAAAATCTAGATGCTGACTCAGTAGGTATGGGGTGGAACCCAAGTTTCTGCATTTCTAACAAGCGCCCCAGTGATGGTAGCACAGCCTAGGTAAATACTGCAAAGTCTCAAGGTAGGGATGTGCAGATTTAAAGCTTCTTCTGCGTAACTTCAAAGACTAAGTTCTTAAGACTAACAACTGCACCTCCACCCCACAGGAATATTGGTTATACAGTCTATCTGAATGCTTCTATTTACCAGAGAATCCTCTAGTTCACAAGACAGCTCCCCTTCCCAATTATGAATAGTTACAAAGTGAAACGTTGCTTCTTGTGCTGAATGAAATTCTGTACCTATGGAACTTCAGCGCATCACTTGTTGGACAATTACCAAAGAAGTACTTACTTTATATCATTGTTCCTTCTGAGTGCTCCATTTGTCAGGGAGCCATGGAGAGAAGGATGGGAGGATCTGGATACCAACACACCTCTTGAACCCATAACGTTAATTAATGAGTGACTTGATAAATGATGGGGCCAGAGGCATAGTATTCTAGAACAAGTCTAAACTTTTACTAACCTGAGCCAGATCTAAAGTAATAGTAATGTAGAAGAGGGAGATGATTGTAATCAGAACCAACTTTCCTTTTTCACGATTTCCAGTCACCAACATGGATATGGCCTTGAACATACTGATAAATAAAATATATCGTAAGTCATATTAATTAGATCCCTCCACTTGCCTGTATTTGTCAATTGAATCTACTCTTTCTCCCATTCACATAGAATAAGGCATATTTCCCATAGAAAATTAGTTAGGGCTCTGTGGACTGAATCTGTAAGTTATGAATGGTGAAAGTAACTTTCCTATAAACTAGCTGTATGCTCTCAAATTCTAAGTGAAATTATTTAGTCTCAAGGAGAGCACAGAATATGTAGAAAAGACATCGAGCCGGGAGTCAGAAAACCTGAGTACTAATACTGCCACTACAGCTAATTTCTTTGTGTCTTCATCTAACCATCTGTAAGAACAGGGGCTGGCTAGGATCAGACCAAATGGTTGCCCATTTCTCTTCCAGGTCAGAAATTCGAGGCATTAGTTTCACAGAGTGCAAGCAAAGCCTTGGGTTCCAAGGGAGACAGGCACCAAGCATCTCATAACCAAGAATCAAACTGTCAATTACTTTTCTTCACTTTCTAACAGCAGCAGGAAAATAAAAAAAAAAAAAATCAGGGTTGTTAGAAAACGAAACAGTGATGTCGACAGTAGATTCTAATCTCTTACTCACTTTTTCAGGACAAGATGTATTTCTCTTAAAAGCCAGTCGAGATAAAAGATTCACAGACGGATGGTGGCAATTCATGCTGCCTTGCCACTCAGTTCAGAATGTACTGAATTAATAGATACTTGGAAACCTTTCTCAGTTCCATATTCCCGACTCACAAATAGGAATTACGAGGTCTTTGACGTCCTGCTGATATTATATTGTTTCTTGATGTTCCTTTGGTAAATTTCTTTAAGTGTCTCTACCCTCAGCTGAAATGATACCTTACAATTTTTTCCATCAATAATCCTTAGTGACTTGTAAGAAGATGGCCCCTAAAACGCTGCCTTCCACCATTGGGAGACCAAGTTTCCATTTCGATGATAAACCACAAGAATTTTAGAAGCTATGGGCCAACTTTTATGGAGGTTTCTTGTTAATATTACTCATGATATATTTTCCCCCTATTACTCCAAAGCCATATCCCTTTCAATGACTGGAAAGAGTGTGTATTGTCTGAGTTTAGTGTCTGTAGAGGCAGAGGCTTGGGGGAAATAAGGCTTCTTGGGTGTGGATTCAGCACCAGGAAAGTTCTCTGATAATGGAATTGCAGGATCGAAAATGTAATAGAGCCAATTATTCTAAAATCAGACTTTAGAGAGTGAAGGGCAAAGAGAAAGGAGGAGCTCACATTAATCAACACTGGCTCTGTGCCAGGCACATGAGCGTGCCTTTACCTGCATTTACCGTTTAAGTTCTAAGAAGAAGCTATTTATTATTTCTGCTTTCCAAGTGAAGAAATTAAGTGGGACTATGAAAGTTTAAACAGCACGCCCAAATTTACACAGCTAGCAAGCAGCAGAGAACCAGTGGCTCCAAAATGTCTTCTGAGACCCAGAATCTAAACTCTTTTCTCAGCATTCCTGGCTCTGCCAATTACTTGTTATGTTACCTTGGATGAATTACTGATGAACCCAGCAGAAAGTCTACCTCCTCAAGAAAAAAAGTGTAGGGTGCTTTTGAGGCTTTTGCCCAGAATAAACAGAGTCCCTAGCAATAAGTAAGCACATTAAAAATTGTAATCATTAAAGTTATCAACATTATTATTCCAGCATGCTGCCTCTTTTAAATACAGATCTACATACATACATACATAAAATTAGAATAGTGCTGAGACAAAGGAGGAACAGAGGAGAAGAAGAAATAAAATGCCATTTTCTCCCTGAATTGTATGCTGATGTGTGTTTTGATTATGTGGTCACAAAGGTGACATTTCAAGCCTCCACGATGTGTCCCTCGGACCACAGTCAGGATGAATGGTGGCAACGTTCATAAATGGAATCCCTCCTTTTTCCTTTATTTTCCCTCCAATTACATTCTCTCCTCCCCACTTCTTACTCTGGTCTCCCATCTAATTGTATAAAGCCTCCTTGTCCTCTCTTATCTCTGAAGCATTCATCTTGAGAGACGTCGGCTAGAGAAGCAGAACAAGAGTGGTAAAGGGGATGGATGGAACTGGCCAGATGCATGTGGTTGAGGAGAGGCCCCACTTCGATTCCTGAGCTTCCAGTATTGAACAGAACTGTGAATGGAACTCTAGGGCCTGTAGAGATCATCTAGTATGCTTGGTCCATTTACCAGATGAGAAAACCAAGGCACAAGGAAAGGGACTCTGACCACCAGGGAGTGAAGGCAAAGGCTGCTCTGGCTGGTAGTCTCCTTTCTTTCCAAGCAGTCTCAGTCCCCATTTCATCTTCTGTTAGGAGATACATCATAGTGATTGCCTGTGGTCATTTCAAACTGTCACTTTTGTCTCTGTCCTCTTTACCCCCAGGTTCCTGATGCGGGAGCTCCAAAAGATATTCATCATCTTACTTTCTTTACACACTTTGAAACCACCAAACGTTTCTCCAAACAGGTTACTCTCTTTTTCCAATCCTGAATTTCAACCCTGGAACATTCTCCAATAAAACTCAAATGAGAGAAGTCAACTGAAAACAAATATACTCCAGACTTACAAAACTAATATATGCACATATGGTTTTAGGCGTACGTTCATGTGTGTGCAGGCGTGTGTCATTCCACAACATACTTTATAGAAGCAGTTGACTTGCTTTTGCACATCGGACAAGTAGGTCCACATTTCTTGCCTCAGACTTTAAGCTCATTAGGATAAGAGGGTTTTGTTAGATTACTCTGAGCTTTCCTCTTACCTTAGAAGTCCAGGCTGTCTCTGGGCAGGTTGCTATATTTCTGAGTGATCTTTTCTCCAACCTATCACCTTGGCTTATCAAATATACAAACCAAGTTGAAGTATGTTTTAGGGAGCTCCAACTCAATTTTTGCAGAATTGTGATAATTATTTTTTGTGTCCCAGGATCAAGTGCATTGGAGAAGTTACATATTAAAAAAAAAAAAAAAAAGCTAATGAATTCATGTATTCTGTTTGGAAATCTTTGTGTGTTCGTTGGTGGTACTCTTCACCCCACCCCCTCTTTGGAGATCAAAAGCTCCTCTTTTGGACCAAGGGACAAATCAGGTTTTAGAAATTGCCACACTTTCCCCACCCTCCTTCTGAACAGGCGGCAGCTTGGGCTTCTTGGATCTTGGCAGTTGCATTCCCCCTTTGTCCCCGAGGTGGTCCAGGGGAGGACCCCAGCCATTGTCCCAGGCTCCAACCTTTGTTGGATTCTTGAGAAAGGACTGCTAAGGCAGACATAAGGCCGGCTTTCAAGTTTTCCCGCCTCAAAAACTCTATTGAGGCGTTTTGTGTGGTTACTTGTGGGGGTCAGGCTTCTGATCTGACCCCTCGCATCCCCGGGTAATTAGAGCATGCAGAACAGCACCTCCTTCCTGGCTAATTGGCTCTCTCAATGAACCTTTCAGAGAGGAAGTTTGTCTATGACTCACTTGCCCTCTACAGCACACTTCAGGCCCTAGCACACTCATCTGTCTAGGTGATGGGATAGAGACTTAGGAAGTGATTAGAACTGGGATCAAACAAGTCCCTGATTGCCCCATTAGCAATGGGGCCCATTAACTCTTTGAGAGCTTTCTACCACCCTGGTGGGAAACTGATTGCAACTGAAAGCACTTTCTCAGACTTGGTGATGCTAACATGTTTATAACATGTTTCCAGAAAGTATGGTAGCTCCTGGGATCTACCTGGGAATCAATTAGCATGGTATTAAAAAAAAAAACAAAAAACCACAACATTTACCTTGATATTAACAAACACCTTAGGAAAAGACAGAAAGCTGTCAGGGAAGGGAGTTGAAATAGAAAATAGTTATGTCAATAAATCATGATACACCGGTGGCAGGAATCGGGTATAGGGAAGTAATAAGGATTCTGTTCTAGGACAGTCACTATGGTCACCAGATCAATGGACCTGCATGCAGTTACTTCAAGAAAGCAAGTGTAAAGGCTCCTGAATAGCCCTAATACAGGGCCTCCCTGGACACAATCCTTGTAGACAGCCCTCAAGCCAGGCCACTCCATCTTGTAATAGCCACATTACATTTCCTGCTGGAAAGAGTAAGGATTCTTAGCAGGCTCCAATGCAGACAAATTCGGTCTTGGTTTTGTAGGCCATCTCTTGTTTTTCATGAATGATTTACCTCCTACTTTCCTGGCTGATGCCCAGGTCATTCACAGACTGTAACTTGAATCTTCCCTGACAGGTTGTGACTTTTAGGAGTTCTTAAGTGGTGAGTTATGTGAACAAGGAATGCTAAACGTTAAAAATAAAGACAAACACCAGGCTGTTAACACTGCTTACTTTAAGGATGGTGAAGAATGATGGAGGAGTGAGGGGGTGGGAGTAGAGTTATTTTTTTTCTTGATACAGTTTTGAGTATATACTTTTTATGGTACTACAATAAGTTTTTAGTTTTGAAAATGTGTAAAAGAAACTTTTAAAAATGTGTTTATAAATTTTCCTTAAGAAAACACATAAGTTGGCTTTTATTTATCTTGGCGTTCTTACTCGATGCATCTTGTGTCACATGGATAAGTAAGTATGAGATTTTGCTAATGATAAAAAATATTATTTAAGAGTTCATATAGATGAGCCTGTATATTTGCATATTGAATCTCAGCTCCAACACTTACCAGCTGGATAGTTTTGGGTAATTTATTCAATTTCACCGAAGATCCAGGACCTTCGTCTGCTAAATGGAGATATTTTGTAAATATCTTAATGGTTTGCCATGTGGATTAAAAAAAATAAAGACAGGGGGCGCCTGGGTGGCGCAGTCGGTTAAGCATCCGACTTCAGCCAGGTCACGATCTCGCGGTCCGGGAGTTCGAGCCCCGCGTCGGGCTCTGGGCTGATGGCTCAGAGCCTGGAGCCTGTTTCCGATTCTGTGTCTCCCTCTCTCTCTGCCCCTCCCCCGTTCATGCTCTGTCTCTCTCTGTCCCAAAAATAAATAAACGTTGAAAAAAAAAATTAAAAAAAAAATTAAATAAAATAAAGACAATGCATATGTAGCATCCAGTACCACACTGAACACCCGGGGATGGCTTTGTCAACAAATGCCAGGGTTGTCATAGTTGAGAGAGCTCTGTTCCAGGAGAATTAAGTCAAGATCACCCCACAGGAGAGAGTCTGCATTCCAGGCCCTTGACTTTAAACTTACTTCCTTCTCAGGACGCCAGGTGGGTCCCTCTATTGATTCTTACTGTCATCTCAGAGGTTCAAGGGAGCAGGTTTGTTCTACTATCTCCATTTTATACAAGAAACAACAGAAAAATTCTAAATCTGGCTCAAATCATCCAGAACTCTCTTCACAGCCTAACAGTGTGGTTTACTCAGAAATCCTACTGCTTTTGCAACAGAAAAAAAATGGTATTTTTAGGGTACCACAGATGATTTCCCCATCTTGGGTTATGGTATTCTTGTGATTTTTCTCACTGTGGGATTTTAACAAACTGAATCCATTGGTGGAAATGGTTTGATCTCTGTCTCCTACATCATGAGAGCACACGTTATTCATCTGTATACAATGTGCAACACTTGTCATGACCTTTGAACGGGTAATAAAAAAAGCTTACAATGTGAAAAAAAAAAAAAAAAACCAAATACAGCACAGATGATTTTCCCAACTAGATGTTAAATGTTAATGGAGGGGACACAGTCTTATTCATTCTTACATCCCCAGCAACATGTGCTATGCCTGGGGCATAGTAGGACTCAATAAATGAATTCTAGCTACGATTTGAAAATCTTAAAAAAAAAAAAAAAAAAGGCTTCAAGTATCCACCACTTCATTTGCTGACTGCAAGGCATGTCCTTGGGCAACTGCCTATTGAGAAAGGTAGGGCCAGACTTTGAATCCTTTAGACGATAGAAAAAGAAAGGGAGGAGGAGGGAATAGGGAGATACAGAAGAAGAAGAAGGAAGATATATGGAAAAGATGGAGAAAGAAAGAGGACGAGAAGAAAGAAAGAAGATTTATGCGCGTATATCCTGTCTTACGAATAGCGCATATAAAGAGCGGTAACACAAATGAGGCTTGGTTTGGAAAGAAACAAGACAAAGGGTCAGAATTTTCTGAATTAACAATAGAGACGTTTGTAACATGCTCAGGGGAGGATGTGACAAGACTTCTATTTTCAGGCCTCACTATTAATTTATGCCGATTTTACACAACATGCCCAATACCAATTCCTGGTATTGTTCTCTCTTCACGTACACACGTGTACACGCATACTTTTTATCTTTACACGTATATATTTTCGAGGTGGCAGTATCTGCTGGAAACTTCTTATGTTTCACACTCAAGGTTCATAGTTTGGAAAGACCAGAGCTGAAACCTGTTGTCTTTCTGTCTGCCCATTTAGTAAGGACTGTGCAGTCTGTGGGTGCTTAGAAGCAGAGTCTGTGCTAGAAAGCACACAGGTCTGAGGTCAGGAGACCGGGCTTCCACCCAAACTTGACTTTGGGTATCATTTACTTGACCAGGACCTATTCTTTTTCTCTTACAATATCAGTTTTGCTTACGTGGGAAGAATCCTAAGTAAAAAATCTTTAAGGTTTTTTTTGGTTTTGAAATCTTCTCTTGTCTTCTTTCCATGAAAGTCTATTTTGGCCTTGAAAATGAGGTGCCTCATGGGCTGGTAATACTGTTTATTATGTGTGTTGTCAGGGTTCGTGCTAAGGGCTTCATGTGCAATATCTCATTTAATCTTCACATCAACCCTGCAAGAGGGCACTGCTCTTCCATTTTACAGATGAGGGCCAGAAGAATCTCAGAGAAATGCAATTTTGATCATGTTCCTTTATGGTCACTTTTGAGATGGCCCTTCTTAAGAAATGCCTTGACAGGATCTTCACATGCATGGACTCTACATAGATACCAGCTGACTACCTTTCTTCAAGTTCCCTCTTATATGGTATGTACCAGATGGAACACCCAGCCACATAAATAATAGCAATGGGCCATTTGTTGATTTCCTTCCCTTGGAGAAACTGTCAAGAGGGAAGTCCATAGGCTGGGAAATAGAAGATACAGATATTACTCTTTCTCTCCATAAATTCTCTGTTTATCCTTGAGAAAAATATTTCTTTCTCTTGGGTTCAGTTGCCCCAACTGCAAATGAGGGAGAGCAGAGAATATGGATTTGATTTGGATAGTACAATTGGATAAGAGCACACCAAAGCTTTGGTGCTTAGGTTGAATTCTAAGCCACTCCTTTCTAGGCATATACCGTTTGCAAGTTACTTAACCTCACCCAAACTCAGTTATTTTTGCTATAAAATGGGCATAGTATGAGTTTGTTTCCTACAAGTTTCTCGTGAGTACTGAGTGACTTAATGCATATGAAATAAGTAGTATGATGCCTGGTAGAGTACAAATTAACTATTACTAGCATCCTCTTGATGAAAGTGTGAATAACATATGTAGAACAACTGGTTTCTAAGAACTCTCCCTATACTGTTTGAGAGGATTTTGCGTACAGATTTTGAAGCCTGATCTCTGAGTCTAGTCACACATCGGGGAAGGGCATTCTTGGAGGAGGGTTCAGCATGTACACAGAATGGAAGCAAGAGAGAAGCTCATGCTGAGAAATAAAAACAGCTTCATACAGTTGGAGCACTGGGCATGTGTATACACCGAGGGATGGAGACTCAGTGAGAAAAGAGGGGAGAATCATGGAGAGCCCTAGACAGCAGGTGACAGAGGAAGGGCTGTATCCTGTAAACAGTGGGGAGCAGAGGAGTGTCCAGATGAAGTCAGACCTGTAAAGTGAAGAATGGCAATGATATACATATGTCTACGGAGCACATGCTCAGCTAATAAGCTGGTTTTATTTAGATCATGTGTTGACTTTGGGAATGATTTGGGAGGTTAGGCTTGAATGGGTGATGAGGTGTCCTGGGGGCCCTCCCAAACCACATCTTGGCACTGCTACTGGTGGGATTCAGAGGGAAGAGAGAGAAACTGGACCCTGGAAGGCCTGCAAAGAGGCCTATGCAGTTATCTGTGGAGGGATGCTGTGAGCTGGACTCAGGCAGTGGCCACTGGCATGGAGGGACAAGCCCAAGGCCACTGCAAGGTTGGAAGGGCAGCCTCTCTATCTCTAGCTTGGCTGCCAGTTTGGATGTCCTCCTTTGGTTCAGAAACCTGACCACTGAGACTCTGCCCGCCCCAGGGGCTGCTCTGTGGACCCAAGGCCCAGCACAACATGAGGAACAATGAGCTCAGCTCCTGGGTTCCCCTGCTTCCAGAAGGGGAATGGGCATGCCAGGTAGGAGTTTCTCAGACACTCTTCCTCCTCCACCCCTTGATTTCGGGAATGCATAGAGAACCACTGTGGTTTGGATGTGAGACGTGGAGCACAGCAGCCAAATGAAGTCAGGCTGTCCGTCTGTTCTAAATTTAACTCCTTAACCACGTTTGGGCACAGTACCTTGTCTGAGGTTGTTTTCTACCCCAATGTATAATGTCAGGGCGTGCCAGGGAGGGATGCGGGCAGTGGCGGCAATGGGCCTAGGAGAAGAAAATACGAGCAGCCCCTACAGCCAATCTGATTAGCGCATACGCTCCCAAATGCACCCTCCACCCTGAAACCTCACTCCGTCACCAGTGATTGACTATAGGCAAGCTGCCTTCTTCAAACAGAATTTGAAAAAATCACCATTTCAGAGTCTCTGTGCATAAGTGTGATTCAGTGCTCCTTTCCTCAACTTCTTTCAGGGGCATAAAATTTGGAAAATATTAATAATTGCTATTTTAGGCATTCCCCACATAAAAGACACAGAGATAAACACTCTCTATTTGTTATCTCACTTAATCCTCACAGCAGTCCTATGGATTAAATACTATTATTAGCTTCCTTATAGACTGGGAAAAAACCTTAGAGTGATTAGCTAATTTTCCCAAGGCCTCACAGCTAGCCTGTAAAGAGTCCAGACTTGAATTCAATATTCTCTCAAACCAAATGGTACTTCACGGATTCCTCAGAGCAGGGGAGTATCTGCATGGACCAGTTGAGCCAGCCTGCTACTCGTGAAAAGGTAAAATAAAATACCATCAGCCCATTTTAGAGACAGACAAAAGGACGACCAGAGAAGATTAGTGGTGTGCCCTAAACCTCTCAAGGAGCAAGTGGAAGAGTAAGCACTGGAACCAGGATGCCTGTCTCCAAGAGAATGATCCAGAATGAACAGAGAATTTGCTGTCAGATATTTAAAACAAAACTTTTTATTTTGAACTATTTTTAAACTTACTAAAAAGTTGCAAAACTAGAACACATTTCTATATATCTTCTCGCGAACCTCCCCCGATGTTAGCATCTTACATAACCATAGTGCAACCATCAGAACCAGAAAACTAACACTGGTAAAACACCACTAACTAAACTCAAGGCCTTACTGAAATGTCATCAGTTTTTCCACTCACATTCTTTTTCTGTCCCAGAATCCTCTCAAGATCCCACAGAACAGTTAACCATTGTTTACTCTTAGTTTCCTACAGAGTCTGACAGTTTTTAGTCTTTCTCTTTCACGACTTTGACATCTTTGAAGAGTGCTGGTCAGTTATTTTGTAGAAGGTCCCTCACTTTGTGTTTGTCTAGTGTTTGCACATGATTGGACTGAGGTTAATGCATTTGGGGCATGAAGGTCACAGAAGTGATGTTATATCCTCCTTAGTACATTATGTCACCAGGTTTATGCTACCCATGTGTCTTATTGCTGGTGATGTGACATTACCTTTGGTGACTTGGAGAAGGTGGTTTCTGCTGGGTTGTTCCGCTGTAAGTTGATCTCCCCTCTGTGCCTAGAGTTGGCAAATATCTTGGGAACTATAACTCTGAGACTCTATCTATCCTGTTTCTCTCTAATCTTTCACTCACTGATTTCAGCATCCATTAGTAAAACTTGTAGGCAGCAAGTATCCCTGTGTTGTTTGCTCACTGCTCAATTTCAATTTCTTCCCTTCCATTTGTATGAATGCAAATTGCATTGTAAGGAAGGACTGACCATTCACTCCCATCTAGCTAGGCAATCAAATACTTTTTTTTTTTTTTTATCCTTGTGAACTTATGGATATTTATTTTTTACTGTGGATTCTAATCCAATACTATCATCTTCTATTCTGTTGCTCAAAGTGTTCAGCTTTGGTCATGAGGAGCCCCTGTGGGTCTGTTGCTAGTTATCTTGCATTGCAGTATTCAACTTTCTTTTTGTTAATTGAAGCTGCTGCCTAAAACAGAAGTAGAAATGATTTCCCTAGTTCCTCTTTTTCTCTTATTTCTTACATCATCTTCTACCTTCATCCTGTTTCCAAAGTCTGAAAGTCTCAGCTCCAAAGTGTTTTAAATCTCTCCTCATGGCCTCCTCCCAGTTTGGGATTCTTCACTTCTCATTTAAACCACTGTGACATTTTGGTATTACTCTTCCCAGTCGCTTCCTCACCGCCCTCCTCACCCCCATAACTGAACCCTTTTCCACTTGGCAGATTAAAAAATGTTCTGAAAATGTAAAGATCAGATCACCCCCCTACAAATGCTCCTGCTTGCTCTCAAGGACAGAACTGGTGCTCCTTAGCCTGACTTGTGAGACCATCCATGATTTGGCCATAGTCAACTTCTTCATTCCCGTCTACTAGTCCTCCATCTGTTTTGTGATCCCACCCCTGAGTTCTTCATCTTTCCCATTTCATCGTTCTCTACCGTTGCACATGCTATTGATTTTGCTTAGAATGGCCTTAATCTTGAAGAGAAGATAATAAAGATGCTTACTTTAGTTAGTGCTTTCTCTATTAATCTTGCAGATATCTTAATACCCCACCTCAGAGGTGGTTTGAATTTATAGAACCAATGAAAGAACTTCTCACTCAATAGATATCCATTTATTCAAAGGACCCCTGACTATTTTCACCACTTCTTGTACATCTGATTTACATCTTCTGGACTGGAGTGAGAAGGAGGTTCTGAAGAATATTTTTAAATATTCTATTTGAGTGTCAATATTGTGGCAGGGCAAGCATAACTGTGGATTGTGATGGAGGTTAACTCCATCTTTTGTGAGTTGATTCCTTTCCTTTTGTGGAATAACACCATCACCACTATCATCATTACCTCATCATCATCATTGCTGCCTCACTACCACGACCAACACCAAAAGCTCAACACAGTCACCATCACCAATAAAATCTGCACTAACATTATGACTGCTACCACCATCAAACCCAGCAACAAAACTAAACAGCCGTTATCTCAGCATTACCATCACCATCAGCACCATTAACCACCATACCACTAAACCAGCAAGAAGTAGCCTTTACTGATTGCCAAGTGTATTAAACACCTCATGTGTTTATATTTCATATGTATGATATAGGTCTATATCATACATATGCATATCTCATATATATAACTTGTTTTATGTATGAAGAACCTTAACATAAAGAAATTAAGTCATTTGTTCCAGAATTACTCTATTGGTAAGTGCTGGAAAGTACAGAAATGTTGGATATAAGTACTGAGTGAATTTACATGTATGCTAATTCAACTCTCATTTATATAGGGTGGGGGGGGGGGAATACTGTAGACAAGAGGTTGAAAATGGCCCAAATCTTGCTCTTACTCTTACATTAGAACTGCATTCACTGTGCTACACAGACTATTTTCCCTTCTGGATGGACTCTAGTATTATCTTTAGATGTTGCTCATGGCATAACTGTTTAGCATCCCATATAGGCACGTAGTCCCCAAACAAGAGACAAAAAGAAAATGAGCACAGAACCCCAGAACAAGACTTAAAAGGCAGTAAGAGTGATTTTCCTTCCTCAAGTCCCCAAAACTAAACATGACAATAAATGAATTTTTTATTTTATTTTTCACTTGAGTTTATCCCATTAATAATGCATGAATTTAATGTGCTGTTTCAGAATGAACATGGAGGCATCACTTAGTCTCTCAGACTGCATCTCAGCAGCCAAAAAAGAATTCCGAGTCCATGACTAGGGAGCAAAGGTAAAGTCTTCTGATGTGACTGACACAGATGAAGAAGCAACGAAGCAGAGAAATGAAAGATGGTGGCTCCAGAAGGCAGAGGCAGATTTGGAGAATCCCTTTAATCTCAGTGGTGGTCTGTGGGGCTGAGTTGGTTCAGCGTCCAACTCTTCATTTCAGCTCAGGTCATGCTCTCACAGTTCATGGGATCAAGCCCCACACTGGACTCTGTGCTGACAGCACAGAGCCTGCTTGGGAGTCTATCTCTCCCTTTCTTTCCTGCCCCCCAAAATAAATAAACAAAAAAACCTCTCAGTGGTAGGAAAAGGTTTGGACTTGGTTTGTTGTATATTTGAGGAATGAAATGGTTTGTAGCTTCTGAATGGTTTTCTTCCTCAGGTGAGGCACAGCCAGGTCTATGGGAGGAGGGAGCAAAGCTGCCACAAATTGAAATGAGTTTAGACCTGGGCTTCTGTGAATTACATAGCAAGTGTTGGTTGGCCAGAGATCCTCTCATTAGCTTTCTGAGACATTCTTCTGGGCAGGTCATGATATTCTGAAAACATCCTACCCCTCCTCCTTTTGTAACTTCTGGGCCATGCATAGCCTCCCTCTGCTCTCAGTCTTTCTAATGTGCCCATTCCTCTGGACCCTAAAGTCCCCATTGAGGCTAAAGTCAAGACTTAATTTTCTACTCTAGATTAACTGTGAACACTTGGTCTACCATGTAGTGCTCCCTCATTTCTATATCCCTGTTACAGTATTAATGAATATAGGAGATAGTATAAAGTACACCAAAAGTAGAGACAGAAGGCTAGGGCTTGATTCCAAAACATACATGGAATGAAGAAAACATGAATCTATACATAAAGCCTCATATTGATTTTGAGTTTTATTCAATATTACAATTATTAATAGCTCAATCAGCTGTGCTTATAGCTTTCTTGTCTTCATTTCTCTATCTAACTTCAGCATTTTTTCCAGGAAACTTTGTTGGTTCCTCATCTTGCTACCACCCACCAAAACCCTGCCTCAGTATTTTGGCCTTTAGTCAAATTTTGTAGTGAGTCTATCATTAAGATAGTCAATGAGTATTTTTGTGACTTTATTATACCACCAGCACAGGGAGGGAGGAAGAGACAAAGAGAGGAAGGGAGGAAGGGAGGGATGGAGGAAGGAAAGGAAAGGAAAGGAAAGAAGGGAGGGAGGGAGGAAGGGATGAAGGAAAGGAAGGAAGGAGGGGAGAGAGAGAAAAAGAAAGAGAGTCATGGTTTGCTGTTTTCAATGAGATTACAGTAGGAAACGGAAGCCAAATAATAATGAACAACTACAAAAATTCAGAGTGTCCCAAACTTTGTGAAATAGACGTACAGACAAATTTTTACTTGGAGATCTAACCTGGATGGGAGAGCAGGATAGCTTTTCCTGCAGTCACATTTAGATTGAGGGATGAAGGATGAATAGATTTTAGCCATATGAAAAGATAAAAATGTATTCTAGGAAGAGACAAAAAGCAATGAGTAAGCCCAACAAATGAAACAGGACACTGGGGGGACTTCAGCTGTGGTTGTAGAACTAGCAGGGTTAGGGAGAGTGGTAAGAGTTGAAGCAAGACAGCTAGGCAAGGTGTAGTACACACAGGACATATAGGCTAGGTAAAGGATGTCAGAATCCAATCTGGTACTGCAGTCATGTTTATGGGTTCTGTGCTTAGTACATAATCCTTGCACATAATAGCTTCTTAATAAATGCAAAGTTAGATGTGCTGTAAGAGGCAGCAGTTGACGGAGAAGAATCCACAGAAGTGCTGGCTGCACTTCATTCACTCCTCACAAAGATTGTTCTGCTATAACAGAGGTCTTACAGGGAATAGGAACTTCACATACCTGAGCCTCAGTTTTCTCATCTGTTAAATGGGGCATTAGGACAATCACAAGAGACACTGCATGAAAAACACCTGGTTCCTAGTAGGTACTGAGTAAAAGTTCTTAACCTTTGTCTCCCTCCCATACTTTTAGATAATCGTTGATCCTGTCATCTATATTATATGAGTATCCTAAATTATAAGATAAGATAACCACATCAGAAGATCCCCAGGCAGAATAGTAAAATTAAATAACAATATCACTAATAATATATATGTAATATTTTAACATTATATTTAATTATAACTCAAATTTAATTATAATTATATTTAATTTATAATAACTATAATAGTTATATTAATTAATAATTAATTATTAAATAATAAATTATTGGTTATTAATTATCAAATAATTAACAAGTATATTAAAATTATAATATTTAATATTATATAAATATAATAAATTATATATATTTATATATATAATGAAAGGGAGCGGAAGGAAGAGAAGGAGCATTCATTAAAGGCTATGGGAATATAAGGTCTTGTCACTAGTATGTAGAAAAAGAAAAAACTGGAATCCAATAGTGCTTGGGACTGAATTCCAACACTAAATGCTCTAATCCAATGGCCTCTTCCAGTTGAAATCTTTGTCTCCCTTAGGTCTGTAAAGTCTGGCTTTCCTTGTATCCAATCCCTCAGCAAGTCTTTCTGATTTTATCCTTCAAATCCCTCTCAGACCACATGTTCTCCTCTCTATTTGCTGTTGTCACAATCCAGGGTCTCATGACCTTTCCCTACATCTCTCTACCTCCTGTTTTTCCTCTCAATCTGTTGCTCTCCTTTGCCAAGTGAATCTTTCCATATTCCATTCTGGTCAAGTCTTTACCAAACTTAGTCTGTGCTACAGAAGAGGTTATAAAGCCTCCCAGACTTGAAATCCAAGACCCTCGCAACTGTTATGTTTTGCCTTGCCAACCTTATCAGGTGCTGGTCTTCCTTCCTTTCCATAAACTTAAGCCACAACAACAGACCCATAGATCAACAGAACAGAATAGAAAGCCTAGCAATAAACCTGAACTTGAGCCAAACTGTTGTCTTTGTTTCCTAGAACTGCTCTTTTGATCAAACAGTTCCCTCTGCTGGATTCCCCCTGCCCCCAGCCCAAACTCAGCTCCTTTACATCCTCAGTTCAAATGTCTCATCTTCCATGAAGACTCCAAGGATTACGCAACCTTACCCCCAAATACCACCCTCAACTTTTCAGCTGGAAATATCCTCCAAAGTGTTTCTCCTCATGCAAACGTTGGTTTATTCATTTATTTTTTAAAAAATTCATCAATGGCAACTTCTTGTTTCTGATTTTATACTACAATCCCCCTAGAGGACAGGAGCTACATGTTATTCTTCACATTATCACCAGTGCCTAACATGGTACTTGACACAAGAGCTCAATACCCTTCGTGGGAATGAATTGGTTATTCTGAGTCATTTCTGTAAATTGCAGTAAAGAGAAAGTCCACAAAGGGAACTGAAGGTAATTCTCACACATACAAGAAAAATACCCAAATAATAGTAATTCATAACATAATTTAGACAGAGAAATGACAAACCCACAGAGGGTTTTCTCCCTTAATGTTTATCTTTAGAGGCCTCACATGCATTATGGCTATGAGAGTCTTGGTCTTACTCAAAATTGTTTTGTTTTTCTTCCTTTTCCTGGCCCGCCCCCACCTCACTTTCTTTTTACAATGTTCTTAAAAAGTTGAGAATGGTTTATCTTAGCATTTGTAAGTTTATTTGTGGATGCAATTGCGAAGCTCATCATGTCAGTTTTATGAGAAGTCTGAGTCCATTGTCCTTAGAAAACGAAAATGATTAACATTGATTTGTTTTGTTACCCAATTGTTTAAATTATAATAACTCCCCATCAGGGTTTTTTAAGTACAGCTGTGTTTATGGATTAAGATCTACTGACTCAAATATTTACAGTGTTCCAAAAATTACGAGAACATACAGTGTCAGGAATTTTCCATAGGCTGCTCCCTTGAGCTGGAGTGGGTTTCTGTTCAACTTGAAGAGAAGACTTTAGACAATTTCAAAGGCCATCAACAGGTCTATATAATTGCATCCCCAGACAGGCACCAAATGGAATAACTCTAGAGAAGGGAAACATTGGCTAACGTGGCCATATTCACAGTAATTCATGGTTGTATTAAGAGAGAAGACATAGAGGGCTTGAGGCCCTAAGACTATGAAGGACAGACCCTACTAGCCTATAAAATCTAGCTTGTTGGCTTTCACTTAATTCTATATTGCTTCAAGATGCTTCTGCCTTAACATATTTAAAGTTCAACTAGCCTAGCCTAGAGTGGGAACAGAGCTCCACCTTTTACTAGTTCTACGGCCTGAGAAAAGTACTTCATCTTTCTGGACCTTCTGTCCTTACCTATGGAATAAGGGTACTTATGGGAACATGAAGAGACAGCATGATGCTCTGCACATACGCATGTTCAATGAACACTCACTGGCTTCCTTCTGCTTTAAGCCAGATTCTATCCTTGAAAATATTGGCTTAGAAGTAGTATTTTTTTTCCCAGAGGAAGCTTGTAAAAGGTTAGAAAGAATACTGTCTTGGCATATGGAACTGAGGGTTCCAGCTTGTCTCTGCAGTCACCTAGCCATGGGCTTTAGTTAATCCACTTTGCTTTTCTCGATCCCATCATGTTATCTGTCTACTTCTTGTGCTCAGCAACAGACTTCTTTATAGCTGAGATTGTGCCTTATGTGGCCTTATATGCTGTGTCACAGTACAAAGTCCATGGTAAGACCTAAAAAGGGGTTTGTTGAAGAAGCTGAGAGAAGGTAGAAGGGAGAGGGGAAAATGCACAGGTAGAAAAGGGAGGAAAGAAAGAATGAAGAAAACAACCTACAAATCTGGGATAAGCAAATGTTTCCTAACTCATATGACAGCTTACAGGTTGAGAGAAACACACACACACACACACACACACACACAAATTATATTGAATAGTAAAAATCACAAAAATAACCTACCAACATTTTAATTGTACTTTAGAGTTTAAATAGCTCTTTCACATCCATTATCCAATTTGATCCTTCAAAGTCCCTTGAACTAGGTTGCATAGGGATAATTACCTCCACTCAGTGGGGGGGGTTAAACTGATACTCAGATCTTTGAAATTATTCACCCAAGGTAAACTTTGAAATTATTCACCCTATTTTCCAACTTGAAATGCAAGTTACATGCACTATGGAAATTCAGGAAAACATACACATATACATAAACACACACGAATGTAAATTTGAACAATGAGAAAGAAAACAGTGAGGAATTACATTTTAGATTAATCAGTTGTCAAAGTATCAATCATCCAAAAAGGGAATTCAGTTCATATACGCATTTCCAAAGTAACTGGCAGAACACAGTACTTCCCCTGAAACATTAGACAGATGCTAACTGGCACTGTTTGCAGTAGTCTGATAGAAGGTAAAGAGGAAGGCATTTGAAGTCAAACATGCCTGCTCTTCAGTATCAGCTCGGCCGCTTATCCATTCTATGACCCTGAATCATGTGAACTTTGAGTCTCAGTTTTTCAATCTGTAAGTGGGGTTAATAATACCTGCCTCACATAGCAGATATGAAGCTGAAATATAATAATCTATGGAAAAAATAGATTAATAATATGCCCATTATTATAGAAAGGAGAAACATTACCTGTGAAAACCACCATGCATTTCTGGGGCAGAGACAGACTCTGTTCTGTCATGCTATCACTCCAGGTGAGAACCATGCCCTGTCCTGGCATTCTCTCCACCACTGTATAAGGACCAGCATAATCCCCGGCAACTCACCTGATGTAGTTCTAAAAAACACTGAAATGTGGGGAATCCCCAGCAAGGGTTTCTAGGGTGGCAATGGAGCCTTGTCAAACCCTGCTTGCACCAGTGCCTCATCTTTCTGGAGACACTGTCACCCAAGAGTTTCAGTCAACATCCTAGCCCTTTTCTGGGCACCTTCTGCATCAACCTGTGTCTGCCTCTGACTTCTTTACAAAAGTGAAACTCAGCTGCAAAAATGTATTTGTTCATTCATTGTATCAATCATTCATTTATCCAAACCATCTTGACTGCTCCCATGTGCCTGGCTCCATGCTTATTTTGCACATCGACAATGAATTTAAGGCAAGGGTCACTGAATCCCATCCTAACAGCTAAGGCCTGAAAGAAGCCTGGTTAAAAGTTGCAGACTTGAGCAAAAGAGGTCTGAATCTGAATTTCTCATAATATTTCTATGGGCCTCAATTTCCTCATCTGATAAAAAAAAAAAAAAAAAGCGATCTCTTCTCTAATGGGTTCTTAGAAGGATTACTGAAGAGATGTGTTTAATGCACCCAGCACATAATAAATATTCATCACATGTCTCTTTTTCCTTAACATAATATTTCAAAGGAAAAGAGAAGTGGTTGTATTAAAGGAGGCGATAAGAAGTCTAAAGGGCTAACTAAGATATTTCTCTCTCATTTGGCACATGCACAATTATTTTTGAATGAATGATTAAAAGTGTGAAAGTCTCAAAGGTCCTTATTGTGTCTGTACTTGTTTGTCTTCTTCAGCACTTCTACACAAAATCACTGAATAAGTGCTGAATTGTGGAGAATTCATAAATCCCGAGAACCAGGGAAATTACAGTATTTTAGATAGATAAGGGCCCACAGAAATAGTACAGTACATCCCCGTTTTTTTCAGGTAGGATCAATGTGGTATGCTTAGAAAGGACAATTTAGGAGAGCTTAATGAAGAGATGATTTATTAAGGCGTGATCAGAGTCAGAAGAACCAAAAAGAACTGGTGTACCACCACCAGGCTGGCAATAGCAGGGAGCTATTAGCACCCTTAGTCCTGAGGGGGATGACAAGAGGGAACAGTGTTTCTAGAGTCTAGAGAAAGTAGACGATACTTGTAGGAGATAACCTGTGACAGAAGCTGTGGTCTTCAGATGAAGAACTAGCCACTGTTCATGTGTGGGCTGACAGGGAGCAGAAGAATGAAAATCCAAGTCTCCACCATCTCCCTTTCTTCAGTCTCTTTTCAGTGCCTTCCACTGGCCAAACCCAACCAACATCAGTGGGGGAGGGACCTCATTGATACAGCATGTAGAGGTCAGAGAGAAGAGGGGAAAAGGATGGTGGTGCCCACAAATATAGTCAACATACACATCATAACTGAGAGAAAAATTGAAGATTGGGGAAGAATGCTGACTTGCCCACACGAAGGCTCATTGGCAGAGCTAACATGATAACTATGGTCCTACAGAGCAGTCCCTTTGGGGCAGGCACTATCCAGTGCTTTGGCTTGCATTAACGAACTGACTGAATTCTTACAACAACCTATGAAGTAGCACTCATAACCACCAAGTGAAACTGAAATATTCCACATGAAGTTGCTCTTGATCCAGTTACATAAAATGCCAGAAGCATTTAATCAGAGCTGACAAAATGTTGATAGAAGAGGGGAAAACCGGAGTAGAGTGTGGAGAACAAAATCTAAAATTCCAAACTCTTCATCTGCTAGAGGTCTGGGCATGAGTCACCTAATGGAGCTGTGGTAGACAGAACAAGGGTTCCCCAAAGATACCTATGTCCCAATCCTTGGATCTTGTGACCGTGTTGTATTACATGACAAAAGAGACATTGCAGATGTGATTAAGATTACAGAAAGATTATCCTGGTTCATCCAAGTGGGTTTTAATGACATGAACTCTTAAAAGCTGAGAACTTTTGTCAGCTAGAAGCAGAAGACTTGTGGCAGAAAGATAGGTCAAAGAGATTTCAAGCACAACAATAGTCCAAAAAATAGGTTCTGGATCTGTGGTCCAGCCATTTGCAAGGGCTGGAAAGGGGCCCCTAACATCTAAAGGTGGCTGACACCTGAACAAATTCTTCCTTAGAGCCACCTGATAATGGCCCAAATCAGTCAGCACCTTGATTTCAGCCTCATGGGACCTGGAAGAGAGCAACAGCTGAGTCTACACAGATGTCTCACCTAGAGAACCATGACATAATAAAGGTGTGTTGTTTTAATCCACTAGGTGGTAGTTTGTCATGGCAGCAATATAAAACTAATACAAGGGGTAAGAACAAAGTTACACATGTAACTTGCCTTAGAACCTCAGGAGCTCTGACTTCTGTGGATACATTCATGTTCAAGCTCCCCATTCTACAGGAAACTACACTACCATATTCCTGTTAAATATTGCTTGGACCCACTAGAGTAGCCCATATTTAAAGACAAAAATGACAACACCACATGTTGCTATATATGTGGAGCAACTGGAACCCTCATATACTGTACACGGGAATATAAAATTGTGCAACCACTTTGGGAATATTTATGGCAATTTCATTCTGCTTTTATTTAGTGTGTGTGTGTGTGTGTGTGTGTGTGTGTGTGTGTGTGTGAGTGAGAGAGAGAGAGAAAGAGAGAGAGACAGAGAGAGAGAGAACACGCATGTGTGTGAGTGAGGGAAGGGCAGTGAGAGAGGGAGACAGAAAACCCCAAGCAGGCTCCACACTGTCGATGCAGAGCCCAATGTGGAGCATGATCTCATAATCATGGGTTCATCACCTGAGCCCCAAATCAAGATTAAGACGATTAACTGACTGAGCCACCCAGGCACCCTGGGGACAATTTATTATAGAATTAAACATACACCTATACTGTAAACCAGTAATCCTACTCATAGGCACTGACCCCCCCAAAATTAAAATGCATGCCTACACAACAATTTTTACATGAATATTCACAGAAGTTTTATTCAAAATACCTAAAAGCCGGGAACAGCCCAAGGTTTATATTAATAGGAGAATGGAAGAATAAACTGTGACAAGTTCCTACTATAGAATACTATGTGGAAGGTCCAGGATAGGCAAATTCATAGACAGAAGGCAGGATACAAAGTGGTTGCCAGAGGCTGGGGGCAGAAGGGAAGGGGAAGGGAGAGTGATTCCTAATGCACACGTTTCTTTCGGTGATGGTTAAAATGTTCTGGAATTGGATGGTGGTGGTGGGTACATAACCTTGTGAATATACTAAAACACACTGATTTAGTGTGTTTTATGCACTTTAAACAAGTGAATTTATAGTATTTCAATTACATCTCTGTTTAAAAAACAGCAAAAATAGAACAGATTATAGATACAACTAACAACATAGGTAATCCTCAAATATTTACACAGCATGAAGGCAGCTATACACAAAAGACTAGATACCCTCTAATTCCATTGACGATATGAAAGTCTGGAAAAGGCAAAATTAAACTATGGGAAACAATTCAGAAGAGTGGTGGCTTCTAGGATGACGGGTAGGGACTGAGTGTGAAGTGAGAAAACCTTCTTGTGTGACAATATTTTATATCTTGACAGATATTTTTATAATATTTTTATGATATTTTATATCTTGACAGAGGTTTGGTGTATGTCTTTGTCAGACCTCATAAAATGATACACTTAAGACTTGCACACTCACTGCATGTGAATTTTATCCCACAGACAGACAGACAGACAGGCAAACAAACACTAACTCCAATAATTTAGAGGGGGAATGTACTGATGTCTGTAACTTAATTTGAAATGCATAGAAAAAAAAAAAACCACTATGTTGTCAGATCAATAGGGGTATGAATGAATGTGTTATAAAGCAAATGTATTAAGATGCTAGAATCTAGATCACAGAAATATGGTATTTACTATAAAGTTTTTACAACATTCCATTATGTTTGAAATGTTCAGAGTGAGATGTTAGGAAAAAATAATGCTTGGCCTTTACTTGAATAATGATAGGGTACTCATCTCATAAGATGGTCCCTATTATTGTCTATCAGCTCTTTTTTTTTTTCATGTTTGTTTATTTTTGAGAGAGAGACAGAGACAGAGTGTGAGTAGGGGAGGGGCAGGGAGAGAAGAAGACACAGAATCCGAAGCAGGATCCAGGCCCTAAGCTGTCAGCACAGAGCCTGATGTAGGGCTCAAACTCACAAACCATGAGATCATGACCTGAGCCAAAGTCAGATGCTTAACTGACTGAGCCACCCAGGCACCCCAATCAACTTGTGATATCAGAATCACTTTCCAGATATCCAGATTTTGCTCTATTTCCATCCAGTGGTCTTTGTTTCATCTTCTGCAGTCCCACAGAGAACGTCTAATCCTCTCTATTTAAGTCTAATCCCTTCTATTCTATGGAGGGTGCAAGCCCTCATCCTAGACCCACTGAATCAGAATCTGCAAGTTTACAGGGTCCTCAGGAATATGAATGTAAGTCAAAGTTTAAGGAATAAGCCAGAACAATCAGGCAAAAATATAAATGGGGCTTATGCCATGGTAGTAGCATTAGGGGAAGAGTGAATTCAGAACTGAGACACATTTAGGAGACAGAAGTTACAAAACTAGATGAATTAAGAGTGAGGAGGAAAAAGGGGAGCCCAAGATGGTCCAGAAGTTTATAGTGTGGGTGACTGAGTATGTAAGAATCTGGACCTGAAGTGCCCAAGACATCTGCTGCTTTAGCTGATGCTGACACAATGCCAGACTTACAGGAATATGGCAGTACTTAGCTGCTGCACCCTTTGAGCTTTATTTTGATATCTCCTCCAAGTTTAAAACCTGCTTCTCCCAGTCCGGTGCTTTTCTGAGCAAAACTCTTGGGAGCCTCTCTGCCATAGATTTGCCCTTGCTTTTGCTCACACAACAGTGCTTTCTAAATGAATATGGCTTCCCTTCCATTTCCTGCATCCTCCTTCCAATTACGTAAGTGCAACCACCAGTGTCTGAAGTGTTTTTGTTTTTCTTTTAAAAATATAGATCAATTCATCAATATTTCTAAATGAGGCTTTTGCATGACAGAATGTCTGTCCAGGGACTAGGGTTCTGCTTTCTTAATAGTGATGACCTTGGTTACTGGGACTTCTTGGAGGGTCTTTTGTTTTGATGTTGTTTTAATGAACACACAACACCGTTTTCCAACTCAGAGCAAATGTCCAGGAACACGTCCCATCTTCACCCTTCATAAGCCCTTCACCAATTCTGCAACTTCTATTAACTCTGATGGTTATTGCTGATCGCGAATGTTCCCTCTGAGCATGCTGGAAGCATACCTAATTGGGTCTACTTCATTGTGACCTGAAATAGCACTGGGGAGAGCAGTGACCTGGAGCTGACACCTGGTCATCTCATCCTTCAAGATTCAGCTCAAACAGCTCAAATAATGTATGCTTAGTAAAGCCCTCTCTAACTTCCCTACCTACCTCTAGGTGGCTCAGGTAGTTAGGAACCTCCTGGATTATGTATATACTTCTAATCGTAAAGGGAAAAATACATATACATTAACCTAATGGCTGGCACAAAAATTTGTTCTCCTGCAGTGGGAAATGTTTTGTCTATAAAGTACCTGATTAACATCTTGGGGTGGAAAGTGAGGCCCTGGGGGCATGGTTAGAAAGAGGTCAGGAAATATAAAAGATGAATACATTGTTCAGTATTGAAAAGTCAGTGAGGTTGAAGGACAGAAGAGAGGAGAAGTGAGAGGAAATGGGCAACGTGGCAAGGGATTAGAGGCTGAATCCCAGGCACGTGTGAAGCTTGTACTCAGGTCACCTGAATACCAGTAACTTCTGACACAATTACAATGGTCTACCTCTCCCTGGACAAGAAAGGCCATGAGAAGTCTTTATGAAAATGGCACCATGAACATGCTTACACATGTGTAAGTGCAGTAGCTCACCTACCCAAAGAGAACTATTTGTAATACAGCCTATGTGACCTAGGGAAAGACCGTGAAAGGTTTTTGAGGAACTGACATAAAAATACATACAGCAACCCCTAATAATCATGCATCACTATTACTGACAGAGCTTGCACAAGGCATCAGGCACTTTACAAAGAGTTTTTCCTGCAAATATTTGCAAAAACGGCATGCATGCTTCCCATATTCCTAATAAGGAAACAGAGTCTAGGAAGGCTAAATAGATACCAAAGCTCTCTTGGGTTAGAATATGATAGAGCTTGCACCAGAACTCTGATTCCAAAAAGCCTGTTCTTCACCAAATATTCTTAACCAAACGCATCTTCCTATAAATAACCAAAAGTGACTACTAAACCAAGTCTTTGTCCTTTAGCCATAAAGTAGCCCCTTGTGTCCCAGAGTAGAGCTTCTTTACTCCTCCATTACATAATTTAAGGGTGTGTATCTATCTAGTTGATTTATTAAAACAATCAAAACTAAATAGTTAATAAGGAATAGCGGTGAGGGAATCTGAGAGGTAGGTTCACTGACAACCTCAACTAGTGTTGGGATACTAACACTAGTACCCGTAAGTGAGGACAAAAAGAAGAAAAATGAAACAAAAACACAAACCAAACAAACAGAAATAATCAATGTGAGCAAACTGAACTGTCAGTCAAGCAGCTGGAGTCACACCGGACTCTGGTACAGAAAGCTACAAAGAGTGTTACAAAGAAATCATGTTACTATATTTCCCATTTTGAAGTAACATGAAAGAATAAAACGTATTTCTGGGGACAATAATCCAACACAAATGGCTAAAATAACAGCGTGGGATGAAATAGCTCTAGCTAAGGAGAGAGACGTAAGTGTTCACCCTGCTTTGCACAGATTAGTGCTCTAAGCTGGGACCTCACCATTCTGTGTCATTTTTGCTCCTCTCTACAGTGGGAATACTACTTGTATCTATTTCTGAGGGTCCTTCGGAAGAGGAAAATGATGACACATCTAACATGCTTGGCACATAGATTATGTTCAACACAGCTATATTAAATTACATCAGAAGACAGCTTTGGTGCCCAAATGGAAAAGCTGTGACATTTGGAAGAGTTTTCCAACATGGGGAATATCTTGTCTAAAAATTGTATGTGCATGGAGTACTGGGAGGAGAAAACAGGATGGGGCTTTCCCACTCCTGTGTTATCTATCTCCACTTTGTGGAGAGAGCCATAACGTGTCAGATACACTAGCTCTCGTTCATATCCCAGCCAACATCGCCCAGGAGACAGAAATAGCATTCATCGAAAGCCGCAATTACCTCATTTCACTGGCCCGTTTGTGCAATATGTGCCTTGCCTCACAGTGACTGCATGGGGCCAAAAGTCCAGCAAACAGAACCGCTGCTTGTCCAAGAAATGGCCCTGCAAACAGGAGAGGACAGCATGTTCTCTGAGCAGATTGGGACCCTTGGCTGTTTCGAGGGTGTTTTTGTTTTTCAGGCCAGAAACAGTGTCTGAAAACTCCTGGGGATTTCCCAAGCCCCATTCGTCAGGCGGCCAGGCTTCCTCTGACATCATCTCTGAGTGATGGGGTGCAGAGAGGGGGTCACACACAAGGCAGTCCTGGGACAGCTCTAGCACGATTGCGGGAAATTAGAGAGCTAGTGCCAGAGTGGTCAGGAAAACAAGGAGAACTTTCTGAAACAGTGCTTGGCAGATAGTGGACATTCAAGGAGTAGTTCTTGAATGAAACACTGAGGGAGTAAGTGACTTGACCTCCAAATCATGCATCCGGTATATGGTAGAGATGAGATTTCAAGTAGGGTGACCAGCCATCCTTGTTTTCCAAGGACTACAGGGTTTCTGTGGATATATGACTTTGGGTGCTAAAATCAGGAAAGTCTTAGGCAAATAGGGATGAGTTTATCACCTGAATTTCAACCCAGGTGTGCATGACTCCGATGTTCATGCCTTTAAATTTTTTTAAGTTTATTTATTTATTTTCAGAGAGAGGAAGAGAGAGATAGAGAAAGATGGGGAGGGGCAGAGAGAGGGAGAGAGAAAGAATCCCAAGCAGGCTCTGCATTGCCAGCGCAGAGCCTGACGTGGGGCTAGAACTCACGACCTGTGAGATCATGACCTAAGCCAAAACCAAGAGTCGGATGCCCAACCAACTGAGCCACCCAGGCACCTCTAAAGCTCATGCTTTTAAACATCAAACTAACACTTATCAACAAGGAGACTTGAGTTTAATAGCAGAATTACAACATGGGAACAGACAACTATCATACAAGCTGAGAGGGCCTACTTGCTTGAGAGAAGGAGTTAACAGCTTGGCCAAGCACCACTCACCAATTACCATCACTCCTCCTTTCTAAGTGCACTCCAATTTTGTTCAGGAAATCCTTCTATTAAACATGTGCTTCAATGAGCCAGTCACAGAAACTGAATTCCCCTTACCAGTGAATGGTTTAGAAATAAGCATGTGACATAATTTTGGCCAATGGAACATAAGAAGTCTGATGGTCAGATTCTTGGAAAGGTTTCCTTGTTCTTCAAAAGAAACCAATATCAACAAAAGCTCCTTTCACCGACTGGCCAGAGTTATGTTTGTAAATGACACTTATAACTGTGGGGGCTGTTTCAGATTTTCCAAGGAAGCTGAAGCGAAGCTGGAGGATGGGAAAAGTGAAAAGGACCTGAGTCTTTCACGACACCGTTGAGTTATTAAATTAATTGACCCCTCAGCCATCTTACTTCATGACTTGTAATATAATACATTGTCTTTATTTTTGAAGCTATTTGAGACAAAGTATTCTGTTATGCAGTCAATAATATCCTAATGGATACAATATCCTAACTGTGATATGCCATCAGAGGGAGAGATGCTTACCCTATGATGGTCTCAGGGAAGGCTTCATGAAGAATCTAGCACTTGAATTGTGCTGTGGAGGAAGGGACATGCCTTCAATCGACAAAAACAGTGATAGGAAATAACACTGTTAAAATTACAGAGAACATACAGCTCTGGGCATACCTGAAGAAAAAAGAAAGCATGCTAATTTGGCTAAAGCTAGGGTTTATGGAAGTGATTAACAGAACAGAAAGTAGGACTTAGGACGTAAAGCATGGACAACTTTAAATTCCAAGCTAAGTAAACTAGATTTCCCCCCATAGATGATAGAGAGTCACAAAGATAGATGGCTAGAATGTCATTCTACTTCTTCCCCCAAACTCCTGCTGGCCACTGCAATTTCTCCTTCATTCAGATTCAGTTGATATTTAGAGCCATAATTCTCAACTTTAGAAGCATATTATAATCATCTGAAAGTGATTATAATCACCTCTCTATATATACATATATATGGTGTGTGTGTGTGTGTGTGTCTGTGTGTATGTGTATGTGTATATTTATGGAATGTGAGTACAGTATATTGTTCTGGAGAAATGACGTGCTTTTTTTCTGGATGCTTTTTTAAAATTTCCATTAAACTGCTAGGTGATTCTGAAGCACAATCAGGCTTGAGAACCATTAACCTGGCCATCTATAATTTTGTATATCTTACTTTTAAAAAACTCTACTATAATTGTCGATTTGAAAGAAATATTGAAGATTTTCTAATTAAACAGCTTTTAATTTTTGGCTAATCACTGTCCCATCTACCTCTAAAATAATGTAAAGACCTTGTAAATTCTAAAGGGCCATGAAAATGTACCAGCTATTATGACCACTACAATTATCATTTTAAATTGGTATTGAAAGATATAGAAGTTAAATGATTTGGGGACACCTGGGTGGCTCAGTCAGTTAAGCATCTGACTCTTGATTTTGGCTCAGGTCATGATCTCATGGTTACTGAGATTGAGCCCCGAGTTGGGGCCTGTGCTGACTGATAGCATGGAGCCTGTCTGGGATTCTCCCTCTCTCTCTCTGCCCTTCCTGCTCCTCTCAAAATAAATACAAAACCTTAAAAAAAAAAAAAAAAAAGTTGTCCAAAGCCGACCTGCACATTAGTATCAGATCTGGGACTAGAAGTAAGATTTCAAAGTCACTTACCTACATTCTTCCCACTAAGCAGAGTTTTGATATTTCAGTTAGGCATACTTCCCCAAATGTTCTGCAATTACTCTTTGTGTAGAAAACATGTGTTATGTTTCTTTGCATCCTCCCAGCTGCATTCCCCACTGAAGCCTTCCTGGGTAACTGCTTCTTATATGATTAATTAAATCTCACTCATCCGGTGATTCCAAAACAGTAGCATGCGTCAGAATTACCTGGAGGGCTTGTTAAAACACACATTTCTGGGCCTCACCGCCAGTATTAATGATTCAGTGGGTCTGAAATGATTCCTATTCATACAATATTCCCAGGTGAGGCTTATGCTATAGTCCAGAGACCACACTTTGAGAATCACTACACTTGTCCAAATCCAGAGACGGATTTTTTTTTTCAGTCAGTCAAGTAAAACTGGTTTGTATCCTGACTCCTACACTTTCTACCTTTGCAACTTGAGCAAATTACCACCTCTGTTTAAGTCTTAGTTTTCAAATCTACAAAATGGAGCTGCTAACATATACCTGGAAAGTTTACTAAACACAACATGACATGCCTACTTCAGTGGCTGGCATTATAGAAAGGACTCACTCACTGTCCATTTCCTAGCTCCTTTTGTTGACTTTCCATTGACAATCTACTTTTCCCATGAAGAGAGATGTTGTCTAGCACTAGTTGTAGATTCATGATTCCTCTTGTAGCTGGCTCTTCTTCAATGAGCTTGAGTTTACACTTCTTCCACCAAATTACTAACACACATATGGAGCCTATTTCTAGGAAACGTTATGCAAATCATTTCAAAGGGGGAAAATATGATAGGCAAATTATGTCAATATTATCCTCAAAGCAGTATTTTGGAGATAAAACCTATCCCATATGTTCTGTTTCACTTACTTTGGCATTTTTAACAGTTTAACCATACCAGCTGCTCCTGATCACTAATTGCCTGCAACATTAAACAATGGATGCGTATCAGTTCCCATATTTCTCCTTCTGTGTCAACTTCAGAGCTTCCAGGTATTTACAAGTGTCTCCAGGTCGCTTCATTCCTCTTGTGCTGAACTCTGTCAGCCTATGACTGAGCAAAAGATGGTGTAAGATGGATGAAGGTGACCTTTTGCATGAGCCTTGGTGAAACCAGAGCAGTAACAGATGGGGTTCCAGACCCTAAGACAATCTGGCTCCACACACAATCTTTCTGTGATTCAGAACACCTTAACTAAGTTTCCACCACCACTCCTGGTTGATAGGTGATTTTCCATATGAATTTTCTGGGACCTTCATTTGAAACTTTGTACCTCCAGGAATCTTATCATCCATGCTAGAAACTTGGAATTCATTGTTGGTTCTTTCTTCTGATCCAGCATTTCAAGTCACTGTCCAGGTCCTATCAGCGTTTCCACTTAAACTCTTGACTCTGTTCGATCAATCTCTACTGCTCCTATGCAAACCACGATCTTTTTTTTTTTTTTTAAGCTAGGATTGCTGCAGCATCATCTCAAGTAATATTTCTTAACTTCTGCTGAATCCCACTCCACCCATGCCTCACCATTGTTGGAATGATTTTTCTTTTTAGAGAGAGAATGGATGAGTGTGCATGTGAGTGGAGGAGGGGCAGAGAGAGAGAATTCCAAGCAGGCTCCCTGCTGTCAGCTCAGAGACTGTCTCGGGGATTGATCTCAAAAACCATGAGATCATTACCTGAGCTGAAACCAAGAGTTGGATGCTTAACCGACTGGGCCACCCAGGTGCCCCTGGAATGATCTTTCTAAGAGAAAACTCTATCATGCCATTCTCTTGAATCCTTTTCCAGTGACTCCCCACTGGTCTCAAAAACTAAGTCAAATCTCATCATCCTGATTGACTCTAAATCTTTCCTGTCCAATACGGTACCCATTGGCTACATGTGGCTATTTAATTTGCATTTAAGTTAATTAAAATTACATAAAATTTATAATGAAGTTCTTCAATCACAACAGCCACATTTCAAGTGCTCAGTAACCATGTGAAGCTAGTAGCTACCATTTTGGACAATAAAGATATAGAATAATTCCTTTATCACAACAATTTGTGTTGGAAAGCCATGCTCTAAATATCAATACTGGTTAACATTATTTACCTTATTTTAATGCTATTCATGGCCACCACATGGGCAAATGGTGCCTACAGGCACCGCTGAAGGGAATATAAACTGATGTGAGCACTTTGTAGTGCAACCGGTCTCAATGAAATTAAGAATGTTTATATGCTCCAGAGAATTCTCACATAGCTTTCAAAGGGCATTCAGTCAAGGATGTTTGTCACAGCATTATTTTTGTTAACAGGCTATGGGGACAATTGAGTGTTATGACCAGGGCAGTGGATAAGTACAATATGGAAGAGGCATTTTGCAGAATACTGTGGAGCAGTCAGAAGCAAATGACTAGATGCACACATACCTATCTTAAAACCATAGTATTATATTCTTACTGTGGATTGTTAGTCAATAGTGAAGTAATGATTAAAAGCATACTAACACAGGCAAAACTTAGATGCATCTCACAGATATTTAGTTTTAAAAAGCCAGATGTAAAAGAGTACATACATACATACTGTGCAACTCCGTGTTTATTAAGTTCATTGACCATGCAAACTAATCTATGGTAATAGAAATCAGAACAGTGGTTGAATATAATTGGGGGATTTACTGTAAAAGGACAGAAGGAAACTTTCTGGGGTGATGGAAATGTTCTGTGTTTTGATTAGGGTGTCCATTACATGGAAATATACATTTGTCAAACTTGTTTAACTGTATGCTTACGATCTGTATATTTTACTGTATGTAAATACACCCCAATGAATGTTATTTAAACACACACACACACACACACACACACACACACACACACACACAGTTTTAAGGGCAAAAAGATTAGTTTCAGATGAGATATACAGCCTCTGTACATGCATTCAAAACCACAATATATATTTTACAAAGATACTGATATTTAAAAGGATATAAACAGAATAAATGAATCAATATTTTTGGTAAAAATCACAGGAAGCAAATGCTAGTAGGGTTTAGGGACAAAAGAGACTGAAACTAGGATAAAGTCAACTACAGAAGGTCCATAAATAGCTTTAAGGTGACTGAACCATGACTGGGGAGGATGGTCACTTCAACTCACTTTCTGGACCTGAAATTGATAATGCCTTCAGTGGGAGAGTCTCTCTCTTTTCCTAGAATGGATAAACTGGGATTGTGCCATATTGGTGTTGTCTCTACTCCCTTCTCACTGAGTAATCTTGGCTGTGGAAAGGAGAAATGAGATGGGAACAAAGGTGAGTGGAACCTAGAAGAGAGCAAAGGGATGGGTGAAACAGGCAAGACAGAGATACAGCAGGAGGGGAAGAGGAAGGAAGAAAGAGAAAGATGTGGCACACACACACACACATCTGAATCTTCAGAGTGTGAGCCAGCTACACCTCCAGAATTTTTAGTAATATAAACCAATATATTTCCCTCCCTTTTTTCCCCCGTAAACTAGTTGGAATGAGTTTCTGTCATGTTCCCTTCAAAATGTGGTAATACCCGAATGTCATCTAACATTTTGAAGGATCTGTGTAAAGCCTGATTTCAGCATTTTAAAAACTTTCTATCATGGAAATATTCAAACAAATCCAGAAGTAGAAATATTAGTGTAAAAGACACTCAATTTCAAAAAGTTTTAGTATATCGCTAATCTAATTCCCTTCACCTCATCAGCCTTCCCTCCCATACATACACACATTTTTGGATCAATTTGAAACCAATGCCAGAAATTTTACCATTTAAAATATAGATATTTCAATCTGTATCTCTGAAGTTAAGAAGTCTTTTTAAGAATGTAACTACAAAAGCAAAATCACACCAAAAAAAAATCCCCTTAGAATTAGCAAAATAGACAATATTCAGATTTCCCTGATCATTTAATGAATCTAATTTTACTATATTTCTTCGAATCAGGATCCAAATAATATCTGAAACCATTAATCTGGATAATATATCTCTTAAATTGATTTTAATTTACAGGTTCCGTGTGTGTGTGTGTGTACACACGCACACACCCATGCACGTGCATGAGCCGGTGTATAATTTATTTGTTGAAGAAACTTGGCAGTTTGTTCCCGCACATTTTTCCTTATTCTGGAGTTTTAGATGCACTCTTGCCTACTATCTGTATGTATGTTCTATGAACTGATATGGTTTATTTCAATTCTTTGGCAAGAATATTTTATAGTAGGTATTCAATGGTTCCTGTAGCATCATATCAGAAGAAAATTAACGTCTGATTATGTCTCCTCCTATTATGTTAAGAGTGATCAGCCACTGTGGAAAACAGTATGAAGTTCCTCAAAAAGTTAAAAATAGAACTATCCTACAATCCAGCAGTTGCTCTACTAGGTATTTATTCAAAGGACACAAAAATACTAATTCAGAGGGATACAAGCACCCCGATGTTTACAGAACCATTATCACCAATGGCCAAATTATGGAAAGAGCCCAAATGTCCACTGACTGATGAATGGATAAAGATGTGGTGTGTGTGTGTATATATATATACACACACAATGGAATATCACTCAACCATAAAAAAGAATGAAATCTTGCCATTTGTAATGACATGGATGGACCCACAGTGTATTATTCTAAGCAAAACAAGTGAGTCAGAGAAAGACAAATACCATACGATTTCACGCATATGTGGATTTTAAAAACCAAATGAACCTGGGGGGGCAAGAAACAGACTCTTAACTACAGAGAACTGATAGTTACTAGAGGACTATCAGTTACTAGAGGAGAGGTGGGTGGGGAGATGGGTCAGATAGGTGACAGGGATTAAGGAGGGCACTTGTGATGAGTACCAGGTGTTGTATCGAAGTGCTGAATCACTATACCGCACACCTGAAATGAACATTACACTGTATACCTAACTGGAATTTGAATAAAAATTTGGAGAAGAAAAAAAAAATAAAATGATTAGTCCATTCAGGTGTTTTCAGTCTGATTCATCTTTTTTCTTTTTTTAAGATTATCTCGGGGCGCCTGGGTGGCTCAGTCGGTTGAGCGGTCGACTTCGGCTCAGGTCACAGTTTCGTGGTTCGTGAGTTTGAGCCCCGCGTCGGGCTCTGTGCTGACAGCTCAGAGCCTGGAGCCTGTTTCGGATTCTATGTCTCCCTCTCTCTGACCCTCCCCTGTTCATGCTCTGTCTCTCTCTGTCTCAAAAATAAATACACATTTTAAAAAAAAATTTTAAATAAATAAAATAAGATTATTTATTTATTTTTGAGAGAGAGAGGGAGGAAGACAGAATCCCACGAGGGTCAGAGAAAGAGAGATGAGGCGGAGAGAGAGAAAAGCAGGCTCACCAAGGCTCATGTTTTACCCGAAGCACGGCTCATGTTCACCCAAAACGGGGTTCAAGCTCACCCAGTGTGGGGCTGGAACTCACAAACTTCTGAAATCATGACCTGAGCAGAAGTCAGATGCTTAATGACTAAGCCACCCAGGCGCCCTGATGCATCTATTTTAAAATTCCTTATCAGCTTTTTAAGGTTTGAGAATCCATTAATGATCATTCATTATTTCATTAGAGGTACCAAAATGTTGATATTCTTTTACTCCCACCTTTAATAGCTGCAAGTGTTCTATAAAGAATGATTTTCCTCCCATATCATTTGGAAACATGAGGTACAGTTCTTACAGAAAGACAATTTAGTGCTGAGTCCTTCTCTTTGTTTAACAGTTTCAGAGTAAGTTGACTCCTATGAAGGTAAAAAAATGAGGAAAACAATGCCCTTTTTCTTTTTAGTAGGAAATGGCATTTTGAGACCACAATTCTCCGGGAACTAAGGGTGCTCACTGCTAGTGGTCAGTACTGGTCAGACACTGATTCTCAGACTTTTCAGTAGACAGAGCGAAAAATTATGTATCTTTTTAAGAGAAAATATCTTCCTATTTGCAATCAAATTTAGGTAATTTAGGTAATTTGTAAAATCAAATTATTTGCTTTATCCAAATATAACAGATAATAGTATTAGAATAAGAAAACCAATATTAATACTATCAATGTAATTGTTGAAAGCAAATTAAGATTTTTTGGTAGTTCATTTGTTCTTTGTATGTATTACCACATTATTGTATTTTATAGTCAACTAAAATAAGTCTTCCACATGTAGCTAAGTCACCAACTTAATACACAGTTTGATCCGTTTGTTACATTTTGCTTTTTATCTTTATGAATGATCATTTTTTTTAGTTTATTTATTTTGAGAGAGAGAGATTGAGGGCACATGTGCAGGAGAGGCAGAAAGAGGGAGAGAAAGAATGCCAAGAGGGCCCTGCACCGCCAGTGCCGAGTCCAATGTGGGGCTCAAACTCTCGAACCATGAGCCAAATCTCTCCAACCTGAGCCGAGTCAAGAGTTGGACGCTTAACCAACGGAGACACTCAGGCGCCTCTATGGATGGTCATTTTTACTTCTGATTTATTTTTTAATTATGTAAAATATTTACATGGCTCCAAAGTAATATCTACAAAATGAGATCTACTCAAAGCTGGATTTTACTGTAACCTCTACTTGTCCCTTCCCTCTTGCCTATATATAACTGCTTTAATTTGTTTAATTTTTGCTTATTCTTCTACTTTTATACATTTGCATATGTGGATCTTAGATAAGAAGTAACATATACTATACCTGCTATTCTGGGCCTTGTCAAGCCTTATTTCAAAAATCAAGAATCTTCCTTTGAAATACTTTCCTGTACCTACCCCAATTATTTAAGTAAAAGTAGTTTTATGTAGAGCAAGTTTTCTTAACAAAAGGTACACTTACATTCAACAATCAATAAAAGAACAAAAAGTTAAGAAAGTTCCATCGAAGGCTAACATCTATAACTATTAAGATTCACAGCAGTTTCTTTCCTCTTTTGAGCTGAACGGATTCAGATGAAGAAAGTGTAGGTTTTACGAATAGAAATGGCCTTGTGTGTATATCGGCCTGGGTTTGTGGACATTAAAAGCTGTTTGACATGCACCGATCTTTTACTGGTAAGAATTTGGGAATAGTAATTTCTTTCCTGCTTCTTTGATCTCCTCCCAAATCCCATGGTGGTATATTATAGCTGCAGAGAACTGTAAATGTTAGCAAGCAGCAATTTGAAAGCCTTAAAAAAATGTAGTTGCAAAGGCAATTCAAACATCAGGTATCCCTCTCATCATCTGGACTCTGGTTTTAGAGCTATTGAGGGAATTCTGTCAAATCTCAAACTGCATTGGATTGCTGATCTGGTATGAATACTCAAGTTACTCTGAATAGATGCATTTTCAATGCAGGAAAGCAGCTGTTACTTTCTTCTGTCCTTTCTTAAAAAAAAAAGAGTGTATGCACACACATGTGTATGCACATACATCAGTGTACACACACAAATACTTATTTCACTGCAAAGGCATGTCTTTCTGGGGATAAATATGGCAGACTTGCATAAGGGGCTGAAATGTACCCAGTCTAGATGGATGTTTGATCCCTGACGTTCTCTCTCGAGCCTTTTCACTACCATTTGCGGTTTGGGAACTGTGTTCACTAAGTGTGTTTGGGGAGGATGATCGATGACAGAGAAGGGAGGCATTTTACACCTCCTGCTACAATAATTGTGAGGATACTAAAGGATAATAAGAAGGGTACAATACAAACTGAAAATCCTATGTTTCCTTTCTCTTCCCCATAAATAGTGGTATAGAATACGAATGCATAGTTTATTTTTAATGGTATGAAATACATTTTATCCTACTAGTATTGTTTATACTCAAACACATTGCACATTTAGTGTCTCTAACTCCGTTGATGCTGTTTATTGGGGTTTCCCATCTTCCACCATCTTGAATTATCAAGAAACAGTCTGTGTCTACAAAAATGGAAGTCACTTCCCTCAGGGAGACTAAAAGATAGGGAAGAGTGTGGTAGGGAGAATCCACTTTTCCTTAAAGATCTTTGTCACTAACACCTAAGCACCTTTTTGACCTCAAAACCTTTTAGTATCAGTCAGCATCCTTCTGAGGTAGATAAAACAGGAACTGATATCAAACCAAATGGTTGTCTCTATACACTCTAACCAAGTCAGTAGTAACTACAGAAGAAAATGATCTGCTGCATACTGTGTCCTTTGGAAAAACCTTTTATAGCCTAATAACCCACACTTTATTCCTACTACATCCCTGCGTGCCCTCTCCAAACCCCTCTTACTTCTCCAGAATTAACAAAGACATGTTCAGGAGAAACCACTGAACCAGGAGCTGCAGAAAATTCTTGCTTAACCAACAACACGCTGTGTGACCTCAGGCCAGACTTTTACTCCTGCATCTCAGTGTCTCCCATCATAAAATGAGAGCCTTGGAATAACGATCTCCATGGCTCCTTTCAACTCTGACATTTGGGGGAATCTACAAAAATGTTCCAAGATATTAGAAGAGTTCCATTTAAACACCTGGCCACTTTAGAAGGGCTTTGCATATATATTGTATTTCACTTGCTAAATCGCCAAATAAACCTGACACGAATGATCCCCAAGAGGACACAAGACCAAATTGCAAATGTCTGTTTGTGATGATGGAGGTTTTGTAATCTGAGCATTGATCCTAGAAAGCCTAGAAAGCCATTGGGTGCTTCTCAGAGTAACGTAAGATTATAAAGTGATATATTACCCACGAGAAATCCCTTCCCATTTACATTTCATTTTCCTCTGTGGTTATTTAACTTATTTTTTTTATTATGTGAAGCCATGATAAATATTTATACTGCAATGTATGATTGGTCAATAAAGAAAAATCAATACTGGGTTTTTGCTGCCCAAGGAAGAGATTGTGCTTTACCTGATTCTAATCAAGCATCAAAAAACAAAACATAACAAAACAAAACAAAACAAAACAAAAAAAACAGTACAGGTGGGATAAGGACCCAAGTGGAAAAAGGGAAACAGAAATCATTTATTTTATATTTTTATATCATATATAGTTTACACTTATACACACTTGTACTAATAAAAGCTTTTGTTTAAAATACTTTATTAATAACCCCTCATTCAGTCTAACTGCTTTGCTACAGTCCCTATGAACTACAGAAAATGATGAACTTTAAATAATACAAAACATTAACTATCCACAGTTACCCCATCATGATTATGGCTATATCCGCCATTAAACTATAAAGAAAATTAACTCGGAAATAAGAAAAAAAAAGTTTGCTCATTGCTTCCATAAACATTTACCAAGTACCTAATCCATATAAGGTAATATTTTGATGCTTATGTCCCAGCTGAAAGGTTCACGCTCTTGCCTTAAAATGGAGGAGATATATGTACAAAGAGGATAAATCCTGTACAGATAATTAAAACAAGCTCATGTTATAGAGAATCACTGAGTGTCTGTTTAGATTGGTCAGAGAAGTTTTTCAGAAAGAACTTAAAAAGCTACAATTATCAGATTATCAAGAAAATTACTACAATCCAATTGAGGAAGTCAGCCACACAAAACAAGTAATTTTAATATAAGGTAAGAAGTGGCCAGTGCTCCAAAAACTCTTGCTATCCTCAGTGGGTGGTTTATGGACCAGCAGCATTAAGCATCACCTGGGAGCTTGATAGCAATGAAGGATTACATGTTCTACCCCAGACCCATGGTTTTACTACATTTTCGAGGTGATTCCTATCCACGTGAATGTTAGAACAACACTGTTCTCTAAAAAAAGGAAATTTAAAGGAAAGAGAAATCACATCCAGCTACAGGTGAATGGTTCTTAGAGGAAGATGAGTGAAGACAACCTAAAAAGATAAATAGGATGCACATTCTGCCTTGTTTACCATTTTTTCCCTCAACATTATTCAGAGGGGTTCACAACTACCCCATAAAACTACCCCAGGCTACAAGTTAAAATCAGAAATGAAAGCGGAGACATTACAATGGATGTCTCAGAAATAAAAAAAAAGATCATAAGGGACTATCATGGACAATTATATGAGAACAAATGGGATAAATATAACTTCCTTAGAAACACACAACTTACTAAAACTGAGTCAAGAAGAAACAGAAAGCCTGAATCACAAATATGAAAATTGAAGTAGTAATTGAAAAGTCCCAACAAAGGAAAGCCCAGGACCAGATGACTTCACAGCGGAATTCTACCAACATTCAAATAAGAAATAGTACCAATTCTTCTTAGACTCTTCTGAAAAATAGAAGTGAAGGGAATACTTCCAAAATTATCTTACGAGGCATTGCCCTAATATCAAAGCCAGACAAAGGCACCACAAGAAAAGAAAACACAGGACGATATCTCTGATTAACATAGATACAAAAATCCTCAATAAAATACTAGCAAACCAGATTTAACAACACATCAAAAAGATTACATGTCATGACAAAGTGGTATTTATCCCTGGGATGCAAATTTGGTTTAACACACTCAAATCAATTAATGTGATGCATCACATTAACAGAATGAAGATAAAAACCAAATGATAATATTAACAGATGCAGTAAAAGAATTTGACAAAGTTCAACATCCATTCATGACAAAAACTCATAATAACACAGATAAAAAAGGAAATTTTCTCAACACAATAAATGTCATTTATAAAAAGCCCCCAATTGCACCGAGGAGGGCACTTGTTGGCATGAGCACTGGGTGTTGTATGGAAACCAATTTGTCAATAAATTATATTAAAATAAATAAAAATACACAAAAATAAAAAGCCCACAATATCGTAATCAATGGGGAAAACCTGACAAATTTTCTCTAATATACAATACAAGGCAAGAATGCTGACACTCACCACCTCTATTCAAAATAAAACAGCAAGTACTAGCTAGAGCAATACGAAAAAGAAATAAAAGGCATCCAAATCATAAAGGACTAAGTCAAATTGTCTGTTTGTAGATGACATAATCCTATTTCTGGAAAACTCTAAAAACTCCACATACACACACAAAAAACCTATAAAATAAATATTGTACAACTGCTGATTACAAAATCAACAAAGCTTCAGTTGTGTTTCTTCACACCAACAACAACCTATCAAAAAAAAATCAAGAAAACAATTCCATTAACAACTGCATCAAAAAGAACAATATACAGTAAAACCTTTGATTGCAAGTAACTCGTTCTTCAAGTGTTTCGCAAGACAAGAAAACATTTCTAATAAATTTTAACTCGATAAATAAGGAACGTCTTGCGATACAAGTGGTATGTGATGGTGAATGTGACATGATAAAAACTGAGCCAATGGTTGGTTCTTTCTTTCTCTCTCACTGCGGGATTGTGGGTGTTCCCCACAGTCAACATCCGTGCAAGCATATACAATGGCCCCAATGCAGAAAAAGGTTGAAAAGAAATGTGGTAAGAAGGAGATGATCACAGTGGAAGTTAAGAAGGAAATCATCAAGAAGTATGAATGAAGTATATGAGTGGCCAAAATTGCAAGATTTTATAAGAAGTCTTTGGCATCTCATCTGCAGAAGAGGAGGAGAAAAAGGTGGAGGAATCCCTCACTGGGAAACAGTGCAAAATTTTGTACAAAGTACGACCTGAATAAGGCAGCAGTGTGAGCAATGGATCAGGCTAATGACAATGAAATGTCACAATTTCTGAGAAATCCTCAAAAGGAGGCAAAAGCAAGTGTCATTGGATAGTTTCCTTGTTAAAGTTGCATGAAAGAAAAAGATTCCACTGAGCCAAGAGACAGCAGTGATTCCGTTAGTGATATCACTATCACTAGTTGTCCTACACAATAACCCTCCTCTCTCCTATCTCCCTCACACCAGCAATGAAGGTTTCCAAAGGTAAGTGCAGGTTAATTTATTTATTTTTCTTTATATTTTGCATTTTCTTTATTATTTTGTATTATATTACAGTATTATAATCATTTTTATATGAATATTTTTGAGTTGTGGAACAAATCATCTGAGTTTCCATTATTTCTTATGAGGAAATTCACTTTGATATACAGTGCTTCATATTACAAGCATGTTTCCAGAGCGAATTATGCTCACAAACCAAGGTTTTACTGTATTTTGGAATAGGATGATGGAGGTGAAGAATGGTGAAGGATGTATACACTGAAAACTACAAACACTGGGGAAAGAAATTAAAGAGGACACAAATAAATGGAAAGACATCCTATGTTCATGGATTGAAAGAATCAATACTGTTAAAATATCCATACCACTCAAAGATACATGCAGAGCCAACACAACCTCTATTAAAATTCCAATGGCATTTTTCACAGGAATAGAAAAAATAATTCTAAAATTCATAAGGAACCAAAAAAGATACCAAATAGCCAAATTAACCATGAGAAAGAAAAACAGAGTTGGAGGCATCAAATTTTCTGATTTCAAATTATATTACAAAGTTACAGTAATCAAAATAGTATGGTACTGGCATAGAAGAAAATACACATAGACCAATGGAACAGAATCAAGAGTTCGGAAATAAGCCTATTCCTATACAGTTAACTAATTTTCAACAAGGGTGCCAAGAATATACAACGAGGAAAGGACAATCTTTTCAATAAAGTGTTTAAATAAAGAGTGTGGAGAAGTGGATATCCACATGCAAAAGAATGGAAATGGAGCCTTATCTTACATAATCTACCAAAAAAATTCAACTCAAAATGGATTAAAGACTTAAAGGTAAGACCTAATACCAGAAAACTCCTAGAAGAAAACATGGGGTAAAAGCTTCTTGATATTGGCCTTGGCAATGCCATTTCTGGATATGGCCCCCAAACCTCAAAACCTCAGGAAACAAAGCAAAAACAAATAAGTGGGACTATATCAAACTGAAAAGCTTTTACACAGAAAAGAAAGCAATCAATTAAATGAAAACAGAGCTACAGTTTGGAAAAATATTTGCAAATCATGATCTGATAAGGGGTCAATATCTAAAGTATGTAAGGAACCCAAACAACTCGATAGCAAAAGCAAAAACAAAATAACAAAATAAAAACCCAATTAAAAAATGGGCAAAGGACCTGAACAGACATTTTCTCAAAGAATATACACAAATGCCCAACAGGTATATGCAAAGATGCTCAACATCAGTCATCTCTAGGGATATGCAAATCAAAACCACAGTGAGATATCATTTCATACCTATTAGGCTGACTATTACCAAAAAGACAAAGGATAACAAGTGGTGGTAAGGATGTGGTGAAAAGGAAACCCTTGAGCACTGTTGGTGGAAATGTAAATTGGTACAGGCATTATGAAAAAAAATATGGAGTTTCCCCCCAAAATTAAAAATAAAACCATCATATGATCCAGCAACCCCACTTCTGGGTATACAGCCAAAAGAAATAAAATCACTATATCAAAGAGATATTTGCATTCTCATGCTCATTGTAGCCAAGATATGGAAACAACCTAAATATCCCTTCACAGATGAATGGATAAAGAAAATTTAAGGCTAGCTAGCTAGAATAGAATATTATTCAGTCTTTAAAAAGAAGGAAATCTTGCATTTGTGACAATACGGATGAATATAGAGGGTATTATGCTAATTAAGTAAGCCAAAGAAAAAGTTGCATGATCTCACTTATATGCAGAATCTAAAAAAGTTGAATACATAGAAGCAGTCACCTGGGGCAGAGAGGTTGGGGAACTAGGGAGATGTTGGCCAAAGGGTACAAATTTGCAGTTATGTAGGATGAAGAAGTCTAAAGACTTAATACATAGCATGATGACTATAGTTAACTCTGTACTGAATGCTAGAGATTTTCTATGAGAGCATATTTAGGTACTCTATCCCGGGGCGGAGAGGTAATAGTAATAATTCTGTGAGGAAATATGTTAAATGGTTTGACTGGAGTAATCATTTCATTATATACATTAAATCGTCAACTTGTACACCTTAAATATATACAATTTTAACTTGTCAATTCCCTCAAAATGAAAGTATATATTGGCAGCATTTGGCCTTTCAGGATGGAAATATAAACCTCAGGTACAAAAGTTTTGTTGCGTAACAAGGTTTAGTGATTTCCTCCTCTCTGATAGGCCTTTATCTGTACTGAGAAATGTTGCCTGAACTTTGTCTCATTAGAACAATGCCCTACTGAGACATGCTTCATTAGATCCTTCACTATGTGGCCTCCTCTGTGTAAAGTTCTATAAACCTGGCTAAATAAAACTGACAACTCATTGAGAAAAAGGAGAGAGGATTTATGTGTCTCACAAATCCATTCAGATATTTTGGAAATATCACAAATTAAAATGTGTGGTTTATGTGTGGTGACATCTGGATGTGTGGCCCTGGAAGGATTCAACCTAAAGGGACCATTTTTCATGTTACACCTTATGTCAAATCAGAATTTCAGTGAAAATATAAATGAGTGTGTGTGTGCACGTGCATATGCACTGTGGTATAGAAGAAAGAGCACAGGATTGAAAATCAGACGGATCTAATTCAAACCATTTTACTTCTCTAAGCCTGGGAGTTCTGACCCATAAAATCATCTTAATAAAAACTAAATGGGATAAACAAAAGTCACCTCACCCTATGCCAGGCACAGGTGCATGTGCTCAACAACATTAGTAACCTCTGTTCAATAAAAACAATGCATTAGCTCTACCTCCTGTTCGATGGAAAAGACAGTCTAGACATATTAGCTCTATAAACTAGGCGACTTTGCTTAGAACCATCTCCCCACAGACCATGAGAAATAAGTAAGAGATCCTGATACTAACATTAGTACCAGATATATTTTGTGTGGGCAAACGTATGGTATAAATAATAAATACATATAATTAATATACACTGAAGAAATCAAAATTCTCTTGGGCTTTCCTTGTCATTGTGGCACAATTCTGCTTGGGAAAGGAACAGAAGGAAAAATGTTCTGTCAGTTCCTAGGTTAATTACTAGTCATCATGTTGGCTGTTTTATGAGAAAAACACGTATTGTAATGGTTACATGTTCAGATCTAAGTTTGCTAATGATCCTTTAAGAATATCTTTGTTAATTATCTAATTTGTCTGGCAAATTAGGTTGATTTAAGACTCCAATATGCCTGCTACATTTTCCCCATAGTTTAAAATTTTTAGAAGTTATGTGAAAATATTATGGACTTAAGTTTTCTATCATGGAGTGTTATAATTCTTTCTTAGATTCTACCCCATCTCCATCCCAATTCCTAAATTACATTTGATGAGGCACCAAGGAAGACAGGACTTTGGACAGGACACTAGGGGCTAAACTAATTGAATACCGCTATCAAAGCAAAGGAATCCTGAATCTTGAAGACATTAAAATCCAGTGCAGAGACAGTGACAGCAGCATAGCCAAGAATGCGAAGAAAATGGAAAGGAATTGAAGGCGCATAGAAAAAGGACAAACTTAAACACACTGCTCCAGCTCATTTGCCCTTGTCCAGCCAGGGCTCTCTCAAACCTCAAGCAGTGAAGGTCTTTATGAAAGAAGATAAAGATAAATGATGAACAGTCTTTCATCTGATATAAGCAGTGGTTACAAGGGAGGGAATAGTGGAGTTTTCTTGCTAATGTAGATTGAAAGACATTCTAGGCCTTTACTTGCTTTTTCTTTATTTTTTTTCTTCCCTTCTAGCCCTCACCCCCACTCCTGCATAGAAAGACAAGAGCATCTTGAAGTGGTTTCTTTCTTGGCATTTATCTTATGGGAAAGGCAGAAACATTCTTGGTATTTTAGCCTTCTCTGAGATATGACAGCAATGCATAACCCATTCCACCCCCATCACCCCACCTGCTCACTGAAATATTTAAGGCATATGCTCATCTTAAACCTGTCCTCTCCTAAACTGAAATAGAATAAAGTTGAGGGGAGAAAAGCAGAAAGGTTTCTACACAGCAGAGCAGAAGCTCCGAGTTGGGAGTCTGGGATGTGGCTCACCACTTAACAGTGGTATGAACTGTTTCGTGCTTCTTTGCAGCAGGATCCTCATCTGCTAAAAGAAGGATTAGGAGTGGCTAGGTGGCCCAGTCAGTTGAGTGTCTGACTTCAGCTCAGGTCATGATCTCACAGTTTGTGAGTTTGAGCCCTACACCGGGCTCACTGCTCTCAGTGCAGAGCCCACTTCAGATCCTCCTGCTCCCTATCTCTCTTTCTCAAAAGGAAAAAAAGGGGGGGAGGCATAGAATAGTTTGAATTGCCATGTAATAGCACTAGGCTACAATAATATCTACTGCTATCTGAAAGGACTATAGCTTTCAGCATAGCAAGTTTTATGCACCTTTTGGAGTATTTTAGACCTGAGTTTTAATTCTGGACCCATAACCCCGGGCAAATTAAATAATCCTTCAATTGCCTTACCTGTAAGGGGCGGATAATTATAACTTTCTCAACGTTATTTGTGTGTGTAAAAATTAAATGAGATAAACACAATGCCTGACATAGACTGAGTCTCTGATAGAGCCTTTTACAGAATACTTTTTCCCTGCTTTAGGGCACTAGTTTGAGCATGTGGGGTCTGGTGTACATAAGCCATTATAAAACCATGAGACAACAAGCACATAGATGAAAACCTGGATGCTTGTAGGCATCACTGAGCCATAGAACCAGACCTAGAATTGTCAGTTACCAGCCTTCTGGTTAATCAATTGATAAATATCTGTATTATTTTAACTACTATCATTCAGGACTTGCTTATTTCCAATCGGCATCCTAGATAGTAAAGAATAGTGCCTAACTGTGGAGAGCTCACAGTACAGACTCAAGGATGGGCTTTTAAAATTATGTGTTCAGAATGGTCGTTGTAATTTAGGTGCTCTGTTAAGGCTTTTTTCTCCCTTTCTTCAGCTTGATGTGAGCTCCTCAGGGACATTAATAATTTGTCACCCAGTGTCCAACATTGTATATTATACTTTGTAAAAATTCGGGCCCCATTGACAGGAATCAAATTTATCTCCACTATGTGATTTTATCATGAAGTCTGATGGAAAAGGGGGGTATGTAAATCTGGGCTAGAATCTCAGGCTTTCTTGCTAAGTCATCTTAGGAAGTCACAGGGTCCCTGTAAGCCTTAGTTTCCTCATGTGTAAGGCTTTCTTGCTAAGTCATCTTGGGAAGTCATTGGGCCCCTGTAAGCCTTAGTTTCCTCATGTGTAAAATGGTGGCAATACCTTCTATGTCTCAGGTCTATACGGATTCAAATATATAAAGGAAGGAAAAGATGTCACAAATCTTATAAACTTTTAGAGTGTACCCCCCTCCCATTTTAGTTCTTACCCTGAATTTGGCCATTGGAGCAAACTAGAAAACTGAGGGTCCTCTTCCAAATCTTAAATTGGCTGAGCTGTGGTCATCGCTGTATATTCTCTAGCTTTTTTGGAAGCTTTGCTCCAAAACATCTGGCTGTTTTATGACTTTGATCCCAATTTAAAGTTCCAGAATACCTCACACAACAATTTTCCTTTATCCAGAACATGCTTTGAATCAGACGAGATAAGAAAAGCCAAGAGCCTGGAGTATAATCCTTTTGGTTATCTTTCGATCTCTCTTCTGTTTCTACTAAGAGTTCAATGCACAAGTCACTTCTCCACCACTAAAACAAGGGGGTTATACCATAAAAAGTCAGTGATTCCTTTATTTCATAGTGGTAAAAGCATTTTGGCAAGTAAGCTGGGCTCAGTTCCCTGTTCTGACACATATTAGCTATGGTACCCTGGGCAGATAACTGGCTGAACTACTGTCTCTCATGAGTAAAATAACACAAAAAAATATAGGCTTGACAAGGAAACAAAATGAAATCCTGCGTGTGAAAAAAAGGTCCTAGTAAACAAAGAAGTTCTGCACGGTATCATCCATATTAAAATCACATGATTTGTGAATGATTTCAGTCGCCTGTGCCTTTTTTATTTATTTATTATTATTTTTGTTGTTGTTACATAAAGCAACTGGAACAATGGTTTGCAATTCACTGTGGGTACTTCCCCTTATTTTTCCAAGGAAATTTATTTTAAGAACTCTTGCTTGTGTAATGGAATCAACCGATCCAGAAATGGCCTGCAAAACAGCAATCAGATATGAGCCACTTTTTTTTATTTTATTTCTATCCACTATCTATAAATTTCCTTGTTGAGGGATACCTTGAGAGTAGGAGGTAAACTAAAGGTAGAAAACTATACAGAAGAAGCTATGAGATATGATAAAAAAAAAAAAAAAAAGCAGAGTGCATTTGTTTCCTAGAACTGCTGAAAGAAATTGCCACACACTTGGTGGCTTAAGACAACAGAAATTTATTTTCTACAGATCTGGAGGCCAGAAGTCTGAAATCAATGTGTTGAAAGTTCTGGATCCTTCTAGAGGTTCTGAGGAAGAATCCATTCCATGCTTTTCTCCTAGCTTCTAGTGGCTGCCTCCAAACCGTGGCGTTCCTCAGCTTATACACACACCACTCCAACATCCACCTCCATCTTCACATCACCTTCTCCTTGGTGTATCTGTGTCTTCTCTCCGTGGTTCATAAGAACACCTGTCACTGGACTTAGGACCCACTCACAAGCCAGGATGACCTCATCTCAAGATCCTTATCTTAATTATAACTACAAAGACTTTCTTTCCAAGCAAGGCCATATTCACAGGTTCCACATGGACTTATCTTTGGGTTACATTCAACCTACTACAAAAGGCTCTGAGCGACACTAAATTGGATTTGGAATCCCAATTCATATACTAATTACTCAATTTGTACTCTTTGTGATTTCACATCCTCACTTGTAAAATGGGGCCATGACATTATCTTCACAAAATTGTTATGACCTTAAAACAGACCATGAATACTGAGTGCCTATCATGTACTAAACACTCAATACATGGTAACAATTTTTTTAAAGTAAATTCTGGCTTTGGTATATTTAATACTCATGAAAAAGAAGGCCAACCCCAAGGAAGAAATACTCAGATTTAGTGGAAACCACTCTGGACTGGGTCTCGGAAGTTCTTTCCCAAATCTTGCCACTAACCACTTTATTCTAATACCTTTGAAAAGTTCTCCTGCCCCACTCCATGGTACAGATCTTACTCTCCCCACTTGTAAATTATACGGGTTGAACTAGATAATCTTTTATTTATTCCCCTTTCTGACATTCTGAAAATTTTCAAGTATAACATTTAAGGTTGCTTTGTGAGTAACTGGGTGAAAACACCCCAAAACTTCTAAAAGTCCAACAAGAAAGAAAATGTCTAGCCATTGTTTTGACTTAACAATTGTGAAGATTTGTTTTTATGGATAGATTTTAGGTAGGAACTGCTGTCACCCAGGTCTGCAAAGTGCAGGAGCTGGCTGAAATATAACTTTGGGGACAACTCTTATCCTTTCGGACTTTCAACTGAGATCCCACACCCCCAACGACCAATGTCTCGGTCACTGCTCTTATAAGACCTGGCAATGCCTTTGAGAAACGTTCTGGCAGTCTCCTTGGGCAGATAAAGGTGTGGAGGGGGGGCAGGAATGCTGAGGTTATCTGGACAGCCACAAAACTATGCATTAAACCCAGACTAGCTATATAATCCATGGGGCTCCGCGTGCAAAAAGCAAGACAAAAGTGCCATTAAAGTTACTAAAATGTAATAGCTTCCTTTTTTCTCCACTCTCTCCCAAGCTGTCAACATCTCCCAAGATGTTTTATGCTTGCTATTTAATGTTGTACTATCTCTGTCAGGAGGATACTCACAGTGTACAAACCTCTCTGGGTGCCCAAGGCCATACCCCGTGAATTTCAGCATTTACCTGGGTGCCGGTGGGAGCTACCTGACTGATGTGGCATGCTCTGGCCTGGAGCTGAGATTCAATCTTCCCTTCCCAGGTTTCCCTGCTCTAACCTACTGGGGCAGGTGACCACCAAAAGACTGCAACCTCCACATTAGGACATACTTTGTACCCAGATGAGGGGTGGGTGAGAGGCTTGCCTTAATAACAGACTCACCAGCAGAATGCACTGAGGGGAAAGGAACACTCCTGCCATGCCCCTCCAGGAGACACCATAGAGCACGTGTCCTCTATCTCCAAACACTCTGCCCTGTACCCATGTCCCCACAGGAGGCAGAGGAAAGCCTAAACATGGCCTAAACATAGGCTTTCTGAAGCCTAAACATGGGCCTCACCCTGGCCAACACTATCTCATTTCCATTCTGGATGAAGGATACAAAGGGCTCCTGCTCTGACCAAGCGTGAGGGAACATTCTCACAGATGGAGGATAATAAAATGGACATAGGTCACAGAATAACTTATAGTTGATCCAAGAAGTGGCTTCATTCAGAATCCATGGAAAAGTGCAATTTGATGGTCCCTTCCTCAGCCATGCCTCTGAGTTCTGAGCCTTTCTGCATATGCAGGAACCAGTCCCTGGCAATGTCCCTGCCCCCACACCCCACTGCCCATGGTTTTCCCAGCACCTCTCGTCACAGTCAAGTCTAAGGAAGCTTGTCCCCCAGAAACATGGGAGCTTCTCCCTCCCATTTCTAAAGTGTTCATGCCCCAGGCCTAATCTGCAACAGGATTAGGAAATTCCCCAGAGGGCTGGCAATGGGGAATATACATTCTCTTCATGGAAAACCTCACATTCACCCACAAGGAGGGTATTATGGCTCCTTAATGTACCATTAATGTACCAAAGTACCATTGTTGGGTACTTTTCTGTGTGTTGGTAAATAATACCAAGCTCTTTCTACTGCTGAGCTCTGTTCAGTCTCCTCTCTCTCTCTCTTAAAATTTTTTTAATGTTTATTTTTGAGAGTGAGAGAGAGAGAGAGGGGGAGAGAGGGAGGGAGGAAGGGACAGAGAGAGAGGGAGACACAGAGTCCAAAGCAGGCTCCAGCTCTGAGCTGTCAGCACAGAGCCCAACGCAGGGCTTAAACTCACGAACTGTGAGATCATGACCTGAGCTGAAGTCTGATGCTTAACCGACAGAGTCACCCAGGCACCCCTCTCTCTCTCTTTCAACAAGCCTTCCACTAGTTTGAGATGATGAATATACCAGATCTACACACCCCCTACTTGTAATTCCTTTGCATCTACTCTCCTTCTCCTGTATGCAGCTGCTCTTAATTCCACAAAGAACACTCCATGATTTAGGGAAAATAGTTTTTCCAAGGAAATAATTTTCTGAAGCCTAATTTTATTAATGTGTGTGTGTGTGTGTGTGTGCGCACGTGTATGTTTTTCACTGAACAAGGCACTCATCAACTCATCTAAATTAAGGAATTTGTTTTCAATGCTGTTCAACTCAAATCTATCTGAATAAGTAGGGGTGATTTTTGGAGTTTTATTTGACATTTATACCTAAAAGGCACAATAAAATGACACTCAAAATAAAAGAGTCCACTTCATGCACTGTAAAGATACCAACTGTGGGTTTACTATGCACTAGATGCTATTCCATGCGTGTGTCATAGTGAGATTGGTAGCCAGGCACAGTACAGAACTAGACAGATACGGAAGATTCTGGTTTTCATGGAGTCTGTAGTATAGGTGAAAACAGATAACAAAGATGTAAACAAATGAACAATAGTTTCAGATAATGATAAATGTTAGGAAAACCAAAGGCAGCATAGTGAGAAAGTGACCAGGCTGGTGGACCTTATTTTGGGTGGTCAGAGAAGTGTCTCTGAGGCCAGGACATTTGACTCAGAAGAAGGATGCAGCCATGCAAAGATGTGGAACCAAAACTTTTAGGCCAAGGAAAGAGTTAGGTGAATGCTCTGATGTGGGGATAATCTGCTCTTGAGGAAGAGCATGGATGCCCATGTGATGAGAGCAAAGTGAACCAGCCTGACATATGAGCTGTGCTCTGAGTGGGGACAGAAGCCAAATCACGAAGGGCATGAGCAGTCATGCTAAGGAATGTGAAGCCTAGACAATTAGATGCTTTTAAGCAAGGAAATGACATAGTATTTTTCAAAGACGCTTCGACCGCTTTGGAGAAGAGGCAAGGTAAATGATAATAGCAGAAACACAGAAAGCAGTCGGTAAACCATTGTGACAGGCAGGATAGGAGCCAAGTATGCTTGTGTCTGGATGGTAGCAGCAGAGAAAGATGGCAAAACAGAGATTTCTGGGTATTTTCTGCAGGTGGAGGAAGTAGGACTCACCAACAGATCAGATGCAGAAGGGGTAAAGGAAGGAGAAATCAAAGACGGTGACTTGAGCAACTGGGTGAGTGTCACGTGAACGTATCTTCTGAGAGGGGAATACTGGATGAGGAGGGAGTTTGGAATAGACAATGAACTTCATTTTGAAAGACCCAGAGAAACTGTTTATAGCTTGACCAATACCAACATTTTCACCTTTATTTGCAAACAACAAAAAAAGTATACTTATGTCTCTACTGGGTACCTCACTGTGGTTCAATTCCCAGACTTAGAACATGACCACCCATAGAATAAGACTTCATGATAGATATCACTTGAATATTATGAGAGTAGAACAGACTTACACAGGTAACAACTCTGGAGTTTATAAGGCACTTTCCCACCCATATAACCCGAGCCTCACTTTAAAGCCTGCGGAAGAAATAATATTACTACCCCTATTTTACTCGAGAGAAAACTAGAGCCAAAGGAAAAGAGTGACCAGCTCATGCATGATTCCTCTGGATGAGCTGATCCTGAAATGCAGGGATCCCGATCCTCCCACCCAGCCTTTGCCGATGAGACAAAGAGTCCTGGAGGCTCTCCCTGTGTATAAACCTCCAGGAGCTTTTCCGTCCATCATTTTACATCAGCCAGACTCTGACTCACAGCTGGAGAATCAGCCTCTGTATTATGCAGTGAATTCCATGTGTACACACCAAGCGTTGTTTTCTGGAACAGGCTGAAATAGCCTTCCTGCCTCATGCTCCTTCTTCCATTAACCATAGAATATTTTTCCTTGGAAAACTGTGCCCAGGTTGAGGGGACTTCTCCCTGGTTTTGTGTAGACTCTTTGATATGTTTCAAACTCAACAGCTTTCCTTCAATCTCTGGGGCCCTAGAAACAGCCAACCCACATGTGGTGGGAGGAGGCAAGAGGGAAGGAGGAATGTGAGGAAGACACAAATACAGCACAATGTCTTCTTTCTGAGTAACTTCATCAAGGCTCCGATTCCAGTGACCTCACCTTCAAGCGATGCCAGCTCCTTGCTCTAAATCAAAGTTGACTTGTGGTGGTGGCTCACATGTTTTGAGTCTAATGAGCCTACAGCTTCTGATGTTGCAAAAGAAATCCTAAGGGTAGTTAGCATCTGCCCTCTGAGACCAGAAAGCTAATGACGCTGACATATGCCAACTTCCACATTTCAGTACAGATTCCTAAAGGAAGGTGAATGTAAGACATAAGACAGTCCATGCGGTGAGACCAACCAAATTGGGACACTTACTACAACCCACCAAGGACACATTCTTTACTATCCTTTCAAGGAAATGAAACTGAATTATAGAAATAGGCTCTCAATGGACCTCCATGTTTTCATTCTTGTCCTGCGCCCTGTATCTTTTCTTTCAAAGCTCTGTGTACTATTCTCCTTCTCATATTCTTCTAGTACTTGTCACAAATATAACCCAGTGCCTTTTGATGTCCTACAAGGCCATTCATGACATGACCCCTGGCTCTATCTCTGACTTCTTTTATCACTGCTTCCAACACTCATCTCCATACAAGCACATCCAGTCTTCGTGCCATTCCTAGAGCATGTCAGGAACTCTCTGACTCATGATCATTGGAATGGCAATTCCCTTTCGAACAGAAGCCTCTTTCTACAAGAGTCTCATGGCCCATTCCTTCAGCACATACGGCATCTTAAGCACATCCTGGCACTACCATGGCACTGACAATCTCTTTTCTAAGATTTAATAGTACTGTGATAATTAATTTTATGGGTGCACTTGATTGGGCAATGGGATGCCCAGACAATTCTTTAAACACTATTTTGAGGGCATTTTTGGATGAGATTGACATTTAAATCAATAAACTGAGTAAAGCAGATTGCTCTCCCTAATGTGGGTGGGCCTCATCCAATCAGTTGAAGGCTCAAATAGAACAGAAGGCCTGACCTTCCCTCAATAAGAGAGAATTCTGCCTGCTAGCCTTTGAACGGAGACACTGACTGTTTCCCTGTTTAGTAGCCTTAGTGTCTTTGCCTGCTACTTCTAACATTTGTGTCAATTTTGACTAGTTTTGGGCAATTGATTTTTCTTCTCATTATGGGTATGGGCCATACTTCCCTCTTTCATTGCATGCCTGGTAACTTTATTGGAAAATTACCCTGTAAAATTACCTGTAAAAATTGTTTTCTGGAACAGGCTGAAATAGCCTTCCTCCCTCATGTTCCTTCTTCCATTAACCATAGAATATTTTTCCTTGGAAAACTGTGCCCAGGTTGGGGTGACTTCTCCCTGCTTTTGTGTAGACTCTTTGATATGTTTCAAACTCAACAGCTTTAAAATTACCCTATTGGGGACTAGATATATTTGTATACTTTTAAGTATTAATTAGCTTTTTCTGAGACACAGTTATTTGAAAGTAATTTGATCCTTCTATGTCTTGCTCCTAAGATTTGTTAGTTGGGACAAAAACAATTTTTATTCTAGGCCTAATTATTCTCCATGACTATGCCAAGATCCTTTTGTGTTTCCTACTCAATGCCCCATGAATCACAAGGTTTTCTAGTCTGGCTGATGGGAAAATGCACTATTTCTGGTTCTGAATGAATATTGGGTACTGTTTCTCTCTCTCTCTCCCTCTCTCTCTGTTGTTTTCCCCTCGCTTCTAGTAGTTTCCATACATGCAAGCACTTTTATCACTCAATTGAATGCTAGAGAAAAATCCTGTGCTTATCTGTGAATTTCTGTCTATGTGCTGCTTTCTCCCCACCAATATTCTGTCCCATGAACACTAGCCACTTTGTTCTCCTCGGATTTACCAATCTATTACCTCAGTTCAGTGAGCCCAGTGGCTTTGTATATCCCCTCTTTGTGCTCTGACCTAGAAAACTTCTCAAGGCAATAAGCGGAGGCAACTGTAAAAGGCTCATCTAATTTTTGTGTCACCTCTCAGGGATCACCGTCCTTTTTTTGCCAAATATTCAATATCTGGAAAACCACCATTTCACACACTTTGTTTGCTGTTGTTGCTTTGGGTGGAAAGGCAAGTCGTCTCTCTTCTTCCATCCTGGCTGGAAGTGGTACTCATAGACACTTTCAGGAGAAGGAAAACAAATAGAATGAAGGGATTTAGATATCAAATGTGTCTGGATTTCATTTCTGATTTTTCCATTTACTTTCCAAACATGTGTAAGTTCTTTCTCCTCTCAAGACCTCAGTGGTCCAACTATAAGATGGAGAAAATAAAACTTGTTTCAGATGGATGTTGAGAGGACTAAATAAAGTGGTGGTGATAATCCAACAAAGTATGCAGCAGGGTCTGCTCCCTGTTCTTTTGTTGGCACCCTGCACGATTGATTTCCTGAACTTAGGTCTGCCAACCACCGCCCTCTCCACCTGTGTTCCTGCTTAGGGACAGCTCCTCAATAGTGTTCGCAGAATCAGTTATTTGAACTTGACAACAGGGATTCGAATTTATTTCTACAAGATAGCATACGGTTAGAAACAATTATTCCTTGCCCCACTTCGCTCCTAATTCCCTGGATACCGATTTTGATGACTAACCATTTACTCTCTACCTTCTGAACAAAACTGTCACCTACAGATTGTTGAAGCATGCCTTCCACCTGAAGTGTAACTCTTCATCTTGAAGTGCTATCTTATAATTAATACTGACACATCTCAATTTTCCTTACATGTCCTTATAAAATGGCATGAATACTGTGTGTATAGTTTCTAAAAAGTATAAATCCAAAGAAATACGACAACTTGTTATGTGTCTAGATCATGGTCAATGCATTACTTCACATCTAGGAAATACAGCTAATTTCCCAACACGTGACATCAGAACCAATATAGAAGCATCTCTTGACATTGACCAGTTTAAAGAAGAACTTGTATTTTATAAACCAACATGATCTCTAGATGGTATTATTCAGATAAGACTGATGCTACAAGGGTCTCCAGTAGCCAGCCTGAGTAGTCAGATGAAGAGAAAAGAGGAATCTTCAGAAGGAGGCTGACACAGGGCCCAGCACTGATCATCAGAAATAGTGTTGAAGCTTCTGTTAATACCAAGTTAAAACACTAGATGCTGGATAAATACTTCCCTTTTTAGTGGGAAGCTTCACATAAAATAAGTAACTGATATTTTATAGGCACTTATAGTAAAATGACAGAGGCTACGAAAAAGTGGGGGTAAATTATGCAAATAAAGTACATAACAATGACAATAATGGGTTCTATTATAATCATTATAATGCCTAAAAGATATTCTTTTCAACTTTTTAGTGAAGTATAATCATGTACCAAAGAGAGAATTTTATGTATTATAAACGTTTTCCGTAAATATTTGAATCCTTGTTATGAGCATTAAGTTTGAATAATGTTGAATAATTAACCCTAATTTGAAGTTCTAGATACTGAGACTGAGAGAGTTGAAACAACTTGCTTAGCAGGTGCTACTGCTATTAGGCATAGGACTTAAGACTTGGTTGTGCATATTGGATGCTTCCAAAGCCAATGCTCTTTACCTAAAGTGCTGTCCAGTCCTTGTTTTTTGAAATGTACATATTCAATCAAATTTAATTCTCATTGAAACTCTGTTGCCAGCACACCTACCATTTGACAGCATGGGGCTTCAAGTGCAGATCTTTTTACTCTAACACACTTCCCTGTTCCTCTCCAGACCTCCCAACCTGCCTACCTGCCAGCCTGTCCTGTCCGCATTTACCAAGAAAATGTACATTGAGTAATGTTTCCACCTATGACCCAGACATGAAGAGGAGTAAGTCCATTAAAGAGAGGGTTCTTGGGAGGAAGAATATGCAGAGACAGAAGAACACTTAGTGGGTTTTCAAACTAAAATGACTCTGAGAAGCGCTACATCTCAGAAAGTGGTTTCAATCCTGGCTGCACAATATCACCCATGGAGATTTTTTGATACAATGGATAACTTTATTCCGAACAAACCAAATCCCTTCTGTGCATAGGAGGGGAAACATGCATGTAATTTATTTTTTTCCAAACATCTTCAGGTGATTGTAAGGTGCATATTGTATATTTTTAGAGACGGAAGTAGAAAGGTTTGAGACATATTCAATGTTAGGATTAGGTGAAGATTTGGGAAATGATTTCTTGTGAAAGGTGAGGAAGAAAAAGTCAAGAATAATGCCCCCAGATTTTTGTCTTGGTTTTGCCATTTACTCAGATAAGGGAACATGAATAGTAGAGCAGGTTTGGGTAGAAATTTGTTTCATTTTTTGTGGTTGTTTTTTTCAATGTTTTTTTTTTTAAAGTTTGTTTGTTTATTTATTTATTTATTTAGACAGAAGGAGCACAAGGGAGGTGCAGAGAGAGAGAGAGAGAGAGAGAGAGAGGAAGAGACAGAGACTCCCAAGCAGGTCTGCACTGCTAGTGCAGAGCCTGATGCAGGGCTCGATCCCACAAACTGTGAGATCATGACCTGAGCCCAAATCAAAAGTCAAATACTTAACCAACTGGGCCACCCAGGCATCCCTAGAAATTGGTTCAATTTTGAGCATTTCATAACACTGAAGCCCAGGTGAAAAGAGATCTGGCCTGAGTCTATGGAGTTAAAAATCCTTTGCAAGTGGTGGTGATTGAAGGTGTGTGTTTTCTGCTGGTGGTGGTGATGACTGGCTGGTTGTTTTTAAGAATTAACTTTTGTTGGGGCGCCTGGGTGGCTCAGTCATTTGAGCGTCCAACTTTAGCTCCGGTCATGATCTCACGGTTTGTGAGTTTGAGCCCCACGTCAGGCTCTGTGCTGACAGCTCAGAGCCTGGAGCCTGCTTTGGATTCGGTGTCTCCTCCTCTCTCTGCCTCTCCCATGCTCATGCTCTGTCTCTCTCTGTCTCTCAAAAATAAATAAACATTAAAAAATAAATTTAAAAAATTAATTAACTTTTGTTTCTTTGGTTGTCTTCATTATTAGTTCTTTTGATATTTGTTTGGCTATTACTGTTGAAAAATTATTCTACAAAAGAGAGAGGAAATAGGCTGTATAAAATGTACCTGCTTATAACTTGTTGCTTTTTTGTTTGGTTTGGTTTTTTGTTTTTATTTGTTTATTTATTTTTGGTTGCTTTTGTTTTCTTTGGAGAGAGGAACACAATTCAAACTTACAGGTTTAATTACGTTTTGAAACTATCATGTGTATGACATGGAATGATAAATGGAGAAAAACGAATTTTTTGGAGGTGGTAGGAAAAAATGTCTGAGTGATGAAATATCATTCAGTCTGGTCATAGTAAAGGTAAGGATAAATTTCAAAAAGTAACATTTGTTCTTTCTACAAATGTTTCAAAGTAGAAAGGCTTGTTTGCTTTGCTGGTGTTTTTGGTTTGGTTTGGGTTGGGTTTTTTGTTTGTTTGTTTTTGTTTTTTTTTTGTTTTTGCCATGAAACCAATGTTGGCTTTCTACACTATGGCTACCATTAGACATTTTCCAAAAGAATACCATAACCTGGATTCTATGCCTGTGGCATTAGGTTTAGCAGATAACCATATCTTCTGGGATTTTCCAAAGTTCTCTGGAAAATGCAAGTACAATATTTGAGTATTTGTGATGATGTGAGCAATTAAAGAATTGACAAAAATTTAGCAAAGTGAAAGTAAAACATCCTGAATATTTTGAAGAGATCTTAATCACATCAGATACTCTCATTTTACGTATGCGGAAATTGAGTTTAATGAGGGGAAGTATGAGTAATGAGTGCAAAGCTGGGATCAAAGCAGGATTCGTCAGTATCCAGTGTTCTCCATTACAAAGTTCTTGAATTGGGAAGAGTGGGTCCAAAGCTCTGGCAGAAATGTGGGTAAAAAATAGTATAGAAATGTGATGTGGTTGGCATCACCTGGACTAGATGCTAGGCTAGGGAGCACAGTAAGTCACTGCTATTCTAGCTAAAGTGGACAGGATGCCACTGACATTGCCAGGTGCTTTTCCTCGCATCATACAATTGTAGAGAAGTTACATTAGTGTTTGATGATGTTGAATGTGAATTTGGAAATGGAAAAATTAGATGAAACCAGTAAGTGGGGCTTAGTCACCTACTGAGTGGAACAAAGAAAGTCAAAGGTGGAAGAAAAAAAGTCAGGGGGTGGTCCTGGCTGTTCATTTCACACTGAAACACTGGAGTTTTAAACTCTTGAATTTCCTGAGGGAGGAAATAGAGCTAAAAGGAGAATATAGCCCTTCAGATGGAAAGAAAACATATGATTCCAGCACATTTGTTTAGTCTTTCTGCAACTCAGATAAAGCAAAAAGCTCATTAATTTAGAATTGGTGATCATTTGTACAGGGCCTATTCTGAAGTTTACCTTTGCTTTATCTGGCTAAAAGGATTTGGAAAGCAAATTAACAGTGTAAACAGGATGGCAGGCAGCAATATTTAAGCTCTTTAAAGAGCAAACTTTCTCCCAATATCTTTAAAACACAATTTATACTTACAGAGATGACATCTAGTTACAGATTATTCTTGTCTGTCTGTTATTGCAAGTCCCTGATGATTTCTACCTAGGACACTTTCTTGTCTTTCTGTTATGGCAAGTCCCTGACGATTTCTACCTAGGACACTTAGTTTTGCTTGACCCAATGTATGTGTTTCGGAGACAAGTCTACTTGCACTCATTTCACAATTATCAAACTTTTAAAATATTGATAATAACTTGGACAGGCCTTGGGTACTGTAATTAGTTCCACTTAATAACCTATAACTTTCCTCCTAGCAAGAAAGAAACACAGGACTTAGCAGCATATGGTGTAGAATGAAGAGCAGATACAGAAATAGAGATCTTGGTTTCAGGTCCACATTCTTGTGTTTATTACTTATGTTACCTTCACCTGTTTTAGATTAGATCAGGATCAATCTCCTCTCCAGGACCATCTCTTTTTTTTTTTTTTTTTTTAAACATTTATTTATTTTTGAGACAGAGAGAGACAGAGCATGAACGGGGGAGGGGCAGAGAGAGAGGGAGACACAGAATCGGAAGCAGGCTCCAGGCTCCGAGCCATCAGCCCAGAGCCTGACGCGGGGCTCGAACTCGCTGACCGTGAGATCGTGACCTGGGCTGAAGTCGGACGCCCAACCGACTGAGACACCCACGCGCCCCTCCAGGACCATCTCAAATGGGGATAAAGATAACTCTGCTGTAGGACTCATAGGGCTGATACAAAAATGCATTTTGCTGAAAGATATGAAGGTACATTAAACACTATCAGACAGTATCAGAATGTAAATAATTCTATTATTACTTTTAGCATTATTAAAGACTGAAAACTGAAGCCAAAAAAGACCATCTTTTATAAGCCAACTCATTATTTTTTTCCAGAAATGCCACTGTTTGGTACTTTCTTGCTAACATAGACTCCTAACAAGAATCACACATTTCTTGGAGTACTTGGCAGCATTAAGCTATTACTAATCATTGCAACCTCCTCTGGAAATTCCTTGAATGAAGGACTCTAGTTGCTTTTGCCTTCCTCTTGCTCCACTACCTAATTTCTTCTTCTATGTAAAATCAGGCCCTCTTTAATTACTTTATATGTTCTTTGACATACTTCTACACAAGCACCCTCAGATGCCTTGTAAATTTCCCCGTATACTTCTGTACCCACACCAAGACCATGGACTCCTTGATTTCTGCCCTGTACCTTATTCATCTCTGTTTCCAAAGGGTTTGACACATAGTAGGCATTCAACACAGGCCTGATAAACAGATACTTGAATAAATGAGGAAGATAAGGACATAGAGAAGAGAAATGGGAAATAAAGTTTTGTATTGGGCACATGATCATCATACTAATAGCTCCTCAAGCCCCATCTGAAGAAAAATGCCCTTCTCACAGTCCCTGCCACATAGGAAGCCACCATTTTTACCATGTGAGCTCCTGAACACAATCTATTGGATTTAGGGTGGTTACAGACCCAAGGAACAACATGTCCATAGGCTAGCTAGATAGCAAGTTTATGCCATGGGATCTCATTGTCACTGGCTACAGAAGAAAGGACAAAGAGTGGCCACTCAATCCAAATCTGGCTGAATCAGACACAATTAGTTACTACAAACATCTAATTCTACCTTTTCTTTGATAGCACAATCTGATGTTTGTACAGGTTATCAGTCATTTAGGAAAGCTGACTCTCTTGCTCAAAAGTAAAACCTAAGCCAATCATAGTAACCGCATTATCTTTGCCAGCATTTGGTTTAAGCATGGCATGTGTCATAATTCTAGTTAATACAACGTCAGGTCAATATGGGAGAGTCCCCTGATGAACTTCCAGAAAGGAGGTTTTGATTCTTAAGAAGAAAACTTAGTAAGTTTCTTCTTATACAGGGTGTTTCTATGTTTGGTTGAGCTGCTTAGACTGGCTACAACAATGATCATGAGGGGGGGAGCTGGCCTTACAATTGGACTTACATGCAATGTGCTGAAGACAGCAAAGCAGACCGATGTGAAGAACCCATATCCCAGATCCTTCAGTCATCAAAGACATACTGAATTCAATCACCCGGGAGAGGTCTAACTTCAGTACTTCATAGTATTAGATGACAGACTTTCTTTATTGTTTAAGCCAACTGAATCAGTTTTTTTCTGTTATTTGTAACCACACACAGTAACAAATACAGAAACTAATCCATACACAGACTAATTACCCAGGTTGTTGCCTAGTGCAAAAGGATAAACTAGCCTTTTAGATTCTTTTTTTCCCCCCACAAATTACAACTTGGAACTATTGAAAAAAGAAAATTTTAGGTTAGGAGCCAAATTCTTTTTTTTTTTTTTTTCAATCTGTGAGAGGGCGAGAGAGAGAGAGAGCATGAACATGCATGTGGCAACAGGGGAAGGGTGGGGAGGGGAAAAAGAGAGAGAGAGAGAGAGAGAGAGAGAGAGAGAGAGAAGAGAGAGCGAGTCTTAACCAGGCTCCATGTTCAGCATGGAGCCCAACTGGAGGCTAGATCCCATGACTCTGGGATCATGACCTAAGCTGAAATCAAGAGTCGGACACTCAACTGACTGAGCCACCCAGGCATCCCAAGAGCTAAATTCTTAAGGTTAGTAATTAGAGAATGAGTTCGGAGTTGCCTTAATGAGTCACTGAAAAACTCAAGTCATGAGGAAGTAATAACTGCAAAAAAGCAAAGCTGGCCAGCTGGTGGAAAGAAGAAAACAGATCAAAAGGTCAGGGAAACATCAAAAGACTGACTATGAGCTTCCTGAGGGAAGGAAAGAGAGAGAGGAAGCACTGGGTCCTATAAAATACCTTGACTTTTTATGACTTCTCTTTTCCATTTCATGTATACACATACTCCTTTCTTTGAGTTAAAATGAGTCTCGTTGGGCTCTTTATAACTAAAGCAAAACAAAACACCTGAATAGAAACACATTTATGGAACAAACAGAAATAAAATTACCTAGTGACTGAATCTGAATTTATTTATAAGAATAAAACAAAACCAAACAAAACAAAGCAAAACCCCACACCTATCTGATGTCCCTCTTCTCCCTACAGCATCACTAACCAGTATTCACCCAGTATCTGCTTCATATCCCTGGATATAGAATGAACACCCTCCTTTCCATGACAAATTCTCCCATTATGGAATGGTATCGATTAATGAAATGCTCCCTCTGAGACAGAAATTAAATTGATTTCCTGAATCCCCAGAGTCATCTCCAAACATACAGATTAGTAGTTATCAACTAGGACCTCTGCCCCTAGGTGACAATTGGCAAAGTCCAAACACATTTTTGACTGTTACAAGTGAGGGGTTACTACTGGCATCTAGTGGATAGAGGCCAGAGATGCTCAAAACAAAAACAAAAATCAACCAACTTAAAATGTCAACAGTGCCAAAGCAGAGAAGCCTTGAGCTAAAAGAAGTCTTAATAAGGACCATATATGGAAGAGGAGACTTTAAAAATGCTGTAGTTTTGTAGTGTTTCCATTGAGTCCTTCATATTTCCCACTAGTATCAAGGCCCAGGTATTACTTAAACGGTCTTGTATATAATACCTGGTGACAGGCCCTGGAATAGTTGAAAAGGAATAGCCCTTATTTGGAGATGAATGAACAGTCAAGCAAACAATGCTGAGGAAGAGGTACCTCAGATACTTAGAGATGCTTAACTAATGACTTTCCATGCTTTGGAGCTAAGGTATCTGCAATGCCTAGGAAGCTCTCTGAATATGAATACATGTTCTGGTCTGTGAGTAGATGCTTCATGACCCTACTGTGGAAATGCCTGAGTCATATTCTTGGCTTTGTTACTGCAGTAGACATCTGTTGTTTTTGTCTCTCTAGCATCCCTTTCCTCTTCTTTTGGGAACAGCACTCAAGTTTCTTTGGGAAAATACTTCTCCCTATGGGGGTATTTCCTATAAGGTCTCCACGGAACTATCATTCAGGGGCTCTTACACTTTCTTACCATGTGTTTGCAAGTGTCTGAAGCTAGGCCAATCAGTCTTCAGCTCCTTCAGATTTAAATCTTGAGTGAAGTAATATGAGAATAGGAAACATTTCAAGCTGATTCATATTGCATTGGGATGGTGTCCTAAAGAGAATGCCTATAACTCCTACCTAGGTCCCCAATTGTTTCTTTTTTCTGATCCAGCTGTTCAATTGACATCTCAGTTCTATAAGTTGCCCCATATACTCCCTCATTCCCCCCACCTCAGGACTAGTTTTAGTTCCTCATATTCAAAAATCCTCATTTGCAACCACAGAATTAGGTACCTCATAGGGAATCAATACATTTAACTTCTCCTTCTATGATTTCTCTTAATTGGCTATTATGGTCATGGAAAGAATAGTTTTCCTCTCTGAGCCTGTCTCCTCATCCATAAAAAAGAAGTGATGGACTATGCCATTTTACAGACTCTTCATCCAGCTCTAAACTACTAAATTGCTAGTAAATATTGGACCTTCTTTGACAAGAAAGGCAAACTGAACTTCCAAGATAACCAGGAGGTGGTGCTCCAGTACCATAATGATACAACCACTAATAGCATCCAAGCAGTACTGCCCCTGTAGGGGATATGGGCTTCCAAGAATCCTGCAGGGCCATTTCCACATTGTCTTGTTGATTGGGCACATTTTCTTTCTCTATTGCTAAACACAACTCTGTGTGTGGCTAATGTGGGAAGTCTTTGCTGGGTCTCTGTTGAGATGGGTAAGCCTTCTTCCTCAAATATTTCCCTACTGGACACTAGAAATATTATTTTTCCATATTTGGTAAGTCACAGTGATGTTGGGTTGAGGTGGGTGGTAGCATTATGCATGTGGCAGATACATCAGAGTGAGACAAGCAGCTCCAAATGCCGTGAGGAGATAAAACAAATACAGACCTTGCATTCTGGTACCACCTCTGCCAAATGTTTGCTGTGTAACATTGGGAAAGTGACCGTGTATTTTCCTTCAGTTACCTCTTCTGTAAACAATTACATTGGATGAGATCAGTGGTTCCCAAATTTATATTTTGTCAGAGAAAAACAGTGGAAAAAAATCTTTCCTTAAATAAAGTCATACATGAAATCCTCATATATAAATACTTCTCAAAACTCTACATGACAAGTGGCAGAAACAGAATTCAAACAAGCCTAGAAGTAAAACAGAAAGGTAAAAAGAAAAAACGTATGTCAGATATGGCTAGCTCAGGGATCAAAATCTGTCCTCTAGAGATCCATCTCTGCACCTCCCCTGTACCTGTATCTATGTGACTTCAGTCTCAGACCCTCAAAGTGTGACTGCAAGACGGATCCACAAGAAAGAGGAAGGGAGAACATTTTCCCCCATCTACCCCACTCCCTATCTGTTACACTCTGAGAAAGTCAACGAGGTGGCTTATGTCCATTGTTAAAGAGTCAAGGCTAAGTATTTGCCAGTTTTATCAGAATAACATGGAGTAGAAAAGAGAATGTTCCATATGGAAGAAAAGCAGAAGAAAAGAGAGAAGGAAAGATACCCAGTACTAAAGAATAAATAAAACTGGAATCACTCTAATTGGAACAGAAGAAAGACCCATCCTTCTCACAGATAGTCCCTCGGGGACCTCTACATAATAGCTAAGGTGTGAGGAATAGAAACTAAAAGTCATGGAACTAGAGATCTATAAAATTTCGTATAGCACTAGGCAGTTAGACCCCTAAATTGAGAATAAGGTGACACAGTTCTTTCCTCACTCTCTGCCATATTACACCTGCAGTTTTCCCATTTTCTATGAGCTAACTATTTATTTAGAAAACAAACTGATGATTTGTCATCTTTGCTTGAATATTTTCTCATTCTCCAAAATGATTTATAACTTCATTTGTACCATGCACTTTCTTTATACATGGTAGGAAACCCAGAGGTAATTCTATTATTAAAATGATGCAACTAAGGGGCGCCTGTTGGCTCAGTCGGTTGAGCGTCCGACTTCAGCCAGGTCACGATCTCGCGGTCCGTGAGTTCGAGCCCCGCGTCAGGCTCTGGGCTGATGGCTCAGAGCCTGGAGCCTGTTTCCGATTCTGTGTCTCCCTCTCTCTCTGACCCTCCCCCGTTCATGCTCTGTCTCTCTCTGTCCCAAAAATAAATAAATGTTGAAAAAAAAATTAAAAAAAAATGATGCAACTAAGGAGCAGATAGTTATATAAGCCAAATATTAAAGGGTTGGTTAAAAAAAAAAAAAAAAAAGAAAGATTACATCTATGAGAGCCCAGTGAAATCACTTTGTCCAACTCAATCCTTTTCCATTTGAGGTGACTGAGATCCAGAAAGAGGAACCTGTCTTCTTAATGCCATGCAATGACTTAGTCCTAAAACAAGGACTAGAAGCCCAGATGGCTGCTTCCAAACACAATTATTCCTTCTAATTGATGCTTCAGTGGGTATTGCATATAGTGATACCTTTTTCCTAACACAATTCGATCATGTCACTTCTGGCCTTAATTACTTTCAGAATCCCATCTTTATGAAATGGTACAAATACTTTACCAGGAAAATCAAGACCTTTTTTGACGCAAGTCCTGGCTGACTTGTTTAGACTCAGCCCTACCACTCCTTGCTTTTCCCTTTATGGCCCAGTACAACTGGCGTTCTCTGGCATCTCTTACACTCGTATTTCTGGCTTCTAGTCCTTGCTCAGACAACTCTTCCATCTAGAATACTGTGCCTTTCCCTATCTTATTCTCTAAGGCTGAGTTTATCTGCTACTCCCTTTGAAGCATCCTGTGATACATCCTCGTTCTGTAAACCAGTTGTGATATCATTCTTTGTTTCTCTCACAGCACCCCATGCTTATTCCTATGGTTACTCTTACTAAATTGAATAGCACTGTCATTTTACAGACTTAGGACTATGCATGTCATTTAAATAACAACATTATATTGATTTAGGCTTTATGAGAGAGAAGGCTGGGGACAAAAATGCTTTTCCAGGACCTCTGAAAAAAATACTAGAACAGGTATCATCAATGGTTCTCTTTTGTGAAAGCTGGAACAACAAAAAATTCCAGAATCCTCCTCTACACCATGATGCAGCCACTACCAATGAAATGAAATTAATAAATACGTGTAAACTTTACTTACTGTCCCCATCTATATCTAAAACAAAAAGTGAAGTATATTTCTTCTAAAGCATCATATCCATTTGATCCTGAAGTCATGAAGGTCTTTAGGCTACATCCTAGCTCAATGAATACTAGGATTTGATAGAGACGTCTTCCAAAGCACAGGAGGGGATAATAGTGACATACAGTAGGTCCATTTGCTGACTCTACCTTAATTCACTCGTTCTCAGACTTTTAATTACAGCTCCACAGTTGAGGGATAACTTTCATATGCCTGACGCACTCTAATCAGATCCTACTGATGGCGCACTATTGACCATCTTTTCATAGGTAAAGCAGGTTGCAATTTACAAGCAGTCTCTACCTCTAATTATAATAGCACCAATGTCTCTCCCTCTAAAGAAAGTGAAGTCAGCTACAACTGGATCATAGCCACAGTCTAACCTTCCACATATCTGGCTCTCTCTCCGAGTATCCTAGTGATTTGAGTTCTCTCCTGCACAAAGTATATATGGTACTAAAGGATAAAAACAAAACAAAACAAACAAAAAACATATTTTCCATTTTAGCTTCCAAATTTCCTTATATTAGATAAGCTCAAACTATTTCACATTTCTGTCCTTGAACTAACACCTTACAAACATAATCTGAGTTCATCTTTACTGCAACCCTGTAAAGTAAATATGATTATTCTCCCTTGCAGGATAATGATGTTGGGATCAGAGAAAATAACTGATGTACTCAAAATCATTTCATATATCCCTGAGTTGGAGTTTGAATGAAAATCATTCTAAATACAAAATGTATTCATTTACATTCTGCTCCATAAATATTTTACAAATGACCAAGTGGATAAATTAATGGATGCCCAGGCTGTAAAACCTCTTTGAAATATCTTTCACCTCTGGTACAATTTATGTATTTGACAGCCCAGAAATTTATATATTGTTCTACCTTTGAGATCATGTCAGAGAGATGGCAGAGTATAATCCCACTTGGAATTTTATCTACATCTTCCATAAGCCTGTTTGGCTTTATTTGAAAAGCTTTATTTGAAAGGTGTCATAACAAATACACATAGCATATCAAAAAATAAGCAAAAATAAATAAAAGATATATCAACAGACAACAAGAATATGAAAAAATGCTGGTGTGCCTAGGTGGCTCAGTTGGCTGAGTATCTGACTCTTGATTTTGGCTCAGGTCATGATCTCATGGTTTGTGGGACTGAGCCTCACATACATCGGACCCACGCTGAGTGTGGAGTCTGCTTAAGATTCTCTCTCTCTCTCTCTCTCTCTCTCTCTCTCTCTCCCCCTGCCCCTCTCCCCTGCTCACTAGGATAGTTATAATGGGGGTGGGAGGCAGGAACAAGTGCTGGAAAATAATGGAGAAATTGGAACCCTAGCACATATCTTGTGGAAATGCAAAAGGTTCAGCCACTACAGTTCGGCAGTTTCTCAAAAAATTAAACATAACATTATTATATAATCTTGCAGTTCCACTCCTAGGTGTACACTCAAAAGAACTAAAGAGAAGTACTCAAATAAGTACATGTACACATGTTTATAGCATTACTAATCATAATACCTAAAGGTCCAAATATCTGTCCAAACATCCATCAATAGATGAATGGATGAACAGAAAGTGGTATATCCATGAAACAGAACATTATTTATGTATAAAAAATGAATACTGATACATGCTACAATGTAGGTCTTGAAAACACTATTCTAAATTTAAAAAGTTAGACAAAAAACGTCACATAAGTATGATTCAATTTATATGAAATATTCAGATTAGATAAATCCATAAACAGAATAAAGATAGATGGTTGCCAGTGCTAGGGGAAAGAGACTTTACTTAGAAATGATGGAAATGTTTTGAAATGTGACAGAACTGATGATTGCACAATATTCCAAATATACTAAATGCTATCAAATTGCTCACTTTAAGATGATTAACCTTATGTGACTTTCAGTTAAATTATTTTCTTGAAAAATAACTTATTTGTATATATTAACAATAAACAACTAAAAGTGTAAAATTTTCAGGTACCACTTACAATAACATCAAAATTATTAAATACTTAGGGATACAGTTAACAAAATATGCCCAAGGGCTGAAATCTACAAAATAATGCTGAGACAAACTAAAGATCTAAGTAATTAGATATACCATATCCACAATGAGAAGACACAATTCATTAAAAGAACAGTTTTTTATCAGATTTGTAACCATCCCAGTCAAAATCTCAGCTAATTTTTTGTAGAAAAAATAGATAGGCTAATCATAAAATATGTATGTCAATGTGGGTGCCTGGGTGGCTCAGTCAGTTAAGAGTCCCACTCTTAATTTCAGCTCAGGTCAGGATCTCAAGATTAATGAGATTGAGCCCCATGTTGTGCTCTGCACTGACAGCATGAAACCTGCTTGGGATTCTCTGTCTCCTCTCACTCTCTGCAGCCCCTCTCAAAATGAATAAACATGTAAAAAATGTATATGGAAATGCAAATGACCTGGAAGGGCAAAATGTTACTAGAAAAATAAAAAACATAGTTGGAGGACTAAACCTACTTATTTTCAAGACTTACTATAGAGACATAAAATAATGTGGTATTGGCATAAGTAAAGAAATATATAGGTCAGTGGAACACAATTGAAAGTCCAGAAATAGACACACACATATGTGGTCAATATATTTTTGGAAAAGATATCAAGGTATTCAATAGGTGAATGACTGTCTTCTCTCTCTTTTTTTTTTTTATTTATTTTTATTTTTTTAAATGTTTATTTATTTTTGAGAGAGCGAGAGCTGGGGACGTTTTAGAGATAGGGTGGGGGGGACTCAAGATCTGAACCGGGCTCTGTGCTGACAGCAGTGAGCCCAATGCAGAGCTCAAAATCACAAACCATGAGATTATTACCTGAGCTGAAGTTGATGCTCAACTGACTGAGCCACCCAGGTGCCCCTCTTTTTTATTTTTTAAATTTTTAAAAAAATGTTTATTTATTTTGAGAGAGAGAGAGAGAGAGAGAAAGAAAGAATACAAGGGGGTGGGGGGCAGAGAGAAAGAGAGGGAGAGAGAAGCCCAAGTAGGCTCCACCCTTAGCACAGAGCCCTGATGTAGGGCTCAATCTCACCACCATGAGATCATGACCTGAGCCGAAATCAAGGATAGGACGCTTAATAGATTGAGCCACCCAGTCAACCCATGACTGTCTTTTCACCAGTGTTGGAGAAACTGAAGATCCACAATAAAAAGAAAAAAAGAATTTTGACCATAAATCACACCATACAAAAATTAACCTGAAATGCATCACAAAGCTAACCATAAAAGCCCGAGCTATGAGACTTCTAGCAGAAAACACAGAAGAATCTCCTTGGCATTTGTTTAGACAAATACTTCTTAGAACATATAATCATGAACCAAGAGTGAGATAACATAAATCAAATTTTATCAAAAATAAAAATTTTATTCTTTGAAAACTATTATTAAGAAATAAAGAAGGGGGGCACCTGGGTGGCTCAGTCAGTTGAGCGCCCGACTTCAGCTCAGGTCCTATCTCACAGTTCTTGAGTTTGAGCCCCACATAGGGCTCTGTGCTGACAGCTCAGAGACTGAAGCCTGTTTCAGATTGTGTGTCTCCCTCTCTCTCTCTGTTCCCTCCCCTGATCATGCTCTCTCTCTCTCTCTCTCAAAAATAAATAAAACATAAAAAAAAGGAATAAAGTACATCAGAGAGTAAGCAAGGAAAAATTGGCAAAATATACATCTTAAAGGATTCATATTTGTTAAAGTTTTTTTTCTCACAACTCAATAACAAAACAAACAGTTTGTTCTGTTTGAAAAATGAAATGGCCATAAGCACATGCATGGACGTTCAAATTCAAACCAGGAGACACCATATATACCTACCAAATGGATTTGTGAGTTTAATAGACATGCCATGTACTGGTGAGCATTTGGAGTAACTGGTGTGCCCAGTTGTTACTTGTAATGCAAAATGCTGAATCACTTGAAAAAGTAGTTTGGCAGATTCTTATAACATTAAATATATACTTACTCTACAACCAGCAACCCCATTCCTAAGTATTTATCTAAGAAAAATGGAAGCCTATACTCACATAAACACCTGTACTGGAATGTTATAGCAGGTTTTTTCTTAATAGTCAAACCACAGAAAAAAACTCAAATGTCCATCAACTGGTAAAAGGATAAGGAAACTGTGGTATACCCACACCGATGGTATACTAATCAGCCGTAAATAGAAGCAAACTATTGATATGTATGTTACATTGATAAATTTCAAAAGGATTATTATAAGGGAAAGTAGGTAGGCACAAATTCTTAAATACCACCTAACTCTACTTGTAGGAAATTACAGAAAAGGCAAAACTATAGTAACAGACAGCAAATCCACAGCTATCACAAATCTTTGCTGGGCTGAGGGGTTTGATGACAAAGGGATAATTAAAATATTCTGTATCTTGATTTTAGTGATGGTTCCCTGACTGCATACATTTATCAAAACTCAACAAACTTGGGGCGCCTGGGTGGCGCAGTCGGTTAAGCGTCCGACTTCAGCCAGGTCACGATCTCGCGGTCCGTGAGTTCGAGCCCCGCGTCGGGCTCTGGGCTGATGGCTCAGAGCCTGGAGCCTGTTTCCGATTCTGTGTCTCCCTCTCTCTCTGCCCCTCACCCGTTCATGCTCTGTCTCTCTCTGTCCCAAAAAATAAAAATAAATGTTGAAAAAAAAAAAAAAAAAAAAAACTCAACAAACTGCATACATAAAATCAGTGATAGTTACTGTATGTAAATTTTACCTCAATGGAATAAATTTTTTAAAGAGATTAGGACAGTCAGACTAACATAAGCAAATTTGTGGGCCCTCTATATACCAAATTATAATCTGCTCCACATGTCTATACATCTCTGCAAACTGGAGCTCTCTACTTGGGGTTGTGAATCTGGGTGCTGTGGACAATACTCTTAAGTACGCAGAATTATGGACTATCTGGGTGGCTCAGTCAGTTCAGCTTCTGACTTCAGCTCAGGTCATGATCTCAGGGTTCGTGAACTCGAGCCCTGCTTTGGGTAAAACACAAGCTCTGCTTCTCTCTCTCTTTCTGCCCCTTGCTCACTTGTACCCTCTCTCTCTCTCAAAAAAAAAAAAAAAGTTTAAGTTCTCAGAACTATGGACTGACAGAGGTTTCAAGAATTTTAATAATTTCTGATATCCTAATAATGGGTCTTTTTTTTAATCTTTTTTTTAATTTTTTTTTTCTTTTTCAACGTTTTTATTTATTTTTGGGACAGAGAGAGACAGAGCATGAACGGGGGAGGGGCAGAGAGAGAGGGAGACACAGAATCGGAAACAGGCTCCAGGCTCCGAGCCATCAGCCCAGAGCCTGACGCGAGGCTTGAACTCACGGACTGCGAGATCATGACCTGGTTGAAGTCGGACGCTTAACCGACTGCGCCACCCAGCCGCCCCAATAATGGGTCTTTTAAATTTTTTTTTTTCAACGTTTATTTATTTTTGGGACAGAGAGAGACAGAGCATGAATGGGGGAGGGGCAGAGAGAGAGAGGGAGACACAGAATCGGAAACAGGCTCCAGGCTCTGAGCCATCAGCCCAGAGCCTGACGCGGGGCTCGAACTCACGGACCGCGAGATCGTGACCTGGCTGAAGTCGGACGCTTAACCGACTGCGCCACCCAGCCGCCCCTAATGGGTCTTTTAAGAACACTTTTGATTTTACCTTGACCCCATTCTAACATTTCACTGGCAGAACCCAGGATTTGATATTTTCCCTGGGACTGTTTCTTACTTTTCTAATCCTAGGCCAGAGAGGGTTTTATGTACCAAGCCCACAATACCTAGATTGGAAATATTTTCTCTAAATTCTGCTTGGAAACTGAACAGGTTTTTCTTAATTTATTCCTCCATTCCCTTAATTTAGCATAGCAAATAAAAGAAGCCAATGAATACTGTCAATATTCTTCTTGAAAACTTCCTTGGCAAGGTTCACAAGATCATTAGGTCCTTTTTGCCTTAAATTTTCTACTTTCCTATAGGTGATAATGTTTCCACTCATAACACAAGGGATACTTTTCCCAGTCTCCAATAAGAATTTCCACATTTCTCAAACATCTTCCATTTAGTAGTATCTTTCTTCATCACCCTATTCTAGCCTCTACCTACAGTCTGGTTCCAAAGCTAATGCCATGTATTTTATATTTTTGTTATGGTAGCACTATTTTGTCTTTTGTCAGTTATCTAGTGCTATTTAACGTACCTCCCAACACAGTGACTTAAAACCACAATGGCTTTTTGTTTTTTTAATTTCTTAAATTTTTTGATTAGTTAGTGGCTCTTCTGCTCCACATTGTGTTGATTGGCATCAACAAGGAAGCTCCGTTCAGTCTGTAGCTTGGCTGGGGTTACAACAGCCCAGAGACCTCACTCACTCTTCTTTCTGGAGAGTTAAGGACAATTTACTATGTCATTTACCAATACATTCTGATTATGACAAATCTGAAGAACACATTTAAATATTTTCTCATTTGTGAAAAGCCTTTTGGAACAGACTATAATATTCTCATACTTTACTTTTGTTAAGAACAGTTTTTATGGGGCGCTTGGGTGGCTCAGTCAGTTTAGCACCTGATTTCAGCTCAGGTCATGATCTCACGGTCCGTGAGTTTGAGCCCCGCATCAGGCTCTGTGCTGTCAGTCCAGAGCCTGATGCTTGCTTCAGATTCTGTGTCTCCCTCTCTCTCTGCCCCTCCCCCACTCACACTCTGTCTCTATCAAAAAATGAATGTTAAAAAAAATGTTTAAAAAGAACACTTTTTATAACCAATATCATATATTTAAAAGAAACTTAAGTAATATCTACTTGTCTCATTAAAATACAAAAGATTTTGGGGCACCTGGGTGGCTCAGTTGGTTAAACTAAGCTTCTGACTTCAGCTGAGGTCATGATCTCACTGTTCATGAGTTCAAGCCCTGCACTGGGCTCTGTGCTGACAGCTCAGAGCCTGGAGCCTGCTTCAGATTCGGTGTCTCCCTCTTTCCCCCTGCCCCTTCCCTGCTTGTTCTCTCTCAAAAATAAATAAATAAATAAATAAATAAATAAATAAATAAATAAATAAATAAACAAACAAACATTTTTTAAAAATACAAAAGATTTGAATATGACACTTTTTGAAATAAATGATTTCCTAAAAAACTACTGACCTATTATTTACAATTATTGATTCTGTGTTATTTCTTCTTCAACTCTAGACATATCCCTCAAAATAATTTAAAATACAATGGAGTATTACTCAGTAATCAAAAAGAATGAAATCTTGCCATTTGCAACTATGTGGATGGAACTGTAGGGTATTATGCTAAATGAAATTAGTCAGTCAGAGAAAGACAAAAATCATATGACTTCACTCATATGAGGACCTTAAGAAACAAAACAGATGAACATAAGGGAAGGGAAACAAAAATAATATGAAAACAGGGAGGGGGACAAAACAGAAGAGACTCATAATTATGGAGAATAAACTGAGGGTTGCTGGAGGGGTTGTGGAGAGGGGATGGGATAAATGGGTAAGGGGCACTAAGGAATCTACTCCTGAAATCATTGTTGCACCATATGCTAATTGGGATGTAATTTTTAAAAAATAAAAAATTAAAAAAAAAAAGAAGAGAAAACAAACATTTTAGAATTAAAAGAGGTGTTCCAGAGAGAATCCCCAAGTGAGAGAGCCTGCAGGTTTATATCTGCTAGCCACATAAAAAAGACTGTCAGCATCATTAGCTATCAGGGAAATGAGAATCAAAATATATTCTGACACAACGTTTCAGACCTGCTAATTTTCTGGGGTTTTTTTTTTTTTTTAAACAAATCAAAGCTAGGAAAATGGTACCTTATCCTCCAACATTCTGCCTTAGTGAAAAGCAGTACAAACATGGCCCAGGGGCCTCACTCACTCTTATCCTCAGTTCTCATCCATGTGGTGGGTCTCTCCCTGGTCTCCTCCCTCCCTTAACTTCCTTCCCTCCCTCCATTTCCCTCCCTCCATCTTTCTCCCTGTCTCCATCTCCTCCCCTCCTTCCATGTCTCTTGAGTGTTCTCTTGTAATTCAGTAGTCTAGCTCCAGCTTATGTACGTGGTGGCTGCATTCCAAAAGAGCAAAAAAGGAAGCAATCAAAACTCTTAAGGGCTGGGCCCAGACTACAACAGCATCACTTCTGCCACATTTTATTGGCCACAGCAACCCACAAGTTCAGGTCAGAATGAAGAACAGCAGAAACAGAATCCACAACCCGATTTTATAGAGCATTATCAGGGCACAGAAATGGGAGGGGCTGTGGTACCCATCTTTGCTGATAATCTAGTGTACTATACTATCCTTGAACTTTTCAGGTATGATAGGTTAAAAGATCCACTCTCAATCCATTTCCTGTTTCAATTAGGTTTCTGTAACTAGAGACTAAAAGAGTCCTGACTAATACACATAAAAGAAATGAATATATGGAACAGTTGACTAAGAGTAGAAAGGTTAAAAAAAAAAAAAAAAAAAAAAGAAAGCAAGAAAAAGAAAAAGGGGGGAAAAAAAAAAAACTCCTGGAAAAGTTGAATGCGAGTTAATTATCTGGAACTTCCAGTTACAAGGTCTAGCGTACTCTCTACGAGATCATAGATTAAATCCCAAAGAAATGTTTGAAAGCACTTCATCCAGTCTTTCCCAAAGAATTCTGCAGGACCTTGTTTCTACAGGATGCCTTTCAAAGATTCCATGGAAAAATGAGTTCCACTGCTAAAGGATTCATTAGGGCTTTTGATAGCTATTATGCATCATGAATCATAACGTGTCATATGTGTCATAACTTCTACCCAAACTCACTTTAGCACAGATTCTAAACTTCAGCATCTTGAAAAGTGCTGTTCCATGGGCGATGCTCTGCGGTATTCCAATACAGCTGAGCTCCTCACATTGAAAGTAGGGAATCTGAGACTCAGAGAGTCTCTTGCTTGAGGTAAGTAGGAGCACAGCTTGGGGGCTGTCTCAGTTTCTAGTTCAAAGTTCTATTATTCTTCACATGGTTTAGGTGTAGACAAGGTTAAATTCATTAAACAAGGTGGCCATTACACTGGTTGGGGGGGGGGGGGCTACATCAGCTAACCAAAATTTAAGCCTGTACAAGTCCCAGGGTTATCTTATAAAATGCTAAAGACAACCAATCACAGACAGCCAACTAGGCTCTAAGCTATAGCCAATCAATAACTGTCTTGCTTTGCCTCTGCCTTTTCTCTACCACAGTCTCTCTCCAGCTCCTGTTGGTGTAGCAGCGCTCCTAACCACTTGTGGTTCGGCGCTGCCCTTTTCAAAATGGTTTTGCTCAAGCTCTTAAAAAAATGTTACTGTGTCTCAGTTTATCTTTTAACAGTTCTGGTGACAGAAGAGAGGAGGAGAGGACACCGAGCCGGGCGCCCCAGGAACAAGGCCCGACAAGGCGCAGGTACCTGCTGAGCTCCTTGCGCCGCTGCTCCGCTGTGTCTGGAGGAGGCGGGGAGGTCTCTCTGGCAGCCTGGGTCGCAGCTCCCCAGCTTTCCGGGAGGAGCCTTCAGACTTGACCGCGGCACTGCTTCGTCCACACCGGGGTCCAGAAACCCGCAAGAGTCAGACTGGGTCGGACCGGGAAACCTGAGCCGTTCAGGGTTAGACTGGGTCCAACCGGGAAACCTGACCCGCCCAGAGTTACCCTCGGTCCGGAAACTGCCCCGAGTTGGACTGGGTCCGACCGGGAAACCCGCCGGGCCCGGGAACAGCGGTTCCGACTGGGAAACCTGACCCGCCCAGAGTTACACTGGGTCCGGAAACCGCCCCGAGTTGGACTGGGTCCGACCGGGAAACCCGCCGGGTCCGGGAACAGAGTGGTTCCGACTGGGAAACCTGACCCGGCCAGAGTTACACTGGGTCCGGAAACTGCCCGGAGTTGGACTGGGTCCGACCGGGAAACCTGACCCGCCCAGAGTTACCCTCGGTCCGGAAACCGCCCCGAGTTGGACTGGGTCCGACAGGGAAACCTGACCCGCCCAGAGTTACCCTCGGTCCGGAAACCGCCCCGAGTTGGACTGGGTCCGACCGGGAAACCCGCCGGGTCCGGGAACAGAGCGGTTCCGACTGGGAAACCTGACCCGGCCAGAGTTACACTGGGTCCAGAAACTGCCCGGAGTTGGACGGGGTCCCCTATAAGAAACCTCCCCGGGTCCAGGAACAGAGTGGTTCCGATGTGGAAACCAGACCCAGTTGGGGCTGAAATGTGCCCGGGTCGGAGTGGTTCCTCCTTAGGAAACAGACTGAATCCGACCTAAGCTGGGCTGGGTCCAGTGTGAAGCCCAGGTGAATAACATTTTGCTTTAAGGCTGAACAGGGTTAACTTGACCAAAGATAATCTTGAATTATGGAGACCACTACGGAGAACTTTTAACCATTTTAGATAAGCATATCCATTTAGGAGGTGCCCTGGAGATAAAGGTGTCTTGGCCAGGCACTCGCTGTAAAGGGTAGAGGGAAAACTACTTTTCCTCTTCCAGAGTGTCTGGTGCCCCAGAGCAGATCTCCTGGGACATCAACTGGCTCTGGAGCCTGCACGTGGGATCCTTGGAGAACTGGCAGAAGCCAGCAAAGGGTAAGAAATCTTACTGAAGTCTGGCTTTCCAAATTCATGTTGACAGGAACAAACATTGGTTATTGATCCTTTGTCGCCCAGGGACAGCTATTGCCTTCTTCTTTGTCTCATTTTGTGTCCTGAGAACTTGGCTTGGCAACCATCAGGTTGGTGTCCCCCAAAATAACGGCCTAACAGAAGTGTGGCTTGTACCTCACTTGTGGCTAGATACAGCTGGACAGAAATGTGGGCACACTCCATCTGTAGCTAGGGTCCTAGCAATTATTGCTAACTCTCAGGGCAGTTGTTTGAGTCTTTCTTTGAGTATTTTAAATTACAGGAGAAACATTATAAAATAAGAAATGATTCATGGATACGTGTGACTAATACAGGTATTCCAAAAGTTGTTTAAAGTTTATATAAATTTGTCAATCTCTCCTTGTTCAATTATTATCTTAAATTATTGTATGCCATGGAAATAATTACATTTCCTTATCAAATGAACTTTCATCAGATCTTTAACTGTGGCTATTTTTTTGAAAGTCTTTTTGTTATATACCGACAGTCATTATTTTACAATGATGCTTTTGCAAAGACGCCTCATCTTCAGAGAGATTCATGGGAAGGACTCCGCTGAGTACTTTAGACCGTAGGTTTCTGATAACTTTAAGATCATGAAACTGAACTGGGTAAGAACTTCCAGAACTAGTGGAAAACCTGGATTCAAACAGAATGTGAATTTAAAATACAGGATTGAGGGGCGCTTGGGTGACTCAGTGGGTTTTGTTCAACTCTTGATTTCAGCTCAGGTCATGATCTTACCGTTTGTGGGATTGAGTGCCACTTGAGGCTATGCACTGACAGCATCAGGCCTGCTTGGGATTCTGTCTCTTCCTCTCTCTGCCCCTACCCTACCTGCATGTGCTCTCTCTCTCTCTCTCTCTCTCTCTCTCTCAAAAAAAAAAAAAAAAAAAAAAATGGGATTGAATGAACTGATAAGGACGACTATAATTTTTTTCACAACTTCTCTCCTTCTGCCCTTCTTCCCCACTTATGTTCTCTCTCTCTCTCTCTCTCTCTCAAATAAATAATAATAATAAAAGAATCTATTCCCTCAGTAATAGGACACAAATGGAAACATTGGTTGTAATACCAAGGCTTTGACTAGAATGTCATGTTTGAGAATATGTGTAAAATAAAATATGATCAGACAGTCTCAAGCAACTAAGTTTGCCTTTATGGTGCTAATAAAACCCTCTTGGGAAAACTGGCCTGGTATGTTGCTTACAGGGTTTCTGGAACTTACCAGATGAGTAAGGAAGGTCACTTCCTGGAAGGCACGGGAACCTCAGGATATTTGGGGACTTCGAGAAGAGAGGAATTCACCCAAATCTGTAAGTATTTCATGCAGAGTCTGCTGGTGAGTTCTTGGTCTGCTTTCTTAGCCTGGAGAGGCTTTTAAAAGTCCAATCTAAAATTCCTTATGAAGAGTTCCAGCAAAGCGGATTTAGAAAGAGCCTGTATGATCAGTCACTATTCTTGCTGTACTTCTGGAAGTAATAAAGCCAAGTTTAAAGAGATTAGATTTATTTTGGAAACAAAGTAGTTTCAACTGTGATTATCTTTGATAGAAATGGGCGTGATTATTGAGGGGAAAAATATGTTTCACTAGAAAATTATAATACAACCTTGTGGATATGAGATTCTAGTCCTGTTCATTGTCTTTGAGGTTCTGTTATAGATATGTAAACCAAACTAGACCCTGACTTCTTCTAAAATATCTTCACAAATATCTGATTATGAGTCTCCAACCTCAAGTTTCCAATTGTCCCCCTACCTTTCTGATTTGCAATCACTAAGAACAAAGGCTGCCTTTGAACCTCCTTGGAAGATTTGGCGGTCAGACGTCAGGGACTTGAACCTTGGGTCCACATCCTCCAATGTAAAAGGGCTTCTCCAGACTCTTAGAGCTTCACGCCAGCTGGAAATCTAAAATTAAAATTGGCTAGGGTGGTTCCTCTCCAGAAGTAGAAAGTGTCTTGTGTTGGACAGCTCTCCCAGGATCATGGATCAAGATCTCATCTTTAATAGGAAACCTTTATTCCTTTTTCTGTTTTACTACTTCCTTTACTCTGTTAATGCATAGACACTGCTCCTTAACTCTGGCAACTATTTCTGTATCTGCTGCTAAGGCCACAGCTGCACAACAAAGTCCCTAGATTTTCTTGCTGTGATGGTTTTAGATAATAGAATTGTTTTATATTAGTTATTGGCTGAACAAGGAAGAGACTGGCCATAGCAAATACTTCCTGCTGTACCTGGATCCACACCTCTGGTATTATATCAAATATAAGAAATTAACAAACAAGCTACCTGGCTAAAACAGACTGATGCCCTTTCAGGTGCATTCTTTGATTTATTCTGATACCAACTGGTTTAGTCCATGGGGGCCCTAGTGACCCCCAGGGGACGCCAGTATTTTGGTATTATCCCAGTAATAGTTATCTCTAGAGTATCCTTAATGTGCTGTGTTCTCTCAAAGGTCTTAAATTCATGGTCACAGCCATAAGATGGTCTCACTGCACTTGGAGAAACAGAAATAAGATGAACGATGAGGTGAACAGCAAAGACAATTCTTCTAGGGATCTAACATTATAACCTGTGAAGAGCACAATGAGACAACAGCAACTGAACTTTGATGGTAGCTGAGAGTGATGCTAACAGTAAGTTTTTGGTTAATCTCTCACATAGGAGAGGATAACCAGAAGGAGGAATTGTTCAATTAATTAAACAAGGAGGTCATTAGATTGATGTGGCTCTAAAGCTATGGTGGCCTATGCAATCAAACCAAAATCTAAGCCTGCAAATGCCACAGGGGTAAGAAATCAAAACACTAAAGACAGACAGTCAAAAGCAGCCAACATATCTTTTAACAACACATACCACAGAAGCTAATTTTTCCAGCTACTTTAAGTTCCTGAGTCCTGTCTTTATTCACCCTTTCCGCACCCAATCCATCCTGTAGGATTCCACAGCTGGGGAACAACAGAAGGGTAGGCTCACGTGGAGCCGACATATACCAGGCATCAGTGGGTATTCTGTCAGAGCCTCAGTAACAGGTTTCCCCATGGTTGGAAACATCATCATGTGATGATTAAGAAACATGTGAAATTAGTACTTTTCTTTTTCTGCAGTCTTACAAAACAGATTTCTTTCTGGAGCTCATTCTCATACGTCATAGATCATTGCCTTCCATATACTTTTTGGAAAAACCTCCATTGTACTAAACCAACCTCCAAAACGTCCATCCTTCTCCATGAAAACACACACTTTTGAGCACCTACGTGTGTTTTCCAGACAACCTAAGTGCTTTGGTGCATTCTCTTTGACCAACTTGGAGTTCTGGTCTCGTATGAAAATATTCCACTCTTTCATGTTTTCCAGACGGTGTCTAATTGGAATGGAAACTAGCACAGAACTGGGTGTTTGGTGAAGGAAATGACATGTGGCCCTCTTAGAACTAAGAGGTGATGTCACTCACTAAGGTGAATATTCTGTTGCCTGATGCCTTTATGACTAGGGATTAGTGAGGTGTGGTAGAGAGAGCACTGGACTGGAGTCAGGAGGACCAGATTCCAGTCCTGTTGTAGCTGCCACCTCTCTGTGTGACCCTGTGTGTATGATTGACCCCCAACTTTGTTGGGTACCTCATCCTTACCACATGTCCTTCCCACCTGAGTCCTGTTTTCACTGTGCTAGAACTATCAACTTAGGAAGTCTTAGTGTAGGGGTTAAGGGATATACAGTTGGGATGGGAATTGCAAAGAGTCCGCTCTCTACACAAATACTACATGATCAGTAAAAGGAAAGTTCTGTAGAAAAAAAAAAAAAAAAAAGACAGGTAGAATCACCTAATTCTGCTTGGTGGGTCCATTCATTCAAGAAAAGATTTGTGCACAAGAGTGAAAGGAGCTGATTTGTATTTTAAGAGCTCTGTCTTGCATCTGCATAGACTACTGATTATAGAGGACATGAAAAGAAATGATAGGGACACAGGAGGGGTCAGGGGCAGTTTGGCTAGTCAAACAGTCCATGTAAGAAACGATAGTTGATTGGGTTGTGGTGATAGCATTAGAATTGCAGGCAATTTAGAATAGATATTGAATGGGGAATTTTTAATACTTGGATTGCTTGTGACTAATGGAAAAAAAAAAGATAGGATAAAGAATGATTCGGGGATTTGGGTTTTAACAGTTGAGTTGGTTTTGTTTCCATTTACTGAGATGGCAGAGATTGGGAGTAGAATATTTTGGAAGTAGAATAGGAGTCAGCATTACAGACATGTATGTTTTGCAACTTCCCAGTGCAGATACCAAACAGAATGTTGACTATATAAATTTGGCTCCCAGAGAGGTTTGTGTTAGGGATAAAATTGGGGAGCGATAAGCATTTAGATTATACTTGATAAGCTTCAAAGAGAAGCACCACGTGAACTGACTCTTGAAGGATAAGTTGGGTGGCACCAGTGATTGAGAATGTGGGCAAGGGGAGTACACACAAAGAGGACTAAGTGAGAAAAGGCAGAAGGCTGAATGGGTCAGGCCAAAGTCCACTGGGCTCTTAGGGCCTGAGCTCAGACCACTGCACAGCACTTCCTGAGACAGCAATACTACCTTCCCTCTAGAAACACCCACTAGCCATCTTAGATCCCTGGACACTTGGGTTCAAAGCCAATGAAGGATTACAGCTAAGAGTAGTTTGCTTAAGCATAATAATAGAGCCTACAGGCTATTTCTTTTTCTTTTTTCCTCAAAATAGAGAAATTTCCTTTTTATTTTTTTTCTGAATAATATTGAATTCATTAGTGTTTGTCTTCTCCCAAGTCTGGCAACCTCATTGAGCGCAATTCAGTTCAGACTTCAGTGTCACTACCCAAGAGACTAGGATAGATTAGAAGCAATTTAGAGATTCCTTCTTGTACTTAATTTGTCTTTGGCCAGGGATTTTGAGTTTATTTCTGAACTTTTTCCTTTTAAATCGGTTCCAAAAATAAGGCATGATATCCTTCTTTTAGATTCTGCCCAGCAGAAAGTGTTTTTATAACACAAGCTTCAAGGAACACTTTAAGCCCATGTTACCTTAGGTTTTAGCATCTCAGGATGTTCTCACAATTCCCTCTTCTCTTTCTGGGCAGTGTAGGGGAGAATCCAATTCAGTCCCGTGTGGTTGTAGCACTTAGGTCTCTGGTTACTTGCTGGGGACCTCTCTGAGAACCCCTACCTTTTAGAAACAGCAACAGAGTATAAAATCTTGCCCACATTGCATCTGTCTCTTCCCTAGTCTTCTGCCTTCCTCTTTTACCCTTAAAGAGTCTCCTGATTAGATTGGACCCACATGGATAATCTAGGATAATCTCCCCATATCAGGGTCTTTAACTTTAATCACACTGGTAAAGTCTCTTCTATCATGTTATCTTGTAGCCTATTCACAGGTAATTAGAAATTGTCTGGGAATTAGGGCCAGAGCATCTTTGGGGGATATTATTCTGCCTACCACATTGGAGAAAACTAAAGCCCAAAAGATCAACATGCCTTGTCCATGATGAATAAATAACAGTTTAAATTTAAGATAAATCCAGATTTAAGATTTCTAACTTCAAATTTTTCCCACTACAGAAAAAACAAAAAAACAAAAAACAACTGCATGCAGCTCGAGTATGAATTCAGGTCTTTTAAGAGTAGAATGATGTATTGGGACTGATACAATCTCTACATATTAGGGACACATAGACTCAGAAGCTTGTTCCTTCATGCACTAGCCAGTTGACATCGAGCAATTCAGTTTATCTCCCTGAGCCACAATTTTCTCAGCTATAAAATGAAAAGGATAGGACCCGTGTTGCAGAGGTTCAGTGAATATTTAATAAGATATGTCTTGAGCACTTAGCATAGGGATTATACTTAAAAATTCACTAGAAGGGCCAGTTTGAGTTGCTCTATTGCATAGACAAGAAAACAGGCTCAGAGAGGAGGAACAATTGGCACGAGGTCATACAGTGGGTTAGTGGCAAACCCCAGGCCAGATTACACAATGGCATGAGAATTTGGAGGGAGAGCAATTACAAGAACAAAATTCCACACCTGCTTTCTACAGCATTCCACAACCAGCCCGGGGGCTAAGCCTCTTGATTCCCTTCCACCGGGGCATCCCACAGGAATTGGAGGCTAAAAGGCAGGCATGCTGGCTTCATCTGACATGACACCTTTGGTCTTCCTCTGGCATTTTCAGTATGAACCCCTGCCCTACAGCCCAATCGATGTCAGCTCACTTTGCACTAAATGCTTCCTGCACGCTGAGCCATTCCGTATTCGCTTAGTAAAAATAGAGCCATCCAGCATCAATTCACATGAAATAATTTTCCACTTCATGTCAACTGAAAATCGCCAATTTCCTGCTACAAGTGACACTTAGTACAGGGAGGCACTTGGAATCATTACAAGTTATCATCGCCTAGGCTACTTGCCTTTGCATGACCAAATTCTCTATCTAGAGAGAATGTGGATCAAAGCTCTATATTCATGTAATCAAATATAAAGTTTAAAATGTAGCCCATCTTCCTATTAAGCTGAAATCTTACCACCACCTGAAGATGAAAACTAAATTGTCATTGAGTTTGTGACTCCCACGGGGTGGGTCAGAGCAGAATCGTTCATTAAGTTCATGAGCATATATAGACCTCCTATGTTCCAAACACTCTTACAAATGCAAACATAAAGTCTCTTCTCTTAAAACAATCTTATAGTCCAGTAGGGACAGTTAAATGTGTGTGCAGTCAACTACAATAAAAGGCGCATTTAATTATATGCAGCTGTTAAAAAAAGTATGTCTTAAACTAGTGATGTTAAAATATTTCCTACCATGAAAATCTTTATTTAAGTGAACTTTCACAAAGTCCAGTAAATAAAACTGAGGACAGAGGATTTTATGTGGCTGAAGTGGGAACAAGACACCTGGAGACCTGACACATTGTAGTTTCTCACAGAGCTCTTCATAATATGTTTAAAGGCAAATTCTTTACAATATTCATCACTGGCGTATTGAAAGTACAAGTAGAAAGTAACTTTTTTCTCTTCATCATCACCCCTTTCATTTACTGTAGAGACTGATTTTTCCCCCATACTCTTGGTTTGTATCTCAGGGGAATCATACTTTCTCTGGTCCTTCTCAGACATTAATACATAGTCTTCTTTCCCAGCTCAGTGTAGAACCCAAAGCCAATCTCTACCAATTAAAAAATGTTCCCTTTCCCCAGCTTTGGTCCACACAGCTGGAAAACCTAGAAGTAAAGCTCTTGTTATCAGCTCCTTCACCATTTCCCTGCCGTGTTCTTCTCCTTGCCCACCAGGACTGCCACATTTGGTTATGTAGGTTACATTCTGCATAAGGTACCCAGCCAATGGAGCAAGGAATCTAGTCAATCTGCTTGGGAAGCTATGTACTCTGGTGTGGGGCTGCTTCCACTTGAGGAAGGGAAGATTTTTGTAAATCATCACCTAATTGCTTTATCAGCTAGTTTTGTGCTGCCTCCAAAAGGAGGGTGTGCCTTTTATAGAATGTTCACAAGGTGATATCGGGATAGAGGCAACACTGTTGACCAGTACAATTTAAAGCTGATGTTGGACTGATTATGGCATGTGTTCGAAATCTGGCTCTTTCCTTTGTGGGGTACTTTGGGGGTTATTAAGCATTCTGTCCTGCCATCAACAGGATCCTCCCATTTAATGATTTCTGATTCCAGTGCCCCTCCAGCCGAATATTTCTTACCATACCTCAGCCCTGAAATCTATCCCTGAAGCCCACACAGATTGTCTCTGTTGGGTTTCTTCACCTGGCAGGCAGTTTTTGAGCAGGCAAGACACCTGGGGGCTTACTGCCTTGTCTGCCCCAGAGGACACATGTACCTTTCCCCCATCATGGAAGAAAGGAGGACTCCAACAGCCATGCCCACTTCTAGCTGCCAAAGACTCCTTCAGTAAGTGTCTCCCTGTTAGGCCTTTTCAGGCATTAGTCAAGTTCCTGTCTCCATATTCACCAAAGTCCAGAATGTATATATGGTTCTCCTTTATCTGAAGCGTCCTTTATCTGAATCAACTGTAGCATTTCCTCTACATGGATACAATGGATCCATGGATCCATTGTCTACATGGATAAGCCATGTGGCAAAACCAATTCCATAGCTCTTACCCTACCCTACACTAATACCTCGTAGCTGATAATTTGTTGAGACTCAAAGGCTTCAAGAAAGGTCCTGATACATAGTGTTTAATGACATAGGTGAATTCTCAAGTGATAATAAGTGGAGAGCCAGTTAAACACATAAAGTTGAATGTATGCATACATGTGTGTATAGTGTGTGTGTGTGTGTGTATTTTAGTACCAAATAACATGGAGTAGGAGATGTTCAAGATACTCTCATTTAAAATACGATTTGTATAGCACCTGTGAAGTTTACTTACAGGCTTTGCCTGACACCTCAGAGACATAGGATATAAATTCTAGATGCCATTTGTATTAGTTTCCTACTGCTGCTATAACAAATTACCACTGACATAGTGGCATAAAACAGCACAGATTTATTATCTTACTATTCAGAGTTCAGAAATTTGATAAAAGGGTCTTATAGGGCTAAAATAAAGGTATCAATATAGCTGTGATTCCTTCTGGAGGCTCTAGGAAAAAATCTGTCTCCTTACCTTTTATAGTTTCTAAAGGCTGCCTATATTCTGTGGCTCATGGCCCCATATCACTCCAATCTCTGTTCTGTTACTAAATTTTTCTCTGACCTTGACACTCTTGTCTCCTCTTATAAGAACTCATGTGATTTCGTGGTAGTTACACAGATAATCCAGGGTAAACTTTACACCTCAAGTCCCTTATTAATCACATCTGAAGAGTCCCTTTTGCCATGTTAGGTAATATATTCATAGGTACTGGGGATTAGTGCACGGGCATCTTTGATAGTAGCCTATTATTCCCCCTACCACAGCATTCTTAACAGAAGACCATAAATAGAGAAAATGAAAACTAGAAACTAATATGAGCACTTTAAAGTGTGAGCTTGGGGGATGCCTGGGTGGCTCAGTCGTTTAAATGACTTGGGTCATGATCTTATGGTTCATGAGTTCAAGCCCTGCATCAGGCTCTGTGCTGACAGTACTGTGGAGCCTACTTGGGATTCTCTCTCTCTCTCTCTCTCTCTCTCTTCTCTGTGCCTCCCCCACTCACACTCTTTCTCTCTCTCTGTCTCAAAATAAATAAACAAACTTGGGGCACCTGGGTGTCTCAGTTGGTTAAGTGCGTACTTTGGCTCAGGTCATGGTCTCACAGTTCGTGGGTTCAAGACACCCGTCAGGCTCTGTGCTGACAGCTTGGAGGCTCGCTTCGGATTCTGTGTCTCCCTCTCTCTCTGCTCCTCCCCCACTCGTGTTCTGTCTCTGTCTCTCAAAAATAAATAAATGTTAAACAAAAAAGTTTATAAAGTGTGAGTTTGGGTAAATTACTTGAGCCCTCTCTGCCCTCAGTTTCTTCATCTACAATATAAATAATAGTACCTGCCTCATACAGTTATTGTTAGTATTAATTGAGTTAATATTTTTAAAATACTGAGAACAATGCTAGCTCATGGCAAGTGCAACATGAGTGTTTTTAAGAAGACTCCAGGGAAGACACTACATTGCAAAGTAGACTTGGGGTCCAGCTGTTTCTTATTTGACTGACACTGTGTTACATAGTCTAGGATTAATAGCAGCAGAGGCTTATTAACTTAATGGATGTTAACAAATCTCTGGAGTGAGTCTGATACAATAGTATATGCATTTAGTATTTTTTTTTAAATATTTATTTTTGAAGGCGAGAGAGAGACAGAGTGTGAGCAGGGGAGGGGCAGAGAGAGAGGGAGACCCAGAATCCAAAGCAGGCTCCAGGCTCTGAGCTGTCGGCACAGAGCCCGTCGCAGGGCTCGAACTCACAAACCATGAGATCATGACCTGAGCCAAGAAGTCGGATGCTTAACCAACTGAGCCACCCAGATGCCCCAAAGAGATTAGATCCTTTTTGGGTTCCTGGACTTAATTTCTAATGAGTGGAGGGGAAGGTTCACTGGCACATCCAAGCAGTGTTCCAATACCAGCTGGGTGTCCTATAATTTTGTTCAGTTCTGACACTGTCTATCCAGACTTAGCATCAGATTCCACAAGTTGAGTGCTCAAGTCCACAAAACTGCCCCCTCCCCCAACCCCTTTAGACACCAGTCACAAGCCCAGGTTCTGACTGACTATTTAGATTGGAGCTTCCCATGACCCCCTTCTCCGATTCAATCAGTTTGCTAGAGGGGTCTCACAGAACTCAGAGAAACATTTTACTTACTAGATCACTGGCTTATTATAAAAGGGTATAACTCTTCGGAAACAGCCAGAAGGAAGAAATGAGCAAGGCCAAGTGGAAAGAGGGCACAGAGCCTCCATACCCTCTCAGAGCACCACTCTCCCCAAGTCTCCATGCGTCCACCAACCTGGGAGCTCTCTTAACCCAGTTGTTCTGAGTTTTTATGGAGGCTCATTACTTAAGTGTGATTGATTAAGTAATTGGCCCTTGGTGATTAAAGGCAGAGGTCAGAGGGGTTGAGGCTAAAAGTTTCAACCCCCTTAATCACTTAGTTCTCCTAGCAACCAGCTCCTACCCTTAGATGTGGTTCAAAAGTCACTTAACTGACATAACAAAAGACCCCTTTATTGCTCTGATCACTTAAGAAATTCCTCGGGTTTTAGGAGCTATGTGCCAGAATATATATTTGTTATGAATATATATTTGTTATAAATCACAATATCATCAGTCACTGGAGAAGAACAGAAGAAAAGAAGTACCTACAGTATTCAAGCCTCATATACAAAACCAAGACAGTAATTCTTAAGGAAACTTCATTGACCATTGGAAACAGTCTAAACACCCAGACATAGCATTTAAGACTTTGTAGAAACTGGCTCAAATCACCCTGCACACCTGTAATTCTTCCCATCTCCTTGTTCCTGTGAATCAGTCCAGCAAAGCACTATTCAGCAGCTGTGGTATGAAATTCTGCACTATGTGCTGGGTCTACAACTATGACAGCAAACCAGCTCTGTTCTTGAGTAGTTTTAATCATCTAAAGGAAGGGGCAGGGTTCTGTACAACAAAAGATAGAGTGATATTCTAGTTGGAGTTTTTATTATAATCAAAGGCTATGAGAAAATAAAGAACATGATTGATCCTCTTTGGGGTAGGGCCAGTGTCAGATATGTGCCTGAACTTAATAGGACCCTGTGCTCAGTTTAGTGATCTCTACAGCTATGGTCTTGCAATACTTAATTATTTCTAAATAAGGGACGCTGCATTTTCATTTTGCACTGGGCCCCACCAATTATGGAGCCAGTACTGAACAGGGGTTTGGGGGTTGGAGTCAATCAGAACTGGAGGCTCCAACTGTGTAGTTAGTGAAAACTAATGAAACAGCTAGATCAACAGGGTTTATTCTGCTTCTCCTATGCTTTGGATACCATGGCAAGTGCTATATATGTACATGTACATATACATGTATATATGTATATAAATCTACTTCACATATCAGTATATCTGCATATAAACTTAAAATGTCACCAGTCAATGGCCACCTTGCTCCTTCTCCACCCTCCATCTATCTTTCCATTTATTTCTCCATAGCTATAATAGGAATAAAAGAAAGGTTTTCTGGGTGTTTAACTTTATTTCTCTTCCCACTTTCTTCCTCCTTCCTCCCTTCCTTGATCTTTCTTTCTTTCTTTCTTTCTTTCTTTCTTTCTTTCTTTCTTTCTTTCTTTCTTTCTTTCTTTCTTTCTTCTTGTTTATTTTACTGAGGGTCAATGAAATTTAATTCCTTCAGTCCAACTTCAGTGGACATCACTTGGACTGCTTATTTCAGGGGTAGGTTTTTATACCTGGAAATTCTGATCAATAGATGTGGGTTGGGTCAGTAAGAGTCTGCATTGAGAACACACACACACACACGCACACCCGTAGTTGATTCTGGTACCTACTCTGAGGAATGTTGCTCAAATATAATTCCCTTACCTAATGGCTCTATGAAACTGAAACCCAGAAAGAGAAAATGACCTCCCCAAAAGTCAAATGTTGATTTAATAGGAATTCTGAAGAGGAAAGGTCCCTAACTGATCATCTGATTTCTACTCCAGAGCCCTTAAAAACTAAACTTCTTGGAATCATCAAAATATAAGAGTCTTCAAAAGTGCTTGGGTGTTACCTAGGGAAATGCAGTGTTTGTGGTGTATGGTACCTTTTTGCCTTCATATCTTGATACCGGAGACGGGGGTTGCGGGGGGGGGGGGGGGCTCTCGCACCTGACCTCAGCCACCAGCCATTGAGTGCCAGGTTCTTAATTCTGCCCCAGAAAGAATTCAAGAAGGTGTCAAAGTATAGCAGAAGAAACTTTACTGCAAAACAAAAGTACACTCTCAAGGAGGGAATGCAGGGGCACTCAGAAAGAGGATTTCAGTTGTGCAGAGTAGATGTGGGGCTTTGATCTTCATGGGCAGTTATAATCAAGGAGTGGAATATTCATTCACATAGAGTTCTGGGAATAAGCGGTGACTTCCCAGAAAGAGAAAACTGCATACAATTGCACAGGCTCTATGCTAGTTACTATGCCCTACTTTGTGCAGGCACAGTCTGATTTCTTTCACCCTTACTCCATATATAGTCAATATCTACTAGGAGTCCCCTAGCGCCCCCAGTAGAGGGGTCGTTTCTTCTCAGTCGTTTTCAGGCTAACTGGGGCTTTATGCTTTTGCGAGCTGTGGGTTTGAGCAACAGGATGCCTGTGTCCATGTTACAGGGTTTACTCAATTGTCACAAACACCGTGTCAGGTATCATGTTTATTTCCCTGTTCTTTGTCCTTCTTCCTCCTGCAGTTATCCAACATTTCCCTCTTCTACTTGCCTCATTCTGACAAAGGAAATCAGACTGAAATTAACATGTGGGGAGCATCCTAGAAGAAGAAAGAAATAGAGAATGAATATTGCAGCCCTGCCCTGGTGTGGATGAAAAGGATTGACTTCCCACTGTCCACACTACTTGCCTTGGGCAGTGTTCTACCTACCAACTAAGACGGTCTTTTTTAAATACAAATATTTTATGTCATCATGAACCCTGGCACAGCAGCCTCCATTAAGAGCTTGGCGTGGTGAGAACAACATGGACACAGGGATCAGATGGGCTAGAATTCAAATAATGCCTTCACCACCTTCAAGCTGTGTAACCTGGGTCAAATCATACAGCTCTCTGTGCCTTGGTTTCAAGATTTATAGAAAGGGCAGAATGGTAAATGAACACAGGGTTTGTGGTTGAGAGACTATATAATAACATGCTAAGAGCACATGCTCTGAAGTTGGACAAAAGAGTCCAAATATTGGCTCCTCTTCTTAATAGCTGTGACTTTGAGCAGGTTACTTAAATCTCCAGGATAAACAAGAAGTATGAGTATGATCATACATATCTCGTGGGTCACTGTGCAGAGTAAATGAAATAATGCATCTAATGCTCTTGACTAAGCACTGGGCTCCTACTAAGGGCTCAATGAATGCTAGTTACATGAAGCATCGGTAGATGCTTGATAAACCAGTGGGAAATAAAATGAGAAGGAAAAAAGAGAAGTTTGGGCAAAGTGTAGTCCCACAAAGCGATGTGTCTCCTCTATGACAGTCTTCTCTGAACCTAGTGAATTTCCATTGTTGGGGAGAAGCAGGGAAGGCAGACCAGATTAGGATAATTGTTTTCCTTGGAAGCTGAAAAATCAGTTTGCCTCCGGCACCTCTAATTACTGCAACTTTAGTGCAATCCTCAAATCCCACTGAAATAGGGAATAGAACTTAAAAGGTACAAGAGAAGAGAAGGGAGAGCTGAGGAGGGGAGCCAAAGCGCTTCAGGCTTCCGTGGATCCTGTCTGCCATATCCCCACCCTGTCTCGGTCCCATGCCTCTGCAAGCTTCCTCTCTTTCTGTACCTGTCAGGGAAAATCATCTTTGTCTCTGCAGTTGACTCTGGAACGCTTCTCTTTTGTCTTCTTCTCTCTTCTTTTGGCAAGTGCAGGGGAAGAGGGAAGAGCATGCTGAGGCACTGAGAGAGACACCCCAAAGGACTAAGAGCGTCGGGCTTGATGCTGGACTGAAAATACAAACAATACTGCTCCCACTCAAGGTTCTCACACATCGCATGGCTGTAACTGCCTCGTTACCTCTGTGTTTTCACCAGGCAGTAGGGCAGAGATCTGGGCCCCAGGGTCAAGACCACAAGCAGCTAGATTTGGTATAGCTACAGGCCCATTAATGGCTTTAGAATTAATCTGTTTGAACCTCAGTTTCCACATTAGTAAAATGGGATGAGATCTGTAAAATACTCGGCACCATGCTTGACAAAATGCTTTTCTCTCCTCCTCCTTTCGTCCACCTCCTCTTGTCCTTTTTAATCCTCACCCTTTTTTTTTTCTTCTTTCATTCTCTGTCTCTGCTAGTCAAAGTGAAGAGCCATGTTTTACTCAACTCTGCCTCTCCTAGGACCTTGAAAATAGCAGATGCTACATAGATATTTAAATAATGAAGAAAGAGGGGCGCCTGCCTGGGTGGCTCAGTCAGTTGAGTGTCTGACTCTTGATTTAGGCTCAGGTCGTGGGATCAAGCTCCATGTCAGGCTCCTGTTGAGCAGGGAGCCTGCTTAAGATTCCGTGTCTCGGGGAGCCTGGGTGGCTCAGTCGGTTGAGCGTCCGACTTCTGCTCTGGTGATGATCTCGCGGTCCGTGAGTTTGAGCCCTGCATCAGGCTCTGTGCTGACAGCTCAGAGCCTGGAGCCTGCTTCGGATTCTGTGTCTCCCTCTCTCTCTGACCCTCCCCCATTCATGCTCTGTCCCCCTCTGTCTCAAAAATAAATAAACGTTAAAAAAATTAAAAAAAAAAACAAGATTCTGTCTCTCTCTCTCTCTGCCCCTCTCCCCTCCTCATGCTGTCTGTCTCACTCTCTCTCTCTCTTTCTCAAATAAAAATAAATAAGAAAGAAAGAAACCCCTCTACTATCCTTTCTCTGCCTATTAGAAAGCACTATCTTATCTGTGTTCTTACCAATGGGTACAGGCTAGTAAAATGCAAAATTCCTAGTAAATAATTAGGGAATCATAAAAACCTAGGCCACACAGTGGCCTCTGACTTTACAGAAAAGCCAATGGAGGCTCAAAGAAGAGTAGGGATTTAGCCATGGTCCTTGTGGGGACCCCTCATCCATCTGTTTCTTTATTTCACAACACCTCCTTCTATGCAGGTGAGTCTCCTGATTGCCCCATGCATATATCCATTCATTTAGTGAGAAGAAATGTTTAATAGCACTTACAATGTTTCAGGTAGGCATGGCACTAGACACTGAGGACAATTACGGGGAGAAGCAGGCTGGATTTCTACTAGTATTGAGCAAATCTACAGCCTAATGGAGGAGACTGCTGTTAACCAACAGCTGACTCCACTCCCAACAACATGCATGAATAGATATTTTGTTTTAAGAATAACAACATACTTCAAAGGAAAACTCCAGGATGCCATGGTAGGGGGAGTGGAAACTATTGAATGGGGACACTGAGGAAACATCTTTAATGGAGTGACTTTTTAGCAGAAGCCCAAAGATTAAAGAATGTTCTTACAAGTAAGTTCTGGTAGTCTTTAGCACGATTGCTTATGTGGAGCATCATCTCTGTTCTCCTTTCTTCATGGAAGGCTCTCATGTTCCTTAAGTCCAAGGACAAGGACATCTAAGTCCTGCCCTTTGTAAAAAAGATCCAAGTTTCCCTACAAGGATAGATTTTAATCATTTCAATTCATGGTCAGCAAACACTGAATCATCTTGATCAGAGATGGTTGACTCCATTTGCCAAGCCAAATCCATCAGTGTTCTTTGTAGCTGATGAAATAGGACCCTGTTTATCTGGCTAACATTTATTGAAGTCTACTGGGTTTCTATGAGCTGAGGTCTGGTCTGAGAAGTTCCACAAGCAGCCTAGTACCTAATTACACCAGATATACATGCCACCAGGCATTATAAATTGGAACAATAAACTTGGCTGAAAATAAGAAATCTTAGTCAAGAGATTAGAAATGACAGAGTGGAGAGAACAGAAGGGTGGGTTTGAAGATGGAACACATACATTTAGACTCTACTTATGTTTCTTAATGACTAAGAACAACAACAAGAAGACTGTAATCTGTAGGCTTTATGGAGCTCTTAATATATTTTTGGCATTGTGCCTTGAGCTTCATGGTCATTGCCATGTTTTTTTCTTCTAGAAATCCTATTAAAAGTGGAAATTATGATGAGTTTTACCCCAGAGGGGTAAAACTGAGGCTTGGGAAAGTCAAATAACTTTCCCAAGGTAACACATTTAATGACTAATGAGTGCAGAGGTCAAGGTGGGTGGTTTAATTCCAAAACCCCACACTACATACTCAGCTCAAGTGCAGGGCAATCTTAGTAAGTCACTTAGCTACAGTTTGCATCAAGTGTTCTAAACTAAAATAATAAGGGGAGTGGGCACAGTCAACAACTTCTAAAGTTTCTCTGTTTCAAAGGGCCTCTTCCTCTTCTTTTATTGCCTTGGAGGATCAAGAGAGGCTTCCTGGAAGAGATGTCTGAAGACCTGGAATTTAGAGAAATTCTGTCCCCTGGGTTCCTTCACTTCATTCAAACCCCCATCCTGCAATTCTTTGATTATTTATAGAAGATATTCCCAAAGGAGGGCAGCTCCATGCTCTGCCTTGCAGATTACAAAGAGATAAATAACACATTCCTCATTCTCTTACTCGCTGGGGAAATTGGGGGCTGTGTTTACATCGCTTCCTTGGTATTTATCCTCCTGCTGGCTGTTCCATCCCCTCTATTTCATGTTGTTATTTTACTTCCATTAGGGGAGCAGAAAAAACATGAGAAGCCATTCTGATCCACCCCAATCCTCAGAGGGCATTGCTCGGTCAAAGTCAGCATCCTCTGCCTTGTAATTTTCCCTACAAACATCTCATTCAAGAGGCATTTTCCTCCCTCTGAGTACTAATGTCCTGATGATGATAAAAATAAATAAATATCACACACATACACACACATCAAAACAAAACAGAAGGGAAAAAAAGAACAGAAAATCAATTGCACGCTTGGTTCATTTCATGTTTATATCCTTCTAGATTTCCTCCCTGGGCTCCTGAGAATTGCCTAGTTAGCAGTTAGGAAGGGCTGGCTGGGTCACTGCAGTTTTAATGTGGCATGTCTGTCTTCCGTGGCTTTTCTTCTTTGGAAAGGGGCTGGACTTTATTAAGAAACCTTCTGAACATATGAGCTCTGTTATTTACCCACCAGGTCCATGGAGACATTGATGTAGTCCATCTTGTATGGGGAACTGACAGGATTATTTGTTATTTTTCAGTATTTTTCCGGAAATGGAGGCTTTGCTTCAAGAAAATCCTGTGGTTGGCCAAAACAGTTTTGATCACTGGAGTCCTTATTTGGTGAAGTTTTCTTTACTCTGGCTCTTCAGTGAAGGACAACATACACTGAGCATGTAGCTATGTGTCAACTGTTATGCAGGCATTTTCCATGTGTTAGTCCATTTAGTTAAAAAAGAAAAAAAAAAGTAATGAAGAGATCAGCAGTGTCCTAACTCCACAGATGGAGAAACTGAGACTCAGAGTATGAGTACAATTCTGATTGGGAGATTGTAAGAAACCTTTGCTCATGAGTATAGATTGATTTCCCTGGGATAAGTTTTAAAGGGCAGTGTGGTACAGCTCACATCACAGGATTTTAGAATGCCAGATTTGAATCCCTTACAAAATGCAAGCCCTTAAGAAAAAAATATGAACCTCTCTGAGTCTTACTTTCCTCCCCTCTGTGGTATGAAAGAGAATGTATGAAATTTGAATATAGAGATCACAGACAGAAATTCTGGCTCCACCATTTACTCATGCTATGTCTTAGGTTAGCTTTCCCAAAAGCAATGTCTGGAATGAGGATTCATGCACATGTTATTTATTAAGGAAGTGCTCCAAGGAGAGACCGATAAGGGAGAAGCAAGAGAAGGATGGGATGAAATCAAGCAAGGGTGTGATTTCAAGTGAAGTCCCCAGCTCAGCATGGTCCCATAGGGAGATCTGGAGCATGTTACTTCTAAGGGTTACTGACTCAAGGCAAGGGAACTGGGTTTTCACACTGCTACACCCGTCTCTCGTTGGTAAGAGCCACTCGGGAAGGATATGAACTTCCAGGTACCTCTGGCTCTCTGCTTGTGCTAGGCAGTGGCCAGAGGTAAGGTAGACACAGGAAGATCTGGGTGGGGTACTCTATGATTCTGGGTATGACATTTTGCTTTTCTGTTTTATTTCCTGGTCTTTAAATTGGTCAGCTAGGTTTTACGATTTCAATTTGTCTAATTGTTCCGTGTGTGATTGAAAAAAAAAAAATGTAAGTTTCCTTCATTAGAATTTAAGATTCTTGGGCCAGAGATCTTCACTTTATACAGTAACATAGTTCATACTCCTACAAGACTGGTTAACTGTACATGGATCCAATGCATATCTAACAAAGAAATGAATAATGAACAAATTGGTATTCACCAATTGCCAGATGAGGGTCATGTTCATAACTATCACATTAATCTGCTAATTATATCATTGAAATAATCTGTATTCCCACAGTGTGCTTGCCGCATATATCATAATGCTGTAATCATTGGAAAGGCACCAATGGGTCCAGAGACTGCAAAGTTACTTTAATGAAAAATGATGCAGAAACACATGGAGATGTTTACTTAAAGACGGAGATAACACAGTACACCCTAAGTTCCAGGGTGGACCTTTCCCATCCCCAAGATCCCCACAGGAACAGATTCCTGTGAATGATACCACTGTGTAGAAGGAGAATTAGACAGGTGTAAGTCCCCTTTTCCATTTTTAGGGAGTCCTCTTGGAGACTTGGCTGAGCAATGGCCTCCCTCCTAGGTACAAGAAACTGGAATTGGTAACAACCTAGACTCCCCAGATATGGACAGAGCATCATGTGGGTTTGTGGATTTCATCGTATGACTAGCATTGTCCATTATTAAGCCTCAGGCTGAGAAAGTAACATAAAAAAGTATGTTTCTAAGTCAAAGAGTACAGTTATAAAAAACACATACAGTATGATACCACGTATATGAAATGTTTCAAGTAGGCAAATCTGCAGAGACAAAAAGTACATTAGTGGGGGCAGGGGGGAGGAATGGGGACTGTTTACTAATGGATATGAAATTTCTTTCCACGTGATAAACATGTTCTAAAATTAGATTATAGTGATGCTTGCACAACTCGGTAAATGTACTAGAAATCTTTGATATGTAATTTATGGTATATAAAATATATCTCAATAATGCTATTTAAAATCACCAGTGGGGGCTCCTGGGTGCCTCAGTTGGTTAAGCATCTGACTCTTGGTTTTGGCTCAGGTCATGATCTCACATTTCATGAGTCCAAGCCCCACATCGGGATTCTCTCTCTTTCTCCCTCTCTGCCCCTCCCCCCCTCATGCTGTCTCTGTCTCTCTGAAAATAAATAAACCTAAATTTTTTTTAAATAAGCAAACAAACAAACAAATAAAATCACCAGTGAAGGGGTGCCTAGGTAGGTCAGTCGGTTAAGCATCTGACTTTGCCTCAGGTTGTGATTTTGTAATCTGTGAGTTTGAGCCCCACATTGGGCTCTGTGCTGACAGCTCGGAGCCTGGAACCTGCTTCAGATTCTGTGCCTCCCTCTCTCTCTCTCTGCCCCTCTCCCTCTCTCTCTTTCTCTCTGTCTCAAAAATAAACATTTAAAAAAATTTAAAATCACCAATGAAGTATCCAGAATGTATAATACAGGCAAATGAAAATCTCTGAAGGAGTATGCCTTCATCTCAAGTCCCACTGGATTCCCCCAGGTAGAAGCTCACTGAAGATGGGCTCATAATTTTAATTACAAAGCACATGATAACAATAATTCAACATGTGCAACAGTCAGCCGGTGTAGCAGACAAAAGGGTTAAGTCCCCAAGATCTTTTTCCAGTCAACCTCTCTGAACTTGTTTTGACCTGTGTATCGATGGGGACAATAACAGTCCCTACCCTATCGGATTTACTGTAAGAATTGAATGAATATTAACATGTCAATCATTGAAAATAAGTGCCTGACACAGAAACATGATGTATAAGTGTAACAGGATTCTCACACAAGAGAGTCGTGACACCGAGGTTTTTCTTTCCAGGGAGCAACTTTATTCCTGCCAGCACAGCTCAGTTGGGTTCGTACCCAAAGGACTGAGCCCTGAACATCTCGTGGCATAGTTTTTTAAATACATTTTCTATTTCTTTGTCTCCCATATATGGTAACACAGACAAATACGTAGTCAGATTAAGTAGTCTCAGTTTACAAGGTCTTAAGGGATGTTGTCACGTAGGTTCATAGCCAGGTTACCTTGAAGTTATTATTTTTTTTCTTTTCTCTCTTTTTTTCTCTCCTTAGGGAGGGGGCCATACCATATATGCATGATGTGTAGGTATTAAATATTGGTAATAGATAATAAATAGACGGGGCGCCTGGGTGGCGCAGTCGGTTAAGCGTCCAACTTCAGCCAGGTCACGATCTCGCGGTCCGGGAGTTCGAGCCCCGCGTCGGGCTCTGGGCTGATGGCTCAGAGCCTGGAGCCTGCTTCGGATTCTGTGTCTCCCTCTCTCTCTGCCCCTCGCCCGTTCATGCTCTGTCTCTCTCTGTCCCAAAAATAAATAAACGTTGAAAAAAAAATTAAAAAAAAAAAGATAATAAATAGATGATAAGTATTAAGTATAATTAATTATAAACAACAAAAATGGAAAAAAGGAAAGCAGCTGGACTAAAAAATGGAAAGTGACACGTAGACACATAATAATAATTCACTAATGACATAAACATAGTTGGAACACATGTCGGGGGATATATGACTTCATAGGAAAACAATTATATGCACCTTCAATTTATTTATTTTTTTTTTTAATTTTTTTTTCAACGTTTATTTATTTTTGTGACAGAGAGAGACAGAGCATGAACGGGGGAGGGGCAGAGAGAGAGGGAGACACAGAATCGGAAACAGGCTCCAGGCTCTGAGCCATCAGCCCAGAGCCCGACGCGGGGCTCGAACTCCCGGACCGCGAGATCGTGACCTGGCTGAAGTCGGACGCTTAACCGACTGCGCCACCCAGGCGCCCCTGCACCTTCAATTTAAAAATGTATGCTATTTTAGGGGTGCCTGGGTGGCTCAGTTGGTTGAGCATCCAATTCTTGATTTTGGCTCAGTTCATGATCTCACTGTTCATGAGTTCAAGCCCCGTGTCAGGCTCTGCGCTGACAGTGTAGAGCCTGCTTGGGGATTCTCTCTCTCCCTCTCTCTCTCTGCCCCTCCCCCATGCATGTTCTCTCTCTCTCTCTCTCTCTCTCTCTCTCTCAAAATAAATAAGTAAATAAGGAAAAAATGAAAGAAAGAGAAAGAAAGCAAGCTGTTTTATTTTATCATATTGACAAAAATTAAAATAGTTTTTGTATCGTACCCAGAGGTTGGTAACGAAGGATAGGAGTGGGCTTCATCCCCCATGCACAGTTGGAGAGAATGTAAATTGGAACAAACTCTTCTAACGAACATTTGGACAAGTTTATCAAAAAGCATTCCATATCATTATAAAATCTCTAATTATATATATTTTTTCAACAAAGAGCCAAGGACAAGAGAGATAAGCTTTCTTTAATAGAAAATGATGCCGAACATGTAATGGCATTTATATGAAGAGGCAGTAACAGCATAATTTGGACCGGGTTCTAACTTCCCAGGCTCCACAGACACAGGCTGCCATGAATGATGCTGTTTCTCAGGAGGGCAGATCCAAACTTAGTCCACCTTTAACAGAGGCATAGAATTTTGAGAGTTCTGGCATGATACAGATGTCTGAATTTCAATTTCCATCCCTGAGCAGGCCCAAATCCTCCTCTCCAGATCCCATGAGGGCATTTAATCCCAACTGTACATTACCGAGACCCCAACATCAGCCCCCACATTCCACCTCACCCTGTGGCCCACCCTCCTAGGGCAGCTGCAGCATAGACGTATCTGACCACCATCCGGAGCTCAATTCCTTCTTTGTTTTTTTTTTTAGTGCTTACACATAACTCTTACTTTTTTGTGAATTCAGCTATGTGTTTAAAAGGAACGCTCATATCTAGGGTTTCTAAGTGTTGTGTTGTTGTGGAGCCTTTCACTTCTCTAACCCATCCTATGTCCAGAGACAAAAATTTGCTTTATCCCATGATCCTGTGGTTCTAAGAGAAAAACCTAGAATCACACATGCAAAAAATTCTCTGAGAATAAGCATGAAAGAACAAAGGGACCCTACATTTGGCCAAGCACTGGAACATTGCAGGTTTTCATCACTTTCTGTGGCTGTCTATATAGTCCTCCACTGTGCTGTCTTGGCATGTGCACATACCTGGGACTAATTACACTGTCTGATAGATATTGTCAGTTTACAAGGCCATCTGCCCTGGAGCACTGATGCCTCTCAAGAAGCCAGCAAGCTGTCTTCTATAAAACTATCCCAGTTCTCTGGGCACCTGGGTGGCTCAGTCAGTTAAGTGTCTCAGGCTCAGATCAAGATCTCATGGTTCGTGAGCTTGAGCCCCGCATCGGGCTCTGTGCTGACAGCTCAGAGCCTGGAGCCTGCTTCGGATTCTGTGTGTGTGTGTGTGTGTGTGTGTGTGTGTGTGTGTGTGTGTGTCTGCCCCTCCCCCCCATCTCTTTCAAAAATAAATAAACATTAAAAAAAGAAAGAAAAGTATCCCAGTTCTTAGAACTGTTTCTCCCACCACAGTATATGCTCTGTGCACGCTTATTGAAACAATCCATGGCTTTCTTCTTAGAAATATACCCAATGGGATGGTGGGAAGAGAAGGTCTTAGATGAAATGCTTTCAATCAATTGGCATAAATGATGCATGTTTCATTTCACAAGTATTAACTGACCACCTAACATAACTAACCACTTTCTGTGTCCTGAAAGGTAAGTATATTTGGTTTAATAGAATAGCCGTTTTTTGTTGTGATGTCATTTAAATTCCATTTCAATGGGAAGAATTTCCCTGTGTGTGTGTGTGTGTGTGTGTGTGTGTGTGTGTGTGTGTTGCAGGGGAGGGAGAAGGGGAGGGAGGGAGGGAGGGAGGGAAGGAGAAGATTTCTCCCTTGTAAATAGTTAACATGTTTTATATATGATCTGAAGACAAATGCTTCAGTTTAGTAGCAGACACATCTGTTGGACAAGCCTGCCTGGGGTAGATATTTTCTAGCTATGTGACCTTCAGCAAGTTACTTCCTTTTACCAAGTATCAATTTTCTCCTACATGCCTTCCACGGTTGTTACCAGAATTGAGAATTGTAAATAACGTCTATAAAATACCTGGCCCATAGTAGGTGCTCAATAAATCATAGTTGCTGCTGTTACATCATAACATGGGAATCCTTTTCAAATGTGAGAGTTAACTCCCTTACTGAATCTGTTTTCCAAGGGCCTAGATACTTGTTTTCTTTGAGATAGGGCACAATGTGACTTCCTGTTACTGGTTCTAATCCTATGAACCTCATACCGCAATGGGTAATTATGCCAGTTAGGACAAGACAAGATTGAGCTTGCACATTTTCTTTAGACATCAAGTAAGCATGAAGCAAACCTCCTTTATTGGCATTTCCGAAATAGAGCCAGCAGCAGAGTGCCATCATGTTGATGCCTTGAGATTCTCTAAAATGCAAACTTACATGATATGACAAAAAGTCGACCACATTGGTTGCTATGAAAACCTCAGGATGTTCAGACAAGCCCTTAGGGCATCGAGGGGCTAGGGTATCTCGCTGCCCACTGTCTCTGAATGGGTAGCATCTCAGAGAGACTGTTTACCACATTACCACATTACTCTGATCGGGTGCCAAGAATGTGCTGGAAAAGCCAACAGGAAGCGAGAACTAGCCAATTTGTAAAATTTTCTCATGCCTTTTATTTCCCAATGTATGTTTTCATTGATCTCTTAAGAGTTCTTGAGGCTGGAATGGAGAACAACAGCCTCAGGCAATGCATGCATGGTCTGACCTTTGCAGAGGTCTTTCCTTCTGCCTTCCCTGGTTGCATTGGGTCAGATTCCCATGAATGAGCAGCAGAGCCACAGAAGAGTCTCTACTATAGCTACTTATCGAGAGGAAGCCATGGAAGTGGGTGGTAGGGAGAATATCGGACTTGGAGTTCCACCACCTATGACTCTAGAGGTCTTGGGCAAATCATTTTATATTCCCAGGCCTATCATTTCTCATCTATAAAATGGAGTTAATGTCTAACTTATGGGATTGAAGTTAGGATCCCCTGAGAAGACATTTGTGTCTATAAATGTTAAATGCCTGTACATTTGGGAAGCTTTTGATTTTTGCCATCTCCATCGCTAGAGGGAAATGAAATACTTTCTATTCCTCTTTGAAGCTACTATAATTTCTAACATTGTCTTATGCACAATATGGGCAACAGACTAGGAAAAAAAAACCCCGACTGTAACAAGGTCTTTTATTGCACAGAGAGAGAAGTGTGGAGAGGGAAGAGAGAAGTTATTGTAAGGAGTTGGCTTATATGAACATGGGGCCCTTAGGTCTGAATTCCATAGAGCAAGCTGGCAGCCTAGAAATTCAGGTAACAGTTGGTATTTCTGTTACAGTCTGAGTTCAAATTTTGAAGAACAGTGAGCTAGAAACTCCAGCAGGATTTCTCTACTGCAGTCTTGAGGATAATTCCTTCTTTGGAATATCTCATCTCAGTCTTTGCTCTTAAGGCCTTCCATTGATTGGATGAGACCCACCCACATTATAGAGAATAATTTACTGAAAGTCTAGTGATTTAAATGTTAACTACATGTAAAAACTGCTTTCATAGGTATTCATATCCAGACTGGTGTTTACCAAACAAATGGGTACCATAGGCTAGCCAAGTTGACATATAAAATTAACCATAACAGTATCAAAGACTATAGAGGATTTTCAGATGGAAAGGACTTGGTAGTAGTTTGGAAACAGAAGAGTTAGGGAGCACCTGACCTCTGGTCTCCAACATCTAAAGGGTAATTATTGAACTGGACTTGCCTTTTAGAGGTCATCAAAGGCCCAACAGTGGTCAAGAAGTACTACTCCAGAGAGGCCACATCTCTGGAGTGGAAACGTGGAAAATAAGGAAGAGTGTTCTATCAGATACCTGTGTTGGATTCTAGATGTTTTGTTTCAATGGAAGCCTTTAAAATAAAGCTGAGCTGTTTGTTGTATTCCACAATTTCTGCAGTGGGATGGGATGCTGTATCAGATGGGACAGCTCTAGGTAGTATCCTCCTAAAGATTGGGATTCTATGATGTCAAATAGATATTATGAATCATTTAGAGAAGTTTTCAAATTGCAATTTATTACTATGTGAGGCACTTCCTGTTATGAGGCCACAGATTTCCTTCTTTCAAGAGGCAGATGTAAACATTTCATTTAGTTCACGTGTGACTTTTTCCTGTTGGCATTTTTTTTTCACCCCAGAGGTGCTGATCTATCTGACATAGAGTCATTTTAGGCTAATTGTTTTCTCAATATTATGCCAGAGCAAGGTTGAAGAAAGTAAAAGATGACATTATAGTCTTGAATTAGCTTTCTCTTTCTTTGGTGTATTGATCATTCACTATACAAGCTTGAAAAGTGCAATTAGAAGTGTTTTAGTCATCCTTCAAAGTAATGCACTCAGTTATATGGGAGATAAATAAATGTGATTATCTACCCATATATTTCAGGTTTCTCTAAATTTCATGGCGTGGTTTCTATTTTGCCTTTGATTCATTCTCTGACCTTAACCCAGTTAGCTTCTCCATTTCTCAGTCTCCCAATCCATAAAATGGCTATGTTGGGTTTACCTGATCATTCGGATTTTTGGGTTCTCTCTAGCTTTTGCCTTTGGTGCCACTGATTCCTAATTATCTTCAGAAGTCTTTTAGATCTCTACTGGAGCTTAATATATGGCACTATTAATAAATTCCTCTATTATCTGGGATATATCAGTATTTTCTGCTTGCAAGTCAGATGTGTTAGAATACAGAGCTTCTCAGATAAATATTGGCCCAGTGCTCAATCCTGGCATAACAAAGAAATCCTGCAATTTTTCTGTTATAAAAAGAAAATACCTTTATCAGAACCTGCCATATTTTCCCCTCAATTAAAAGGTATTTAGAGGTGCAGTTGTGTCCCTGGGATGTGATCTGATTGGAAAAATGATTCCTAAGTACTCCCATGTGATGACTCTAAATATATTCACTCTCTTATCCATGGTGTTTATCTTCTTCTGCTATGTATGTCCCTTTGTGAGGTTCGTGTATTCTTATTAGTTTCCAGGTTTTAAATTCTTACTTCCAGGGTCGAATTACAAAGAAGGTAACAATTGAAAACATCTGCTCTGCTTTCGGACACTAGGCAGGCACCTCCACCATGTGCCTTTCTGCTGCTGGATAATTAGTTACAACTAGAGGCAGAATTGTTTTTTCTTTTGACTGGGATTCTCTTCTTGGAGGTGAATAAATGAAATACACTGGCTGGAGCTTTCTTTTCTTGCCCACTTAGTGGATTTGTCTGTCACTCACTCTGATTCAGAACACCTATCCGATGCAAGACAGGAGTGGCAGAAATCTTGACTAGTTGAACACTCTAAAGCCTCTGTTTGTTTTCCTAGACCTTGGGCTGTCTTTGAGACAGTGTAATAATGGATTTTGTCTCTATCTCCGTGGGGGGTATCAAAGAAAGAGAAGAAAAGAGCTGTTCCCATCCTGACTTCTCCAGGTGAATGAAGGGTGTAGATGCAAAACAAAACAAAACAAGTCTATGTGGCAGTTATTGAAAGCTGAGAGTACAACCATAGACTATGAAGAGCTGGAAAGAGTGGAAACTTCTAGCCCAGATATGGTCATTCATCAATAGGCCAACTGTGGCCCAGAGGAATAAATTGGTATATTATTAACAAGACATATCATTTACTAAGCACTTAGCCATGTTAGATACCAAGGAAAGCACTTCCCAAAAACAAACTCAATTATCATGAGTTTCAGGGTTTGGTACTGTTTTTGTTTCTTTAATTTCTTTCTTTTTTTTTTTTTCAAGGAAACAAGCTGTGAGGCCAGGGATATATAGTTAAAAACCAAAGTCTCAGAATCCAGACTCAGTTCCAATTTGATGCCAAAATCTGTGCCCCTACCTACCACACTATAGACAGACTGGAGACAAGCATGGCTGGGTTGAATAGCAGTTCTACAACTAACTTGCCCTGATCTTTGGGCAAAATATCCCCTCCTGTCTCTGAGGATCAATTTTCTCACTTGCAAAGTATAGATAATAAGAATTGCCTCATGGGGTGGTTTTCTGGAATTGTATTAGTAACATTGAAATGCTGATTTTAGTACATGATGGGTCCTCATAAAATGACTGGCAATTTCTCTTCCTGGAGATAATTCAGATGTGACAGGTACTTGGCACATATTTTAGAGCACATTACTAACCTCTGTGTTTGGAGGAGGTGGGGCGGATAAGATGGTATTTCTGATGCCTTCCAACCCAGAGCTTCCACAATGTTGAGGGTCCTTTGCTTAGGATAAAAGGAGCATATGCCTGCCTGCTCCCTAGCTCAGGAATCTCCTTCCAGCTTCAGAGTTGCAGCAACAGATGATCCCTTGGTATACTAATTAAATCAGGATAAATTTTTTGTTTCACTCTTAAAATAAGAGATGGGGATGGGTTTATGGGGCTGGACTTAGAGCCAGGAGGAAAAAAAGATCAAAACTGGTTGAGACTATAAGATAAAGGGTTAGTTAAAACATCCAGTGGTAGAACAAATAAAAGATTTGTTTTTAATTTTTTTTAATGTTTATTTATTATTTTCGAGAGACAGAGCGTGAGTTGGGTAGGGGCAGAGAGAGAGGGAGAGACAGAATCTGAAGCAGGCTCCAGGCTCTGAGCTGTCAGCACAGAGCCCGATGTGGGACTCGAACCCACGAACTGTGAGATCATGACCCAAGTCGAAGTCAGACACTCAACCGACTGAGCCACCCAGGTAGGTGCCCCACAACTAAAAATATTTTTAACAAACCTCAAACTAGTGTTACCTTTGGAAATCACTTGCTTTGCTTCCCTTTAAATACATTCCTGTCTTTCCCCCAGACTGGTAAGTACCAAACTTGAGAGGGACTTGTGTAATGGGGCTTGGGGCCAAATAAAAAGAATTGCGTTAACAAGATGTAGAACAAAGAAACACCCATAGACCCTGAAGCCAGGAGACAAGATAATATTGAGAACAAAACCTTTCTAGGAACTCCCCAAAATCTTGGTGTTTGCATTGGGTTGGAGTTATCAATCCAGGGGCTGAAATAAACATAATCAAAATTTCAAGATTCAGAGAGGCCCCACCTGACATCTCAGCTATAATTCTGTACGAGTTTGTGGATAGAATGACTACTAAGTGAATTCATCTCTTCTGTCCTCACCCTGTAATATCTATATGAAAAGTAGAAAAGTCTAGGCTGTTATCTAGATGATAGCTGCCATGTAACCATATCTACATACCTTGGGTTGAAGTGGAATCGAACCACTCCCAACGTGCCTAGCACTGTGTCATTTAATGACTAGTGCTTGAGAGCATCTAGTGGTGAAAGTGATTTAAGACGACAGCAGAACTTATTGTTCTATTCCCCCAAATCTTTCCCACGTCCATCCTGACCACTATAAAAGTGTGTCTGGCATATTGCATTCCACTGTGGTTGAAAAATGCATCCGGGGTCTGTAGTATATTCCCCTTCCTCATGTTTCCATTACGCAGGGAACATTTTCAAAAGATGAGATCTGCTCGATTTTCGAATAGTTTCCAGAGGGATGTGGCAGAGTGCCACCTCATTTGATTCACTTAAAATTAGACTTGAGTGAGGAATCCCAGTGTCCCGCTGGGAACAGTTCTGTACCGGTGGGAGTATAGGAGGGGAGACATGCCCATTTGCTGCTGAAATATAAGAAGGGTTCTCGATCATTGCCTCACATCTCCCTAAATCTGATGATTGTCATTTCAAGCACTGATCCTTTCCGTGTGAGCACAATATAATATTATTTCAAGTCCCTCCTTCCCTCTTTCACCCCTCACCTAGCATTACCATTCTGGATTCATTGGTATTAATTCTAGCAGAATTGGATAGCACTTATCAGGAAAAGAGATGTCATTGCAAATTCATGCTTTATTCACCAGATGTCAACTCAAAGTTATATTTGTTAAAGACTTACAACACATACATATTGCAGGTGGGATGTAATTAGGGGTATGTTAGTCAGCTTGGGCTCCCATAACAAGATACTCAGTAGATTGGGTGACCCAAATAACATAAATTGATTTTATCACATTTCTGGATGCTGGAAGTCCAAGATCAGGGTGCCAGCATGGTCAGGTTCTCATACTAAGACTTCTTTTTCTGGCTTGCAGACAGCCACCTTCTCACTGTGTCCTCACATGACAGGGAGAGGAAGACGACAGAGAGAGAAGGCTCCCTTTGTCTTCTTGTAAGACCACAGCCCTATTAGATTAGAGCTCCTCCTTTATGACCTCATTCAAACCTAATTATCTCCTAAAAGATCCTATCTCCAGATATAGTGACATTGGAGGTTAGGGCTTCAACACATATATTTAGGCAGATTGGAGGGAGATACAATTGAGGCCACAGCACTGAGATTTCAAAAAAAAAATTTTTTTTTTTTTTATTTCTCAATCCTCAGAGATAGGTCCCCAAAGAGAAATCAAGTCTGGCTTAGATTTCCCAAGGATTTCCATATCTATATACTAGGAGAGAATTTGTACTAATTTTTCTGAAAAGGGTAAATTTAGTGACCTGATTTGTTCTTTTCATGTGCCTATTTATGGGTCGGAAAGAATTCAATCTTTGGAGAGAGCAGATTGAGTTCTAATCTTGGTAATTCTACTGAATTGCTTTATGACCTCAGCTTTTTTCCATCCGTAAAATGAGGTCTTCTCCCTGCATTCCTTCCCACTCTGATATTCTAGGGAGCCGAGATGTATGGATCAGCATTTGTGTTCTTTTTTGCGTAGACACTTGCTAACGAAATCCAAAGCATACTCAAATAACATTGAGTCGACATTTTCATTGGCCTCATGGCCAAGATAACAGAATAGAGATAGCTTAAGCGGAATATTAGAATGAGACTTTCCAGAGGACAGGTAGAAGACAAATACTAAACCACAGTCTAGAAGTGAAATTGGGGGCAGTCAGGTGAAAAGATTTGTGGGTCAAAAGTGGTCGTTCTTGGAGTGCTTATCCTGCCTACTGGTTTATATCAGGGTGGTTAGGACAGAGGAGACATCACAGTGAGCTATAGAATCTGGTAGTTTGGTGAAGGATTGAATAAGAATCAAAAACTAATAGGTGTTTTGTGGGAGACATGTATGAGCACTTGACATTTATTATTATAATCAACTTAATTTTAACCACAGATCATGTTTGTACTTACATTCCAGAAGAAGAAAATGACTCTTAGAAAGGTTAAAGCAAGTTGTCCACAATCACATGGCTGCGAAGAGCAGAGGTCAGATTCCAAACAAGGCAACTGACCTTGGGTCTCCTAATGAATACTCCATTTTGCGTTAGCAGGAACATGGAGAGGTAGTAACGTAGTCCATGTGTTCTCCACCCAACAGCATTCCAAGAGGGCAGAGATTAGTGCAACCTTTTACCCCCAGCATTTATGCAGCATACAAAATACTTTCGTGTAGAAAATACAGGATAATAGCAAACTCCAAATGGGGATCCTCAAACCCAAACAGAATTAGGTGCATCTTGGAGGAAGAAACAAAGTCTAAAATGAGACCTAAGGAATAAGAATGCATTATACGGGAGAGAATGCAGTAGGAAAAGACGAATAGGGCAAAAATCCCAGGCCCCAAGTAAAGGGTTTATACCAAAAGGTGCCTGTCTTACACTCTTAGTTACTCCAGGATCCCAAAGGACCATATTTACTCAAGAGTACTTTCTGAAAACCCTAATGATTATCTGTGCCATAGCATGCACATCACATTCTAATTACCTGGCATACTGATGGTGAATTCCTCGAGAACATGACCCTTTCCTTATTTATCTTTGTATTCCTAGTATCAAGCATATAGTAAATGTTGAATCCCCAGTGCTGTTGGCTCATTAAATACATTTAGGATTCCTGACCTTCCCACTGACTCGCTTCTTGTCTTGGATTTACCACTTAATCTTGTACAATCAGTGTTTCCTTGTCCCTCCGTAGGTGCCAGAGAGCTCTGCTGGGCATCAGAAGGGTGAATAAGGCACAATGCACTGCTTACCAGGAGGCTCACCACCTGGTGAGGATGGTACACAAATATGCAAGTAACTGAACCTCAATGTCTCCATATGTAAAATGGAGTTACCTCACAGGATAGTGGGAGTGCCCAGTAAAAGAATGCTTCTCAAAAATGGTTTATAACTTATAAAGTATCATTTATATGCAAGTTAATCATTATAATTTTGTAGAAGTTGGCTCTGTATTCCAACTTTTCTGGATTCTTGATCATTGAACAACATATAGAAACTTCTCTGTCTATGCTGTCAGAAGGGTTATAGGCTTAAATTTGAGTAACTTTGTTTTGTCGCTATTGTCTTCCCTTCTTAAGACCCTATGTTTATGTAGCTTCAATAATTGTCTACTCCTGTTCTCTATATCTATATTTTCAGGCTATTCAGTACTTGGAGACATTAAAAATAGGGGCTTTGGGGCACCTGGGTAGCTCAGTTAGTTAAGCATCCAACTCTTGATTTCAGCTCAGATCATGATCTCGTGGTTCGTGGAATCAAACCTTACGTTGGGCTCTGTGCTGAAAGCATGGAGCCTGCTTGAGATTCTCTCTGTCCCTCTCTCTCTGCCCTTCCCCTGCACTTACACATGTGTGCTCTCTCTCTGTCTCTCAAAATAAATAAATAAACTTAAAAAAATAGGAGCTTTCTTCTGTTTGTTCTGTTAATATCTCTAGTGCATAATCCTTTATGTGACAAAGAAGGTGGCATAAATTAACACACATATATCTGCACATCTGTCAAAAAAGAAGTACAGAAAAATAAACCAGAAACTAATGGGATTAACTGCCTAAAGGGTGGGTAGGAAAGAATGTGAGGATGGGAATGGGCTGGAGGAAATAAAAGCAAGTGAGTCTACCTGTTTGTAAAGTTCTGACTTCTAGAGCAATGATAGTGGATGGCATACCAAATACACGCATACTTCACAATCAGGATTTGGGATTGAGGTCAATCTCAAGTGGAATACAAACAGTAACATTAAAGATAAATATCATCAAACCGTGGGAGTTGAGGAGGATAATGACTAACCTATGTAATTTTGCAAAACAGCATTTGTTACAAGTTTTTTTTAAACGTTTATTCATTTTTGAGAGACAGAGGGAAACAGAACGCAACTGGGGGAGGGACAGAGAGAGAGGGAGACACAGAATCCGAAGCAGGTTTCAGGCTCTGAGCTGTCAGCACGGAGCCCGACATGGGGCTCAAACTCACAAAGCACGAGATCATGACCTGAGCTAAAGTCGAACGCTCAACCAACTGAGCCAGCCAGATGCCCCATAAAACAGCATTTTGACTATAAATTGTAAAGCTAATGACAAAAAGAGAGTACAATACAGTACAAGTTAGTGAAGTTTTCCACAGATTTAATAGTATACACACATGTACATATGTATGTATATATACAGGTAAATAGATGTAGAAATAGATAAATGTGTGTATATATATGCATACTTATAAGTTCTAGCTCTGTCTGCTGAGAAGCCCTGGAAGTAATGATACCAAAGTCACAATGAGAATACCTAGAGCCCCAAAACAGTTTCTAACTACCATTCTTTAATAAAATGAACACAGACTCCTTGGGAAAATGAATGATTCCAGGATTAGGACAGGGAAAATATAAGATGAGCCTGGGACAATTAATGATTCCAGAAAATAAGAGAATGCTTCAAAAATTATAACAGTACGTAAAAAGGATATAGGAGCCAAGTGGAAGGAGCTTCCTATGGCTAATTTCATCATAAACAATAAAATTAAAAAATGATACTAATGGATTGTAACCCACAAAATAAAATATTTCATTGTTCTATACTGATTTAAACACTTTATTTATTTATTTATTTATTTATTTATTTATTTATTGAGAAAGTGATTGAGTAGGGGAGGGGCAGATGGAGAACTAGAAAGAGAATCCCAAGCAGGCTCAGGGCTGACGTGGGGTTTGATCTCACAACTGTGAGATCATGACCTGAGACAAAATCAAGAATGGCTTAACCGACTGAGCCACCCAGACATCCCAATGTAAACAAATAATTTCATAAATTGCTGAATGGAGGAGAAGGAAAGCTCTTTCTTTAGTAGAATTCCAATTAATAAATAAATGAAGAAGCATAGATGCCCATCATCACTTGGCAAACACCACAACAATAATTTTTGCAGGTACGATTAATCAATAGGAACCAAAATCTAAGGGAGGAGATATGATGAGAAACAAGATGTTTGTATAGTCTTAAAGTACCTTCCCACAAGATACTAAATACATGGGAGAAAACTGACTTCACATTGATAAACCAGCAGAAATGACTAACCAATTATCAAATTCAACATGGCTAGCAATGGAACACATGGACACCATTCACTTCCTAATATGATACCATAAGATGGACACAGCATCACTTTTATGACATTTTGGCAAAAAGGTGTCATCTGAACTTAAGTATGAAGGAATAGGAGATGATCGGCATGCTACCAAATAATTGACCTGTATTCTTCCAAAGTCATGAATGGAAAAAACAAAAAACAAAACAACCTTGAGGACATGACCCTGACTGGGGGAGACTAAGGAGACATGACAGCCAAAAGTAACACATAATCCAGTATTGGATCCTGTGCCTGAGCAAGGACATCTGTGGGACAATTGGAAAACGTCATAAACGGTCTGTAGGTCAGTTACTTGAATTGCAGGCATGTTAATTTCATAGTTTTAATAATTGCTCCAAGGTTATGTAAGATGTTAGCTTCTGGAAAAGGCTGCTAAGAGATATACAGGAACATTTTGTACCATTTTTTTCAACTTTTTTTGTGAGTCTAATAAAAAAAAGAATAGAGGCTTCATTCATGCAACTAGATCCCTAAACTTAGAAAAAGACTGGTCATAAGATCTTTTGCCAGAATCCTGAGAGAGTACTTTGCTGTCCCTATAATTCAATGTGATTATCTGTCTTATTTCCTAAAAATCACAGAACCAGCAAATTCACATTTAGAATCTTGGGGTGATAAAAACAGCTAAACCCCAACACACTGTGCCAGGCACTATGCTGGCCACTTTATTTATGTCCTATGTTACTCATAATTTTGCATCATCCTTCTCGTGTCCTCTTCCTCATGCCGTCATTTTAATTCTGTTTTATAGAAAGAGGTCCCGTCCAAACCAGTTCATTCCTCCTTCAGAACACAGAGAGCAAACAGCTTAATTGGGAATTGCTGTTTTTCTTCTCCCTAAGATGCTAAAAATCATTTTCCATTTCTTCAGGCAGTCGAGAGTCATTGCCCTCCAGGAAATGAAGAATGCTCCCCTGGACTTTATTTTTCTACATGCTATATAAAATTAATTACAGTTTTGTTTCAACTCAGGGTTGAGGTAGGGATAACAGAGGAGGAGGGATGCATTAGGGCAAGGAAGTAAATAACATACAAACCTATAAGATGTTTTGAAAGGTTGCCAGAAACCGGGTGAATAATTGATGATGCTCTGAAGCATCCAGATCTTTCCCATGAAATAGTTGTTATGACAAAATGAATTGCAAGCTATCTTCCTCCTTTTGTCCCTTACCCACACACATATGCAGGAGTCCATTTATTGACTTCACACAGCTGGGAGACTTACCCTATTATCATTCATCCACTTAAAGTGTCCCAAAAGTCAGGCCGGTTCACCTCCTCACTCTTTCCCAAGCTGCTTTCCTTGGCCTTACTCTTGCCCACAGTTATTTGCATGTAATCTTAGGCACTTGGTCTCCCTGCCCAGGTCTGCCTGAACTACTGCCTCCTACACAGAGCTTTTCCTGCTCTGATTTTATTTAACTCTGCTCAACAGAACAAGTCTGCTCTGTCCTCATTATCTACCTGTGAACAATAGCCCTCATGTCTTAATCTGTAGTTGCAAGGCCTTCTGAAGTTTGTTTTCTGACTTGGCTCTCACCAGACACTACAGCAAGCCTGAGTGTCTTTTCATGAAATTCATATCGATTCACTGAACATGCCTGACAGTGCTCACTGCCCTTTGTCCAAAGAACCTCTTCCACCTGGAACAAAATGTCCTTTGCCCTCATCTGTCTCAGCCTCAAGTCCTACCTCTCATACTCATGGAAGTGCTACCTCTTTCTTGCAGCCATCCCCAAATTTGTAGGTGAAAATTCATCATTCTTTTTTCTTCACATTGTACTTTTTCAGTTATTCTCCTAGTAACCTGTCTCAGATTATTTTTGTGAGCAGCTGTCTCTGTTCCTTGCCTGGAAGACTGTCAAAGGTAGGGTGTGTATATTTTACTATTCTTAGGAATGTAGAGGTAAAGTTGAAAAAGAATGTAAGAAAAAGAATGTATGAAAAAGAATCATATATATATATGCATATATATATGTATATGCATATATATATATATATGATGAATAGTTCAGTAATATGGAAAATCTACTTCTATGGAACATAGCATGCCACCACAATTCTGGAAAATTGTGCTGCTTTGTATATGTTTTCATAGTGTTATCTTACAACATCTTTTCTGCATCATTAATTCTCAAAATCCACTTAGCATAGGGGGTTGGCTCTCCCCATTTTTCTGATGGGTAAACAGGGTTTTGGACAGAGATCAAGCCTAGCCAGGGGCAGAGTGAGGGCTTGCCACTGTTCAGAGTTAGATGACAGCTGGAAAGCCAGAAGAGACAGCCGTAGAGAAGGAGGAGTGGGGAGTACAATAGACTTGGAGATCTACAGACTAATTTCTAGTCCCAGCCCTCTCATCTAGGAGCTCAGTGGTCTTGGGTAAGTGATTTGATTTTCTAGACTTTCCTGTTTATAGATCTACAGATAGAATTTCTAGGACTGCCTGCCCTCAAAAGTGCCTCCGTGAGAAGACACATGATCTGGTGTTCTGTGTCCATATTGGAAATTCCATTCAACTAGGCTTGGAGGTCCCAGAAGTCTCTGAACTGTTATAGATTCAATCCTCTGCATTGCTCTTTACCCCTCAAGAGGTTATTCTGTCGTGTTTGTGGTCAAACATATCTTTCTTCATGTCAGTCATGAAGAATGAGTATTGCTGGGGTCTCAGTAGACCCTCTGGAGCACTGGATAAGAACACAACATATGGGGCCAGACTGCCTGGGTTTGTACCTCAGCCCTACCCCCAGACTAGCTGGGTGGCTTTAGGAAAGTTGTTTACCTTCCCCATGCCTCACTCTTCCCATCTGCAAAATGGTAATAATAGTATTTATCTCATAGGACTGCTTGAAGATCTGGGAGACAAATTGCTGAGAATAGTGCCTCTCATAAATGGTAGCTATTTTTACTTCTGTGCCAACCACTTAGGCTCCTGGGAGGATCAAATGAGAACAGTTTGTAAACTTTAAAGTACTAATGGAAAATAAAGACTTAGTAGAACTAATATGCTTTTTTCTCTAAAACTGGGGGGAAAAATGTGCCCTCTTGTTCCAAAATCCTTCTGGGATCATAAGCTAAAAAACCCAAAGAACTATTCATACCATTTATGGGACATAATATTCTTCTCTCTAAGACATTTTCAAAGTTAAATTCATAGTAATCTTTCTCAAAATGCCTTTGGTTGGAATGGATTTGCAGACTTGGGCTTTTGAATACTTTTTTTTTTCTTCAGAAGTTAAGGAAAAATAAGATAAAAGCAGAGAGAGGGGCAAACCATGAGACACTCTTAAGTACAGGGAACAAACTGAGGGTTTCTTGGGGAAGATGGGCTAAATGGGTGACTTTGCTCTGGTTTAAAAGGAGGGCACTTATGGGGATGAGCAGTGGGTGTTATATGTAAGTGATGAATCACTAAATTCTACTCTTGAAACTATTATTACACTATATGCTAACTAACCTGGATTTAAATAAAATTTAAAATAATAAAATAAAGTCATTTCCATCAGGGAACAGTTCAGCAAGTTGCGAGAACAAAATGGCCAGACCTCTCTGTTCTTGAAGATTGGATTTAGGTAGAGGGGTTGTATTGATGTAACTTTCGCTATTTCCAGTATAATAGATTGTAACTTGTGCGCGGTACAATTGGCATTACTGGAAATAAGTCTCACATTTCCCTCTTTAAAAACATATGATAGAAATTTAAAGTTTCTATTCAATATTACTGTCTTCCTGTTTGTTCAAAACGGAAGTTTTTATTATTGTAGTTGTACTGTTGTCTTAATAAACGTAGACTGCTCTGTTCAGCTACATTTTGTGTTAACTAAGTCTGGCAAATTTGCCTAAAGATCTAACAATAAATTCTATGGTCATTTCTATGGAACTATGCAATCTGTGGCTCAAACAACTGACTTAAAAATGAATTTTTAGAACATCACCCATTTACAAGTAGAGGTTATGCGGTAAATAGGGTTCTGAGACTGATAAAAAAAAAAACTTATGAGAATAAAAAATGAATGAATGAATGAATGAATATCCCCTTCTTCCAAAGTTAGGAAAACAATTAGAATAAACAAATACCAGGAAGTTACAAGTTACAAAAAAAAATTTTTAATCTGTGAAAAATTTTAACTTAAAGTATATATATCATATACTCTCCACAGTCCCTATAAATTAGATATTCAAATAATAAATAAGCCATAGACTGAAGGATCAGCAAGGTCAAGCATCATTTTATTTTGGAAGCACATTGGTGCCAGATGAAATGGGTGGGTGACCCATGCTGTTCCTGCCATTTGCAAAGTACTAAATAAGAGCAGATTCATAGTAGACTTAAAAATATCACACACTTGGGGTGCCTGAGTGGCTCATTTGGTTAATTGTCTGACTTCAGGTCAGGTCATGATCTCACATTTCGTGAGTTCGAGCCCCGCCGTCGGGCTCTGTGCTGACAGCTCAGAGCCTGAAGCCTGCTTCAGATTCTGTGTCTCCCTCTCTCTCTCATCCTCCCCTGCTCACACTCTGTCTCTCTCTCTCTCAAAATTAAATAGACATTTAAAAAATTTAAAAAAACAAACAAACAAAAAAAACCCCATCACACCAACGTATACACACTGACTGAATACACATGTGCAGTAACAACTTGGGAGCCGGTTTAGGTCAGTTTCCAAATTGGCTTATGGTCATACTCTGGTATATAACCACTCCATTTTTAGTAATACTGTAAGTAGAGAACTGTCCTAGGAATTGTGGAGAATATAAGGTGATAGGGATCTAGGAAAAACGAAATCTTGATTTCCACCTGAAATCCACATTTCTTGACAAGCTCCCTTGCAAGTCCTGATACAAAAAGGTAAACTGATATACGCCATTGGGATATTAAAAATATACTGAAGTAAAAACTGCCGAATCATCCGCTAAAGGTGAAATTATTTCCTCTTAGCGGCACAGGACAGGGATGGGAGGCTTGTGAAGGCAAGCTACTGTGGACAGTGTCTAAAAAGTGGAGGTATCTGTGGGAGTGCCTGGGTGGCTCAGTCAGTAAGCGTCAGACTCTTGATTTCGGCTGAGGTTATGATCTGAAGGTTATGAGATCGAACTCTGCATCAGGCTTTGCACTAGGTGTGAAGCCTGCTTAAGATTCTTTCTCTCCCTGTCCTTTTGACCCTAACCTGCTTGCTCATTCTCTCTCTCTCTCTCTCTCTCTCTCAAAAAAAAAAAAAAAAAAAAAAAAAAAAAATAGAAGTATCTGACCCAAGCTTCAGGGATTTTTTTATTGATGAAAGGAGGCAGCAAGAGGAAAAGAGGAAGCAGGGAGCAAGATGAAGGGGAAAGTAGGTGGCCATTTAAGGAGGAAACAGCAGTGACAAAGGAATGAACAGGGATGTGGCTCTGGTCCTTAGGAAATGGCTGGAACATAGTGTGTTAGGAGGGAAACAAAGCATAAAAAACTGAATGTGACACTCCTTTAATGACTTTGCTCTGGTTTAGTGCTATCTGTCGTCAAATCTGTGCACCATCGGTTTCCCATCATATTCTTTACTTCTGAAAAGGATGTAACTCTGAAGGCATTTCCCACAAATTGCTAGTTGTATGAGATGTTATACTAAAAACATAAATTTCTGTGTTCAAATAAACTTGGAAACATTGGCAGAAGTCAGGTTTAACATATTTCATTCTTACAGGACTTCTCAGAGCCTTTAGTAAGTTCATAATGATTTGTGACTGTCTTAGCAGGAGACAGAGGATGTTGTATTGCCTGAATACATTAGGCCAATTAAGACTATATTCCCAGACTGGCGTTCTGTAGAATAATTAAGAGAGTTCTGGGGTAAGAGATTAGCTTAGATTTATTTGTTCAGCAAATAGGATGTGAAGTATCTGGCATTTGGTCTGGGTAATGGAGGTACAGTGATAAACACATAACCACTGCCCTATTCTCATGCAGCTCATGTCTGGGAGGTGTAGTCTACAAGCAGGGGTATTTTAGCAGCAGGTGTGAAAAACTGGGACAGACCTTGGAGGAAGGAGGAGGTCTTATTTACTTTTACACGCCAATGCCTGACAGATAACCTGATGTGGAATCTGATCATTGATATTCAAAAATGTTGGTGAAAAGATTGTAGAAACCAAGGGAAGCAGGGAGAAAAAGAGTTGGGGTGGGAGAGAAAATGGGATAGAAAGAGACTAGTCTGGGAGTATAACCGGAATGCAGGAAGGTGGTTGACCAATACTGAAAAATTTGAGAGTTTCTAAGCGAACTGGGCTATTCCATCTGGGGAAACTGAGGGTAACAATTAAAGTAAAATATCCTGAATCACAGACACGCTTCAAGTTGGTCTCATTATAGATATGGGCACACTCTAAACCATAGAGTCAGAAAGTTTACAAAGCTAGAAGAGGTCTTAGAGTTGTTCCAGTATGAACTTCTTTCCTTGATCTATCCATACGACCTCATACACTCACTTTTTAATGTTTTTTTGTTTATTTGTTTGCTTCGTTGTTTTTTGTTTGGTTTTTTTTTGTTTTTTTTTTTTTTTTTTTTACAGAATGAGACCTACTTAATCCATTGCACATCCCCGTCTGGAATCTCAGAGCTTAATTTAACATGCAATTGCAGTAGCTCTTACCTATCAGGTACCAGTTATATCCATATCTTCTCCTCTTTGTCAAGGCATCCAGAACAGCTACAATGTCTCAAAGATTAGGTTCCCTGAGGGCTACATGTAATGCCTCAAGGAGCTCTGAACATTAATGGAAGATGCAGTGTTTACTCCCTGGCTCGTTCATTAACTCATGGAGTTACCATCTGTCATGTGCCATAATCTTCACCAGAGCACTAAAGAAGATAAAGATGTAAAGATAAAATATTATATATGTATTCATTATTTTGATAATTTATTTAATATGTATCTACTGATAATAGATTATGTGCATATGCAAATTATTTTGAAAATTGGTTTTGATGAGCACTCAAACAGATGTATTATTTTCACTGCAGATAGCTTTAAATTGTTGTGGTAACTATTGGTTCACAAATCCAATCATGAAAAGGCACAAATCTAAGTGTATAAAATCTAAGTGGGTATAAACAGTAATTGTAGAGTCCTGAAGCCCTTGAAAATGCTAAGAATCACTCATTACTGTGTATCTAGTCTCCCAACCAGATCTCTTCTATCGAATCACATTAGATACAGGATAATTACACAAAGGCATTCCCGCCATTGCAAAGGTAACTCCAACTCGTTCATTCAGCATATGTTTGGAGGGTCCCTACCAAGAGCCAGGTCCTGGGCGAAGCACTAGGACACAGAGGTTGTTTCTCACTTTCCTCCTTGAATGACTCTGTGTGAGAACCCTCTGCCAATTGCTACTGTAAGTATATTTTCTAAGTGCTCAGCATAGGCGACCCGTGTTCCAATTTTCTGATTGTGTAACCACCGTGACCAATCTCTGTGCAGAGCCATCAGGAAATAACTGCTATTCAACTTCACATTTCTTTATTGAGCTTGATGCCTTCACAATGGGAGCATTACACAAGGAAGTAAGAGATAAATTGACAACACTTAACAAAAACACATTCTTTTCAGAACAGAGCAACCTACGTGAGGAGGGAGACACGGCAAGCATCTTACAGAATCCAGTAAAGAAGATTTAGGGTGTGGATCTGACATTCTCTGACACTTCTAGCTCCTCACCACTATTGGCCAAAATGGTCTGTCAACAGCATTCTCTTGGTGGTCACAATGTAGAGAGTCTTATATTTGGCACAGAAGATGGAAAAAGTAGAAACAAGTCCAAGATAGTTCCAGACACAACTCCAGAGGGCACCATTCACATAGACTGCAGGATAAATGACACCTCTAGAGTTGTGCAGTGCACAGTCTTTACAACTGTATAAAATGATACTGGGAAGCATTCCCCACTTCCACGTGTTTGTATATTTACAGCAGGAATTAATAAGGTGAAACTACAAAGCCATGTACAAAGAAAGCATTGGTGAGAAAAAGTATCAAATTGTATAGCTGAGGCTGAGAGGCGGGGATGATAGATTTCGACTTGTCAGGCTCAGATTTGAATCCAATCTGTGGCAAAGTATTAGGAATACATGATGCAGACAGAAGGAAAAATAGACCTGATTAGAAAGTGAGACTGAGATTAGAAATATGGGTTTAAGATTTGTCAAGAAAAGTTGATAGCTGGGAAGCATGAGATGGAGCAATTCCTCTCATTGAAATAGAACATGGAACTAGAATAGAAGTAAGGGATGTATAGGGTTAGATCTTGGCAAACCCACAGCCCCCTCCCCTCTTAGGGAAAAGGATTGGGAGTGAAGGACCTAGAAAAGCAACCAGAAGCATATGCACTCATCCCCTGGAGAACACCATTCAGTGTCATTGAGTGAATCACAGTGGCATATCTCAGACCACAAGGACTCTGTGGATTTGAGGATCTTTGTTTGAAAAAGTCTGGTTTGCCATATAAGGGCACAGATTGCCATTTTCAGATTCCAGCCTTCTGTTTCTCAAGATATGCCTCAAGTGCATTCATCAATTTCATCAAGGATATTTCCTGGTGATGAAGAAAACGTGAATCCCACAAAGTCTTAAGAATTCTTTTTTCTTTTTTAGACATTGATTATTTAGATAATAAAGGAGTTTAAATTACCCACTGTTTTAATATTCAGAGGGAGCTTAGACTCAAAAAATTTCCCCATGAAATACAATAGACAGGCAGAAATTAACAGAAATTCCTTACGTTCAATAGATATTTAATCCAGCCCTGGCTGGGGTAGAATGGGGAATAAGCCTGACACAATCTTTGCCTTGTGAATTCACATTCTTATGGGAGAAACACACAAATCATAAAAACAAAGGCAATACACAAGCACACATATCAAATATGTGATACATACTGCGAACAAGGAATTAAAACAGGGACCAACGGGCTCACCATTTACATACAGTAGTAAGGGGAGGCCATTCTGAGGAGATGCTATTTTAGCTGAGGCCAAAAGAGAGGGAGGGAGAGAGGGAGGGAGGGGGAGAGAGAGAGAATCACAGCCTAATGACGAGGATAAAGAAAGAACATTTCAAGCAAAGTGAATGGTGTATCCAAAGGCTGTGAGGGTGGGGAAGCTGGACAGGGGTAAGGTGCTGACTGAATAGGAGGAAGAGCGGATGGAACTGAAGTGAGACAATGGGTCAGAAGCCAGTTTTTCTTACCTGGTGCGGAGAATGGATGACAGGACCTGGAGATCTTGATGAGATGACTATCATAGCCCTCCAGGAGCTTCTGGACTAAGATACTGGCCACCAGTGAGACAGAGACATAGGGTTGGATTCAGGGATATGTGTGGAGAGAAAATTTACAGGATTTTTTTTTTTTTTTTTGTAGATCAGTATGCAGAGCCAAAGACAGGGCATAATCTGGGGTGTCTCCCCAGGTTCTATGTTTGAGAAATGAGGTGAACGGGGGAGTCATTTGCTGAGATGAAGAAGACATGAGAGAGAGACCTATTTCTGGAGGAAAATCCAGTTTTAGTTTCAATGTGCTACGTTTGAGGTATCTGTGAATGATATGGTCAAAGATAAGAACAGAAAAATTTGAAAGGGAAAAAGGAACTCTTTTCCCCCATAAGAAAATTGTGGGGGGTGCGGGGGGCACCTGTGTGGTTCAATCGGTGAAGCGTCCAACTCTTCATTTTGGTTCAGGTCATGATCCCAGGGTGAGCATGCAGCCTGCTATGGTTCTCTCTCTCCCTCTGCCCCCCTCCCCTTCTCATGCTCTCTCTCTCTCTCAGAGAGAGAAAGGGGGGAAGAAAGGAAGGGAGGACAAGAAAGAAAATTGCTAGGACTCTGAACAAGGTGAACAGAAATGCAATCAGGTCACTTGTTGGCTTAAGCCTGTGTATGGTCCCATTCTACTTCCTGGATAAGAAACTTGATTCTTAGCCTGGTATTTAAGGCTCTCTGCGGCGTGCCATCTGCTACTGCTTCTACTTCTATGTTCCAACACTGCAGACAGTCCCATTGCTTATAAAGTATTCATTTCTGAAAACACACAAGACTCCCTCCCCCCCCCTCAGGTACATGTCATCTAAACAGTGATATTATGAGAAAGAAGGTGAAAAAGAAAGGAAATGTTGCTTTATTCTGATCCATTAATCATTGACTTATGGCCCAAGGCTGTTTGCTGAATTAGGGATAATTTTTTGGATTTTTTGCTTTTCAGCTCACAAGCTCACTGCACTAACTAGTTGTGAAGTGTGAAGGACTGGCTACTAGATAAGCAAATTGCTAGAATGCTAACACCTTTTCAAAGAAGTAGGACTGGTCTTAGTGTTAGTAAGGGAAATACACAGACTGTGTGTCACCAGGAAAATGGCCTCCAAAACCCACTGGCTGATTTCCCTACATTATTCAGAGCAAGTGCTTGGTATTTTAAGAAGAATCAATGACGATGGAAGCACAATCTTTCTCGGTCACAGCATCCAGAAGAGACACATGTAGTACGATAGAAGAGAAGATTGGGAATGATCAGACTCAGAAAGTCAGAACATATCAACTGCTGTTGGAAATAAGCTGACAGAGACAGAATCCCTATCAGAGAATAATATGGAAGAGCTTCATGGAGGGGGGCCTGTTTGAATTGGACCTTAAAGAATGGATATGATTTAGAAAATATGGACAGAAAAGATCATTTCAGGAGGACAGTAGAATGAAGTAGAAGATTAAGGTGTGCTTGCCAAACTGGAAATAGTTCCATGTGCATGGAAAGTATAATCCAAAGTGGGGGTAAGTATAGAAAAATAGGTTGACTCCAGACATTGAAGGTTGTTGGTTGCTTCTCTAGTATCCAATCCACCAATTTCCACATTTCTAAACCTTAAATATCTGATAGGATTAGCTCCACTTCCAGCTTGTGTGTGGGGTGGGGGGGGGGGGGGTAGGTACTGATTAGATTAAACCTATCAGTGTTTCCTATTCCCTTATTCAAGATGATTGGTTCAGAGATTATAGTTGGCAGGAGTAAATAAAGATACTCTTCTACTGGTTTTATGCAAGAAAACCTCTTCATTTCCAAGGTGCATCATAGGATCATGCTGTCTTTTTTTACCACTGGATGTGGATAAGGAAACCTGAAGCTCTGGGAGCTACTGACAGTTATCTTGGGACCAAAGAGAAAGTGAGTTTTAAAAATAATAATAGTATGGGGCGCCTGGGTGGCTCAGTCGGTTGAGCGGCCGACTTCGGCTCAGGTCATGATCTCCCGGTCCGTGAGTTCGAGCCCCGCGTCGGGCTCTGTGCTGACAGCTCAGAGCCTGGAGCCTGTTTCAGATTCTGTGTCTCGCTCTCGCTGACCCTCCCCCGTTCATGCTCTGTCTCTCTCTCTCTCTCTCAAAAATAAATAAACGTTAAAAAAAAAATTAAAAATAATAATAGTAAAGCTGACACTGAGAAAACAAAACTGGAAAATGAAGTGGGGGGGGACAAAAAAATGGGTTTTAACATTTTCTTTAGAGCCAATGGGTTAAGTCTTCTATGAGAGCAGTGCTGTTTCTGGACATTTATATTGCATGAACCAATAAATCCCCTTTATGGTTTAAACCAGTTTGACTTGAGTTTGCTATTGCTTGCCATTCAAAGCATCTTGATACAGGATCCTTGGAAAGCACGTTAAGTTTTTTGTTGGCATTAGGGATCTACTGATATACATGATCCCCAAGAGTGCCATAATCTGGAAAATAACCCTTATGGTAGTGGACAATGCAAAACACCATTAAATCAAAGTAGTCCAAAACAGAGACCATGAAAGTCAGCCAGCTCTTTAGGTTGAGTTAGTCTTATTCTGCGCTCGTTGTTTGCCTGGTCATTTGACTTGTGTCTCTGTCTCCCAGAGGAGGAAAGGAAGTAATTCTATTTAAGTCTTTCCTTGAGAAGAGCCACCTCCCTTGGGCTTGGAGCCTGATACCATTTTTCTCTCTTCCACTGACGCCATAGATATATTCATTTCTCTTTGGGTATTTAATGTAAACCAGATAAGCCACAAACTTATAATAACTTTAGTCAATTTTGATTCTAAGGCAAGTTGAATCACTGGGGCCAGTGCTTCAAGTATAAGATACTGTGATTTCACCGATGGTGAAACTGGGGAATTGCTTCCCTAAACTTTCTTTCCAGTGTTTAGATTATGGCATGCAGTCCAGGGGTATATTATAAGTGATCCTCTTGAACCTTGTCAGAAAGTCCTCATAAATCACATTCAAGAAAATATATTTAACTTCCATATACATGTATATGAAACTTAAGAACTTAGACAAGTGGAATGAATTCTGAACTGTCAGTTTAAAGCAGTAACTTTCCTTTTCAATTTGGGATTGAAATTTGGGGTGAGAAAGCTCTAATGGAAATAGCATGTTCTTAGAGAAACCAGAGGGTCTGCCTGACTTCTGAAATACTTTATATGGAATTATACTTAATTTTGGAATTTAAAAAGCTTAGGTTATGGTCCCAGGTATTTGTGGGATTTCAATAGCTTCCAGATGCTAAGCCTTGGTCTTTTAATCTACAAAATGGGTTTAATGTTCCCATTTGGCTATGAGTATAAAAGGGAAAATATTCTTGAATAAATATAATAACATTTATAATTGACTATCCTCTTCGTATATGTTGGGCACTTTATTATAGACATCAGCAGCCATTTATTCATTTAGCTCTTAATATGTACCAGGCACTAAGAAATTATGTATATTAACATACCAACATACTTAGTAGTCACACCATTCAAATATGACAGGTGCTAGTATTTTCACCACTTTGTAGGTGAAAACATTGAGGCACAGAAACACAGAGGATTTGCCCAAGGTCACACAGTTATAACATATGGCAAAGTAGAGGGTCAAAGGGAGACAATGTGCTCTTCCTATGTCTTATACTTTTTCTCTTCCTAGCAAGCACTGAGAGCTGGGTATTGTGAATGCCATTTTTCACACGAAAACATTACAACTTGCTGAGTATATATAACCTTCTCAAGGTCATTCAGCTAATTAATAAAAGAACTTAGGTTTAAAACTTAACTCCAGTATTATTTTTATCTTTCAGCTCACATAGTATTTTCCTCGTGCACCCACTCTCTCCATTTCAAAGCTTCCCATTCCACACTTTCTTCGCATTACGTTGTCAGCCTTCTCTTTCTGAGCGAGAATTGAGTGACATGCAAGAGAGGTCAAATATTAGATAAATCACAGGTCACTGGATATAGCATAAGCCCCTGTTACTTTTAAGGAAGTTCTTAGAAGAATTTCATGTAAACACATGTTATTTTTGACTCATTTTTAAGTTTATGATGCTTTTGAATTTTTTTTTTTTACCATATCCATGACCAAAGTAATGTCTACAGATCATAAACACATTATCATGTTCCCTTATGTAGGGAATGCTTATTGATTCCAAACCCAAATTTTAATCAGAATAAAGATTTTTGAGTTTGCACTCTTTATTATTGGTAAGGTATGCAGTCATATGTAGAATAACTGTTCTATTTTATAATCAAGTTTGGTAGAGTCTCCTGAAGTCCTTTTTCTCTAACACAGAAGGTATATAATGTTAGGATTCTGGTTTCTGACTCAATAGCTGTTACCTTGACCAACTTTCACAATCCTATTCCCATAAGTTGTTAAACAGGAAAAATGTTAAGCTATAAGACATCATGATTTGACTATACTAGCTCAAAAGAATTTGCTAGTAATATGAGACCACCAAAAATGTAAAATATAAATTGACCCATATTAAAATGAGGACAAGCTATAGAAAGTGGACACAGAATCATCAGAATTGGAAAGAATGCCATTGTGAATTTCCTCTGCATTAAGTACTCACATGAATATTGTGTTTTGTAGCTTATGACGATCTTTCAAATCTCTCCTCTCATATAATGCACACAACCACCCTGTGGAGCAAGTATTCTTTTTTAAATATCCCCCAAATTAGGATCAGAAACATGATAACATGAGTTCCACAAGGGGCTACAGTTAGTAAGTAGTGGGGCCGGATGTGATTCCAATTCTGACTCCAGAATCTAAGTGGAGAAAGGGTTAAAATCCCATGGGCTTGAATTCTGTCTGCGCTGGTCCTGGAAGCTAGTGGGCCCCCACTGAATGGTTTTGGTTTTTCTTTGTTTTTGTCCCTTTTCTTTCCTTTTAAAGTTTTCTTGGCTGCATTCATGGGAAATGACTCCAATTAAAACTTTGTGAGGCCAAGGCTGGTTAATGTATCACTGACCACAGATTCTCCAGGATGTGGCCAAACTTTATTTCTTCAATTGTTTGCCATCTACCCTCATCCTGTCCGGTGCCCCTCAGGACCTTCTATTGCCAGGGCTAAGGACTGGTATCCTTGATTGGCCTTGGCCACATACCTAGACATTGCACACCTAGTCCATGTCCCCAGATGAGGTCACTTTTGCACCCCATTTTTACATGAAGACTTAAAAAATATGAAGTCCTTTCACCTTCTCCAAAGACTCTGTGTTCTCTCCTGCCTAGATGTGAGGCTTATCTGCAGGCTCTTCCTCTTTTCCTGCCTCAGTAAAATCTTGAGTCCATTGCAGGGCAAACACTGACTCAGGCTTTGCTCTAGCATTTTCACTTTGTTTGGTGTCTTGTGCCCTGAAATTTTGGTTCTCTAAGACCCTGAGCTGTGTCTAACATATTGTACCAGTTATATTCTTTGACTCACTTAGATTATAAGTAACAAACAAAACCAAAAACTGTTCTCTTACTATCCACTGTGCATTGTGATAGGGTGTGTTTGAGAGAGGGGTTTCATGTCTGGTTCCACTCTTTAAGTAGTTCAGTTACGTATATATGCCTGTCTAAACCATAACCATCTATCTAGAAAGAAGTGGAGCCCATGACTGTTTGATGCTGAAGCCAGAATTCTTTCTAACTCCTCATGGTGGTACTTAAGCTGGGATTTGAAATATGGTGAGTCAAAGTCTTCTAGTTTCTTCCCAGTATTCATTCTGCTAAATTTCTCTTTAGCCAAGACAAAAATTCTAGAGCAATACTCAGGATTTCTATTTTTGGTTCCAATGTCTATCAACTGGGCTAATATTTATTGCCCCATTCCCAGTAACACTGAGCCACATTCTTCAGCTGAACACATTACTACTCACCCATAAGATTAAATTTCCCATTTTCTTTCCTCGTGTGCAGTTAGGTGCTGTCATGCAACAAAGTCCTGGTTAAAGATATCTAAGCTGAAGTATTGTGTAGAAGGTAGTTATGGGAAATCTTCTTAAAAGAGATGCTATGTATCCTTCCTCTTTCTTCTTCCTGATTCTTGGAGCAAGGTTCTTATGGGTGCCACTGTAGCAGCCAGTTTGGTCCATGAAGAAGAGGTTCACAGTGAAAGGATGGTGGAATAGAGAGGTAAAAAGATCCTATGTCACAGACATAAATAAAACCACTATACCAAATTCAGTCATCCTCCCCACAATGTGCTTTAAAAGGAGAGCTAATCTTTTATCTTAAAGTATTGTTGTTTATTTCCCTCATATACAGCTGAAACCAATCCCAACTAATATGGATGGATATATCTTTTAGAAGGATGAATAGAGAGAGTTATTGATACTGATAGGGTAAAAGAAATTGGCACGAATAGAGGAGATCTAATGTGGCTATTGTAGATCATGTGTAGCTAACAAATTTGTTCAGAAATACAGATCCTTCCAGTGTTACCCTTTCTTTTGTTGTTGCTGTTGTTTCAAATTTCTATTTAAATTCTAGTTAGGGGTACCTGGGTGGCTCAGTTGGTTAAGCGTCCAACTTCAGCTCAGGTCATGATCTCATGGTCCTTAGGTTTAAGCCCTGCATCAGGTTCTGTGCTGACAGCTCAGAGCCTGGAGCCTGCTTCAGATTCTGTGTTTCCCTCTCTCTCTGTCCTTCCACCCCCTTGCCCTCTCTCTCTCTCTCAAAAATGAATAAACATTTAAAAAAATAAATTCTAGTTGTTAACATAGAGTGTAATAATGATTTCAGGAGTAGAATTTAGTGATTCATCACTTACACATAACACGCAGTGCTCATCATAACAAGTGCCCTCCTTAATACCAATAACCCATTTAGCCCATCCCCCAACCACCTCCCTACATTAACCCTCAGTTTGTTCTCTGTAGTTAAGAAGGTCTCATGCTTTGTTTCCCTCTCTCTGTCTTTTTTTTTTCCTTCCCATTTGTTACCCTCTATCTGCATTCAGATAACTTACATATAATATTCTCCTAGTCCTTCCAATTTTATCTGTAAAAACAAAGTCTGTGGTAAAATCCCTGCAGGGGGATTTTTACATACATAGGTGTATGTATTTATTTCTCAAAGCCTTATTTCTACATCAGTGAAATGGATTATGAGTTATCAATAAATTATGGTATGCAAAGTATTTATCATAGTGCCTGGAACAGAGAAGGCACAAAGTAGTAGAAATTCCTAGAGGGTCAGACACTCTCTTCGATTCCAAGAACTTCATTTCTGGCTAGCCTTAAAGGAGCTGGCTAACTGTATCCTGCTGAGAAAATCTGTCCCCCATACTCTCACTCTACTCCCTTTCCTCTTTGGACATGTAGAGACATAAGTTCCAGTGATTTCACTAAGATTCCATTAACATTAAATGGAGTGCACATGACCCAGGAGAATTGAGACTCTGTCAGTGGAAAAACTCTAAGTGGAAAGGTTCCTGTCCATGGAGCTGTTGCTTTAGAGACCTTGTCAGTAAGAGCTTTTGTCTTAGGGGTTTGTAAATATTTATATTTTCAAACTACTATGAGAGGAACAACAGCCATTCCACATGAATGGATTACGTTAAATGTACCCAAAGTCTGTAATTCAAGCTGTCAAACGCGAGGAAATACCAGACTTAAGGCTGCCATTCCAATCTGCTCAGAATAAATAAGGACTTTGGGCAGAGCTCTTTAACACAATGGCTCACAGACATATGGAAGACGTTACTAGGGAAGATGACTGAAGAGAAGGAAAAACACAATAAATGAATTCAAGAAATACCTAGTCTTTCTTCCAGAGAGGGAAGGCATTGGGGCTTGAGGGAGAAGATTGTTGGCCTAGAAGCAGGGAAATGGGATTAACATTAAACCAAGAATGAGGGGTGGCACGTGGAGGCTTTTCCTGTTCCTAAGACATCTGTCTGTTTTTCATTTATTGTTTTGGGGGTCTGGTGATATGACACCAATATAGGAATCAAAATGTGTGTCTGGACAGGCTGGATGAAGGATAGGGGATTTATTTACTGTGGAAGTTCTGCCTTAAGAGTGTGGTGGAGTTTCCTAGCCCATAGAACACAGGTGGAAGCTGTGTTTATTGAATAGAAAAAACACATTTCAGGGAGAGATTGACCAGTGGGTCATATAAATTTTATTCAGGTCTACAGGCGTGTACTAGACACCTACCTTGTGCCAGACATGGGCAATGAAGCTTGAGAAACAATCTGATTAAGTGGAAAGAGCTTCAGCTTCTAGTTCTTACTGTGAGGCTCACAATCTTTGCGGAGTGAGACAAACAACTTCCCCTTTCTGAGCATCAGCTCAGAATGTCAGCCTGTTCCTTTTAATGACTAAATACCAATTAGATTATTTAGTTAAGGCATGGGACTAAACAGGCTTGCTAATGCTCCCTGTTTCACCCTCCAGTCTACTCCCATTTGGTGTCTTTTTCTTGTGTTACCCCTACTTAGGACAGGGGATAACACCTCACTCTTTTTAATTCAGGTTTGACAAAAACAAAAAACAAAAAAAAAACTTGTTTGTCCCGTGGGATGTAAGCAGAAGTGACATGTGTCTGAGTAGAAGCTTTGAGAGCCAGTGAAAGTTTCCCTGTATCTGTGTTTACTTTCCCTCCACCCTCATGGCCATTAGTGGTCCATTGTTGCTAATCCATTAGCCTGAGTCCTGGGGTGAAGATGACGTGAAGCCGTATTATTGCTTGCCTGTCATGGACATAGAGCATAAGTGAGAAATAAATACTCATGGTTTTAAGTCACTAGATTTGGGGGTCTTTTGTTACTGCAGCAAAATCTATCCATGCTGACTGATACAGGATAGGAGAAAACTCTAGTCTGCAAAGTGCACATCCTTACCTTAGAATGTCATAAGTCACAGTGTGCTGTATTGCACTGGTCCCTGACAGAAAAAAAAGAAAGAACAAATTCTTAATGTTCATAGTCTGTCAGTAGATTAGCTCTACCCAGTCAAGAAATGGAGGCCAAAAGAGAAATTTGTTCACTCGCCAAGTGGCGAAGTGTGTTATTTTAGTGAAGTCTCCTGAAAAAGGAAATATGACGACTCTTCCCCCTAATAGCACTGAAGATTTCTGAAGAGGGGAGTGATATGCTTGGATCTATTTCTTAAATATCTCTCGATGCACTTTAAAAGAGGAATATATTTACTCTTAAATATGACTACAGTTAGGTTGACCAAGTAGGAGGGATTAGAGTAACGAGGACAAATGAATGAGGAGCGTAGTCTTAATTAAGAGATGAAGAGAAGAGTACAGATATGAGAAATCTTTGAAAGGCAGAACTGGTAGTGGGAGTTTAGATGTGTGGAGGAAGTATAGCCAAAGATACAATGGCTGTGTCATTCATAAAGAGGAAAAATGCACAAGGGAAATCTATTTAAAACGTTAAGTAAGGCACTTAGTTTTCAATTTTCTCTTGTACTCCTACACAGAATATCAATGATCACACAGCTTTGCCCTTTGTGACCATGTTCAGACACAGACCACTGGGCACGATGCATCATTCACTTGGCCAGTTGTGGCCCTTGTAGTAAATTTATGTCAGATTTACTGGAAGACCATATTGTTTATGGTTCATGGGAGGTATTCACAGAAAATAAAAGAAGCAGAATTTTGACCACAGTTTTATACCCTGAGACAGAAGACATCTGGGCAGAATGCCAGGAGAACAACCTGCGGAAATCTACAGACATGGGTTCAAATTCCAGCTCTACCACTTTCTAGATGTTTGGTTTGGAGCAAGTTCCTTAAAACTGCTGAATTTCAGTTTTCTCACCTATAAAGTGTGGTATAAGGATGTACTTCAAAGGATGTTGGGAGGATCCCAGGACTTAATCAATGTGATGTGACCAAAACATAGTAGGCATTTGACAAATGCTATTTCCTTTTCCTTTTCCTTTCCCACATACCACTTAAATGATGTGGAATGAGACTGTCTCTGAAAGACACTATTGAATGATATGCTTGTTATTGGTCAACTCACCCTTTCATTTTGGGAGTCCAAAAACAATCTTTTATGGTAAATCAAAGGGATTTTGCCATCAAAGAAAAGAAAGGGACCAAACATTTTGGTTTACTACCCAAGGAAAATAGCTTGAGCAAGAAGGACATTTTGCTTAGAGGAGAGATGACTTGGATTAGTATGTTGAGGGTGGGGGTAGAGGCAGTGGTCACCATTTCCAAATATCAGATGGTCTTCTGGGAGTGGGGTAGGGAGGATGATGTGCTTTGTGGTCCAGACAAGAGACCTCTGGCTAATAGGTCAAAGTTACCATGAGGTGTTTCTCAGTTAAATTTACTGCAGCTAATAGCCCCATAATGACTTTTTGAAGGCAGTAAATGCTCTGTTACTGATGTGTGGAAGCTGAGGTTGGGTGAACACTGGACAATTAAGCAGTGAGTAGAGATTCCCACACTTGGTGGAAGGTCCTACTAGATGCAATTCAAGGTAGGAAATATGTTAGAGGGTCTGATAAATATAGGTCTCTGACTGTAATCTGGAAGAGAAACATATTCAAAGGAAATCATGTCTTTCCTCTTAAGCACACAGCCAAATCTACAATCTCTGATTCTAGGACAGACTTAGTGACTCAGCCTTTCCTAAGTGTTAGTTAGTTCAGTCACAGGCTAGATATTATAAATTGTCAACTCTGTGTAATATTTATTCTGATCGTTTTATGTAGAATTATCCAGTAGGAGTTTATTTCTAAAGGTTTGACTCAATAGAGGGGCATCCTCAAGGTTACCATGAAATTAAAGGAAAGAAAAGAAAGTTAATGAATTAAGTCAAGGCATATCTAATTGAAAAGTGGAAGTGTTATACCAGAAAGGGCTTAGAGTTTGTAAAATTGGGTTCTAGCCTTAATTTGGACAATAACTAGCTGTATGATTTCTTTGATTCATTTTCCTTCTGTGAACCTCCATAACCCCATATGTACCATAGTAATGAAATTTAGCAATTCCTGTTATTCTTGCATCAACATGCTATAGTGATGTTAATCATATAATAAATATGTACTAAATGTATACTATAAGCCAAAAACCATTTGAGAAAAATGGAGTAAGGAAAGTAACAAAACATAGACACTGCCCTGTAAGAATTCACATCTTGTAGATAAGGCAGCTAATAAACATGACACAGGATATAAAGGCTGATAGATACTGGATACTATGGAAATAAAAGTGAGTTAACAAATGACTCTGCCTTGCAGGATTAAGGAAGCCTTCTTTAATGGGCTTGTCATAAGGTTTCTCATATCAGAATGAGGTGGAAAATCGAGATGATTCTTCAATTATGTAGATTCTTACATGTGCTTTAACTAAAAGTATTTTTATTTCTTTTTGAGAGTGAGAGCATGAGTAGGGGGGAGGCAGAGAGAAAGGGGAAGAGAGGATCCAAAGTGGGCTCTGCACTGACAGCGGTGAGCATAATGTGAGCTCATGGACCGTGAGGTCATGACCTGAGCCGAAGTTGGCTGCTCAACTGACTGAGCAGCCCAGACACTCTCTAACTAGAACTACTTAGGTACATATGCTAGAGGCCAGATAAAGGAAAGCCAGTAAATAAGAGTGAGGAAAAAAAAAAAAATAAGTGAGTGCCTTTTACAGACCATACACTGTGCTAAGCACTTTATACACATTAAGCCACTTAGTCCTCACAGCTTATGGTAGATGGTACCACCTACATATTCATTTTATACAAAAGGAAACAGCAGCACAGTATTTAAGTTTCAGTTAAAATTATAACTCAGATACAATGGTAGTGGCTAACCATAAGGGCATGTTGAGAAGGATTCTGAAGCCACACTTGCTAACAATGGATCAAGTGACATGCTTAATTAGGAACTCATACAATAACTATGATTGAGCTCTTTACAGGTTCCAGGTGATGGGGTGCCTGGACAGCTCAGTCGGTCAAGTGTCCAACTGTTGATTGTGGCTCAGGTCATGATCTCATGTTTCGTGAGATCGAGCCCCACCTTGGGCTCTGCACTGACAGCAAGGAACCTGCTTGGGATTCTCTCCCTCTCCTTCTGTCCCTGCCCCTCCCCTGCTCTCTCTCTCTGTCTCTCTCTCTCTCTCAAAATAAATAAATAAACATTTAAAAAAAATGTAGATTCTAGGTGTTGTTATAAATGAGTAGGAAACATTGGTGAACAAAAGTTGAGATAATTCTTGCCCTTCTGCTGTTTATATTCTAGAGGAAAATACAAGGAACAATAAATACAAATATAAAACTCTATAGCTTGTTAGACATTGAAAAAAGCTATGAAAAAACAGGACAATGTAGACAGGGTAATAAGTGGGCAGTGCAGGCTGAAAGAAGTATTGCAAGTTTCTTTTTTTTTTTTAATTTTTTTTTCAACGTTTATTTATTTTTGAGACAGAGAGAGACAGAGCATGAACGGGGGAGGGGCAGAGAGAGAGGGAGACACAGAATCGGAAACAGGCTCCAGGCTCTGAGCTGTAAGCACAGAGCCCGACGCAGGGCTCGAACTCACAGACCGTGAGCTCATGACCTGAGCCGAAGTCGGCCGCTTAACCGACTGGGCCACCCAGGCGCCCCAGCAAGTTTCAATGTGGTAGACAACTTGGGCCTTGTTGAGAAAGTGGCACTTGAGCAAAGACTTGAAGAAGGTTCAGGGTCAGCAATGGCATGGACAAGGAAATGGTGGCACATGAGATAACAAAACAGCACGTGGATAATAAAATCAATCTCCAAATTAGAGGTTTCTGTATCCCCAACATTTAAATAATAGAATTTCAGGGGCGCCTGGGTGGCGCAGCCGGTTAAGCGTCTGACTTCAGCCAGGTCACGACCTTGCGGTCCGGGAGTTCGAGCCCCGCGTCAGGCTCTGGGCTGATGGCTCAGAGCCTGGAGCCTGTTTCCGATTCTGTGTCTCCCTCTCTCTCTGCCCCTCCCCCATTCATGCTCTGTCTCTCTCTGTCCCAAAAATAAATAAATGTTGAAAAAAAAATAATAGAATTTCAGTCAAGAAAACCAAGAACTGTGATTTCAAATCTTCCTAGAACCATTCCCAATATAAGACAGATTTAAATTTTCAAGTTATGAGAATTTGAAAAATAAGTGACTCTCCCTATCTGAGCTCCAGTTTTCTCATCTGTAAAATGGGCATTGGAATATCTAACTCACCAAGTTCTTGTGATGATTTCATGAGGTGATGATTATAAAGTGCCTGACATGGAGAATGACAGAGTTGGAGTGTTTTGGTTTTGTTTTTGTTTTGTTTGTTTTTTTTTCCTCCCTCTTTGGAACTTTCTGGCATTAAAGGAGAAAGAAACTATTTTCCTTTGAATAACCCACCACATTGTGCAAATGTTTCTGAGAGTTTCAAGCCACCATCCCCCTGTTTAATTGCATTGTTGGAGGGGTATGTATGATCAAGTCCTTGCTCAAGTACTGACATGGCCTTGACTCACTTATACTTGGGACCACCAGGAATGTTTTTCTTCCTTCTTTCTTGGCCCAAGGACTGAAGTGATATGAATCAAATCTTATAAACTCCTTACCAATTCTCCCTTTGGGTGTGTATTTTGTGAATTTAAAGAATACATATACTATCATTGAAATGTAGAGTTTTTATAATTTTCTTTTTATGGATAAAAAAGTAATATAAAATCAATATGTAATTGAACTACATCATGGGGAGAGTAGATGAACCTGATTTGTAGGCTGGTTATAGTTCACATTCCCAAATATAAATTCAAGTCATTCAAACGTTGGTTTTTTTTGTTTTGTTTTGTTTTGTTTTTTTTAAGATACATCTTTGGAATTAGGAGCTCTACCTAGAGATAGTTCAGCAAACCTCACTGAGGGGCATGCAGAGTAGTGTTTATGAAATTTTGCTCTGGTTCAAATCTCATTTACAATACCTATTGTGTATTTATTGAGATCCTTTGTATGCCAGGCACTAGGTAAGGAATTTTAATATCCTATCTAATTTAAGACTTACAACAACTCTGTGAGACAGAAGTTTTATCTTTTTATGTAAGGAAACTGAGGCCTTTTATATTTTTACTATATAAGGAAACAGGCTTATTCTGGTGAAATTTTGCTTCAAGGTCAGAGAACTCCTAACCTTCAGGGTCAACAAACCCTGGATCCTCCTTACCTCTATCTTTTTTTCCAGTATACAACACCATTCTGTATTTTTAATCAAACAGGCTTTGCGAGAGAAATTCAAAGTATAAATTTGCCATTTATATCACACAATTCAGAAAAACCTGTTTTGGGAGAGAATTTTCAGAATGTTACATAATAATTTTAAGAGAAGGGAAAAAGCTTTCAAATATAAAAGTTATCTATCTACAGCAAGAGCTAAAACTCAAGGCATCATTCCCTGTTTCAGCATAACATCTTAAAATGACATGGTGTGAATCCCATACCAGCATTTTCTACATCTGTATCTCCTATCTATGCAGAAGTGTAGGCAGATGAGACCAGAGAAATCAAGAAGCTCATATCTGAGTGGTTTCCAGGGGCAGAGGGATAGAACAAAAAGACAGTTTTCCTGGGAGGCAAGAGGCATACATTTTGGTCCTTGATTGGCAGGTAATTTGTTTTGCAAAGATCTCAGGCAAGTTGCGTCTCTAAAACTGAATGAGTATTTTCTGCTCCCTTATGTGGGAAGCTCTTTGGGCTGACCATTGGGTATAGCTCCCCCAATTAGGTTCTTTCCTATTGTAAACACTAGAAATAAAGAGGTAAAATTGTCCTTAAACACCACCTAGTCCTGCCCCTTAATGAACAGATGAGAGACAGAGGACCACAAAAGGCCAAGCTTTGGCTTCCCAAAGCCACATATCAATTCAATGCAAAGAGGGGGCCAGGCCCAGGCCCCTGTATCCCAGTCCAGTGACCTGCACTGCCTCCTGCATGATTAAATCTGACGTCAGATTTCACAGAGAGATGATGTTTTGTTGTTTGTTCTATTATGTTAGTCCAGAGCATGCAAGTTTTTCTTCCATAATGAAAAATGATCACTCTTCTTAAAGAGTAATTGAAACGAAAAAGGCAAAGTAATCACACTGCATCTGCAGATATTGGCATTTCAGAACATTGAGTGCATAATAAAATAATCCTTAAGGAAATTAGTTATTGTCCAAGCACACTGGCTGCTTTGGCTTTTTCAAATGCACTCTCACCAATATTAATATTGTATTGAAAAATATTCAAGGTCTTCTTTCTTTGGTCTGCATTACAATGTCTGAAACGAAATGAAGCGTTTTGACACTGCAGAGTAGTTTCATTTAATAGAAGTGGAACGGCCAAAATCATAGGGGTGAGACTCCAGCCCTGCAATTTACCTGGAATTATGTATACCTCCAGACCCCAGGCTTTCTGGGAGACAAGCAGGAACACTGCATGATAAAAGGGTATGAAGTCATGTCATATCATATCAGGTTTATATAAAGAGAGAGACAAAGCCAGTGCAGAGTGGGAAGAAGTAGAATGTACCATGAAGAAGGCTTCATGTGTTTTGCCTCATTTCTTCCTCTTAACAACCCTGTGATGTAATTATGATTCTCTATTATTTTAAACTGGAGCTCACTGATATTAAGTAGAGAGTTCAAGGTCATGAGCATGCAGGTCATTAGGGTCACTAGGTTTTAGGACTCCGGGACTTTTTGAATTCAAAGACTGTGCTTTATTTTGGTTGCTCACAATACTTCCAGTGATGGGGCAGGGAATGCTTATGTTGCAAGATTGAAACTGTTTTGGAGATGGTGAAGGAGGCTGCTTTTTTGTCTTTCGAAACTCAAATCACTTCACAGAGGAGAGAACAGATCTTTTTCTCCTTGAATTCTTAGAATGTGGAACAGGAAATACAGATGGGTGTAACGGAAAACGCACTTAAGAGAAGAGAGCCCATCCTAATGATAAGAGATGTATGATTTTCATTGGTCTGCCTCAGAAATCGCATACTTTTCACAATACGTGTGATCAAGGAGTTAAGAAATGACTTCACAGAGATATAAGGAAGACTGAAGCCTTATATAGGACTGTGGACTTGGAAATCTCTAGGAAGGCATCAAACTCTACATTTCAATGATTTATCATTTGACCTGTAGCACTTCAGTTAACACAGAAGGTATGTTCAATTCCTGTAATTTTAAGTTCCTAGGTTTTGTCCAAATGCATATTTTTGCAAGTAAAAAAAAAAAATCCTCGGCGGTGTTATATTATGGCTTTTGGCTGAAATCTCATGCCTAAAATGTGCAACTGAAATATGGCTTTATGGAGGAGCTCCAAGTTTTTCAGAATTATGTACTGTTGCAGAGGGGTCAACCACAGAGCTGCACATCTCTGCAGTGTCTTCAAACACTCTGAATTGCTGAGGTCTGCAAAACTAATTTGGAAACCGTCAGAATGGGAGGTCCTTTTGGCTTCCCAATCTCAAGCAGCTATCCAGCAGAGTAGGAACCAGAAAACAATATGCACTCACTCAAAGCCACCAGGTTGGAAACTCACTCGCATTAGAAGAAGGCAGGCCCCAGAGATCTGTCAAGTATGTGAAATTCCTCTGTGATGCCCTGAAGCCTCCATAAAACCACAAAATATTGGAGGTGAAAAGTCTCAGGAATAATTTGTTTTTAGCTAGGGACACGAAACGAGGACTCAAGAAAGGGAAGGAAATCGTTGAAGAAAACACAGTGATCCATTCCAAGATTAGTACTAAATCCTAAGTTCCTTGACTCATTTGGTGTTTGAGGAATTCAAGAATTTCAGCATGAGAAGGAACTTCAGAGATCACCACCTCACGAGCATTCCCCCAACAGGGTATTGGTAAGTTTCCATGGAAAGGTGGTTTTCTGATCCAGTAAGTTTACTAATCAGTGCCTACTACACTAATTCATTAGAGCCCCACAATATCCATGGTCAAAGCTCTGTGAAATCTAGCAGAGAAGACTCATTTGATTTTAATTGTTTCCCATTCCTATTGGCAGAACTATTTTCATTCTGGCCACCTGTTGGCACGCTGGGAAATACTTGGATTGTGCAGAATATAGTTTGGAAATGCTGGGTTTGACCATTCTCACTGAATACTTGGTTCCCCCACTAACAGGGCTACCATGAAAATGTCCAGCTTCCATAGACTGAGGCACTTCCCCTGATTGCCTATTTGTCCTTATCGAAGTGTAAGTTCTTTGAGTTACTATTATCATATATAATAGTCATGGGATTTTTGTTGCCACAGGCATCACTGCCACATTTTTTAACAATTTGCCACGATCGGATGTCAATCCTAACACAGGAATACCTCGTTTTATTGCACCTTGCTTTACTGCCCTTCACAGATAGTTTTTTGTGTGTTTTTTGTTTTTGTTTTTGTTTTTTTACAAATTGAAGATTTGTGACAGCCCTGGCTCGAGCAAGTCCATTGGCACCATTTTCCCCACATTTGCTCACTTTATTTCTCTGTGTCACATTTTGGTAATTCCCTCAATATATCAAACTTTTACATTACTATTGTATTTGTTCTGGTGATCTGTGATCAGTGATTATTACCTCAAATGACAGCATTTTCAAGCAAGAGAGTATTTTTTAATTAAGGTATGTGCAGTGTTTTGTGTGTGATATTTGCTTTATTGCAGTGGTCTGGAAACAAACTTGCAATAGCTCTGAGGTATTCAGCCCCCAGGTGCCCTGCTGCTGTCCTGGTCCCCCTCAATACCAATCTTTTCGGTAGAAAGATGGTAGCCTTGCAAAGACTTGAAAATGCTAATCATTTCTCCCCTTTTCTCATAAGCTAGAACCTCCCCCTTGTTAAGCGTTGGTCGGTTCTTTTACTTCTCCTATAGCATTGGTTCCAAGTCTCCTCACAATTCTGGCCACTGAGTCCAGTTTCAATCATGAGCCGCTATGCAATTAGACAAATCTAGGTTCAATTTTTAGTTACTCCACTTGGTAGATGTATAAGATTCTTCAAAAATCCATGGTCTTTGTTCATCTTTTTTTTTTTTTTTTTACTTGTAAGAGTATTCTTTCTCCTACCTAGCTTGTAAAATCAACCCCATAAAATGATAGTGATAAATACATGAGAATACATGTTATGACCTATAACATAGCATTCAATGTATTTAGCCCCGCCATTTTCATTCCCAGAATCTCACTGATTTTGAGGCATCTATTCTGAAGCAGCATCCTTTGGGCCTATCTTGTGAACATTTGGTTAAATAAGAAAAAATAGAGGGCAATAGCAGGAGACATGATTTGTCCTTCTGTTTCTGACCACTTGTAGAGAATTGAGTTCCAGTGCTTCCTCATATGTTACCAAGTTACAGTTTGACTTTTCTCTGTCCAATCCTGCTCCCCTCACTCCTTTGCAGGTGTTCCTGGGAGCACTCCCCAGTAACCACCTGCATGCAAATCTTGAATGAGAGTCTGCTTTTCAGAGCACTCAAACTAGGACACTCAGAAATAACATGGAATTTGTGGGAGGGAGGTGAACTGAGGTCTTGCAGCTATGTCAGAAGGAACAATGAGCTAGCCAGTTTCAGGTAATAATAGCAACGTGCCCTCACTTCATATTCTCTTGAGGTGGAGAAGTCTGGAGAAAATAGGTGTTAAGTAGCCTCTGTATCACCTGGATTTAACTCAGTTTCTATTTGGACATAGAACTCTTGTCCTCTCTTTAAGGATGTTCAAATTCATAAAGTTGGGGCTAGGGAGAAGAGATAAGAATGGAGTGAAAACTAGTTGGAACATATTAGACCCATCCTATTTCCCTCTCTGGGTTTCAGTTCCTTACCAATACACTGGATCAATTAAATCAGATAATTTCTGAAGCATTGTGTGGCTCTCCTCCAGTGTTGTCTTTCTTCTCCAGAACTTCATCAATTCTTCTCCTATCCCTTAAATGGGATTTGAGCCCTTTTGTGCAATTAACAATAGGTATAGTACAACTACCATGTTAATGGTAATTGTTAATCCTTTTGCTGGGTTTTGAAGGTATAATAGCGAGCTTATTGAAAAAAGTCTAGAATTTCATGAAGATTACAATCTAGGTGGTTAGACATACAATTAAATAAACAATATGGAAGGGTGGCGAATAATAGAGATTGTCCAGGATGGTACGGAAACACAGTAGAGGGGACTCAGGAACATAAAGGAGTGACAAAAGCCTTCTCATAGGAAATAGCTTTTAAACTGAGGCTTGGAAAATGAGCCACACCAACAGATAATAAAAGAGGTTCTAGACAGATAAAATGGGGACAAAACACTAGAGGCCTCAGTATACCTGACTAGTTTGAGCAACCAAATAAAGGCCACTCTTGCAAAAGTGTTCTAATTCTGGTGGAAATTATAAAAATAAACAATGTACATCTGAAAGAAGGGTCATCTTATATTTTGTAACCTAACTTAGCCTATGCCCTTATGTGGACCAGCACACCTGCATCACCTAGAGGCTTCTGAGAAATACAAATTCTCAGGCCCACCCCAGACCCACTAAATCAGAATCTTATTGGTTGGAGGTCCAGGAATAAGTTTCAACAAGCCCTTTGGGTGATTTTTATACACACTGGAAAATGAGAATCACTGTTCTAAATCACTCCAGTAGCCAAAACTACCCTTCTGATATATCTGATTCAAATCTTGGCATTTGAAGTTATATTTACAAAGATCCAGAAAATCAAGCAACCAGTCCTGAGTATTTGGCATTCAGAAGCTTGCCTCACATCCAGAACTCCAAATACTCCTGCAAAGTCCCTAAAATTTGTGAACAAAACATGAGCTCACCAGACTCTAAAATATAGCTCTCAAGAGAGCATGATGTTTATAGGATTTGGGAATATCAATTATATGACAAAGACACTTTCCTCTCTGCAACCAGCCAACAATAGCCCTGTTTCTCCATAAATGTCACTAGTGGGGCAGGTCAGATATGATTTGGTTGGTGCTGCCATGTGAAATACCTTTTATGTGTCAGTTTTTAAACAAATGGAATAATTTAGCATCACCCTGATATCTTACATTAGCATGCTGAAACCCAGGCCACGATAAGAAAAACTGCCCTTCATTGCTAAGAGTCATGTTAGCACCTCTTTAGGGCAGTAAAGGAAAAGATAAATGATAATGGGAGAAAAAAACAATTTCCATAGTGCTTTCAGCCGTGACTAAAGCCCAGCGTATGAAGCAGAAGCTTTTATTGAGAGATCATAACAGATAATGCATCATAAACCCAACAAGCATCAAAAAGGACATATAGCATGTAAGGAGAAAAGCCCTTCCTTGGTAAGAGACTCTGTTAGTATACCTGGAAAATCCTCGAGGTAAAGGGCAAATCATCAAGCAATAATTTGGTGCATGGAATCCATAACATATAGCCAACCTTGCCTCAAATGTTATTGTTTGCTTAAGGACTGAATTAATGCTTCCATTGTGAGCTCTTCTGGGTTCATCTGACAATTAAGTACTAACAGGGGGAAAATGCAGGTTCTATGACTTCTGAGAAGACTCCTGAAAAAGTGGGATTGTGAAGTAAAGAGCTTTGGATAAGAATGTTGTTCTTAAGGAAGATCAAGAGAATTGGGTCTTTTATAACTCCCGTCCCTGAACTCAGCTCCAGAATTTCTTAGGATAAGTAAACCCAGTAAGATTCTGGGAACAACTAAAATGTCTCTCATGTGGCATGCTCTCCTCTCCTGAGAAGGCAATTTTGGTATTAAATAGCGAAGGTGTTTCTTTACCACACACTTGTATATCATTTATTTATTCTTATACTTGCCTGCTGGTCTTATTTTAAAGCAACTGGGTATTTGTGTTAATCTTCCCCACCTAGAAATTTCATGATGGCACTTACCATGACATAGACATCTCAGTTTTCCTTAAAGCATCTAGCATCATGCTAAGAACATAGAGGGCCCTAATTAGTCTTATTTTATTTATGATAAATCATATTCTTGGATCACAATACATGAAAAACCATCTGGGTTCCAAAGAAAGGTGTCAAATCATCAGGCGAAGTTGGAGCTTTGACTCATGTTTACTTGGTGCATTCAGATGTGTTTGTGATGAATTAAGCTTTATCAATGGCAGGGTTTCATGGAAAGTGCAGTGGGATTCTTGGTAATGGTTCTAACAGGGACAAGAAACCTGTGCCTCTTCCCTCAAAAATCTACTTTCCCCCAGCCACAAATGGCACAGTGTAATACCACCTAATTGCTTTCAGAGTATGCTTTCTTGCTATATAATAACTATGTCTATGGATGCTTTAAGTGTGAATTATTTGGCCTGGTAGAGTAGAGAGAGCAACTGGAGTGCTCCCAGGGTCGTCTGGAGCCTCATCCCAGCTCTCTGCTAAGGCCTGTATGAGCTTAGTAAATTCCTTTCTCTCATTGGTCTTTGTTCTATTGATCTGTATAATAAGGTGGTAGAACTGATCTCTAAGGTCCTTTCAGCTCTCAAATTTAAAGATCTCTGTCAATTTTGCAATCACCTATTTTTGGTTTTACCATTTTTACACCTAATTTCACTGTCTCCTGTAAAGCATGGGAAGCTAAGTGTTATAAATGTAGTGTGATGGATGTTTAAATTTTCCATTAATAAGACTATTCATCAAATACAGGTTGTATTAATATAGCAACTAAAATAGAACAAATGCTAATTTTAATGCCTTATAATAAAGAATGTTGATGGGCTAATGGAGAAGAAGGTACATGAATATGAAAACTCTAATGTGAGATAGAACGGCCGTGTTGTGATGAGTGTGGCATAGACAAAATGAAAGGGCTGGGGAGTTCAGAAGGAGAGTTGCTTTCACATGGTGGGAATCAGGGGTGATTGATGGAGGGGGTGGCGTTTTAATCGATGCTTGAAGGATCAGTGTTGTTTTTCATGTCGGAGATGTCCTAGAGTTATGACTGATACATAGAGTGTGATGAATATGAGAAGGGCATAAAACTGGAAATGAAGGTTAAGTCTGAATCATGAAAGTGAACCAGGGCTAGATGTAGGAGTCTGGAATTTTTTAAAATTAGTAGCGGTGAACCCAGGCTTTAACCAGAATCACCTAAGAGAACATTTAAAAAAATAACTGTGCTGCAGGCCTTTCCTCAGAAATTTATTTTTAAATTTTTAATGTTTATTTATTTTTAAAAGAGAGAGAGAGAGAGAGAAAGAGAGAGAGAGAGCATGAGCAGGGAAGGAGCAGAGAAAGAGAGATACAGAATCTGAAGCAGGCTCCAGGCTCTGAGCTGTCAGCACAGAGCCTGATATGGGGCTCGAACTCACAAACCATGAGATCATGACCTGAGCTGAAGTCGGACACTCAATCGACTGAGCCACCCAGGCACTCCTAGAAATTTATTTAATGATCTGCATTGGAGCCCAGGCATCAGTATTTTTGTTTTTAACTCCACAAATAAATGTCACATGTAGCTACAGGTGAGAATCAATCATTTAGGTTATGGTAGGGCCATGGAAGGTGGGAGGCAGGTGAAGGATAGGACTCGTAATAGTTCTATACAAGGTAACAGTCTTGTGATGAGTTGGAGAGAGATGTACCCTCTTGGCAATTGATATGTGAACCGCTTTGGAGAGAGAGATCTTTCGTTTTAAAAGATGTTCTTTATAGTGGAAGTCAGCCCTGCTTCCTGGCCAGGTATTATAAGGAAGGAAAGGTCTACTCTGCACAACTAAGGTGAGAAGAAGACCAGAGCGAAGACTAGCACTGTGGAGGTAGAGTCAGTATCAAGAGATACGAGTGACCTAGACAGGCTGAAGGTGAGGATGGTTTCCTCGGGACAGGAGATCCATCTAATGGGTTTCAGTGCAATGCTGTTGCTACACTATAATGCTCTCTCTCAGAAACTCATAAATCTCCAGGAAAATAACTGAGAAATGAAACATGCTGACCGTGTTAGGACTTCTTATGGAAGGTCACGGAAGACTAGATAGCTGTGTTGAGAGGTTCTTATAGCGCTAATGAGCTACCGTGAACAACTAGCACAGTGTACTCTAGGTTGGAGAATTGTAGAAAGGTGACTGGTATGTCTTAGAGAAAGTTCTCAGACATGACCAAGCCATAGAATCCGTGAAGCCACTAATTACAAATGCAGAGGTCTTAGCTCAAAGTGAAACCTTATGTTAACCTCAGTTTTTGATGGTGTGGTTCAGGACTCTATACTTTTCACCAGTTCTGCAGGTGCAGTGTCAGGAGCCCTGAGTTTGGGCGAGATTTATATGGAGGATGTATAAGAAAGTGGGGGAGCTCTGGAGGCAGGGAGGTAGAGAGATGATTAGAATTGAGAAGTTCTCATAATAGTTTAAGAGAGAGCAGAAAAAGATGCTCACACAAAACAAACAAACATCGCCATGTGTCTGGGCCTGGCCAAAGACATAACAAACATCTGATTTTTTTTTTTCTCTTTTCTATTTCTGTTGTCCCCTGGGACAGATAGCTCTAGGCCTGGTGGAATTATGAATCAGAGCGTTCTGACATATGCAGCTAATAGAACATGCATTAGCTTTAAAATTAGGAGCTCTGTTCTGAGTGCCCATGATTTCATTCTTTATTCCAAGAATATTAGCCTCTCCTAATATAGAAGAGATGTGAAATTTTCATACAAATTTCACTGATTCTCTTACAATGAATCCACTACCCATTTAGTATTTTCTCTGCCAATTCTGTTCTCTCTATTCAGGAGATCACAGAAATCGTTCCCTACCAGCTTGATTTCTGTATTACTGGAACTATTAACCGTAGTGTCTTTAAATTAGGAGTTCTCATTTTAGGGCGTATATGCCTCCTGAAATTAAACAAAAGTCTGTGTGTGTGTATGTGTGTGTGTGTGTGTGTGAGAGAGAGAGAGAGAGAGAGAGAGAGAGAGAGAGAGAAGTCCCCTTCTCTCCAGGGAGAGAATCCATGAGATTTTCCAAGAAGGCCATAACCCGTACATTATTCAGTGCCTCTGGGATGTAAGAAAGAGCATGCTTAACTCCAAGTACTGGCTCTGACTGTCTGTCTATGTGTGTGATTTTGGATGAGGCTATCACTCTAAGTCTTAGTGTACTTCCACACAATATGGGGATGTGAATTCAAATTTTCCAGCATATTTATTTTTTTCAAGTTTATTTATTTATTTTGAGAGAGAGAGAGAGAGAGAGAGAGAGAGAAAGCATGCACAGGGGAGGGACAGAGAGAGGGAGGCAAAGAATCCCAAGCAGGTTCTGCACTGTCAGCACAGCGCCATCCCAGGGCTCAATCTCAAAAACCTTGAGATCAACACCTGAGCCAAAATCAAGAGTCAGATGCTTAAACAACTAAGCCACCCAAACAGTGTTTTAAACATGCCCAATGGAGGGGTACCTTGCTCAGGTCATGATCTCATGGTTTGTGGGTTTAAGCCCCGCATTGAGCTCTGTGCTGACAGCTCAGAGCCTGGTCTGTGTCTCCCTCTCCTTCTGCCCCTCCCCCATTCACACTCTGTGTCTTAAAAACAAATAAATGTTAAATAAATAAATAAACAAACAAACATGCCCACTGGAAAGCTATAGGGTGCAGGGGATTCCTATACCCCGTAAGCAGTCTGATGTGTGCAGACACTGGGGCACCATACCTGGGTCCAACACACATTCCATTTGGGAGAAAATAAAACAAAAACAAAAGAAATTTATGCACATTCATGTTCTTTGTAACTGAAGTATGTGTCCTCATGAATTAAAGTAGAGTGCCCTCCAATTCATTCCCCATGAGAATAAGTGTAAGACCAGTGGCATTGGCCGTAAGGACTACTGTTTTTTGAGTGCTTACCATGCAAGTGCAGTGTTTCACTTAAGCTTTACAATCCTACTAGATGGACATACTTACCTCCACTGCATGAATGAGGAAGAAAACCTGAGAGAGGGTGGGCGAATAAACCAAGGTCATGGTGTTTTAGCCAGGGTTAGCAGTGTGGGGGAAAGAAGAGATGTTTGCATGAGGGCTGCTCTTGCTTATCTAAAAAGACAGTCAAAGGGAAGGGGAGTTGCTATTTTCCCATGTGACTCCAGAGGGTAGCAGAATCACAATAAGGGTACTTCCTTATGAGGTTGCATGTGTCCAGTCATTAGCAATATTCAAGCAACCTGTCTAGAGCATTATAGATGAGATTCCTGATTTGGCTGGAGGGGTTAGGGGGGGGCAATTTTAGGGGTCTCTTCCCAAAGGTGGAGCCTGTGTTTGCATGATAAAAATGGTCTATTTTCTTTTTTGTTTTCAAATTTTCTTAAACATTTTTATTTATTTTTGAGAGACAGAGAGAGAAACCGAGCATGAGCAGGAGAGGGGCAGAGAAAGAGGGAGACACAGAATCCAAAGCAGGCTCCAGACTCTGAGCTGTCAGCACAGAGCCTGATGCAGGGCTCAAACCCATGAACCGTGAGATCATGACCTGAACCGAAGTCGGACACTTAACCAAGTGAACCACCCAAGCACCCCAAAATGGTCTATTTTCTCAGCAATATCTGTAAAATCCTCAGGGAAAGGAGTAGACTCAGACATTGGCCATTTTGACTGAAATTCAACAGTTTGTCTTAAACAAAACCATAGCCTGATTCTGTCTGTGCTCCCTCCTGAGATATGTTTGTTGCAATGCCTGCTGCTGATCTCAAATGCAAATGATGCTAGGCAATGCTCTCAGACACATTGGGTTCTGCCACTGACATTTTCACAGCTACGAAGAAACTGGCCCAGGGGCACCTGAGTGGCTCAGTCTGTGGCGTCCCACTTCAGCTTAGGTCATGATCTCATGATCTCATGGGTTCGTGAGTTCAAGCCCCACATTGGGCTCTCTGCTGTTAAGGTAGAGCTTCCTTCAGATCCTCTGTCTCTGATCTCTCTGCCCCTCCCCCACTTGCACTCCCTCAAAAATAAATAAAACATTAAAAAAATAACAAAACATTAAAAAAAAAAGAAACTGGTCCATCAATTCGTTAACTTACAGATAGAAAAATACTTTCATCAAAGGCTAACTGGGAGAATCAAATGAGATAATGTATATATAATAGTCTGGCACATAGTATGTTTTCAATACATATTAGCTGAACCCAGTTCTGTTCTGGTAGGCAAAAAGCTGTGCCATCCAGATCACTTTTAAGGAAGAGCATGCTATCCAGGTACTGGGAATGCAGTCAGCAGAGAGCCTCTAATTGCCAGCAACTCAGCGTCCACCTCAGCCACAGAGAACTGCCTCACAGGCTCATACCCTGCTGGGAAAGCCTGCCTCCAGAGACTGGAAGAGGGGTGTAAAGCCATTTGAGCTTAATGGGGCACTCTGACAAGTTGTTCTCAGGACTGGCTGAGCCGTGGTCAGACCTGCATAGCTGTGCTTCTCCCTCAATCAATCCCACACCTCTCTCTTCCCCTCATATACAATGCTCCCTAATAAACACCTTGCATCTCGGTATCTGCTCCCCAAGAACCTATCCTCCAACAATGTTGCCCATATCCCACAAGTCCATGTGTAAATTGCAAAGCTTCTCATTTCAGCTTCCTGGAGTGTGCTACAGGAGCTCAGGTGTTTCTCTTGCCTTTAGTTTACTGGTTTATAGTGGAGGATCTTGGGCCAGACAACCTGTAGTTTTCCAGTGCCATCATTGCTTCCATTCATATTCTCATCACACCCACTGGGAAGCCTCTTCTGCATCTTACTGCCTTCCTTGTGTTCCCAAAGCATCCTTCATTCACAGCAGAAAACCCATCACATTGCCATTTAGCTTTAGCCTGTCTGTTGTCCCTCCTTGACAGATGCCTTTGGATCAAAGACACTGTCCTTCACCTTAAAGTCTGCATTAGCACCTCCTTCCCAGTCTGGAGCCTTGAAGGTGTTCCAGAAATTGGTGTTCAATAAATAAAGCCATGCAGACACTCTCCGGGTAACTCTGAGTGAGGAATACGTAATGATTGGCACTTCATAACCCTCTTTTCAATTGTCCTCCCCTTTTGGTAAACCATATCCCACTTAGTGAAGATCAGTTCATTTTCAAATGAATTGCTGCAGAACATAACATGTCCACGTAACTGGCCCAGTAAATGGAGACCTGGCAGTGTATTTCAATCACCTGTTATAGTCAGGTGGTACAAAAAAATAAAACATCTTTCTTTCCCAGCCAAGCATGTCTTTGTTTTATTTTTTTTTTAAATTCTTTTTTTCAACGTTTTTATTTTTATTTTTGGGACAGAGAGAGACAGAGCATGAACGGGGGAGGGGCAGAGAGAGAGGGAGACACAGAATTGGAAACAGGCTCCAGGCTCTGAGCCATCAGCCCAGAGCCCGACGCGGGGCTCGAACTCACGGACCGCGAGATCGTGACCTGGCTGAAGTCGGACGCTTAACCGACTGCGCCACCCAGGCGCCCCAACATGTCTTTGTTTTAAATGAAGTTACAATTGTTTTGTATTAATTTATTTTTGTATCCTTATAAGAAAATGAGATGAGAGGCGCCTGGGTGGCTCAGTCAGTTAAGCATCTGACTTCGGCTCAGGTCATGATCCAGCGGTTCATGGGTTTGAGCCCCACATCGGCTCTCTGCTGACAGCCTGGAGCATGGAACCTACTTCAGATCTGTTTCTCCCTCTCTCTCTGCCCCTCTCCTGCTCATGCTCTGTCTCTCTCTCAAAAATAAGCAAACATTTAAAAAATTAAAAAAAAAAAAAGAAAACAAGAAGAGATCTATCAAATCAAAAGACAAAGGTCAATGGAGTAGCTAGACAGACCAAAAAGTGGTAGAAAAATTTAGGAAGGGAAATGAAATTATATGTGTTAAATGCCTGATATATGTCAGGCATTATTCTTTTTTTTTTTTAAGCTTATTTATTTATTTTGAGAGAGAGAGAGAGGCAGAAAGAGAGAGGGAGAGAATCCCAAGTAGGCTCCTCACTGTCAACGCAGAGCTCTACACAGGGCTAAATCCCATGAACTGTGAGATCATGACCTGAGCCAAAATCAAGAATTGGACAATTAACCGACTGAACGCCCCAGGTGTCCTGTGCCAGGAATTATTCTAAGCCCTTAACATATATTTAATTTAATAACTATATTTGAAAGACAAGAAAGCTGAGGCACAGATTAGTTGGTGATTTGCCATGAGTCCTACAAGAGTGGTTACACAGGTGGAAATAGAAACTCAGGTATTTTATCTCCAATGTGCAAATAAACAGATATGCAGAACTGAGATGTATCCAGCATCAAGAATGGCCTGTGTAGATTGTCCAAAGGGCAAGAAAGGGGGTTGGAAGAGGGAGGGAGAAAAAGAGAGAGAATTACCAGTAATAGTGTAATCAAGTAATACTGATCTCACTTATTTGTACAATCTAAGAAATGAACCAAAAAAAAAAAAAAATAAGCTGAATCAATTCTGTAGACCTAATAATAGTTAATAGTTAATAATAATGTATACTTGAAACTTGCTAAGAGAGTATATCTCAAATGTTCTCAGCCCCAAAAATAAAATGGCAATTATGGGAAATGATGGATATGTTAATTAGCTTGATTGTGATAACCATTTCACAATGTAAACATATATTAAAACATCACACCATACATCTAAAATGTATATAATTTTTATATGTCTTAATAAATGTCTTCTTAATAAATAAGAATTAAAAAAAATACATACTGAGTCAAAAAATACTGTCCTAAACAGGAGGACATGTATCATTGCAAAGCATATTTTCTACCCACCAAGAACTTCCAGTATATGGCTGGGGAGACAAGACATAAGTACGTAAGGAGAGAATTAGTTACCCAGGTCAATGAGCAGAAATGTTACCATCCCTGCACAGGTAAGAGCTTGTTTCAAATAGAGCAGTCAAGATTGACCAGAAGTAAGACCTCTCCTCACTCCTAAGTAAATTGGTGATGAATGTGAATAATGTCCTATTTCCTCAGCCTTTTTCTGATCTCTCCTTTCAGGGTCTCCCCATCTAATATATTCTCTACAGTTATCAGAGGGAGTCTCCTGAAAATACAGACCACAGCATGACACTCTGTAGCTTAGCAGTTTAGTGGCTCCTCAGTCCCCTAAGGATCTTACTCTCGTAACCATAATGTTTTTACATATCTACTTACTAATTGCATTACTACTAATTTGCCATGAGAGAAGAGGAAAAGGATATCCAGGTTTTCTGGAATCAGCCTGATAGCCACACAGTGTGCCCCATTTCAAGTAGTTTTTGTGCACATTGCCTGAAAATTGTCCACATTTCTTCAGTTTACTTTCAAATATGAATTGCCACGCAGACATAGAATTTGCCTATAACTGTATCCAGCTGTGTACCATGAGTATTTTAAATAGAATACATAAGATATGGAAGAATCATAGAAATAAGGCTCCCTAAAAACACTATTCATTTCAAACAAAGGCCATTAGCAGAAGAAAGCCTTTGAGTTAGAAAACCACGACACAAAATATAAGGTTGCTTTAAAGCTGGAAGCTGTTCTGGTGAAAAACCATAGAAAAGCCAATCCTATCTGTGAAGATTTTGCATATGGGTGTGTAATATAGACATAGAGGTCCGATTTCCTTTGCAGTGAAGGAATGTAGCATTGTGATGTTTCTGAAATTCTAAACCTGAACAGGGGTCAGGGGGAATCATTAGAGTCTGAACACATATGCCAAGGTATGCTTTATGAATACTAAAGCTGGAAGAATCACTTTTAAGGACGTACACAGGTTTCCCTGCTGGCCATTCCGCATCCGGCCTTTCTTAAAGGGTCTCTCTTGGAAAATAAAGTCAGTGATTTTTTTTTTTTCCAATGGCCCCACAAAGCAGGAACAGATGTGACATGAGTAACCTCTACTTTGTGCATACCTTAGAGAAAAACGACACGGACTAGAGCAGGGGATCTGGCTCCATGCCAGAGACAAGGACAATTGGAGTTGAGGCCTCTAATGACATGGTTCACCTCCGCTCACTCCTTTGTGCTTGCGTGGAGTGTGCAGGTGGGGGGAAAGGGCTGTGTCTACTCATTGGAAGCATAAATGAAGTATCTGCAAAAGGCTGTCATTTCCCTTTTCTCTGTCCTCTCTTTTTCCCCTTATCAGAATCCCCATACAACTGTAGATGACTATCTCTTAATGCATGGGAGATGGGATAAAACAGATGCCCAGGGCCTGCGTGTGAGTCGGACACCTGAGTTAGAGTTTTGACACTTTAGAAAATAATTTCTAAAAAACAAATTACTTACACTTTGTGCCTCCTTCTTTGTTATATACACAAGGATAGTATTCATCTACTTCACAACCTTATTTTTAAGCATTCAGTAGATCGAACATGAGGAGCACTATGCCCAACACATAGCAAGTCTTTGATAAATATTATTTTTTACAATTATTAAGAATCCCTTCCCATTGTGTTTTATAGTTATCTGGGTCCATTTCTTATTTCTTCCCCAACAGAAAGGAAGCCTCTCAAGTGCAGAAAACATGTCAGATTCACCTTAATATTGTATGGTCTCAACTCCGTTTCAGTGGTGTGCTAGTAAATGTTCAACGACTGGCTCTCCACAAGAGGAAGCTCAGATCTGTCATGCTTGCCAATTTCTGTGGCGTGAATGCTCCCACCATGGTCGTTTTCAAGCCATTAACATGACGTCAGCTGACTTGCAAAATTCCTGAAAACTTAACAGTAGTCTCTTGTGGGGCAACACAAGCCAGCTTTGGTACACCACTGAATGCATGTACCAAAGAAATGTGAAAGAATAAACATGTGTATAAATAAATGAAGAATTAATGATTCACACAAGGGATTCTCAATGGCAAGACAGTCATAGCACCCTACCCTTTATTTTTTCCCAGCTGGACTGAGGTATAATTGACAAATAAAGATTGCATATATTTAAGGTACAACATGATATTTTGATATACCTATACATTATGAAATTATTATCACAATTGAGCTAATTAACATATTCATCATCTCACATAGTTACATTATTTATGTATTTATTTATTATTGATATGGTGAGGACCCTTAAGATCTACTCTCTTAGCATATTTTAAGTACACAATCAGTATTATTAATAGTCACCATGCTATACAGTAGATCCCCAGAATTTATTAATTGTGTCAGTGAAAGTCTTTACCTTTTGACCAATTGATCTCCATTCTCCCAACATCAAAACTCTTGGCAGCTACCAGTCTGGCTGGTAACCTACCATGGTAACCTACCATGTTACTAGGACTTCAATTTCATTTCAATTCCACCTATAAATAAGATCCTAAAGTATTTGTCCTTCTACGTCTTGGCTTATTAAACTTAGCATAATGTCCTCCAGCTCCATCCATATTGTCACAAATATTAGGAGTTCCTTCTCTTTATGGCTGAATGATCGTTCCATTATACATATACTCCATTTACTTTATCCATTCATCCACCCGCAGACACTTCAGATGTTTCCATGTCTTGGCCATTGTAAATAATGCTGCGATGAACATGGGGGTAGAGATATCTTTTTACTAGTTTATTGAGTTTTGCAATAATCTTTCCTATCCTCTTGAAAGAGGTCTCTGATCAGTAGGAATATTTACTGAGGATTTCTACAGAATATTAGTCCCAAGACTAATAGTCCCAGAATATCTGTCCCAAGGAAAAGAAAATCTTGATCCAAAAACCTTGGGTACTGTCACAAGTTATATGTTTCTTATAAAAATTCATAATGCACATGGGTATATTAAAGACACCGATAAGTCTCATAATAAAGAAACCCAATTCTTTATTGTAATATAAAGAAATATGTCTTAAACATATTTGAACACTAAAACTGTTTTGGCTGGGTAACTAGCAACATCGTAAGGAATTAATGTCGCTGAAGAACACAGTGAAATAAACTGACAGAACTACTTTTTTTTTTAATTATAAGGAAAGGAGTAAATGTCTTCAGTGATTTTTGGAGAATATATATTTTTTTAACTGGGAACAAGTTTACATACATCTTGGATATGAATCAAAAACAAAAAAATGTATTAATAAAAATAATAGCTGCCATGTGCCAAAGGCTGCCAATGCCCAGTTCTGCAAAGTGGATAAAATTACCCCATTGTACAGATGACAAAATGGAGATTCAGAAAATTTGAATTCATCAAAAATGAACTATGAGAACCTCATCAAAAATGAACTATGAGAACCTCATCAAAATAAAAAGCTTCTGCACAGTGAAGGAAACAATCAGAAAAACCAAAAGGCAACCAATGGAATGGGAGAAGATATTTGCAAACAACATATCAGATAAAGGGTTAGTATCCAAAATCTATAAAGAATTTATCAAACTCAACACCCAAAAAACAAATAATCCAGTGAAGGAATGGGCAAAAGACATGAATAGACACTTCTTGAAAGAAGACATCCAGGGGCGCCTGGGTGGCTCAGTTGGTTGAGCATCCGACTTCGGCTCAGGTCATGGTCTCACGGTTCGTGGGTTCAAGCCCCGCATCAGGCTCTGTGCTGACCGCTTGCTCAGAGCCTGGAGCCTGCTTCAGATTCTGTGTCTCCTTCTCTCTCTGCCCCTCCCCCACTCATGCTTTGTCTCACTCTGTTTCTTAAAAATAAATAAATGTAAACTGTTTAAAAAAAAAAGACATCCAGATGGCCAACTGACACATGAAAAAATGCTCAACATCACTCATCATCAGGGAAATACAAATCAAAACCACAATGAGATACCACCTCACGCCTGTCAGAATGGCTAACATTAACAACTCAGGCAACAACAGATGTTGGCGAGGATGTGGAGAAAGAGGACCTCTTGCACTGCTGGTGTGAATGCAAACTGGTGCAGCCACTCTGGAAAACAGTATGGAGGTTCCTCAAAAAATTAAAACTAGAACTACCTTACGACCCAGCAATTGCACTACTAGGCATTTATCTACGGGATACAGGTGTGCTTTTTCGAAGGGACACATGCACCCCCATGTTTATAGCAGCACTATCAACAATAGCCAAAGTATGGAAAGAGCCCAAATGTCCATCAAAGGATGGATGGATAAAGAAGATGTGGTATATATATATACACACACACACACACACACACACACTCACACACACACACACACACACACACACACACACACACACACAATGGAGTATTACTCAGCAATCAAAAAGAATGAAATCTTGCCATTTGCAACTACATGGATGGAACTGGAGGGTATTATGCTGAGCGAAATTAGTCAGAGAAAGAGAAATATATGACTTCACTGACATGAGGACTTTAAGATAAAAAACAGATGAACATAAGGGAAGGGAAGCAAAAATAATATAAAAACAGGGAGGGGGACAAAACATAAGAGACTCTTAAATATGGAGAACAAACTGAGGGTTGCTGGAGGGGTTGTGGGGGGGGGGTGGGCTGAATGGGTAAGGGGAATTAAGGAATCTATTCCTGAAATCATTGTTGTACTATATGCTAATTAACTTGGATGTAAATTTAAAAAATAAATTAAATTAAAAAAAAGAAAATTTGAATTCATTTACTTACTGGAAAACTGTTGAGCAGATCAAATCCAGATCTTTCTGTCCCCAAGCTGGTGTTCTTCTACAACATCAGACATGTGATGTCATTATAAAATGATGATCATCAGTTTTTGCCCTTCACTCTTCAAAGCAATTTCAGTTACACATATATTTTTAAAGATTTTATTTTTAAGCAAACCGTACACCTGATGTGGGGCTCAAACTCACAAACCCCAAGAACAAGTAACCTGCTCCACCGACTGAGCCAGCCAGGCACCCAATTATATTTTTAAATTTACTTTCCCTTTCTCCAGTATTTCAATAACTATTCCAAATTTCTACATTTTCTCTGCCATCCCACTCACAGAAAATTATTTCACTTCCTTTTAACCAACTGTATAAAAGCATTAGAAATTCACATCTCAGTTGCCTACAGCCTGACCTATAAATTTAGTTTTATATGACCCATCCTCACACCTTCCCTGTTTATGTAAGAAAAGAAGAAGAAGAAGAAAAGAAGAAGAAGAAAAGAAGAGAAAAGGAGAAAAGAAAAACAAGTCTTGACATCTGTGCTACATACCCCAAGCCTTTCTTGACTTATCACATTCCTCCCTTTATCCATACCCCTATCTTATTACCTGCTTCTTCTTTCTCACTGGATTATTCCATTTTTAAAAAATATTTATTTTGTTTCATTTTTGAGAGAGAGAGATAGACAGAGCATGAGTGTGGGAGGGGCAGAGAGTGAGGGAGACACAGAATCTGAAGCAGGCTCCAGGCTCTGAGCTGTCAGCACAGAGCCCAACGGGGGGCACAAACTCATGAACCATGAGATCATGACCTGAGCTGAAGTCAGATGCTTAACCGACTGAGCCACCTAAGCGCCCCTGGATTATTCCATTTTTAAAATGTTTACTTCTCACATTTTAAACTAGCAATCTATAATAATCTTTCCTCCTCTCCTTTTCATCCCTCTTTATCCTCCAATTCTTTCTTCCCTCTCCTTCTTAGCCAAGCATTTTGAAGATATTTTCTACGCTAGCTGTCTACATATCCTTATTTCTCAGCCACTTTTTGAACCTCTCCAATTAGGCTTTTCCTACAACTCTACTGAAACACTTTCAACAAGATCTTCAGTGACCTCCTTGTGGCTGCACATTAGAACACCTTTCAATTCTTTATTTAATTAACCATTCCTTCCTTCCTATGTTGTTCCCTTTGCTTCACTGATAACTCACTTGACTTGCTTTCCCTCCACTTTTCTAGTAACTGTGTCTCAAAGTCCTATGGTGGCTTCTCTTCCTCTGCCTGTCCTGAGAGATGAATTCCAGGCTCATATTTCTTCTCAGTGAACATGCTTTTCTTGAGTGATTTCTACTCTCATGGATTCACCGATGGCCTCTATGCTCATATTTCTCATCTACTTGCAGTCCAGAAGAACCCATGACTTCAAAGCACATCCAACTTCCTACATGAAATTTCAACTTGAAATTTCAGGTATCTCAAAAGCAGAACTGTTAACAGTCTCCTACTCTCAATATGCTTTACCACCCATGTTCCCTTTTGAGAGTAAATTTTACTCAGGGTTTCTGAGACAAATGAGTGAATGGATGAGTGAACAAATAGCAATCCTCACCTTTTCTGTCTCTGTCTACTCTCAAACCTCATCCATCATCAAGTCATTTGAATTCATCTACCTAATGTTTTTATGATCCGCTGATTTCTCTCTAACACACCACAAGTGTGCTCTGATCCAAACTTTTCCTGTTTGGGTATCAACAGTATCCTCCCATCTGAATCCCTAACATTGACTCTTACTCCTGTACAATGATTCTGCGTTCTGAGAAAGAAATGTATTTCTAACATTAAAATCTGATTTGTTCAGTCTTCTTTTTTTTTTTTTTTTTTTTTTTTTTTGTTCAGTCTTCTTTTTAAAGATCCTCCCATGGTTTCACTTTGCTCTCTATCCATCCTTAACATCTAAAAGTTGTTCAGTGTAGGCCCAATGTAAGCCCTCTCTAGCCAAAGTTATTCAATGTAGGCTGAAGCACTTTTATTCCCAGTCTTTTCTGCACTACATCTCCAGTAAACACATGTGTGTATGCGCACACAGGCACACACATATACACATACACATACTCTCTCACTCCAGTTATACTGACCAATTCTGACTCATCCTCCCTGTCTCATATAAAAGTCATTTCCTCAGGAAGGCCTCCCCTCCTCCAGTTCCTAAGGTTTCTTTCCCATGTATTCTCATATATCCCTGTTAGGGAATTCACAAGAATTTGTGTAAAATTGCGTGCCTCTTCTTCAGTATGCTTGAGGTCCATGTTTTTGAAAAAGCACACGAAACCTAAAAATTCCCGTATAGAGTAGTTCCCATGAGAAATAATAGCAAAGGGTTGAGTTCCAGGATTTCTATTACATTTTGCAATTCTGGAGGTAATATGCTTATATTATCATAGTCTATAATCACATTATTTAAATAGCCTGTACTCATATAATTTGCATTATACAGATTCATATTATGTGAATGTAGGACAGAAGAATTTCAGTTAAAATTGTAATCTAGCATATGTGTTTTTATATGTTTCCTTTTGAATCACCATGAAAATGATGATAATGAAACTAAAATGTGTAAATTCATAAGGATGCAGAGAACCAGAGACAAGATGACCTGGAAAAAGGGGCATTAACACATATCTCAAAGATGGAAAGCAGATGAGTAAGTTGTAACTGACCTAACAGACTGGAAAATCCTGAAACCCAAGAGCCTTTCAAAAGAGATCCTTATTAAAAAAAAAAAAAAAAAAAAAAAAAAAAAAAAAAAAAAAAAGCTTACTTGCATCATAGAACTCCAGAAAAGCTAAAAAATTATAGACATTGGATAGCTTGAAAGGCATAGGGCTTAAAGTACTGACTGATCTAGAATCTGCACAAGAAGTTAGACCCCCAGGTGCTCTTCTATGCCCTGTGCTGTCAGGCAACTGTCCCTTCCTGACTCTGCAGCAAAGGCAAGTATTTTGTTATAAAGGGATGTAGAATGAGGGCTACTTTAAAGTACAAAGTCCAGTCAAGCAGAGGATAAAGCGAAAAGCCATTTTGAAAACAAGAAAATTAAGCAAACATTATGAACGGCAACCACATACTCCCTACCCTCTCTAGCCAAGAGATGGGTCTTCCTCTCTGGAGATCCTGAGTGGCCCAGAGGGAAAAATAAAGTAATGGCTTTTGAAGATTCCAGTGAAACAACTGAGTGCTATCACATCAACATACAGAGAGGACAACCCAATAATCCACAAAACCCACTCATGTGGCAGATTTTTCTTCTTTATTCCTAAATATAATAGATGGTCGATGATTCCCAGGCATTTGAGGACAGGCTCTAACATTAAAGACAAAACCCAAAATGTAACAGTATACTCAGAGGTAAAATGTAAGTATATGTAAATGCAAAATGAATTGTTACACCCCCACTCAAGAATGCAATGTTAGGAAAAGGAATGATCTAAGAACAAAGAAAAAAAGTTATTGGAAATTAAGTTAGTCATTAGAAAAAAGTTATTAGCCTAGGTGGCTCATTCAGTTAAGCTTCCAACTTTGGCTCAGGTCATGTACCTGTGGTTCATGAGCTCAAGCCCCACATTAGGCTCTGTGCTGACAGCTCAGAGCCTGGAGCCTACTTTGGATTCTATGTCTGCCTCTCTGTCTGCCATTTCCTCACTTGTGTTCTGTGTCTCTCTCAAAAATAAAAATAAACATTAAAAACCCCCATGATTTCCCCTCAAAAATATTTTCAAATTGAATTGAAAAATAATGGTGAGAAAATATCCCAGAAAGTAGAGAAAATGGATACATATATGGAAAATAGGAGAAGAAATTGTCGAAATACTAGAGGATCAATCAGAAAGTCCAGGAAATAACTAGTAGAGGTTCCAGAAAGAAAGACCACAGATAATGGAAGGGAGGAAACAGTGTGTGGGTGGGCACATGCGCATGTGTGCATGCATATGTGAAATAATTATACAAGTACAGATCAAAGTTTACCATAGTGAAAATTGTGAACATTAATGATGTTGGGAAGGTGATAAGAATTTTCAGGGAGCAGAAGAAAACAGTTCATGTAAAAAATATTGGATATCAAAATGCCATCACAGTTCTGATAACACAATCCCAGACACTAGAAGAAAATGGAGCAAGGTCTTAAAATTGTGAAGAATTTATAACACTTAATATTTAGATTCTTATTCAAATGTAAAAGCCAAAAGCAAAAGCAAAAGATGGGTTGAGGTATGCAAGAACTCAAAATATTAAGTTTACACACTAGGCTCATTTGTTCCAGTAAAATAAGGAATGAAAATATAAATAAGAGAAGGATGGCAGTCAGAAAATAGCAGCTTGTGTACTGCAGAGAAGACAAAAGGAGTCCCCAGGAGGAGGATGAAGGGAAACTCAAGGTAAGAGCTATTCGCAAAACTTGGAGAGCAGTTAGTAGTCAGTTGGCACTAGAGCCCAAGAACGGTGGGCTTCAGGACAGTGGTCTCCAAGGGTAAAAAACAGATTATACACACATACATACATACATTTCTTTCATTTTGAACCAAAATAACAAGTTGTATTGTTCTAGGGGATATTTGGAGTTTTAAAAACATCCCTGAACAAATGGATTGTTGAGGCGATTTTAAACCCAAGGGAAAGAAAATGTATACAAAGAAAGGAAATAATTATGCTGTATTTCATGGCTCAGCTCTTAAGATATTTACATAGTCTAATAATATAAACACTAAACCTTGATTTAATTTGAAATGTGATAGAACTATCTTAAGAAGTTAAGGAAAGGAAAATGTGTGTGCTTATGTGTTGGTACAAGGAATGGGCCGTGGGGCATATTGTAAGACAGCAGCCAAAACTTCATCATACACAGTTAAAAGTTCATGGATAATGTCCAGAATTAGGACTAAAAATATATATTGCATAATTTAGAAAAATGGAAGCAAGTACCCAGATAAATATTTTGAATGTGTTGAAACTGTGAGCCTCGGGGAAGTAGGACTCAGTGGTGAAGGACTGATATTTTGCTATTTTGATAAAAGTTTCATACTATTGTTTGACTTTTTAAAATATCTTCATATAAACAATGAAGCAGTGGGATGGAATGAAGAGGAAAACACTAGTAGATGTGACTCCAAGATCATGTTCTTGTCCTTGAATTGGGTCCGGAATTCAAAAGTGCTGATTATATTCTTGTGTTTATACGCACATAAAGCTTACATATACTACATGTAGGCATAAACACATATTGAAGAAACAAGAGGCAGACTAAGAGGAAGACTTGAAAACAGGAGACCTTATCTATGTTAAATGTTGAAGTTTTGGGAGATGGGAAAACGGATTTCCCTCAGTTTCTAGAGACTGTTAACTGAATACTCTGCAATAAGCTTTTTTTGTTTGATTGAAAAATAAATAATATAGTCAAGTGACAAGTGTCTATATTACGTAAGTGTCTGGTAAACCTTTCCGGGTAAATCAAGGTTTGGTGTGTTTGAACAGAGGTACCATTGTCAGACACAATGACCATAGAAACCACAGGTTGAGAGAATGCTGCATTTCACTGATGTCTATTCTATGGCTACAGGCTCTTGCACAGGGTAGCCTGGGGTTTCACATGCCTCTCATCTTAGAATGTGCCAATAAAAACAGTGGGACGTTTACCATAACATGGATCTAAACATCAGTTGTCTACTCTTCCCAATGGATCTCAAACTGGGCAAAATTATGTTTACTTAATGGCTACCTTCCCTGTGTGTCCGCAAGCTCGTGTCTTGTCCATTCTTGGAAACCCACTGCCATTTGCCTGGCACATCGTGGGAACTAAATAAATAGTAAGTGAATTAATGATTAAACTACAGTTCCTGTTGAGTTTTTTCTTTCCTTTCCTTTTTTTTTTTTTTTTTTTGACTGTTGATTAACCTGAGGTTTGGGTTATTACAAATTACATAGGCTATAGTCAGCTCTTATACTTATTTATCTGCTTCCTCCTAGGATGATTGAATGGCAACAACATGAAATTCAGTGACAGAAGACCCCAGTTTAATTCCTGGTTCTGTCCTTTCCTGAATGTCATTTTGTGCAACTCTGCATAGCTCTCTGAACCTAAGTTATATCACCAGTCCAATGATTATAAGACTTTCCTCATGTTATGAGGGAATGAGACAATATATGTGTATTTTATAGACTGTAGAGTAATCTATAAATATCAGTTGTATCTGTGACCAGAGTCTTTCTGATAGATATTTCCCATGTATTATACCTATTTTATTTCTGTCTCTACCTATTCTTTTTCCAAATTGAATTAACAGGTGGGAAATTTAAATAAAATACTAATCTTTGTGTGTTTATATTAAGAATTATTAAAATAGAAATTGCCACATATATTTATCTCCTTAAGTCATAAAGCATCAAATATGTGAATTAATTACGTTACCCAAAGTACTATTTGTCTTGTCATTTTTCTTAAATTTTTTTTTAACATTTGCGTATTTTTGAGGGACAGGGAGAGGCAGAGCATGAGCAGGGGAGGGGGAGAGAGAGACAGATACAGAATCTGAAGCAGGCTCCAGGCTCTGAGCTGTTTGTTAGCACAGAGCCTGATGCGGGACTCAAACTCATGAACTGCGAGACCATGACCTGAGCTGAAGTCAGATGCTCAACCGACTGAGCCACCCAGGCGCTCCTGTCCTGTCATTTTTTCTGATAAATCTACACAGAGTTCATCAGTTCTATTATATAGTCAGTCATCAAGATATAAGGAGGGGCATCTAGGTGGCTCAGTTGGCTGAGTGTCCACCTTCACTCAGGTCATGATCTCACAGTTTGTGAGTTCAAGTCCCACATTCATAGGGCTCGCTGAAGCAGTGCAGAGCCTGCTTCAGATCCTCTGTCTCTCTCCCTCCTCCTCTCCCACTCACACTCTCTGTCTCAAAAATAAACATTAAAAATATATATATAGGGAAACATTGAATCATGTTTTTTTTTTCTGTTTTAAATTGCCTAATGTTTTGAGAAGAGCATGCTGTATGAAGTTATAAAGTTCAATTAAGTTTTTTATGGCATGATTAGGTCTCTGTCTATCAACACCTCTTTTAGATCAGTTAATGTCTTTGCAATGTAACAAAGGCTAGATCTCTCTTATTTTTAAAAGAACATTATGTGGTAGAACAAGCCAAGGTTTTGTAGAGACATACCCCAAATTCAAATCCTAACTCAACCACTTAATAATCTCCCAGAACCTCAGTTTCCTTCTGTGGAAAACAAACAAACAAACAAACAAACAAACAAACAAACAAGCAGTTGAAAGAAATAGTACAGGAAGTGCCTGGTTGGCACTCAATGCTTGTAGTCATTGTTGTTTTAGAATCAGACTTTAGACTGGGGCACCTGGGTGGCTCAGTTGATTAAGCGACCAACTTCGGCTCAGGTCATGATCTTGCTGTTTCCAAGTTCGAGCCCTGGGTCTGGCTCTCTGCTGACAGCTCAGAGCCTGGAGCCGGCTTCAGATTCTGTACCTCCCTCTCTCCCTCTCTCTCTCTCTGCCCCTTCCCCACTCTTTCTATCTCAAAAATAAATAAACATTAAAAAAAATTAGAATCAGACTTCAGACTTTTGAAGCTCTAATACCCAGATACCATCCTCTGCCTAGTCTGTATTTACATACTAAATTGGATGTGAGGAAAGTGGTTGGTACTAGCTGGGTTTGTATCAGAAGAAATGTGCGTTGCCTGAGTGGGTATAGAAGGAGTAACATCTTCAGAGGAAGAGAGTGGCTAGGCTGTCTTTGTGTAGCTGTGTCACACATGATTGGAAAGCCACAGATGCCAGAACTGTGCTAAGTGTTTGACATGTGGAATGAGAACAAAAACAAAGACAGACAGCAAACCAAGAATATCTGCTTGCTATCCCTAGACCACAACTGCTGTCAAAGGAGGGGAAGCCTGGCAAATAGAAAGAGCTTTGTTCTTCTGAAAACTTGAATGGGTTTCGATATGCATGTTTGATATTAAAACCTGAGCAAAGTGACCGTGCCCTGCTTTTAGGGTGCCCAGGACTTTCCAGGATGGAGAGGGTGAATGGAAAAGAAGAGGAAAACAGAGAAGCAGGGAGCCTCCTGATGACAGAGGAGCCTGTGTATAGCCTTTCAGGGAAGCCCCCAAAATTCTCCAGTAAAATGTACCAAACTTGTGTGCTGACATGAGTGATTTTGTTGCTGCTGCTATGTAAACTGAAGGAGAAAATGGTGCCTAAATCGATGCAGTGATGGGAAGGGGTAATAATGTAGAACATCAGATCATAAGAGAAACTAAATATCTTTCAGGGACTTTGGACTTCCATAGGCCAATTTGAGAGTGTGAAGCAATTTGATGAATTTTTTTGTGTGGGGGTGGGGGTGGGGGTGGGGGGACTCTGAACTACCCAGAGGTTATATGTGAATCACCGTATTATTATCTATTTTCTAGACAAGCCTGGAAGATGTTTAAGTGGCTTGTCCAAGGTCAACCAGCCAAGTTTGGGGCAAGGGGTTAACATTTGCATCTATGTCTATGCATCCCCAGAAATGGAGCCCTTGGTTACTATGCCTTGTTTTCTCACTAAGACCATCCTCCAGATCATCCAGTGGGGTCAGCTGGGCTGGCTAAATCAAAGCTCACATCAGAGCTTTGGACAAAACAGATAAACAGGCCCCAACTGTGCATACTCTGGTGACACCGAGGAAATCTGTACTTTTAAACATTTCCCTAGATGCTTCTAGTGGGAATTTAGACTTAGAAATCTAAGACAAGCCAGTGTCTTGATATAAATGTGGGAAGCTGAGGGCCTCAGTTTGTAAGAGTCTTATACACAAACACTGAGTTTTGCTAGCATCAGGAATAGAACCTATATTTCTAGACTCAACATCCTGTGGAAAATATGCATGAACACAAACTGAGTGTCTATGCAACATGGAGCTTACAGGGTTCAAAGGAGAAAACATGGTTTAATGAAAACTGTTTCTTGGAAAGAAACTCACTAGAAAGCCTAAGAATACTTCTATCATTTTTTAAGATGCCAATTCTCTAAGGTAAGCATTAGAATCCTTATTTTCTCAGAAATAATCCCTGAGATCAAGAGAGGGAAATGATTTGACTGAGACTACAGAGCTAGTAAAATACAAACTGGACTCAAATCCAGTTCTATTACATGAAAAAGAAAGACTACACATCTGATAAACAACACTCTCCTTTTCAAAGTGCGTATGCATTACACGAGCTGCTCTTGAGGTTGTAAAAACAGGGTCATTTTGTGCGTAATAAAAAAAAAAATCCTCTGGCTCTCACCGACCGACTGTTGTGCAATCTCAGTCCCTCAAGAGCCCGGTCCAGGTAATCCAAGGGTATCCAAGCACATTGCAGTTTGCTCTCTTGATCAGCCTTCTTTGCCTCAGTTTGAAACTAACTGAGCAAACTGATGAACCCCTAGAGACAAAGAGGGGCTGCATATTAAGTAAAATGAAAAGCAGTCTCATGGGTAAGAAAGGACCTAAGGTCAGAGGGCGGAGGACCCAGCTAGGGAAATGTATAGGGAAACCCACTTGTGATGAGGTTTACAGTTTAATGACCTTTTATACTGCAGATACTATACCAATGTCGGTATAGCAGTAATTTGTCAACTGTTGTCTAAATCTGGACATTGAGATTGCTTGCAGCCATAATAAAATGAAAACAACAACAGAATTCCCCTTCCCTGTTCCCTCTTTCCCCCTCCTTTCCTTCTTCCCTTCCATTTCCTTCAAACACATCAGCATGTCCCCCAGCCAAGGCAGTAGAGTGGGGCTGGGGGTGACAGGACCAAGAGGGATCTGTGCACCTGGCTGCCCAGAGGTGCTGACAAGTGTGTGCAGTGGGGTAGTGCATGAGGGCAGTGGTGTGCCCAAGGGCCAGGAGGACACAAGGAGAACAGAAGATGAAGTCGGTGTGGTTAGGAGATTGCTTATCCTAAGCAAATAAGTCAAATGATTGAGCAAATGAGTAAATATTTTGAGAATAATGAAAGCCAGTTTTCTCAGTGTTGGAAACATGATTTATAAAAATAAAAAGACAAATCTGGAAATAACTCTGAGGTATTAGAATCGGAAGTTATTCCAGTTATTTGTTGCTATATGACAAGCCATCTCGAAATTGTTGCATAAAACAACCACTTTTTCTGTTTGCATATCCTATGGTTCAGGAGCCCAGGCAAGCACAGGTAACACAGACTGACTCTGCTCCATGATGCCTGGGGCCTCAGCTGGGAAGACCAGCTGGTTGGGTTGACCTGAAATCATCTGGAATCCCCAGGATAGGTGAACTTCTTACGTGCTAGCTCAGGGTTCCTTTGGAAGTATTCTGGTGAAAAAGGTGGCAACTGCATAGCCTTTTCTGACCTGACCTCAAAAATCATATAACATCATTTCTGCCACATTCATCCGGTGACATATGAAACACAAGTTTACCTACCTTTAATAGAAAGGGACATAAACTTACCCACTGATGGGAGGAGTGACAACAAATTGGTGGACATTTAAAATCAGTCAGATTGTCATGAATGTGTATATATGTCTATATACATATATATAAGCATATATGTATATGTGCATACATGTATACATATATATGCATACACATCCATACATATATTTTTTCCCTAACTCTGTCCTTTGGGAGTTTCTAGAGCAATGAACAATTTCTCTAGAACAATAGCAGTGAGAACACTGAACACCCAGACAATCTTGGCTTCTAAATATCTTCCTCCACCAAAAGGAATAGAGTCCTTAAAGAAATAGCTGATTCCAGGACCAAGAAATAGAAAGTATGAGATGAGCATGGACTATGTTGTTTTGTCATAAAATAAGGAATGTCAAACGAAGTATGTCAAAAAGATATGAGAGTCAGTTAGAAGGTGCTCCCATTGGCCAAAGATGGATCAAAATAAAATGGTGGCAGTAACATCTCACAACCCCTTGAATTAATTGGGACTTTATGAGTTCACACTGGTATAAACTAAAAAGCAAACAAACATATAAATAAATGGGGTGAAGGAATATTTCTTCCTTGTAGCAATATGCCAACTAATGAATGTAGAAGGAATGATGGAAATAGAAGTCACCACATGGCAATTATCACAGTTGAGGTTGACTTAGGCAGATGTTATCAATGGATGCTAAGGCAGGGGGTAGATTTCTGCAAAAAACAAGATGTCAGGGTAATCTCTGAATACCTCCCGCATATTCGTCAACTACAAAGTAAAAGTGGTGACTTCAGTGTGGGGAAATCGGGCAGTTAGCATTGTGACCAGGCGATCAAGGTTGTCATGACCAGTGGTTAGACCAGTCAGCATTGTGTCTCCCCATGTGAGTCACGGAGAATAAGAAAGTGTGATTTCTGTGGTATTCCTATCAAGATGGCATGGACTGCATCAGGTCCTAAGGAAACATCAGGCAGAATCTGGTTGAAGGTTGTCCTACAAAATGAAAGGACTCTGCTCTTAAAAACGGTTAGGAGCATGAAGGACAGAGAAAGGCCAAGTAGATCTTACAGATTGAAGAAGAGTGAGGAGATCTACAAACTAAAAGCAATATATTCCTGAACAGATTCCTCACCCAGATAAGTGAATTAGATACTGTTGAGACCATTGGAGAAATGTGCATGGGGTATGTAGATTGGAGGGTGGTACTATGTCAGTATTGATTTTCTGCTTTGGAGGTTTGTTTGATCTGGTATGAGAGAGTGTCTGCCTGTCAGAAATACACATTGGAGAATGAAGGAGTCATGCAGGCACCTTATCTGCTGTGGCTCTCAAATGGTTCTGAAAAAGACTAAGGAAAATACATGTGGGGGAGAAGAGAAAAGAGAGAGAGTAAAAATAGGGAATCCATGTACAATGAGATGAATTATGTTCCCCCTCCTCCAAATTCATATGTTGAAATTTTAACTCCCCGTAACCCAATAGTGAGACCCTATTTGGAGATAACTCATCTTTACAGAAGTGATCAAGTTAAAATGAGGTTATCAGTGTGGATTCAATCCATTAAAATGGGTGTCCTTATAAGAAAAGGAGATGTTAGGGCCCTGGGTGGCTCAGTCAGTTAAGCATCTGACTCTTGCTCAAGTCTTGATCTCAGTTGGGGTCGTGAGTTCAAGCCCCATGTTGGGCATGAAGCCTACTTAAAAAAAAAAAAAAAGAGGGGGGGAAGAAGAGGTGCTGACACAGAGACACATGTAGAGGGAAAGTAATGAGAAGAGGCACAAGGAGAAGGCTTCCATCTATAATTCAGAGGGAGGCCCGGGGCAGATCCTTCACTCACAGCCCTCCCAAGGAACCAACCCTGCCTACACTTTGACCTCCAGCTTCAGATTTGATTTCGGTCTTTCCAGAACTGTGAGATAATAAATTTCTGTTGTTTAAATCATCCAGTCTGTGGTACCTTGTTACAGCATCCCTAGCAAACTCATACAAATTCATCCATCACATGGCAAGGATACAGAATTTCTCCACATTGTTCTTATGAGCATTCTGTAAGTTTGAAATCACTGTAAAATAAATTATTTTTAAAGTAGTGATTAATTAGCATTTCACATGGGATCATCCACTTATATTTTCACCCACCCTGTTTCCTTTCATCTTCACCACACCCCAGAGAGGTAGGTGAGGTGGGCATTAATTGATTCATGTCACTGTCCAGCAGTCTCTGTCTGAGAAGATTGCCAAAGGGTCTTTGAAGTTAACCACTGATGGGGAAAAAAAAAAAAATGGAGCTTAAAGAGCTACACTCAGCCTCTAGCTCTGGCCGTAAGAGAAGCCAGTGGCTCAAACATGTCATCATTACGTTAATGTCAATGTAGTAACGTTATCAGAAGGAGGGAAGTGGGGGAGAAGCTCCTTTATAGAGTTACAGATTGCCTTTAACCCTGTTTCCCTAAAGAAAAGAGCTGAAGAGAGGAAAGGAGAGGAGAGAAAAAGGCAGAGGAACAGGATGTGGGGAAAGGATGGAGGACAGAGAGGAGCAATGGTCTCTGACTGCTCTGGGTCCCCACCTGAAAGCTGATGAGCAGGCAGACGGGAGGCCAAGGGGAGCATCCTCTCCTCCAGGTGGAGACGGTCCCTCCCTCCCTCCTCTCCCCTTCAGCTTGTTCATAAATTTTCCACAGTGTCACTTACCAAGTGGTATTGTTTATTGCTGTTTTCTCTTATCTACTAAAGCCTGAGGTCTTCCAAGTTCTTCTGCTTACTTATGGAGGCTTGGCTAAAGACTGCACCGTGATCCTATAATGATACAGTCACGTGAAGTCACCACCATGCTGGTGGTCGTCAGTCTCAACCAGGGTCACACCCAAAGTCATCCCCCAAATCCACATGGCCCTCTGTGATCTGTCCGCCTGTCACCTCCCTCCAGCCTCCGGAGACTCCTCAAGGTCTCTCACACTCACCAGGGTGAGCTCTAGCATCAGGGCTATGTACTTGTGGGTCCCCTGCCTCAAACATGCTCTCTTCAGACGTCCAGACGTCTAGTCTTCTTACCTCCTCTGGTTTTTACTAAAAAAGTTACCTTCAGGGGTACCTGGGTGGCTGAGTTGGTTAAGCATCCAACTTTGGCTCAGATCATGATCTCGTGTTCTTTGAGTTCGAGCCCCGTGTCGGGCTCTGTGCTGACAGCTCAGAGCCTGGAGCCTATTTCAGATTCTGTGTCTCCCTCTCTCTCTGACCCTCCCCCGTTAATGCTCTGTCTCCTTCTGTCTCAAAAATAAATAAACGTTAAAAAAATTTAAAAAAAAAAAAGTTACCTTCACAGCCAACCCTTTCTGAAAGTTAAATTCTACCTGAAAACATCCCACTCCCCTTTCCCTACTCAATTATGGCCCTTGGAGCTTGTCACTATGTAACATACTGTGGTTTTTATCTATTTGCATTTCTTGTAAAAATCCTCTTTCTCCCTGGGATATCTGTTCCACAAACCCAGAGATTTTTGTTTTATTTGCTGCTGTATCCTTAGCCCATAGAGTGGTATTTGTCTCAACAAATATTTATTGAATGAATAATTAGAGTTACTTGACTGTCCTCTGTCTCAGTAACATTATCAAAAGTGGGATAATAAATATCAAATGTTGGTGAGGATGTGGAGAAAATGATCATTCATATGTTGCTAGTGAAAATCTGAAATGACACAGCCACTCTGGAAAACAGTTTGGCAGTTTCTTATTAAACTAAACATGCAATTACCATATGACCCAGCAATTGCAGCTTTGGGCATTTATCCCTGAGAATGAAAACTTATGTTCACTTAAAAAAAAAAAAAACACACACACACAAAACTGTGCACGAATATCCCTAACAGCTTTATTTGTAATAGCCCCAAACTAAAAACAATCCAGATGTCCTTTAATGGGGAATGGTTAAACAAAGTATGGTACATCCATACCATGGAATATTACTCAGCAATAGAAAAAATTAACTGTTGATACAACTTGGAGGCATCTCAACATGGAAAAAAACAACAACATAGCAATCTCCAAAGGCTGCACACTGTATGATTCAATTTATATAATATTCTCAAATGCCAAAATTAAAAGAGATGGCGAACTGATTACTGGTTTCCAGGGAGTAGGGTTGGAGATGGTGGTGGAGGGAAGGAGGTGGATATGTTTATCTACTTGACTGAAAGACAATATAAGGGACCCTTGTGAGGATAAAAGTGCTGTTTCTTGACTGTGGTGGTGGGTACACGAACCTACATATGAGAAGTAAACACACACACACACACACACACACACACACACACACACACACACACACATGCACGCACACACCACAAATGAGTACATGTAAAATTTTGGACATCTGAACAATATAGGTAGATTGTATCAATGTGATTGTGATATTGTGAGATGCTATCATTGAGGGAGATTAAGTAACTAGCACATGAGTCTACAATTGTCTCAAAATGAAAAAGTTGAAATGGTGTATTATTTAATCGTGAAAATGTACATTGAAGCCTCAGAATGTACATCACCTTTTCAGGGTAGTTGTAAACATTAAGTGGGCATAAATACATACACTTCTGTGTCTGTATAAAGCACTTAGAATGCTGCTCAGCATATAATAAACACTCAGTGCATTTCAGCCATTATTACTCCAAGCCTTCAGGACAGACCTGTATTCAGGTCATCTCTGATCCCCGCTAAGTGTACTGTTTCTGATGCATATTACAAACACCAGTTACCGTGAGCTGAATAAATGACTTTTCTAACCCTCTTCACCAACCTTCATGGAGCATGGGTCAGTAAGAAGGGTGCCCTCTGTGGAGTCCAGAGTAACCAAGAACCCTAAAGAGGAAGACAGTAGGACTATCTAAGACTCTACCTCTCAGATGTTCCACTCTTCAAAAAATTTTTTTGACATTTTTTCATTTTTTGAGAGACAGAGAGAGCACAAGCAGGGGAGGGGTGGAGAGAGAGGGCAACACAGAATCCAAAGCAGGCTCCAGGCTGTGAGCTGTCAGCACAGAACCCGTCGCAGGGCTCCAACTCACGAGCTGCGAGATCATGACCTGAACTGAAGCCGGACGCTTAATTGATGGAGCCACCCAGGCACTCCAAGATGTCCCACTAACTTATTGTAAAGCTTCAAAAAGCCTATTTTTTTTCACTAAGTCTTATTTCCACATTTGTGGGAAGGAATTAGAATGGCATGGGCTTTTCCAACTCTTAACTATGCATGGTTCTGTGTTTTATAAGCACAGAGAACTATCCTTCCTGAAATGTGAACATTGGACCAGAAGTCCACAGGTAATTATATCTTGTCTCCAAAATTCTGACCTCCAGTTCCATTTGGGTCAGATTGACTCTTCCGTTTCTGGCCCCTATTAAAGCACAGTTATTAGCAGCTGGTTTCTACCATTATAGTTCTTTTAAGTATGTTGTACTCAGAGTATCTGTAGATGATAACAAGCCAAGATTTTGGAAACCTTTAGGGGATAAGAAATTGTAGAAATTTAAGCTATAATTATGGTATTAATCACTACCATTGCATCACTATCGTCCAAAGCCAAGGGGAGTTACACTTGTTAAATTTAAAAACAGTAAAGGCATGTTGTGATTTATGAAAGCACACCAAAAAAGGCCTCTGAAAAATACCAGCTTGTTTGTTTTATCTAATATTTGTAACACAACCTAATGTATTCGTGTAGTGTTTCTAAGAGGACTCCTGGGTAATTTTCCATGCCAAAAGTTAGCCAACAGCTGACAGATGTCCTTACTCAAGAAGGCCAGGTTCTACAGTGCTAGGAGTATCACATGGACATTCTTGCCTGTCCTCTTGCTCTATATCAGTGCATCTGGAATGTCCAGCCACTTCAGACTTGAAATCACTTATATTTCTCTACTAGCTTGGGATTACTTGAATATTAAATCATTGAGTATTTACTGAACACATTGTGTAAGCTTACCCTCGCAGAGACGCCATGAACTGAGTGCAGTGAAATATGCAAGGATCTCTATTATTAGTAAATATGATTTTTTGAGGAACTACCAAAGGCCCCCATTGTACCTATGGTAGCTCATCTAATTTAACTCTTATAACTCTATCAAATACATATTAATAATTCCAGTTTACAGAGACAGCCAAAGAAAATTTTTTTCTTCAACCCAAAGAAAATTTTTTTCTAAATCAAATAAAAATAAATGTATGGATCCTGGTACTTAAATTGTAATGACAGAGGAAAAGGAAATCAAGTAGGGCCAGCGTAATTGAAGAAGATGGGAAAATATTTTCAGTGTTGGTAAACAATTGGTTGGATTCACTGGTATTGCCAGCGAAACTATCTTTTAAGAATAAGGCTGAAATAGGGGTGCCTGGGTGGCTCAGCCGGTTAAGTGTCTGACTTCAGCTCAGGTCACATGATCTTGCAGTTCAAGAGTTCGAGCCCCACGTTGGGCTTTGTGCTGACAGCTCAGAGCCTGGAATCTGTTTCAAATTGTCTCTCTCTCTGCCCCTCCTTGCTCCCCCTGTCTCTCTCTCTCTCTCAAAAATAAATAAAAATTTAAAAATAATAAAAATAAAAAGAATAAGGCTGGGGCACCTGGGTGGCTCAGTCGGTTAAGCATCTGACTTCAGCTCAGGTCATAATCTCGCGGTTCATGAATTTGAGCCCTGTGTCAGGCTCTGTGCTGACAGCTCAGAGCCTGGGGCCTGCTTCAAATTCTGTCTCCCTCTCTCTCTACCCCTCCCCACTCCCTCTCTGTCTCTATTTCTCAAATATAAATAAACATTAAAAAAAAACCTTTAAAAAATAAGGCTGAAATAGGCATGTTTATATATATGCATATATATAATATATTATGAATAAATTATCATAAAATAAATTTATAGAGGATGTACTTATGGGAAAAAAAAATCCCAGTAATGAGATCTAGGATGCAAAGAAACAGCAAACATTTGGGCATATCCAAACAAACACCATCCGAAAACAATAATAGCATTTAATTTAAGGTTAAAAACTAAAAACCATTCAAGCTGCAACTCACATACTGGAAGACAATAACACATGTGCTGGGAAGGAGTGAGAAGAATAAAGTCCTTGTATTGTTCACCATGGGAATAAAAATATCTGTTAACTGAGGACTTTGTTCATTATGTCTGTAATTTTTAGCATAACCACTAAAGCACTAAAAAGAGGAGGTTAAATTAGAGCACATATGTTTAAATTCCCAAAACAAAGCGAACAGCAAACAACAAAATCTACCAAAACAAAAGAGTAAAATTCTCAGGCCAGAGCAAAGATGGATAAGGCAAAAAGAGAGCTGGGTTATCAAGGGAAACCTAGGGAGAGGAATTTATCCTTTCAAGAGCTTTTCGAGGAAGGTCTAGCACATTGACCTGAAGACCTCCCATCGAAAAGATCCAGGACAGCAGTTACAGCGAGGCCTCCTTGCTCTCTCTAAGCTGAGGACCAGTTGTGGAGAATATATAAACAACGTTGCTCTTCCAGTTAAAATTTAGGTAGTCTTAGAGATTCTACATCAGTTTCCAAATGTAGGACTCCAGATTATATTTCCAAATACATTGACTCTGTAGGGGCATTTTTATCACATATCCCAAGAGATAACGAGGTGGACAGCCTGAAGACCCCAGTTAGAAAGGCACTATCCTGCATGAGAATATCACAGTGCCCTTGGCCATTCTGTTTCTCAGTACAAATTAATACCAAGGCCCTTGGCGTATATATCAATCTCTGGAGAATTTGAGGGGGGGGGGAAAGGCATTCATTTTAATAAAATACTACTCCATGGGGCGCCTGGGTGGCGCAGTCGGTTAAGCGTCCGACTTCAGCCAGGTCACGATCTCGCGGTCCGTGAGTTCGAGCCCCGCATCAGGCTCTGGGCTGATGGCTCAGAGCCTGGAGCCTGTTTCCGATTCTGTGTCTCCCTCTCTCTCTGCCCCTCCCCCGTTCATGCTCTGTCTCTCTCTGTCCCAAAAATAAATAAACGTTGAAAAATAAAATAAAATAAAATAAAATACTACTCTTCACACTGCAAAAAACAGGTTCCTAAGCTTAAAAAAACAAAAACAAAAACAAAAACCCACCTTGGTACATTAGCAAGATAATGTCTCTAAATCTAATACCTCCTGGGAGGTGGCCCACCTGATCTATCCTGGTGAAACCCCAGCTCAAGGTTCCTGCCACTTTTCTCATTTTGGTAGTGCTGGTCAAGAAAAGAGGCCTTTCCAGTAATTCAAGACCACCTTGTTGAAACCCCCAAATCCCAATATCAAGCTCTATACGACAGTCAAACCTCAGACATTCACTGAACTAAACTCTTCTCCAGAGGGGAGCACACGTCAGGATTTATGACTTTAACGGAGACAGAAAAGTCTAACCCTCACACCCATTCCTACAAATTCCAGGATTTGCTTTTTTTTTTTTTTCTCCTCTGGAAAAATTGATTTGAGTAGGATTCTTATATAGACTCATTTGTTCCATCCCATATTCATTTAATTTCCTATTCACTTCCCCTTCATCATCCCTGTGCACCCAGGTAATCACATCAATTTCCTCTTATTTAACTACATCAGTCATTAGCTCATTCATGACTCTCAAATACTTCATCATGTACATATTTACTCATACTGTGTTTCGCTTTTCTTACTCTTTGATTCTCGGATTCATATATTTGTTCACACTCATCCATTAATGAGCTTGCTCATTCATTTAAAATATATGCAGGGACACCTAGGTGTCCTAGGCCCAGTCAATTAAGCGTCTGACTCTTGATTTTGGCTCAGGTCATGATTTTGTAGTTCATAAGATGGAGCCCCACATTGGGCTCTGTGCTGACAGCGTGGAGCCTGCTTGGGATTCTCTCTCTCCGTCTCTCTCTGCCTCTGCCTCTCCCATGCATGCCCTCTTTTCACTCTCTCTTTCAAAATAAATGATCTTTAAAAAAATAAATAAAATACACACACGCACATGCACACAATCTTCACGCAAGCTTCTACCCTGCTAGAGCCACAGGCAGACACTGGCAATACATCCACGACTCCTCAAAGTTTTCAGTTACTTCCTTCGACTTTCTCTTTCCCAGACCTCCACCTGTGAACGCACTGCTCCTAGGACTCAGATCCCAAGGGCATACCTAGAAATAAAATATACAGGAGCTTCTAGTTGCCAATCAGGCCAGGCTTAGAGCAAAATCCTGTTTCCTCCAAGTCAGACATCAATCAGCCTAGAAAGTTTGACCTAGCTTTCAGGCTCTGTAAAGGGAAAACATCAGAATTTTTCTTCCTATGCAGAGAAAAACCCACCTCTTCACTACTGTATGTTTCCTCCCTGGGGGTCGCCTTTACTAAGCATATACAACACTTCACTTCTGACATTTGCAGTCGCCAAATGCGTGGAGGCTTTCCCACCAAGCGATTCTCTGTGGCACCAGCTCCTGTCTTACAATTTAACTCAATTCTGACCCTGCCCACCTGGGGACAGAATCAAATGCCACAGGTTAAGAGCTCAATCCCACAAGACTGCCTCCCCTACGCTTTCACACACTTCAGCTGCCGGTCATGAGCCCTGGTTATTTCTCACCTGTACCTCTGACCTAGAGGTTCCAGCAATCCCTCCTTGGGTTTGAATAATTTGCTAGAGTGGCTCATAGAATCCAAGGGAACTCTTATGTTTTCAAGTTTATTAAAGACTCTGATAAAGGATATAGATGAAGCAAGATGCAGATACATAGGGTGAGATCTGGGAGGGTTCTGGTTGCAGGAGCTTCTGTCCATGTGGAGTTGGGGTGTGTTACCCACCCTTGTGTAGATGTGTTCGCCAACCTGGAAACTCTCTGAACCCTTCATTACATAGGCATGATCGATTATATCATTGGCTGTTGGTGATTTTTTGTTTTTATTTTTTTTAATGTTTACTTACTTTTGAAGGAGAGAGAGGCAGAGTGCTAGTGGGGGAAGGGCAGAGAAAGAGGGAGGCACAGAATCTGAAGCAGGCTCCAAGGCCCCCAAGCTATCAGCACAGAGTCCAACAGCGGGGCTGGAACCCACCAGCCTCGAGATCGTGACCTGAGGTGAAGTCAGATGCTTAACAAACTGAGCCACCCAGGTGCCCCTGGCTGTTAGTGATTGATTCAATCTCCAGCCCCTCTCCCCTCCCCAGAGGTCAGGGAAAGTTCCAACCTGGAATCATGTGGTTAGTTCCCCTGGCAACCAAGCCCCACCCTTAAGTTACCTAAGGGGTTTCCAAAAGTCACTTAATTAACATAAAAAAAGACACATTTAAGGCTCTTATCACAGAAAATTGCAAGGGTTTTAAGAGCTCTGTGCCAGGAATGGGGTGGAAAACCAAATACAGTATTCCCCCCTCATCCTTGGTTTGATTTTCTGGGGTTTCAGTTTCCTGCACCAACCGAGGTCTGGAGGCAGATGCCCCTCCTACTGATATAGCCAGCATCAGAAGGTCAATAGCATCAGAAGGTTGCAGGTATGCCCACACTTCACCACCTGCGGCATTCACCTCCCTGGTCTCGCCTGGTCGTGCAGGCGTTTTATCATCTCACATCATCACAAGAAGGGTGAGTACAGCACAATAAGATATTTTGAGAGAGACCACATTCACATAGCTTTTATTATACTATAGTGTTACAGTTAATGTATTATTAGTTATTGTTGTTAATCTCTTACAGTGCCTAATTTATAAACTAAGCTTTATCATAGGTGTGTCTGTATAGGCAGCAACATAGTATAAATAGGGTTTATACTATCTGTGGTTTCAGGCATTCACGCAGGTGTTGGGGGGGTTGGAACATATTTCCCATGGATAAGTGGAGACTACTATATATATATTTCTTATTATAAATCATAATATCACAGGCTATCAGGGCTCCTGCCTATGCCTCAAATGAGTGAATCTCAACCATGACTTTGGGGGTGGATATGTAGTCCCTGAATTCTAACATTCCGTGAGCCTTCAATTGCTCTGTCATACGAAGAATGTTTACCCAAGCTCCCTTTTCCATGATTATAATGATATCATGTTATAATCCAGTACAAATGACCCCTAGCTTGGTTAAACTCAAAAGACTATACTCCCAAAGTACAAAGTATTTTTCTTAAAAACCCACACAAATGGTGATGGTTGAATATTTATGTTCTAGTAATTTCTAAGATGGTAGCAACTTAGGTGGTGCTATCTATGGATGTAATCCTAGTCACCAGCATAGGGTTTGGTTTAAGGAATATATTTTAACAGAAATAAGAGTGGCAGGTATTGTAATTACGTAGGTGCAAAAGGCCTGGGGGAGAAGAAAGTGGCATAAACTCTGCCTAAGAAGGGCAGGAACAATGAAGAAGTAGGAGGAAAGCTCACTAGGCAGTGCGACAGCTCTTGTGCATATCTTGTGCATGTCTTGTTCATTTCCTGGCAAAGAAAACTGCATTTTCAATGATACATGAAACAGAAGTTCCCTGAGGTCAGGGTTGGGTCGTAGCATACAGAGGACTAGGAATTGGGAAAGAGTGGGAAAATGAGGCTAGGAAGGTAAACAGAGACCAAATCATGCTACCTGTGATCCATGGTAAGGCGTTTGGGCTTCATTCTCCGCGAAAGCGAGGTAAATAAATGATTTACACGTGGAAGTAAACTGGCCACAGGGATTTTGTTTCCATTTTATTTGGGGGAGATCACTTACGACCAAAGCAAACAAGATACAGACTTCTAGCTCAGGGAAGAGACTCCCTTGTTTTTTGTTTTGTTTTTTTGTTTGTTTTGTTTTGTTTTGCGGGGGGGGGGGGGGAGGATGTTGTCAGAGAATCAAAACAACTTAATAGGATATTTTGAGCCAGGTTTATACCTAAGAAGCACATTTCAGTGGTAAGTACAAGAGCATACTCTCTTTTTCCTTTCTTCATTCTTCTGCGTCTTGGTCAGCATATCCTATCAGTTTCACCCCCTAAGTGCTTTTAAAGTACATCCCCTTTCTTCTCTTCATTCCTATTGTCATTCCCCTGGTTCAGACACCCTTCATGCCTGACCTATTGCTACCACCCTTTACTATTTTGGTCACTTCCTATATTTTTCCCACCAATCTGTCCCCCACTGGCTGTCAGAGTGAACATTCTAAATGGCTTTTTTCCTGTTTAGTTTTTTTTTTTTTTTTTTTTTTCAATAGCTCCCCTTACTGAGAAGTTCAAGTCTAAATTCCTATAACGTGCCCAATTTTATGATGACTTCTCCGGCACAATTTCCTCCATTGTATGATTATTGCATTTTCAAAAAGCAGATCAAGTCACCACAGTAAGACTCCCTTCCTTACAGTCTTGTGTAGGAAAAAGCCACTCACAACTTAATGCCATCTTCCTATGATGCACACACCTCATCACACTTATTTCATTGTGTTGATAGTTATTTGAGTGTGTATCTGTCTTTATCCACTGTCTTCCTTAGAGACAGAAACTGTATTTTATTTATTTGTAAAAGCCTATAGCCTGGAATACTGTCTCTTTAAATAGATGTCTCCTCTTCCCCCAATTTTTTTTAATAAGCAAACAAATGAACAATGATTATATTTAAATTTTATTTTTAATTTTTTAAAATTTACATCCAAATTAGTTAGCATATAGTGCAACAATGATTTCAGGAGTAGATTCCTTAGTGCCTCTTACCCGTTTAGCCCATCCCCCCTCTCACGACCCCCTCCAGTAACCCTCTGTTTGTTCTCTATTTTTAAGTCTCTTCTGTTTTGTCCCCTCCCTGTTTTTATATTATTTTTGTTTCCCTTCCCTTATGTTCACCTGTTTTGTCTCCTCTTAAAGTCTTCATATGAGTGAAGTCATATGATTTTTGTCTTTCTCTAATTTCACTTAGCATAATACCCTCCAGTTCATCCATATAGTTGCAAATGGCAAGATTTCATTCTTTTTTTTTTTAATTTTTTTTTTCAACGTTTATTTATTTTTGGATCAGAGAGAGACAGAGCATGAACGGGGGAGGGGCAGAGAGAGAGGGAGACACAGAATCGGAAACAGGCTCCAGGCTCTGAGCCATCAGTCCAGAGCCTGACGCTGGGCTCGAACTCACGGACCGCGAGATCGTGACCTGGCTGAAGTCGGACGCTTAACCGACTGCGCCACCCAGGCGCCCCGATTTCATTCTTTTTGATTGCTGAGTAATACTCCATTGTATATATATACCCCATCTTTATCCATTCATCCATCGATTGACATTTGGGCTCTTTCCATACTTCGGCTATTGATAGTGCTGCTATAAACATGGGGGTGTATGTGTCCCTTTGAAACAGTATACCTGTGTCCCGTGAATAAGTGCCTAGTAGTGCAATTGCTGGGTCATAACGTAGTTCTATTTTTAGTTTTTTGAGGAACCTCCATACTGTTTTGCAGAGTGGCTGCACCAGTTTGCATTCACACCAGCAGTATAAGAGATCCTGTTTCTCCATATCTCGCCAACATCTGTTGTTGCCTGAGTTGTTAATGTTAGCCATTCTGACAGGTGTGAGGTGGTATCTCATTGTGGTTTTGATTTGTATTTCCCTGATGATGAGTGATGTTGAGCATTTTTTCACGTGTCTGTTGGCCATCTGGACGTCTTCTTTGGAGAAGTGTCTATTCATGTCTTTTGCCCATTTCTTCACTGGATTATTTTTTTGGGGGGGTGTTGAGTTTGATAAGTTCTTTATAGATTTTGGATACTAACCCTTTATCTGATATATCATTTGCAAATATCTTCTCCCATTCCGTCAGTTGCCTTTTAGTTTTGCTGATTGTTTCCATTGCTGTGCAGAAGCTTTTTATTTTGATGTAAGAAGTTGCTGTGGGCACGATCAAAGAGGTTTTTGCCTGCTTTCTCCTCGAGGATTTTGATGGATTCCTGTCTTACATTGAGGTCTTTCATCCATTTTGAATTTATTTTTGTGTATGGTGTAAGAAAGTGGTCCAGGTTCATTCTTCTGCATGTCACTGTCTAGTTTTCCCAGCACCACTTGCTGAAGAGACTGTCTTTATTCCATTGGATATTCTTTCCTGCTCTCAGAGATTAGTTGGCCATACGTTTGTGGGTCCATTTCTGGTTCTCTATTCTGTTCCATTGATATGTCTGTTCTTGTACCAGAACCATACTGTCTTGATGATTACAGCTTTGTAGTATAGCTTGAAGTCTGGGATTGTGATGCCTCCTGCTTTGGTTTTCTTTTTCAAGATCGCTTTGGCTATTCAGGGTGTTTCCTGGTTCCATACAGATTTTAGGATTATTTGTTCTAGCTTTGTGAAGAATGATGGTGTTATTTTGATAGGATTGCTTTGAATATGTAGGTTGCTTTGGGTACTATAGACATTTTAACAATATTTGTTCTTCCTATCCAGGAGCATGAAATCTTTTTCCATTTTTTTGTGTCTTCAATTTCTTTCATAAGCTTTCTATAGTTTTCAGTGTATAGATTTTTCACCTCTTTGGTTAGATTTATTCCTAGGTATTTTAAGGTTTTTGGTGCAACTGTAAATGGGATCGATTTCTTGATTTCTCTTTCTGTCGCTTCATTGTTGGTAGAACAATGATTTTTTTTAATGAGAGAAAAATGAATAAAAATTTTATAAATGGGTCAGGTTCAACTAAGGAAAAAAAAAGCATGTGTTCTGGTATTTTGGAGAGAGGAACTTTTTCAGCTTCTTGGAAAGGTACAGAAGACCTTTTGCTCACTGTTCCTCATCCATTATGCTTCCCTCTATTAAAAATATAAATATGGTATGATGGCTTTAATATTGATCAACTCTAAGCATACATCTATTGATACCTAGGGAGAAATTGACTCACAGCGTTTCCAATGATGTGGTTAGAAAATGCTTTGGATTGTCACTGGGGTCAGGCCCGAAACAGCCAAGAAATCCAAATGTTTTCCCTCTATCCCGCACTCGCTTTCTGACTGAGTCTAATGGGAGCTGCTTGGGCTCATCCCAGGTAACTGCAGGTTCTCAGAAACCAGATTAGGTGGGAAAGCCTTCACAGACTGGGACTTACGACGTGATAAAATCTATGACCAGTGAATTGGAGACTCCTTCAGGTCCAGTGGAGAACATGAAAGCCAGAGAGGAAATGAGGAAACACAGCTGGAAGTACTAAGAGGATATGACACAGAGGGGTTGAAATGGTTTTGGGGATAAGCGATTTTCTAGGAGAATAACACAATTGAGAGAATCAGGAGGGAAAAGTAATTAGGGGGTGGGCTTTTAAAATTGTGTGAGTGTATGTTCTCTCTGTTGATACCCTGTGGCATTTTTGGAGAATGGTACTGACTCCTAAAGGTGACTGGTCGGTGAGGATGTGGAAAGGAAATAGAAAAGAATGTTTACGCATCTGTAAGGTGTCATACTCAGTTCCCCAGATAAATCTGTAGAAAGACTTGATTTTTTGCCCTAAATGAGCTTTCTGATGCCGTATGAGGGAGCTACAGCTAATCTTCCATTTATAAGTAGGGAAAACTGAACTTCAAAGAAGTTAAATATCTTATATGAAGACATTCATATAGGAAGAGAGAACTAGACTTTCCAAACATCTGACTACAAGAGCAGACCAGAGGCAGGTGTTTGCATTAATTAGTTGCTTCTCCTGTCTTCCACACAAGGACTCCTCAAAACATGTTACATTTTTCCTCTCTGAAAGACATTACTAGCTGTGGTGGGGAAAGATGCAGAGAATGGCATCCATCGCTTGGGCTTAGTAGTGCTGTGGGGTGGAAACTGTTTCAATGTTGCTATTCTATGTGGCTTTGAGCAAACGTCTTTTCATACCCCCAGGTGCTCTCATTCTAGTAAGAGATAGTAACTCATAACCCCCTCTATCTTTTATTTTATTTTATTTTATTTTATTTTATTTTATTTTATTTTATTTTATTTTATTTTATTTTATTTTATTTTATCTTATTTTATCTTATTTTATCTTATTTTATCTTATTGTTTTATTTTATATCCAAATTAGCATATAGTGCAACAATGATTTCAGGAGTAGATTCCTTAGTGCCCCTTACCCATTTAGCCCATCCCCCCTCCCACAACCCCTCCAGTAACCCTCAGTTCTCCATATTTATGGGTCTCTTCTGTTTGTCCCCCTCCCTGTTTTTATATTATTTTTGTTTCCCTTCCCTTATTTCATCTGTTTTATCTCTTAAAGTCCTCATATGAGTGAAGTCATATGATTTTTGTCTTTCTCTGACTAATTTCACTTAGCATGATACCCTCCAGTTCCATCCACATAGTTGCAAATGGCAAGATTTCATTCTTTTTGATTGCTGAGTAATACTCCATTGTATATATACATGCCACATCTTCTATACCCATTCATCCATAGATGGACATTTGGGCTCTTTCCATACTTTGGCTATTGTTGATAGTGCTGCTATAAACATGGGGGTGAACCCCCCTCTATCTGTAAGGCTGTTTCAAGAATTGGGAATGTTCTCATCTTAATGTGGGATCATCATCAAAAGGAAGGTTTTTTATTTATTTTTCACTCTGTTATCGTGTTGACACTGGTCTATGATCATCAGGTAATCAAAGGCTATAGAAACTTGACAGAAGTGTAGTTGATGTGACACAAATTAATAGGAACAAAAATACAGAATACTTTAGGCACTAAAGAGGACTTTTTGATTGAATTGTATGATTAATAAATACACCCAAATGACTAAGCTCATATAAATTTGAAATCTTATCATCATGCACTGCATAGCTACAATATGTATCAAATCCAGAGTAGCAGTCTGGTCACTGTAACTATATAATAGAATAAGGAATCTTATAACTCCTTTATTGCTGTTCAATTTATTATTAGTCACTGTCTCCAATCGAGACCCTAATTTTAATTAGTTTTACCTGTGGCTAAGTATTGACATGAGACCAGTACATGCACCACTACTCCTAAAATCACATAAAAAAAATTCACTGCGGTCCTGGATACATGAACCTCATTCATTAGTTAAGAACCTATAGACTATGTTAATCCATCCAGTTCACAGATTGGAAGTTGGAGCCCAGAGATAAAACATAAAACAGTGATTTTTCCATAAAACACTAAGCACATAACCACAGGATTCAGAATTTAAACTGAGTTTGAGTGCAATAATTTTCAGCTTCACTTTGCCTATTTTCTTAGCTATAAGATTTTATTTTATTTTTTAGCATGTTTCCATTCCCTGGAAATAATTTCTTGTAGCTAAAAACGTCTAGGAAACAGTACTATATTTAGGTTTTCAAGAACACATAAATGATAATCAATTATAGAATTTTTAACAGGTAATCCAAGCTGTCTGTTAAAATCTGAACATTCACCAGAGTAGTTGCCTAAGCAGTCACACTTTTGCATCCTGGATGGATGAGGCTCGGTGTGGAATTTTATAGCAGTGGCCCTCCATATGAATGTAGTCAATGCATGGCTGGCACTTAAGTAGGAATCACTTTGGAGATATTCTTGTTTAGTGGCTTTCTGTCAGGGCTGACGACCAGCATGGCTTGGAGATGTCTCTCCAAGTACAAATGCTTGAGTCCCACCCATGAAGTTTCTGACTGACTAGATCTGAATGGGCTTGAGTGTATGTCCTTGGAGACTCTCACCAAATAAACTTTTTGAACAGACCTGACTGAAGAACAATCTGGGAATACACACATCCCTATTTTCCATTCTGCAAGTAGCAAAATTGAAGACATAGCAAAAGGGAAACCAAGAAAGTGTATTTTCAAAATTCAGAGTTTACTTTGTTGCTCAAGGAATGCCAGAATGGGAACTGTAATTATCACATGACACTTGATGTTCTGGTTGCTTATCATCATGTAGGGGTATAGAAAAAAAGCATAGGATCCTATGTGTTCCCAAACAGTGTAAATGAGATTTTAGCATATGTCTACAGATATGCATAGAGAGCCTACGTACTTTGTCCTGATGACTCTGCTATATTCTTCTCTGGTTTTTCCTCCCTGGCAAGCTAAGGGTGATGCGGGGCGATAAAGAGGCCTCAGGGGGTCCTCTGGTCCAGGTGTGAGCAGGGAGCAGGTAAGAAACCAATGGGGAGCTAAGGCCTGAGAGCTGGATGACATGGCCTCCAGAAAAGAGTGACCATCCAGAGCATGACTTTCATGGGGCAAGCAGAGGCAGCCTGCCACACTAGCAGCAAGAGGTCATTCCTCATGGTCAGCAGCAGAGAAACCAGTACAATCAAGAAGTGGAATGAAGAGAACTTTCTTGGTGGAAGGAACAAAGGAGAAGGGAGTCTCTCTTCATCCATGCCAGCACTGGAAATTGCTATCAGATAATTGAGCCTGCATGAATTGCACTGAGAGCCAGAGATAAATAAGAAAAAAAATCTACTTTTAAGGGATCACATTCTACTTTGATAAGTGTGTGCAATGAACAGTAATAGGGGTTAATTCACAGGAGATTTTTGGCGAAGCTATTCAAGGTAGGCCATGCCTGAGTATCCTTGCAAAGGACATTTTGTGGTTTACCACACAGACATGGTGAGCACAGTGAGGGCATTCTTGGCAGAGGAAAAGCATGTGCACACTACAGAGCAGTGGAAACATGTTAAGGGAGCTACAAGCCCGTGCTTGTGCTTGAAGCTGAAGCACAGACACAACTGTTGAAAGATGGAGAGGTAGGTGACGTCTCGTGAAACACCCTAAATGCCATGAGGCCGTTCCCTCTGCTTCCTGTAGACCACTGACTGGCAAGAATGTGATGTATATTGTATTTTTCCAAGAGGATAGAGCTACTTTGGGAAATAGTAAGCTCCCATGGTTGTCAGCATTCAGGGTATTTGAGCATTGAACTAGAATTTAGACTACATGGTATTAAAGATCTTTTTCCAGCTATAAGGTATTCTGTAGTATCTATTTAGGTATTGTGACTTTGTAAAACAGGCATAGCTCTTGTGAATGAAAAAGAAGAAATAGAAATAAATAGAAGAAATAGTTACAGGAATAGTGGAAGATACTGGAATGGATAGTAAGTGCAGGTAGTGGGAGAGAAACATAGTCCAGAGCATTTTATCTTACCTGGATATTCAAAAATCTGGGAACTGTTTTCTCATCCATTCTCACTCCTCTCTGATCCAAGATCAGATAGCCATCTAGGATGTCTCCATAGTGTGGTCTGGGTGATTTAAAAAAAAAAAAAAGTTTTACCCATTTATTTATTTTTGAGAGACAGAGCATGAGTGGGGGAAGGTCAGAGAGAGAAGGAGACACAGAATCTGAGCAGGCTCCAGGCTCCAAGCAAGCGTTCAGCACAGAGCCCGATGCGGGGCTCGAACCCACGAACCATGAGATCATAACCTGAGCTGAAGTTGGATACTTAACTGACTGAGCCACCCTGGTGCCCCTGGGTGATTTTAATAAAGAGACAACAAGATGATGCCATCTCTCTACCCTCAATCTTTTAATTGTTTCCTATCATTCTTAAAACTATGTTACATGGTGTTACATGGGCTGCAAACACTTTTATGATGTCTGCTCCGCCCCCCCCCCCCCCCAGTCTTGTTGGAAACCAGATTCCTCTACATTGGAGTGTCTCAGCGTTGTCACTATTGGCATCTTGGGCTGGCTAATTCTTTGGGGGCTGTCCTGAGCATCCTAGGATATTTAGCAGTCCCTGGTCTCTGCCTACTAGCCAGTACTCACCCTCCAGTTATGTCCACCAAACATTTCTCTAGATTTCCAAATGTCCCTTAGAACTTCCTTCTCTGTGGAGAAATAGGATCTACTTACATAAATGGCTTAGAAAAAAACGGGACAGAAAGCTGCCACCATGGGTCGAAAGTGCCCTAGGTTAGCTAGCAAGATATTGTAATGGAATCACTAGTAACTTGTTATATCACCTGTAGGAAATTACTTTCCATCTGACACCAATATACTATTGTACTTTGATCACAAATGCCACTTGCCCCCAGACCCTTTGCTTCTTACACACACAAGTTAATGATTACTGTTTGATTGCTTTCTCTGCATTCATCATGTGTGTAAGGTCTTGTTTTCTTCACATTTACCACGTGGGTAAGACCTTGAGAGCTCAATAAATACGGAGACAAAGCCCGTGTTAAGGGCTCTTGTCTCCTCCCACACATTAGCCTGTCTCATATTCAATTCTACATCCACTCTCTTGCTGGACAAGACAGAACTCCAGACTCCTGGTCTGTGACAGTTCTCCAGATACCATGTTTATTCAAATGAACCATGCTTCCTGCCATCATGAAACATCAGAATTCTCCACCTCATTTCTCTGAAATAATCTCTATCTCTCCACCTCCAAACATTGATGTCTAATGGTTTCTCATATCACTTTTTTCATGGAGCCTGTAGTGATCCACCAATCACAGTGCTGCAATAACAGCATTTCTTTTGGCTGTATGTTCATCACTGGGATTATTGGAATAATTCCTGACTCTTCCTCCAGCCAGTGTACTTCATAAGGACAGGGACCTGGTTTATTTTTACCCATTATTTTATCCTCAGTACCTAGACTAAAGGCCGGCATGTGAGAGAAACTCAGTAGACCCTTATTCAATGCATAAATGAAAAGTGAACAAAAATTATCGTCTTCAGGAAAATGAAATTAGATTTATAGCCTAACAATTATTTGCTAAGCACTGATTTTGCATTAGGCAGTATGCTGAGTCCTGAAAGCTGAAGAATAATATACAGCTTTTGCCCTAAGAAGCATAGCCTTACAGAAGAAATCAATTTGAAGGTAGAAAGTAATGATAGAGCATTCTAAGTGATCAAGTGGAGGTCTGAACAACCTGAAGCTGGGCATATACAGAGGAAGAATTCCAAGGTCTGCCTAGGAGAATTAGAAAAGATTTCACAAAGAAGATAATTCTTGAGCTCAGACTAAAGGACTAGATAGAGGGGTGCCTGGGTGGTTGGTTGGTTAAGGATCCAACTCTTTATTTCAGCTCAGTTCATTATCTCTTGGTTTGTGGGATCGAGCCCCATGTCAGGCTTTGCACTGACAGTGAGGAGTCTGCTTGGGATTCTCTCTCCCTCTCTCTCTGTCCCTCACCCACACGCATGCACTTGCGCTCCTCTCTCAAACATTTAAAATGAATGAATGAATGAATGGTTAGCTAGAAATTTCCAGATGAACAAGACTGATGGAATAGAGAGGTATTGCAGCTGGTATGATGGGTAGGAAATCAGTCTTAAACAATGCTGCAGGTGTGCAGCAATCCAGCCAGCTCAAAATCTCCACATAATTCTGGGAAATGAGTTGGAAGACATAAGCGGAGATCGAGCAGGAGAACTTCTGGTGCCAGGCTCAGAAATTTGGACTTTGTCCTGAAGACCATGGGAGATCACAGAAGAATGGCAAGCGATGGTGTGAGTCAGATATACGATTTCAGAATGATCACCTGAATGTTTGCCCAGTAGATACAGAAGAATACAACTTCGCAATTCAGGGTCTCACTGAAAATCAAAAAAATTTTTTTTAATTAACAACAGCAGAAAACCTGAGTTGTTGTGGATCTGGCTTATAGTAACTTGTCAACAAAGAAAAGCAGAAGGCAAACCCAGTATGAGGTCCAAAATGCAGAGACCCTCTTACCAAAGGGCTTAGTGCAATCAGAGTCTTCTCGTTTGTGAACACCCACATTTATTGTTCATGGCAAAATACATACCGGAAGACATAGGGATTGGGAGGCCAGCCTCAGGCTTTGCGGGAAAGAGATGAACATAGGCATTTTCTGGACACTGTGGCATTCTGAAACCTGATGATTGACTGTTTGTTTTCCCATTGTCTGCATTTCTGCCTAGTCCTCCAACATGAATAATTGTCAGGGTTTTGCTAGGCCGAAGTATATTCCAGGGAAATCGGATCTGCAATTTTGCAGAATTTCACAATGCCTTGTGCAGTTCTGTGTCAAATTGTTTGTTTAAATCTAGTTTATTTTACCTTTTGGTCCTGGACGTACTATGAGCTGAAATATTTATATCACTGCCTCTTAGGAGTTGTGCATTTCCTTTGTTCTGTGAAAAAAATGTGCTGACCTGCTCTCTGTATATGAGTAATTGTTTTTATTTTAATTACTTGAGTGCCTGTGGAAGTAGATTGGAGTATGTGGCCTGTTCTCTCATTGGTCATTTCTTCTCTCCCTTTCACCCACAAAGTTCTTGCACTCATTAGCAAGTGTCCTTGGAGACCACTTGAAATTGGGATCTCCCGGCCAGATCTAGCCTTTAGAAAGGAGGTGTGTGGGAATCACAAGGATTAATAAATGTACTTTGCTGCCCAATACAGAATTCCTCTTCTCCCTGCCAGGCTCCAAGACACTGGAAAGAAAGGCCCGAGTACATTCTTGTCATTGTTCAGATCTTATTTCTGAAAACAAGTCCCCTTCCCCCCCAACATAAACATACACACATATTTCTTTATTACATATAGCATTCTGTTCTCAACTCACTGCTTGCTGACTTCATTCATTCGTTCATTCAACACAATTACTGAATTTTCATGGTGGACTAAGTAAGCAAAGCAGGAATGTCTGCACTCACAGGGTCTTCAGTCGGACATAGAAAGCAGACAGTTCAGCAGTCAATACCATCATGGAGGTGGCAGAGGGAATGCCATAAGAGGTGCCATATGGTTCTGATCTCATGGAAATGATGCCAGAAGTGATGTTCAGGGCGAGGAAAGAGGTAGCTAGAGAGAGCTAGCACCAGGAAGGAACAACGTTCCAGGTTGGTGTTGCAGTGTCATTTGGTGAAGAGGTCCAACTAGAGAGGTAAGGACAGAGCTGGAGCATGACGTACTTGTGTTCAGCATCAGCTCCATTTCTTGAGAGCACTTGGGTCTTGGGAAAGTTACTTAAGCTTTCTATGGCTGACTGTCATCATCCAGTCCATAGGGTGGATGCAGAGGTTGAATGAGGTAGAACATGTCAACGGGTTACACACGGCTGACACCCGGTAACTTGATAAACATTAAGTCATGTTATTTGCTGTATTAGTACCATGATTATCGTCATAATTATTATTAAATATTTTTATCTCATACTCACCCTGTCCTTATTATCTTTTCTACTCTGTTTTGTTGTTGTCATCCCCTTGAGTCAGGTGATTTGGGATCAACATTTTTCTGGAAGCTACCCAACCCTGGGTCCCCTCTCTACCCACATCCTCTCCTTCCCTCTCCATCTTTGTTCTTCTTTCCCTTACCCTTTCACTCCTGTGGTTGATACTCTAACACGGTTGGGCCGAACTGGACAAAGAATAATCTAAAATAATGGAGCCCTGAGTATTATTACTTCTATGACATGGCCATGTTTTGTTTTTTAGCTTTTTAATTATTATTATTTTTGATTTTTTTCATTTTTACATTTTTTTTTAGGGAGAGAGAGAGAGAGAGGGAGGGAGGGAATCCTACGCAGGCTCTGTGCTGAGTGTGGAGGGCTCGATATCACAACCTGGGATCATGACCTGAGTTGAAATCAAGAGTTGGGTGCTCAACCAACTGAGCCACTCAGGTGTTCTTCCATGCCAGAACCATGTTAATAACAAAGTCTATGCATAGCTTGCTTGGAATTTGTGTTAACATGTTCCACCGCTTATGACGATAAATGAATAGAGTATAAATTATGAGTAAAATAATATTTCTCACCTAGTGGTCAACATGAAGAGACTCTTCAACTCTGGTAATGTTTCTCAGTTTCTCCATATTTCCATATATACATCACCATACCTAACTTTAGGATTTATCTCCCATCTGAACTAGTGTCATATCATTGCCAATACTCTTTCTCTCTCTTTTTTATTTTGTACTTAAAAGAAAATATTAAATGTTTTTTTCAAAAGAGGGAGAGAGAGCATGTTGGGGAGAAGCAGACAGGGAGGGAGAGAGAGAGAATTCTTAGCAGGCTCCATGCTGTCACTGCAGAGCCTGATGTGGGACTTGATCTCATGAACCATGATATCACGACCTAAGCCAAAATCAAGAGTTGAATGCTTAACCAAGTGAGCCATCCAGGCACCCCCCCACTCTCTTTCCAAATTTGCCTGTTCTGGTTCCAATCCAGCTTCCACTGAGATATCAGAATGTTCTTCCTATAAGACCACTAATTACATTATATCCATGTTTGAAAACCTTCAAAGATGCCCTAATGCGTCTTAGATGTTTTCTAAATAATGAGTCTATCAGGACACCTTTCTGTCTTTTTTTTTTTTTTTTTTAACCTTTGAACACAGTATTTTTATTTTATTTAAATTGAAGTTAACATATGGTGTAATAATTATTATAAGAATAGAATTTAGTGATTCATTACTGTCAGGACACCTTTCATTTCAAGGAACAATAAGAAACTCCTATCACATTAAAGGTAACAATATATTGCTTTACCTACCTGAAAAATCCAGAGATAATTTGAGCTTTGGCTCCACTTTGATAGGGACTTCAGTTTTGTTTCTCTATTACTTTCTTGGTTTCTTTCCAAAGGTCAGTCTTCCTCTCTAGCTGGCTTTCAGGCTGGCAAACCATTTAACGAGCAGTCAGAGGTATCATACCTTCACATTATACCATCTAGATAGATACACAGATACATAACAAGTCAAGGACTTCTTCCAATGACTCCATTTGGAGCTGTGGACCCACCTCTGAAGCAATCACTGAATCTGTAGAGATGTCATGAGCTGATTGTCTTAGATTTGGTGCTACCTCTGAGTTGAACCCTATGGGAAAGTATATCGTTTGTTAGTTTAGAAAACCCCTGGAGTACAAGTGAAAGGGATCTTTCCAGCCAAACAACATGAATGCTTTGCGAGACCTGTGATAGATGCCGGAAAGGAGGCAACCATGTCCCCCACCTAAGGATGTCCTCCAAGGTTTGTCATGTTCGCACTCCAACCTATGACTCTGGTTTCCCATCATTCATCTCCCTTTTTATATTACTCCTGTCAGACTGAATTAACTGTGCAAAGTTCCCATTTCTGTGCTTTTGCTCTGGATTGACTTTCTGTGTGGAATCACCAAGCTCCCGCCTCTGCTCTGTCTTCCATTCTGCCCCTCTGAGTTACAGAAAACCCTTCCTGTCCTGTGAGACCCACTTCACATGCTGCCTCCTCATGAGTCCTTCCCACCTCTTCCCACCTCTTTCTTCAGCCAAAGGTGAGTGAAAAACACTGAGGTTGCAACCCTCCAATTTGGATTTGCCTTCTGGAGCTACCCCTTTACTCAGGGAATGCTTAGACTATCCTGCTTGCTTTGTCTCTCTCTCCTCTTAGGCAGGGACCTGATTTCTCTTTCATGTTTTGTCAAGACAGTAACAGCTTTGTTTTGGAAGTTTTCTCTATATGCCAATGATGCCATCTCCTATTTAAATACCTAAATCACGGCTGTGTTAGATTTTTGAGCTGTTTGAGCTTGGATTTTGGAAAACCTGGAGGGCTATTTATTTTGTCAAAGGAATATTCAAAGAATTATAATCTAATAACCTAGAAATTATTACTTAAGTGAATAAAAACAAAGGAAGGCAACATGTGAAAGTTATGATTTTCTGTAGTCCTTACCCTGAAATATCAGTATATATTTTTCTTTCCTTTGCAAGTAAGGATCATTCTGCAGAACACTTTTATTTCTGAGAAGTCATTTGTAAATCAGATGTCATATTCTCCTTTACATGCATTTTAATCAGAGAGGTAAATTGTATGAGTTTCTTTGAGTTTTTAGTGGCCTCTAATATCTCAGATCCATGTCAAGTTGTTAACAAGCTGCAGATACATATTTAACCATATCTTTTAAAGGTATATTTTAATGAAGCAAAAATACTTTGGATTGTATGGGTACTAATTATTGACTTAGAACTTTTTATTTATTTTTTTTTTAATTTTTTTTCAACGTTTATTTATTTTTGGGACAGAGAGAGACAGAGCATGAACGGGGGAGGGGCAGAGAGAGAGGGAGACACAGAATCGGAAACAGGCTCCAGGCTCTGAGCCATCAGCCCAGAGCCTGACGCGGGGCTCGAACTCACGGACCGCGAGATCGTGACCTGGCTGAAGTCGGACGCTTAACCGACTGCGCCACCCAGGCGCCCCGACTTAGAACTTTTTAAACGTCAATCTTTGGCTGTGGTGAGTTTTTGTCAGTGTTGTACACATGTATTCTAATTTCCTTTCAGGGTAAAGGCATAAATAAACATTGATATGAAGGTATTAGGAGGCAAAACTATGGTGCAAAATGTCAACTCCAATGGTGAAGTAAGACATTTAAGGAACTCGTATGATTGTCTTTTATGTCAGTTCCAAACATGAGGGATTAAAGGCTGTGAACATTTTAAATCAGGCTTTCAAAGACGTAAGAATGTATATGACTTTTAATATCTTTTTTTGTGGACTATGCTGGTTTTAGGCATTATCAATTTTACCAGCATACCTGAGAAGCAAGCAAAGTATAAAATCTGATTCATGGGCATCCTTCCAACATTGGGTTAAGAATGCAAGAACTGGATGGGGAAAAAGCACTCCGTCAATGATGAAGACTGGTTGGAAGGACATAGGAATCCATTGGAACAAATTCCCAATCTAGAAATGATCTAGGATGAGCCAAACAACAAATTAGAAAATTATAGCATTGAGTTAAAAACCACAAAATAAAATAAATATCCATAAGTCTACACTGATAGAATAAATGAACAAGTGAATGAATGAGTAAATAAATGGAGTGACAAAGTCACTCTTCCTTAGAGTAGACTATATTAGTTCTATTGTTACTGTAACAATTTGCCACAAATTTAGTGGATTGGAAGGACGCAGATTTATTTTAAAATTAAAAAACAATTACAAAACTCGAGGTCAGAAGAAGGTTGTGTTGGCAGGAGTGACCCCTTTCTAGAGGCTCTATGGGAGAATCCATTTCTTCCCTTTTCCAGCTTCTTCAGACTTCCTATATTCCTAGGCTCATGGCTTGCCACAATGCCATCATTAAAGCCAGGGATGACCGATCTGTCTCATGCCACATCACTCTGACATTCACTCTTTTCTATCCTTCATCCCAATTTAAAGCATCTTCATGATTACGTTGGGCCACCTAGATCACTCAGGACAGTCTTCTTGTTTTAAGGTCAGCTGATTAGTAACCATAATTCCATCTGCAATTCTATTTCTTCCTTACCATGAAATATTATATACTCACAGGCTCTAGGGTTTAGTATGAAACCTCTTTGGGGGAGGTCATTATTCTGTATATATTATATATATACTTAATAAACGTAAAAGGAATGATGCAGATAGAAAATTACCATTTGGTGTAGAGTAATATTGCATGCATCAGTTAATACTATAGTTAGGGATGATGAGAAATAGGATATTTGAGTATCTTCAAACTATCTTCCCATGATATTTACTAATTACAAATGGAGTAACTTTTCATGCATAAACATGACAGATGCCATCATAATCAAATAATTAGTGAGCTATGGGACAGCTTAGAATAACTGAATATGTGGATAATTGGAGTCTCCAAAGGAAATGAAAGATAACAGAAGAAAGCATTTGAAGAAATAATGACTAAAAACTATATTTGATGAAAACTATAAACCCACATATCTGGAAACCACAACTGCCTCTCAAGCAGCAGACACATGAAGAAAAGTATACTAGGCCTATCATGATCAAATTTCTTAAACTCATGTTAAAAAAAAAATGTTAAGAGCTGACAGAAAAAAAAACACATGTGCATAAGGTCAAAGGTAAGAATGATGCTGATGAATCAGCAGGAAAAATGAAACTCTGAGCCCAACAAGGCAACATTATTAAAGTATTGCGTTAAAAAAAAAAACAAGGCCAAAATTTAATCTTGCATTTTATAACCAGCAAAAAAAAAAAAAAAAAATTTTTTTTTTTTTTTTTTTTTTTTTAAGAATTAAAGCGAAATGGGGCACCTGGGTGGCTCAGTAGGTTAAGCATCTCACTCTTGATTTCAGCTCAAGTCATGATCTCCCTGTTGATGAGTTTAAGCCCCACATCAGGCTCTGTGCGGACAGTACTGGAGCCTGCTTGGGACCTCTCTCTGTCTCTCTCTTTGCCCAACCTCTGCTGGTGTACGCATGTGCACACTCTCATAATCAACTTTAAAAAAGAAAGCAAAATAAAGAATTTTTTTAGACAAAAAGAAAGCTGGAAGAACTCCTATCTAGCCAACTATCTCTAGAAGGAATGATTTTAAAAAGTCTCTGGGACATCTGGGTAGCTCAGCTGGTTAGGCATCCGACTTCAGCGCAGGTCATGATCTCACAGTTTGTGGGTTCGAGCCCCACATTGGGCTGTGTGCTGACAGTTGGGAGCCTGGACCCTGCTTGGGATTCTGTGTCTCTCTCTCCTTCTGCCCCTCCCCTGCTTGTGCTCTGTCTCTGTTTCTCAAAAATAAACATTGGAAAAGAAAATTTTTTTTTTAAATCCTTGAAGCAGACAGAAAATAATACCAGAGGAAAATTTGCCTCTAAAGAAGAAATGGCTAACATGACAAACAGTAAAACTATCATTGGAGATTATATGTACAAATACACACACACAGAGGAGATTATATATATATATATATATTTATCCTATTTTATTAAAGTTCATTACAAGATAATAACTGAATTTGTTTCTCATCAAGAGGGAGTAATAGGGATCATATTGACCTTACCCCACTGAAACCAAAAAGCAAACCAAATGTATGCACCAGGGGTTTTGAAGAGTTCACGTAATGGTAGACAGCGGTCCTTCAGGGGCAGGAACCAAGATGGAGCCTGCAGTTGTCAGACCGCACCACCTTGAGAGAGTTTCCAGGCCTGGCAGCAGGAAAATGGAGCACAGTCTGAGCCAAAACAACTCCTGCAGCTGAAGAGCAGGAGCCGAGACTCTCAGAAGGGCCAACGTGGCTAGAATCCCTGGTACAGGGTAAGAGAGGAGAGTTAGCTACACAGAGAGAACACTCTAAACATATGCCGAGGGCGCCTCTTGGGTTTTTAGTTCATTGTTGTTAAGATGTTCATTTTTCCAAAATTGATCTACAGATTCAGTGCAATCACCATGAAAACCTTAGGAAGGACATTTGTGGAAATGCACGATCTGCTTCTAAAATTCTAATGGCAGGAAGACCCAGGGTAGTCAAAAAAGAAACAAACAAAAATTTTTGAAAAAAGAATATGAAGGAAACCCTATATTAAGACCTATATTACACTGGCATGTTTTCAGAATGCAAATGTTGCTGATGCTTTGCCTCAGAGCTTGCTTTTTGTGTGTTCATGTGAGCCAGAGACGTGGAGACATCTGTTTCTCTTCAGGGCCCTCCTCAGTAGCAGTTTTCTGCCCCAAAGTTATGCTCCACATTTCCAAATGCGTATAACCTTGTTCTCCAACTGGCTGTCTTCAAACTGTTCTCTTTCTTTTCTTTTCTTTTCTTTTCTTTTCTTTTCTTTTCTTTTCTTTTCTTTTCTTTTCTTTCTTTTCTTTCTCTTTTTCCCATTCAGAAAAATGCCAAAAAAAAAAAAAATTACAGATACCTTCAGTGTTAGGCAAATAGATCTATTGGAATAATTGCAGATAATAGTTATTTAGAAAGTTTGTCATTTCTTAGAGCTGATAACAATTCAGATGTCTAAGGGTCATGGCTTCTGGAATCTGGCAAGTCTTCCATTAAACTTAATTCTCACATTGTAGCTCAAGATTTCATTAATGATATCCTGTAAATAACTGGAAAGGTGACATTGCTGATTTTTTTAAAACTTTTATGTTACAGTGATAATATGATTCATTTGTATTTCTTTGATCGTTTCTTCTCTCTTTGAATTATCATTTAAGCATATCCTTGGTTCTATACATTACCATAATTCAAATTTAGCCCAATAATGGACACCAACAGAATCTCTAAAATAATCTTGTTGGACACAAGATTAACTTAGTCCAGTTCCACAGATATTTTTTAAGCCTTACTCTAGTTTTGGCCCTAAGTTACAAACATAAATAGTCTCTCTCCACAAAAAAGGAACAGAATGACAAGAAAATGTAAATGTTAATTTTCATCGCAGTTTCTCCAGATGTATCTTCATATTGCCTTCAATTTCAGAAGGTAATTGTGAGAACTGAAAAGAAATGATGTACGAATGCATCCTCTTTTCTGGGATGAAAGCTGTGTGGTGCGGGTTAAAGAAAATGGCTTCAGAGATGACAATTCTGGGTTTCAATCTTAGCCCTACACTTCCTTACTGTGAAACTTTGCTAATCCTCTTATACTTTCTTGGCTTCTACTCTTACATCTCTAAGATGAGGATAATTAAACATCTCTCATGGGGTTGTTACAAAGGTAAGATGAAATAATCGATACGAAAAACTCCAATCCAGGACAGGACAACCTAGTCACTGTTCAACAAATTCCCTTTCCCTAGAATGGAACAAGAGACTGTCTGAGAGGCTGCTGATCATCAACAGAAGAGAGAAGCCTGTCAGAAGTAGAACATAACAATTTATAAATTTCTTATTTCACAACAAGCTCTAGGACATCCATCGTCCGTGGAAATAAACAAACTCTGAGTCTGGGGCCTGTTCCCAGCTGCGGAGTCCAATGCAAATGCACCTGAATGAGTAACGTGTGCTGCGGATGACTCACCAACCCCTGACTGCAATCTGGGTCCATCTGCCGAGCAGGGCTGGCTACCCCACCCAAAAGAGGCTCACAAGGACCTCGTCTCTTGGGAAGAGGGAACCCTGCTTACTCTTAGGTGTGTTAGGCAAAGCCCTTGTTCTGATTATTGAGGAGGCTGTTAAAGAAGCAGACAAGTTTCTCCATGCATCTTTCAACCTCATCAAGTTCTTAATTCCTCTTTTAGAAAAAGTAACTGACTCCAGGAAGGAGAGGCATGACTTTCCCAAGGTTTCACAGACAGACCTCGGGACACCTTTTTCTTTAAGACTCATTTCTTTAACATTTCTTTCTGACACATTTCTACTTTGTAATGTGCTGCTCAGTAAGTCATTTGAAGTCTTTTTTTCTTTTTTTTTTTTTTTTTCCCTTGGGAGTTAGAGGATAGTGTCCCCCCACCACCCCCCCTTGGGAGTTATAGGATAGGATTGGAATGAAAAAGATGGTAAGTATGCCCCAGATCCCTCCAAGACTCACCCAATATCCTCACATGCTGAGAATTTTTCTGGATTCTTGTACACATCCAGTCTGATGCTTGGTTGCTAAAACCACTTGTGGCTTTCTTGACTCCATCCACTCTGATCTTTTGAATCCTCCTTTGCAAGAATTCAGTTAGACAATGATGCTAATACATACTTTCATCCACTCCCTCAGTCTTAGCGGATAAGGCTGATCAGTTGTGGCCCTTATTCTCCCTGAGTTGGGAAGTTACCTAAAATATTGTCTTAATACAATCCTCCCAGAAGCTGACACATGTGGGAAACATTTCCAAAGCTACTCACTGTGCCATCACAAAGAGAGATGCACTTCCCTTAGACAGTGTTCTCTTTCAAAGCAAAGTCAGACACACATGCAATGTAATTTTAAGATAACGATGCCTCCAGGGCTTTGGCGTGTAGTAGGTACTCAACAATTATTTACTGAAAGAAAGACAAACAACTGAGTGAATGTGGTGAGTGTTAGATCAGTTTTATCAAATAGCAATTACTCTTCTAGAATATCTCAGACATAGAAGGGACATTACTGACCAAATGGAACATCAGCAATTCAGAGAGCGAGAGAGAGGGAACGACTGGACAAAGTTTTTGCTTGGTGAGTGTGATGAAAGCAAGATGATACATGGAGTTCCTTTCAGTAGAAGGAAAATTAAAACATCAGACATCAAGTGGGGTGGGAATCCTACAAAATTTCTCTCTACCTACTGGCCCATAAACCCAGCATGCTTTATATGGATTTGTAATAGTGAATGACCCCTAGAAAAGTCTCTAAAATGAGTGTGTATGAGTGCACACAACACACACACACACACACACACACACACACACACACACACACTTTGGGTTTTGCACATCTGTTTTCTCCATAATTAAGAAAACAGTGGGAAAAGAAATTGTCTACTATGTTCTATTCCTGTTTGTAAGCCTTTGAAATATATATGTTTATTACATCATAATGTGCTTAAAGAAAAGTTTTGGCTTGTTATGGCGGTTAGTGGAATTGGCTGCTTCTCTCACATTGAGGTGAATACAGAAATGGTGTCCCAAAAAAAGAACGTGGAAGGAAATAGGATTTGTGGAAAATGCTGCTACTCTTTCTTTAATACAGTGGTACTTATTCTCATGTGTGGTCAAAAGCCAGTGACTCATCTTTATAACAAAACTCCCTAAGGAATCCCAGCTGACTCAAAGGTACACAGGAGACCTATGGGAGTAACAGTCTGGTTTTCCCATCAGCCAGCCTCTCCACAAATGGTTATACTGTTTTGTTCTGTTGTTTTTTAAATTAATTCTGCTTAGAGAATTTTATCATGGAGTTTTAAAGAAGAGGAAGGAAAGTAATTTAGGTAGAGGACCAATGATAGAAATGAACGAGCAAGTTCTCATTTGAGTAGTTCAGAATAGGGAAGGGGAAGGAGCCATTGTTCTGGAAAGAGCACTTAGCTTTGGAAAGTTGGCAGCCTGGGTTCTAATCCAGGCTCAACTTATTCTTTTTTAGTAACTACTTCCTCTCCAAGGACCTCATTTTTTCCATCTGTAAAAATGAAGGGATTTTGTACAACCACTTTGGAACATTCTTTGGCAGTATCCCCTACAGTTGATTGTACGTATACCCTACGATCCAGCAATTCTACCTCTAAGTATATACCAGCAGAAATAATTGAATGAGTGCACTAAAAGATGCTCACAGCAGAGTTCGTAGCAGCCTGACTTGTAATAATAAAAACTTGGGATATCCCAAGTGTTCGTCAACTCTAAAATGTATTATAGTCCTACAACAGAATATTACGTAGCAATGAAAATGAATGTGCAAAACCATGAGTGAATTTCATAATGTTGAGAAAATGTTCCAGGCATAAAAGATTTTATACTGTAGGATACCACTTATGTACAGTTCAAAAATAGGCCAATTAGTTGACCGAGAAATGGTTTGGAATTAGATCTGGATTAGAATCTTGAATTTACAAATTAATGGCTGTGGGGCTTTGGGTAAGTTGTATTACCTCTCAAAGTCTCATATTCCCCATCCGGCACATAAAACACTTATCACAAGTTCTCTCATATAAAAAAATACATGGAAAATGGTAGTTGTTGTTATTGGTATGTTGTTCTAGGATTTAAAAGGAATTCCTAAATCTGTTGCTGTGGGTCTCTATTATGTCCACTGTCACACACATTTTGGTGGTTCTTTCTTCTGTCCCTCCTCTCATCCTCCTGGCTACTCATTTTTTCCCCTGTTTTATTCCTTCATCCCAGTGTTTCTGTCCTGGTTGCTTTTGATCTTTCTGTGGCTCTGCAAGCCTCCCACTCCCCCACCCCCAGATATAATTCCTTCCAAAGCTCTTCCAAGACTAAGGAAAGTGGCTGACATTTTATCTTTATAACTCATTCTGTCAATTGATCACTCTCTTCTTTTCCACGTGCATAGTCTTGGAAACCACAAGCCACACTAGTGTGTACTTGTTATAACTTCATGTGGATTGATCCCTGGGCTCAAGGCACAGATGTGTCAAAGCACAAATGTTTAATGGCATGTAAGGAAAGGTAATAGATCAATCCTAAGGCTCATTTGATATGTTCTACCTGGAGTGAAGCACTGTGAACTCTTCACTCTTCAATCAGTAGTCAATTTGCTGTCTCAACCACCCTTTCCCATCATGGTAGCCCAAATCCCCTAAATAAGGGTTTGTTGTTTCTCCCGCTGGTCATGGGCACTGTCCTGCATTTTCCATTCAGCAGGTTTTTTTTTTAAGTATAAATCAGGCTGCCATGTCTTCTTTATTGAAACCCCACCAATAAGAGCCCAATGGAACTGGAATTGGAATAAATCCTAACTCATCACTGTGACCTACTCTCCTCCCTCTTTGTTGCAATGGCCTTATTTATGTTTCTCACATACATTACACTTCTACCCAACTCAGAGACTGCACATGCCAACCCCTTTATGAGAAGAATTCTCGCTCTTAGTAATCATTCAAGTATCACCTGTCGAGAGAGGTTTTTCTGAAGACCAACCTAAAGTAACCTTACCTTGCCCCCAAATCACTACCACATCACCTTATAATATTTTCTTTATAGCCATTTTCACTAACTTCAATTATCTGCCTTTTTTGTTGTGTTTACATGCTTATTGGTGTGAATGTGGGAGCAAGGGTGTTAATGTGGTTTATAGATAATGCCAGTGGCATTGGTGATGCAGGGAGTAGTTAGTCGATAGTGGCCTTTCTATAGTCTGGGTTTCATTACTCCTGTTCATGGCTTGTTCAGTAACTCCATAATCCATCAGAAGAATTAATGTTAATAATAAAAGGAACCTGGCCTCAGATACCTTTCTCTCCTTATCTTTGATTCTGATATGGTCTCATTCACTGGGTCAAGATGTTTTTCAGGTTTGATGATTTGAGAATGAGAACTTTACCAGTTTCTCCCTCATTCTTTATAGACTTTAGTATGATCTGAGCAAATAATTATCTGAAAAGGAATAATAGTCTTATCGAATAGTCTTACAGAATATTAACGTGAGCATCAACAGCTGAGTTCCCCCTGATTAATTTCTCCTTTGCATGGTATGTCGTGGATAGATATACCATGGTATTTTGGTATTTTTTTAAATTCAGTTGGCTTTGTTTATTTGTACTCTAGTCACCAATAACCCAAGTTCTCCCAACATGGAGAGATAATTTGCCACTAACGTTATAGGAAATGCATGAAGGCACTGAGTCCCTAATAAGTGTATACACCTTCCCCCCCCCCCCAAATTTGAACATTTAGAAAAACTTTTCAGGGCTATTTTTATTAAATATTTATTGTGCAGACATGCTCTTAGAGACCACATATGACAATTCCTCCAGACCCTTTTCCCTTCCTTAAAAGCAAGCATGGGTTTAGAGAAGAGAAAGATTGGCATTGAGTTGTACTATAACTATCTGGAAGTTTGACGTGAATTCAATTTTTGGTTCAACACATAATAGTTGTTGGACACTGACAAGTTATTTAACCTCTTTGAGCCACAATGGTCTCAGTAGTACAATAAGAGACATACCTGCTTTGCATTTTTGTTCATCTATTGGAGGATTTAAGTGAGTACTAAATCCTTGGTCATTCAATAAATGTCAGTTCTCTTCCTCAACCACAAGATGCCATAATAATGGCCTTTACTTGGAATGCAGTACAGTGAAGGAGCTGCTGGTCTTACTGTTGCCCCTTGAGGAACACCATTGTCCAATTCTGCAGTGACTCCAGAGAACATTAATCTAAGCTGAATGAAGCCTGTGATGGAAATATGCACCCAGTGAAGAGTAGAATGGATTTGCAAAAAATTATGCAAATATGGCTACATGCTTTTCTCTAGACCCAACCACAACATGAGCGCAGATTAATCAATGTGGACACTGTTGGCAAATGGAGCATTTTCTGTTCTTCCTGAGCATAAGAATTTGTTTCTAATACTGGGTTTCATTTCAGCTGTACAAGTGGGATGGAGATGAGGCCCCGCTGAATTATCTCTCTTCTATTTTAAATAATTATCTCAAAAAGAATCTGAACTCTTAAGGATAGAATAAAAATGCTGAGATGAGGGAGGTCCAGGGAAAGTTTGTGAGTGCATTTTACTCCATGGTAAATACTAACAGAAATACGCATGCTGTACTACCTGTCAAAACCAGCCCCTTGGGCTACTAATAAGTTTTGTCTCTTAGATTTCAGTGAAAGCTTGAGTCCTGCTCTATATGTGGGAGGGGTAAAAGACTCTTCTACAACTGTGAATTTTTCATTCACTGATGCACTTAGGGATGGAGAAGGAGGGACCATTTATATTTATATCCAAATATGTCATTATATATGTTATATCTAAATATATACCATAGGTAGGATATGAATATCATAAGTACATATGTCCTATATAATATCCAAACTATTGAGTAACCATGGAGGAGCCATTTCTATGAGCCTAAGTTCTCTCATTTGTACAATTGGAATAAATTACATGAAAGGTGCCATATAAGGGTAAAATGCTCTAAAATGTAAGAGGTTACTTTCATAACTATTTCTTGCCAAAGGCACAGTCATTTATTTGGATAAGAATTTGGATTTGTTAATTCATTTTTCCAACAAATTTTCACTGAGCGCCTATTATGTATTGAGTACGAGTCTAGGTAGTGGCATAAATTATTTTTTTTAATTTTTTAATGTTTATTTTTGAGAGAGAGCGAGAGCGAGTGAGCGCATGTGCGAGAGTGGGGCAGGGGCAGAGAGAGGGAGACACAGAATCCAAAGCAGGCTCCAGGCTCTGAGCTGTCAGCACAGAGTCCTACGTGGGGCTTGAACTCACCAACTTCAAGATCATGACCAGAGCTGAAGTCGGACACTTAACCGACTAGCCACCCAGGTGCCCCATAAATTGTTGAACAAAGACAAAAATTACTGCCTTCATGAAGCTTGTGGTTTTGCATAGAGGCACAGACAACAAATAAAGTACATGTGTGTGTGTATATACATATATACACACACATCATGCACTTTATTTGTGTGTATGTGTATATATGTGTATATGTATATAATGCGCATATATATGTGTGTGTGTATATATATATATAATTTATATAAGCACACACAAGCCACATAGTGTATATACTCTAAGTTTGATGGGAAAATATTGAACACAGTAAGACTTCCTAAGAAAGTATTTGAGTGGAGACTGAAGTGAGTCGAAACTCCTGAATACATTAAGATATGGACTAAAAGACCAAGTGAATGTCTCTGTTGAACACATCAAATTATTTGTGTTCTTTTATTTCTCCATCTGTCTAATATTAGCACTTCTCAATTCCTTTAAGATAAGAAACTGAATGTTTAAAGTATGCTTGATAAAATATGTAATAAATAAAGTCATAATCAGTATGGCTTAAGTAGGAGGGTAGTTTAGGTTTTTTTTAATGTTTATTTTTCATAGTGGGGGGAGGAGCAGAGAGAGGGGCTCCCAAGATCCAAAGCGGACTCTGGGCTGCTAGCAGAGAGCCCAGCCGGGGGCTTGAAGTCATGAACCATGAGATCATGACCTGAGCCAAAGTTGGACACTTCACCGACTGCACCCAGGCACCCCAAGTAGGTGGATAGCTTTTAAAGGAGAGTATACAGAACCAGAGGCTGCAAGGTCTCTATCTGTGTTCTGGTATCTCTCTGAATGGATAGCTCAGAAACCTTCGGTGAACCTGAGCTCTCTCAGTAATCTTTTTTTTTCTTTTTCCTCCCATACTGGGAAAATACCTTAGTCTACCTACCTCAAAGGTATTTGTGAGGGTCATTTGGATATAGCATCATTGCACTCTGAAACATGTACAAGTCCCATATAAAAGCAAGATGTTTTAAGATAAATTACGCATTTCTCAGTAGACTAGAAGCATAAATAATGTTTTATTTGCCTGACAAGATCTCACGTATTATATAACCAGGCTGTATCTTCTTGTGTCTTATCAACGTTTATTTATTTTTTGGGACAGAGAGAGAGACAGAGCATGAACGGGGGAGGGGCAGAGAGAGAGGGAGACACAGAATCGGAAACAGGCTCCAGGCTCTGAGCCATCAGCCCAGAGCCCGACGCGGGGCTCGAACTCACGGACCGCGAGATCGTGACCTGGCTGAAGTCGGACGCTTAACCGACTGCGCCACCCAGGCGCCCCGTCTTCTTGTGTCTTATAATACAAGTACAGAAGCTCTTCTATTAAAGAATTTACAAATTATGCATATTCATAGGTGCTAAAGTCAGCTTCCTCAGGAACAAAAGCACAGTGTCTATGTCCACCACACCAGATAAAATGGTCACATAAAATCATGTGAGTCTGATCTATTCTTATTTTTATTAGTTTATGTCATATGTGCTGTCTGAAGTAGCATACTTTTACAAATATTTTATGGTGAAGAGAGCCAAAATACAAACATCTTTGAATATGTGTTTTAAGAGAGCTGACCAAGAAAATACTAAGATTTAGAAATAATGCTGTCTACATCTCTAGTTCTCCTGTGAAATTTTACTTTACATAGGCATTTAGCAATATTTTAGACACGTCGGGGTGCCTGGGTGGCTCAGTCGGTTAAGCATCCAACTCTTGATTTCAGCTCAGGTCATGATCTCAGGATCCAAGCCCTGCGTTGGGCTCTGTGCTAGGTGTGAAGCCTGCTTGGGATTCTCTCTTTCTCTCCCTCTGTCTCTGCCCCTCCCCCACTCATACTTGCATTCTCTCTCTCTCTCTCTCTGAAAATAAATATTTAAAAGCAATATTTTAGACATGTTAATAAATGTACTCTGTACAGCTGCTTACAATCCAGCCTTTTTAAAAAGACTCTTCTATGCTCACTTTTATGACTACCATGGAAATCACGGGCATGCACAAATAGGAAGTGTTTGTAGACATGTGTGGTACATTGAATAATGGCTACCCCAAAATCTTCCTGTCCTAATCCTAGGAGTTCGTGAGTGTTATCCAGTAACAGGGATTTTATAGATGTGATGAGGTGAAGATGAAGAGATTATCCTATATTACTCTGGGCAAGTTCTAAATGTAACCAGGATGAACTTTATAAGTGGGAGGCAGAGGGAGATTTGACCACAAAGACACAAGGGGAGAAAGTGATGTGATGATGAATAGTCATATTTGAAGATGCTAAGCTGCTCGCTTTGAAGCTGGAGGAAGGAACCAAGAAGCAAAGCCTGGAAGAAACACTGCTCTAGCAGATGGAATGACCAAGGAAATGGATTCCCTCCCAAGGGAGTCCATCCATACTGACACCTGGTTTTGGCCCAGTGAAACTGTGCCAGACTTCTGACCTCAAGAGCTATAGAAGAATAAATGTGTGATGTGTTAAGGCACCAAGTTTGTGGTAGTTTGTTGTAACAGCATCAATAAGAAATTAACACAGTGTGAACCTCAAACCATTGGCAATATCCCCACAGGAGATGCAATTTATTCAGCCAATATTGAGCTAACTTCTGTTAAACGAGATTCAGACTCACTGGACCCAGAATCTTGAGAGCATCTGGTACATCTTCAGCATCTCAGATGATAGGTAATTTCTGTTCTGGAAGCAGATGAAACCAGAGTAATATCCTAACTCTACCTACCAAGAATGGTACACTTTTCAATGCATTGCTTAACATCTCTGGGCCTCAATGCTCTTATCTATAAAAGGGAACTAATAGTATCTTTATTAACAAGGTTGAGGCCAAGATGAGAGGGAATAATGCATGCTCAGGACTTCACATCATTTTTGGCATATATTCTGTACCAGGAACATGTTAACTATTTATTTTATGTTTATGATAAACAGATAAATAGCTAAACTATAAGTAGGTAGATAAATAGATAATCACTCTAGGTGATATCTCTTCTATGTCAACTCTGGCCAATGGAAATATAATGTATACTACATATATCACTAAAATTTTTTTTAAGTTTATTTATTTATTTTGAGAGAGAAAGCATGAGTCGGGGAGGAGCAGAGAGAGAGAGAGAGAGAGGGAGAGAGAAAATCCCAAGCAGGCTCCATGCTGTCAGCGCAGAGCCCGACAAGGAGCTCAAACTCATGAACTGTGAGATCATGACCTGTGCCGAAATCAACAGTCGGACCCTTAACCAACTGAGCCACCCAGGTGCCCCTACGTATGTCATTTTAACTTTTCTGGTAGCCACATTAGAAGTAAAAAGAAACAGGTAAAATAATTTTAAAAATATATATTATTTACCCAACATATCTAAAACAGTATTATTTCAACGTGTTTTCACATAAACAATATAAATTAAATATTTTGGATTCTTTTTAAAATTCTTTGAAATCTAGTGTGTATTTGTCCTTAAACTAACCCATCTGGTTTTCCTGGGGCTATCCAGGTTTTAGCTCTGAAAGTCCCTCATACTGGCACACCCCTTAGTCCTGAGCAACCTGAGGTCATTGATCAGGTCATCCATACAGCACATCTTAATTTGAACACTAAGTTGTCATCAGAAATAGCTGATCTCTAGATTCCATCAAATTCAATGTGGGAAAATGAGATTCACTTATTAAAATTCTTCCAAGTGTACTTGAAAGATTTTCAATGACTAAATTGAGTGTCCATTTTCACTTTCAATTCATTACAATCAAAATTAATTTAAAATTTTAACTGCAATTCCTTAGTCTAGTAGTCCTAGCTTCTGTGGCTGGACTAATAATTTCTGTAATTTAAGTTTGTTTATTTACTTCGAGAGGAGGGGAGGGGCAGAGAGAGGGAGAGAGCTAGAATCCCAAACAGGCCTTGATGCAGGGCTCGATCCCACAAACCATGAGATCATGACCTGAGCCTATATCAAGAGCTGGACGCTTAGCCAACTGAGCCACCTAGGTGCCCCTGGACTAATAATTACATTGACGTAAGACAGATTAATAGAAAAAACAAATATAATCTCAAATGTATGGAGTTCATAGGAAAGTGAGACTCAAGGAAGTGACCAAAGCAGGCAGCTTTTATACCTTTTAAACAAAGAAACCATTACTTGTGAAGATTTGTCAAAGGTGTTTGGGCTTGGGGCTATCAAATTAATGGAAAAAAATAATGAAGTTTGTTTATACAGACCCGAGTTGCCTATATCTGTCAATAAGCATGTCTTCTACCCTCCAGGTACACGGAGGGAACCCTTCACATGGGGAATTTATTTCCTGCTTTCAGGGGAACAAAGAACTGTCAGAGTCCTTGTCTAGCTGTTTAAGTAATTTTAATACAAAATAATATGCCAAAATGAAATATTTGGTGACGACCTGCCCTGAACCCCATCAGTAGCTACATTTCAAATGTTCAAACAGTTGGCTACTACATTAGGCAATGCAGTTCTCTTGTTATAAAACTATACACCAAATAGTCTATGCCTTCTGGAGGTTTATTCTCCTGGGTTATTCAAGCGTTATCCCAGAACTGAGCTGGGGGATTTGTTATTGTACTATGTATATTACTGAGTATTATTACATTGTTACACAGCACCCTGCTTCATTGTGATCACTGCTTTAAAGATGTAATTTTAGGGGCGCCTGGGTGGCGCAGTCGGTTAAGCGTCCGACTTCAGCCAGGTCAAGATCTCGCGGTCCGGGAGTTCGAGCCCTGCGTCGGGCTCTGGGCTGATGGCTCAGAGCCTGGATCCTGTTTCCGATTCTGTGTCTCCCTCTCTCTCTGCCCCTCCCCCGTTCATGCTCTGTCTCTCTCTGTCCCAAAAATAAATAAACGTTGAAAAAAAAATTAAAAAAAAAAAAGATGTAATTTTATGCACTGCAACTTTATAAATTGGTTTAAGAAACATTTATAAGAAGCGTTTATTTGAGAAAAATCCTTGGAAGGAATGCGGTGATCAAGGCTGAATGGCTGGAAAGTAGGAGTGAAGGTAAACTATGGGAGAGAAGTATGAAGTAAGGCATGTGGACATCCATCCACTGTGTGCTGGAGTTACAGGGCCAAAGCCAGGGAAGAGCCAGGATACCCAAAGACCACACTAAAGACTAAAAGTCAGTCTTTTTTTCTTTCTGGCCTGACTTCACATCTCTAGGGACACCATGGGCTGAGCCTTCAGAGACCCACACTTACTCTGAATGATACCTTAATTATAACAACAATAATATAGTAACACATAGGAAAGATTGAAACAAATTCTGAAGGTTAAGAATTAAGAGAGCTCAGCCAAATGCATATGCTTTTTTTTTTTTTTTTTTTTTTTTTTTTTTTTTTTTTTAAAGAGAAAGAGGGCACAAGTTGTGCAAGGGGCAGAAAGAGAAAGAGAGTGAGAATTCCATGAGGGGCAGGGAGAGATAGGGAGGGGAGGGAGAGAGAGAAAGAGGTATATACTTTCAAGTTAATGCAATTGAGGCTTAACAAGGTAACAGACAAGATAGATATTGAACTCTCTGTAGAGACAGAAAGTATCCATTTATGGTTGTAGAAAACGAGGAATTTTCAGTGCTACAAATAAATCCAGGACCCTGCAAGACTGCAGAATCCAGGCAAGAAGGAAAAAAAAAAAAATCTGGAAGTGCAAAAAAGTAGCAATAAACCTTGTATTCTGCCTTTGCTCTCGGAGAAAAACAAACAAAAATCTACTGTGAGAAATTAAAAACCTAGCATGTGCCATGCGAGTGTTGGGTCAGAATTTCGTACTCACAAGGACCAGGATCACAAGTGAGGAAAATAATGCAAAAAGCACACGAAGACCATTGCAAACCCCAGTGTTTTGGCAGGAAGAAATGTAACAAACCGCTGTGGAGACACTTCCAAAATCAAAGGGACATGTGCTCTCATTGACAGAAGGGATAGAATGTGGGGGGAGGACCACCAAAGAAAATAAATACGTAATCCAAAAATACAAATTACTTGAGGAAATGATCTGCCACATGGGAGATCAACAGAAACAACAAAACAGAAAATTAATATACCCAATTACAGAATATAAGAAAGAGGATATCAAATAAAGATGTTTTAAATGATTAAAGCAACATAGAAGTAAACAAATGAACAACAAATTACCAAAAAAAGAGAGAATAATTAGAATTAGAAAAAAGACATAATATAAAGGAGAAAAATGCATATAATCTTAATTTTAAAAAATATCAGGCTAAATAGTAGATTAGTTATTGCTGAGGAGAGAAGTAAAGAATTAGAAGGTAAAAAAAAGTGACATTGCCCAGATTACAGCACAGAGATCAAAACAGATGTAATTTTTTTTTTAAAAAAGAGGTTGAGTCATGGAGCAGAAAATTAAAGTTTCAATATCTTATGTTGGGGATTTACTATTAACCACAACAATATATGGTGCATAGAAGGCACTCTAGGGGCGCCTGGGTGGCTCAGTCGGTTAAATGTCTGACTTCAGCTCAGGTCATGATCTCACCATTCATGAGTTCCTGCCCCGCGTCGGGCTCTGTGCTGACAGCTCCGAGCCTGGAGCCTGCTTCAGATTCTGTGTTTCCCTCTCGCTCTGTCTCCCCATCCAACCCCCCGCCCTGCCCCCCGCACTTGCACTCTCTCCCTGTCTCTTGAAAATAAATAAGAAATGTTAAAAAAAAAATAATAAAAAAAGAAGTTACTCTAAAAATACTTGTTGGAAGAAAGAAAAGAAAAAAGTCCCAGAGGAAGAAGATAGGTGATACATGACAAGGAAGTGAAGATTAAAGAGATAATAACTGATTTTTCAGAACTGGAGAGAGATGGGAGACCTCAGTTTAAAGAAATACAGCGAGTCCTAGAAAGGAAAAATTAAAATAAGCATATACTTAGACACAACATAGTGAAAAGAATCTTAAAAGCAAACAAAGGAAAAAAATCAAAAACAGAAATTAGATGTTCAGTAGACTTCTCATCAGCCACAGAGGCTAGAATGGAATAATATATTTGACATACCAAAGGATAGCAATTTTAAGCTGATGATTCTGTAAGACCTCAATGTTACTCAAGACTGATAGTGAATTAAATAAATTTTCAGGAAAGAAGACTGTAGCATCACGAAAAGTATTGCTAAACGTGTTTGAGAGAGTAGACAATTTTGTCAGGAGATGCATAAAGAATAATGGTGAATAAAGTAATTAGTACACATGCTAGTAACTCTTAATGGACACAAAAACATAACTACTTTAGAAAGTATTCCTGAACAGTAGCACGAAGGATTGGGGTGGCCATATGAACAAGATAAAATATTCTAGGCTCTTTGAATTGTTTGGTGGGAGTTTACCTTAGACTTTGTTGTTCTACATGCATTTCAAATGCTATTTTATTTTTCTCAAGTGTTTAAAAAAATTTAGGTAATCTCTACACATTCCTCCAACTGAGCCAGGCAGGCACCCCTGCATCTCAACATTTTAAAAGTGAACACTAAAAAAGGAAATGCTGTGTGTGTATGTGTATATATATACATACATACATAAATGTATACCTTCAAGATTAGTAGAGGAAATAAACAAAATTTTGTGAATACAAATGAAGGCAAGAAAAGAGGAAATAAAAACAGTGTTTTAAATAGAGAACACAGAATGATAAACTTCAAAAGCCAATAATCACCATTAATATGATAAATTCATTTCACCTGATTAAAGACAGAAATCCTCTGATTGGATTTAAAAATAACAGTTAACTGTCACAGACAAGAGATTGAAGTAAAACAAAAAAAGTAGAGAAATGTCAATAATGAAAAGGTAGAATGAGTTACATAAGACACATAGAGCCAAAGGCAGCTTGAATAAGAAAATTGGTTTTACACAGAAAGAGCTTCAAGGCAAAAAATTTATTTAGGGATTAAAAAGTGCTTTAATTAACCATAAAATCATAATCTCCTAGGATAAGACTCCTGAATGTGTATGCCCTTAATACCATAACCTTAAACTATATTACATAGTAATTAATGTGATCATAAGGAGAGAAGAGTATATTCATAATTATAGTGGGAGATTTTAATTTACTTAGAAACTCATCAGGATGGAGGGATTTGGGCAGGGGTTGGGGTTGATGGGTGATGGGTATTAAGGATGGCACTTGTGATGAGCACTGGGTGTTTTATGCAAGTGATAAATCATTGGGTTCTCCTGAAATCACTATTGCACTGTATGTTAACTAACTAGAATTTAAATGAAAATTTGAAAAGAAGAAAAAGAAATTGGTCAGGAAAGAGGTAAAAGAGTAAATGAGCATATGAAATGTCCTTAAAGAATATTTCATAAACTAGGCCACATAAAATTTCAAAGAAAATTCTAAAAGCCTGACATCAAAAGATAATATCATGTGACCACGCTGCGAACAAAATAGAAATTGGTAACAAAAAGATAAACCACAGTCCCTCTCATGCATTTGAGAGACTAATACTAACTACATTGTCCGTTAAGAATGCATAATGGAAACCAGAACATTGAGATCTGAACTGCAGTGACAGCATGAATTAGTACATTTCGTGTGATATGGCTAAGGCAGTGATTGGGGTAAATTTATAGTCTTAATTAAGAAAAGGTTAGAAATAAATGAGAGGAGGAACCAGTGCAATTTCAGACAAGATAGGAGAAGCTGGAGGACGTTGTGCAAAGTGCAACACGCCGGGTAAGAATACTGCACGATCTCACTCATACGTGGGATCTAAAACGGGCAAACTCATAGAAGCGGAGAATAGAGTGGTGGTTGCCAGGGGCTGGGAAGTTGGGGGAGGTGGGGAGATTTTAGTCAAACACTATAAACTTCCAGTTATAAGATTGGTAAGTTATCTGTGATAACTGATGAGCAATACTGTATTGTATCCTTGATATTTGCTAAGAGGGTGGTTCTTAACTGTTCTCACATGGTGGAAGAAGAAAATGGTCACTAGGCGTAGTGATGGATGTGTTCAATGGTTTGTGGGGACTGTTTCACAGTGTATATGTATATATCAACAGTTTAATGTTTATTTTGAGAGAGAGAGAGAGAACGAGAACGAGCAGGGGAGGGGCAGACAGAGAATTCCAAGCAGGCTCTGCATTGTCAACACAGAGACCAACACGGGGCTCAGTCTCACCAACTGTGAGATCATGACCTGAGCCAAAATCAAGAGTCAGAGGTTCAACTGGCTGAACCACCCAGGCGTCCCCACTCCCAAGTTGTACACTTTAAATACGAACAATTTTATTTGTCAATTATATGTTAATAAAACTGAAATGTGATGTACATTGACTTAAAAAATTAGAAGAAAAGCAAATGTAGAGGAAAAGAACAAAGCATAAGAAAAATGAAAACAAAGAAGCAATTGTAAGCTTAATCTTGAAAGGACTAACACAATAGAAATGATGAATTCCTACCTTTATGTCCCATAACACACACAAAAAATAACTTGAAATCTAGAAAACCTAGGGGGAAATCTTCATGACCTTGAATTGAGTAGATTTCTTAGGATATCAAAAATATGGTCCAGTGGTGCCTGGCTGGCTCAGTTGGTAAAGCATGAGACTCTTGAACTCAGGGTTGTGGGTTTAAGGCCCACATTGGGTGTAGAGATTACTTAAAAATAAAATCTTAAAAACAAAAACAACAACAACACAAACAACACTAAAACCCAAAAGCATGGTTCACAAAAGAAAAAAAACAGTTAGACTTTATCAAAATTAAAATATTTTTATGGCAAGAGAAAACGATTACGGAAATGAAAATGCAAGTTATGCACTTGGACAGAACATTAGCAATCTTATATCTCATAAAGGACTTTAATTTAAAATATATAAATAACTTATATAACTCAATAATAGGGCAATCAACTAAGTGTGCAAAACATTAGGATACACATTTTATCAAATAAGATAAACAAGTGGCCAATAAGCATAAGAGAAGATGCTCAATGCCCTTAGTGACTGGGGAGATGCAAATGGAAACCACAAGGAGATACCACTACACATCCACTGTGACATCTGTAATCAAAGACAGACGGTATTAAGTGTCGGCAGGGATGTGGAGGAATGGGAATCTTCCTGTATTTCTGGAGATATAAAATAGTGCAGTCACTTCAGAAAACAATAAGGCAAGCTCTCCTCTGAGGTACATACCCAAAAGAAATAAAACCATTTGCCACACAAGCTTGCATGTGAAAATTTATAATAGCATTATTTTTTGTAATCATATTTTATTTTAATTCCAGTGTAGCTTAACATACAGTACTATATTAGTTTCAGGTGTACAATATAGTGTTTCAATAATTCCATGAGTTACTCAGTGTCCATCAAGGTAAGGTGCTCTCAATCCCCTTATGTCTCCCATCCTGCCACCCTCTGGTAACCATCTGTTCTCTATAGTTAAGAGTCTGTGTTTTGGTTTGTCTTTTCCTTTGTTCATTTGTTTTGTTTCTTAGATTCCACATATGAGTGAGATCACATGGTATTTGTCTTTCTCTTATTTCACCAAGCATTATACTCTCTAGATCCATCCATGTTGTTTCAAATGGCAAGATTTCATTCTTTATGGCTGAGTAATATTTCATTGTATATATATACCACATCTTCTTTATCCATTCATCTATTGGTGTATACTTGGACTGCTTCCGTAATTTAGCTATTGTAAATAGTGCTGCAGTAAATATAGAGATGCATGTATTTTTTTCAAATTAGTATTTTTCTATTCTTTGGGTAAATACCCAGGAGTGCAATTACTGGATCATAGAGTAGTTCTATCTTAACTTTTTGAGGGACCTCCATACTGTTTTCTGCAGTGGCTGTACCAGTTTGCCCTCCCACCAAACAGTGCAAGAGGGGTCCCCTTTCTCCACATCTTTGCCAACACTTGATGTTTCTTATGCATAATAGCATTATTAATAACAGCCCAAACATAGAAACAATGAAAATGCATATCAACTGGTGAATGGATAAACACAATGTGATATATCCATATAATGGAATATTATTCAGCAATAAAAAGGAATGGACAATTGATGCATACTACTAAATGGATCACCTTAACAATGTGCGATGTTAAAAAAAAAAAGCTGGACACAAAGGATCACATAATTGTTGTTCCATTTACACAAAATGTCCATAAAAGGTAAACCTACAGAGACAGACATAAGGGATCTTCATGGAGTGATAGAAATATTCTAAATCTGTATTGCATAATAATGGTTGTGCAATTCCATAAACTTCCTAATAGTCATTGATTTGTACACTTAAAAATAGGTGAATTTTATGGTATGTAAATTATATCTCAGTAAAGCTCTTGAAGTCTCAAAAATGCAAACCATAAGGGGAAAGTGGACTAAGTTTGGGTTAACATTATTTGTAAGCAATGTAAATTATGTGATATTCATTAAATTTGATATAAAAATGCAAAATACTGTATATAGCTCCCAAGGACATAAAATAATATGATGGCATTTTTGAGAATTCTCAGCTCCCATGCCCCAGATCTGTAGGAGGCAGAATGGCAGAGTAGAAAAAAAAAAAGACTTGAAATTACTGGCCTCAGCCATGTCATTTAGAAACTGTAGAAGTCATTGATTGCCTAACTCTCATATTTCCCACCTGTGAAATGGCCTAAAACCATTATGGTAGTGAAGATTAAATGATGCAGTATATGAAATGAATATTTTGAAAATTGTAACAAAAAAAAAACCTATCATGTATAAAATAATAAATAATAATTGCTGCTGTAGTTAGGTAACTTCTACGTGCCAGGCATTTTACGTGTGTGTGTGTTGGGGGGAGGCATTTTCCATTGTGTTATCTCATTAAAGGCTCAAAGGAAAAAAAAGAAAACCTATGAGATAAGTAATACTTGCATTTTACAGTGAGGATAAAGAGTTACTGCTCAACCCACGTCGGGTTCTGTGCTGACAGGTCAGAGCCTGAAGCCTGCTTTGGATTCTGTGTCTTCCCCTCTCTCTGCCCCTCCATGTTCATGCTCTGTCTCTCAATACAAAATAAAGGTTAAAAAAAAAAAGTTACTGCTCGGGGTGATTAGATGACGTATTGCATGGATTGGGTTTAGCTGAGATTTGCTAGAATCAGAGCACTAAACAACTTTGATGCTTTACTACAGAACAGTAAGCACATTTCCCAAACTTGAGGGCTGACTCTTTCTTTTAAGTTTATTCATTTGTTGAGAGGTAGAGTGAGAGAGTGAGCAAGCCAGTGCACATGGGAGGGCAGAGAGAGGGAGAGAGAGAATCCCAAGCAGACTCCACGCCATCAGCACAGAGCATGATATGGGGCTCAAACTCACAAACCATGAGATCATGACCTTGAACTGAGATCATGACCTTGAGCCAAAATCAAGTGTTGGAGGCTCAACCAACTGAGCCACCCAGGCGACCTGAGGGCTGACTCTTAATGGAAGCCTGTCAAGAATGCATTGGTCACTTGAGGAATCCCGATTTGGGCTGGAAATGTCCATAGCAGGGTGTGGTTTAAAGGCCCACCTTCTTGCGCCTCTCCACACAATTATCCCACCAGCACATAGTACTCATCTAGAGCTCATGTTTGTCTTCCTTCCCAAACCTTCCCCCTTTTTTAAGATTTATTTTTAAGTTATCTCTTCACCCAGTGTGGGGCTTGAACTCACAACCCTGAGATCAAGAGTCCCATGCTCTACCAACTGAGCCAGCCAGGCATTCCCCAAACCTGCTCTTTTAAATTCTCCTCCCCATCATTTCCTGCTGTACTCTCAGGATCCCAAATCCAGAGGTTTGGATTCATCTCCATAACTGATTCCAAAGACCTATTGAGTTGTCCTTTTAGATATTTCTTTTTTTTTAATTTTTTTATGTTTATTTATTTTTGAGAGACAGAGTGCAAGCAGGGAGGGGCAGAGAGAGAGGTAGACACAGGATCTGAATCAGTCTCCAGGTCCTGAGCTGTCAGTACAGAGACTGACATGGGGCTCAAACCCATGAACTGTGAGATCATGACCTGAGCTGAAGTCAGATGCTTAACTGAGCCACCCAGGTGCCCCTTTATTTTAGATATCTCTAATTGCAGTTCCCTTCTTTCCCACGTCATAAAACTAATTGAAATTCTTGACTCTTCATACCCACCATCTCAAGCCACTTCCAAACTATTCTCTCCACCTGCGGTCTCTCCCTTATCTTCATCCCAGACTTTGCTGCTAGTTAAATAACCCCCAGATGTCATGGCCATTGTGTCGTTTTCCTGCTTTTTGCATTTTAGGTCTGTCAAGATTAAACAGAACATTAAAGGCCACTTATTATATGCCCTTTATGAAATACCAGATTCCTAATTTCTAGAATTTCATAGTTTCTGGACTCAGCCCCTCTATTCACTAGGGTGGAATGGGTTGATTACCAGGTAGCTGGATCAGAGAGGGAGAGGATTTGATATCAGGAAGACCAGGCTCCTGAAGGGTGGGAAACAGGGACATCCTGCTTTTGTCCAGGTGGTTCTGTAGACAAGAAATCATTCTCGCCCTGCACCCTCCTCATCTAGGGAAGTTCTCACCTTTCAGAGCTCTGCCTAATCTTCCCCCTGGACAAGTGCTCTCATAGCCTAAATCAGGCTCCTCTGACACAAGTGCTTCTAGCTCTAATCTTCCTTCATAGCCCTGTGAAGCGAGTAACTGATTTCTGTATCAAACCCCACACAGTGAGGTCCAATGGGGAGACCCTGGCAATGCCACTCACCGTTTTGTCACCAGTACCTCCCATCGTCCTGAAACACAATATGTGTTCAGTAAATATTCAGTGAATTGATGGATGAATGGATGAATGGAAAGGACAGACTGATTGGATGACATTGCCACGTGACTTAGGAGCTCTCAATTATTACATGCCTCCCACTACCATCCTAAGAGCTTCACAAACACTGTTTTTAGTCCTCAGAACCACCGCAAGAGGAAGCCATTGCATAGTCCCATTTTATAGCATAGAAAATGGAGACCCGTTGAGGCAAAGTGCCCTTCCCAGATGCTGGCACCATATACGAGGCATCCACATTATGGCACCACTATCAGAATTTGCATCAGGAGCGCAGATGAGCTGTCAAAAGCATTTCATCATGTAATGAAAAAAAAAAAAAAAGGCTTTCTGATAGCCACTACGATATTGCTGTGATGGGTATAACACGATGGTGTTTTTAAACTTAATGTTACTCCCTTATTTCACATTTCGAGAGATACTGGCATGTCGTCTCATAATTAGAGGGTTGTAGGTCTTCCTTTGCGCCAGAAGGTCTTGGCTTGTATCTTTATCCAAGCCTAATTGTTAGTAGCACTCTTTTTCACTCTCAAAAGTGCCCTGCTTTAGTGACAGATTGTATGGCTACCCTGCCTAACATGCTGTAGCCACAATTAAAACCCTGGAGGCATATCAGGTACTCCTAAAATACCTGTGTGATGTGTGGTCAAGTGCAACATCTCTGCTCTCCTCCTCTTCTTTCCAGTGCATCCCTCCCTCCTCTATCTCTTTTCTTCCCCTTTTCTCCTCCCATTCTGCCATGCTTTTGGATTGATAGAAACCTCCTTCCTTGCTCAAATGAGGAGGTGACCTGTGGGCTTCTCAGAACTTCCTGTGTTCAGAGGCAAGCAGGGAACTTAGATGGGTTTCAGAGCAGTGTCCACATCATGAAGAATTTGGGATTTGTTTCATTGCATAGTCTATAAAATCCCAAATTCACTTGGCCAACTCTCTCTCCCTTTATTTTTTAAGTCCCGGGTGCAATTTAAGGAAGACTTAATCCTTGGATTTGATTCACAAAATGTGACTTTCTATCAGATATCTGAGGTCTTCTTTCAAATATATACATTAAAATTGTTTTTCAAACAGCAGAAGGTTATAGTCGATAGATTTGGTTTTAAAAAAATACACAAAAATTCTGACAGTCCTAAATATGGATACATATATTTGGTCCTCAGAGGTACAGCCATTTTTGTTACCTGGATTTAAGTGAATTTTATTTTTTGCCATCCTTCCTTTTCCAACTCTTTATCTTCAATTAAAAAAAAATAAATATAACAATACTGACAGTGGAATTGATTACATGTAACATTATTTTCGATCCATGGTTTGTGAAGATCAATGCTTTAGGAAGTCTTTTTATGGTCTTAGTGTTTCACAAAAGTTTCTAAAACTACCTTTCCAGAATTTGTGCTTTAAAGCATTTTTTTCCTGCTTAAACCTTAAAATTGCTTTCCTTCTCCATAGTCTTTTACTGATTGGCCAGGGAAGGGAAGTGTTCATGCACCTCACACTCAGATCTGATTTCTGAGGACAGTGGCAATTCGTTTTTTTATATGCAATGTTTTTATTTATTTTTTAATTAAAAAAATTCTTTTAACGTTTATTTTTGAGACAGAGAGAGACAGAGCATGAACGGGGGAGGGTCAGAGAGAGAGAGGGAGACACAGAATCTGAAACAGGCTCCAGGCTCTGAGCTGTCAGCACAGAGCCCGACGCGGGGCTCGAACTCACAGACCACGAGATCATGACCTGAGCTGAAGTCGGATGCCCAACCGACTGAGCCACCCAGGCGCCCCTATTTTTTAATTTTTTAATGTTCATTTCTGACAGAGAGAGAGAGAGAGAATATATCAGTGGGGGGAGGGAAAGAGAGAGAGACAGAGTCCGAAGCAGGCTCCAGGCTCTGAGCTGTCAGCACAGAATCCGACACGGGTCTCGAACCCACGAACCATGAGATCATGACCTGAGCCGAAGTCAGACCCCTAACTGACTGAGCCACCCAGGCGACCCTAAAATGTTTTTCTTTTAGAATAATTTTAGACTTACATAAAAATTTCAAAGATTGTACAGATAGCTCCTGTATATCCCTTACCCATATTCTACTGTTATTAACATTTTTTCATCATTATGATACATGTCAGGACTGAGGAGCTAATATTGGTATGTTACTGCTAATTAAATGCCACCCTTTATTTGTATTTCACCAGTTTTACTTAACATCCTTTTCCTGTGTCAGAATTCCAACCAGGATACTTCATCACATGTAGTTGGCGAGTTTCTTTAGATGACTCTGTCCTGTGACAATTTCTCAGACTTTCCTTGTTTTTGATGACCTTGACAGTTTTGAGGAGTACAAGTCAGGCATTCTGTAAAATTCCCTCAGTGTGGGTTTGTATGATGTTTTTCTCATGGTTAAATTGGGGCTTGGGGTTTGGGGAAGGAAGACCTCCAAGATGAAGTGCCATTCTCATCACATCACATCAAGGGTATGTGCTGTCAGCATGACGGATCGCAGAGGATGTTAACTTCGATGACCTGGCCTACGTAGTGTTTGTCTGTTTGGAAAAGAATTATAGTTTGAGTAGCTCTTCCGTAGTATTCAGAGAGGCAACAGGGAAGAGGTGTGAGGTGTCTGTTTGAGGTGTTTGAGTCAGGAACTATGAATTCTTAATCCCTGCTACTCATTTCCTGTGTCAATTCACCTTTCCTGGTCTTACCTATAATATACAGTGTTTAGGGAAAACACTAAGATGACACGGGAAAACTTCTGAGGTCTTCTTATGTCTTTTTTAAAAATTATTTAATTTTTTTTTTTATTAGGGAGAGAGAGTGAGTTGGAGAGGGGCAGAGGGAGAGAATGTTAAGCAGGCTCCACACCAAGTGTAGAGCCTGATGAGGGGCTTGATCCCATGACACTGGGCTCATGACCTGTGCCAAAATCAAGAGGTGGCTGCTTAAACGACTAAGCCACCTGGGCACCCCACTTATGCCTTAAATTCTGTGTTCTCAAATTTATTTTTAGCCCACTTTATCATTCAGAGTCCCAGTAGAAAGAAGGGTAGGTAATGTGAGGAGATGATGATAAAGGAACTATTGACAAAGGTGAGGGTAGGGTATAGGGAAACCGCAAGCTCTAGTGCAGCTCTCTAGGTCAAGTGCAGCAGGGCACCTGCGTCACATCTGGATCTGAAGAGGAGGAAGGAAGGACTGCTTCGGGGGCTGTCAGAACACATATACCCAGACAGAGTAGGGGAGGCTTCCCGGAAGGAGCTGTAGCCATCATCCTAGCACAGCCAGCCCATGACAAACCTATAGGGGAGGGAGCCGGTGGAACGAATACTCTGACTTAATCTTTCTCCTTCTCTCTCACCTTCTGAAAATATTTGCCACTAGATGAAGCTAACCTGGGCTAGAAGGCAAACAAACCCAGAGGGATAAGACACTCTGGACACAGAGAAGGATGGAGAAGGGTAGAACATGTATCTTGGAAGGACAAAGGAGAGATACCCGGCACACCTGTATTTTGCATGCTATGAGTTACGGTGGAGCCCAGCGTGGAGCACACCCAATGTTCTTTAATACAGCTATTTCTTGATTATGTGCAGAGGTAGAAGACTGAATTCCCAGACAGCCCCATGCCAGTGCATCGTAATGGTAATTATTGCAATCTGCTACTTCGTCTTCCATCCATTAATCACAAGCAATGGATGTGACCTCTCTTCCATGTCAAAATTGGAACTGTGTGCAGATAGTTGCAGTAGACTCTCTGGAGTTTCTTTTCCCCACCGAATAGTCCAAGTTCCTTCTTGAGTGGGTGGAAAATTAGACCAGGTTACTCCAAGGAGTCACCCAAGACTAAGGTGTAGGATTCCATGGGAACACAAACCACTTCCCTAAGATTCATGGATGTTGCTGAAATTTAACATAAAAAGATGGAGAGAGGGGCAGGGACTCTGAGGGACTGGGTCACGAAGCAGACTTTGAATTGTCCTTATTAGGACCACACAGAAAAAAACCCCACAAATCACAATGGCATGGGGGAAATTTGAGGCCCCCTCACAAGTGAGTTAGGAACCTCACATTACAATGGATAGGAAATGGTCCATTTCACAAAAATGACCCCATCTTAAATAAAATTCTAGAGGGAAAAAGAGGAATAAAAAGCACTTTGTAATGTTGTTTTACATTTGACAAAACTTTAGTATCGTGTCATTTACAACGTTCTGGTGGTAACGTTATTCCACCCATCTCAAAGATGAGGAAAAAGAGGCTCCCAGGGATTAAGTACCAGATCCAAAGTCACATCGCCCTAGCCCAGGGCCAGATGCATAGTTGACACTCAGCAAGTAAGCCTGAAGGAGAGAAGCTTAATTAGCGTTAAGTGCTGAGCTAATCTTCCAGAAAGGGCTGCCCAGCGCTTTCTACCTCCTGGCACAGCCGTTGGGCACACAGAGAAGTCAGCCAGGGTTCCTTTTTCATGTTCCAGCCAAAGAGACTCATTTGGACACCTGAATGAGAATAATTTTTATATTCTCTAACGACTATCACTCATTTTCTGTAACTTAATAAATGTGATGAATACAAGAGACCTTGTGAAGCCAGATTGCATTTGCGAATGGGCTGGCGTGATGTGACGGATAGATTTGGAGCCCGAAGCGGGAAATAGAGTTGCTGAAAGCTGCAGGTGTCGGCACAAACTGAGCTTTGAAGACATTTCTCTTTCCTTGGATGGTGCTAATCTGGGCTTTTTAACTGATTAGAAAATCTAAAAAGGGCTGCTTGTTTTTTCAGTGTGTGGTATATAAGAATCAACAGCAGCAAGCTTTTCCTTCACTCTTCCCACCTTTTTCTAGCTTCTCTCTTCACTGAGGACTAACAGGTTGGAAATAAGGTCACAAGACCTAATCTGAGGGATTAGAAGACTCACCTGGAGGATATTACTTATACTTTTGCTGGGAACTGGAGAACCCAGGAAAAGCCAGAGCACACCCACACCTTGCTTTGCAAGCTACACATTTTTAATTTTGTTGAGCACTTTAAAAAGCATTTTAGGGGCACCTGAGTGGCTCAGTCAGTTGAGCATCTGACTCTTGATCTCAGCTCAGGTCATGATCTCAGGGTGGTGAGTTCAAGCCCTGTATTGAGCTTTGTGCTGGGTATGAAGCCTACTTAAAAATGATAGATGGATAGATAGCATTTTAAGTATTCTAAGGAAAGAGGGACTGTGTTCTTTTAAGTACCATGCCACGTTGAATATAATGGGAAAGACCCTGGGATCTGAGTTAGACAGTCCTAGGTTTAATTTTGAATATATAGTTTAATTTTTTTAAGTTTGGACAGTTTTATTTTTAACTTCCCTATATCCTTTATGAGACGCATAAAATTTCAAAACTCACCCTATACTGCAGTGACTCTTGATCTTAGCTGCAGATCTTAGAATCTCCTGGGGAGTTTTAAAAAAATCTATATGGATGCATAAGTCAATTAAATGCCCATGTGTGGGACCTAGGTACATGAACTGCAGCCTGGCTGTGCAGCTAGGATAGAAAACTACAGCTTTAACCAATCAGAATGGAAGAGTCTGTGGTTCAGGGACACAGTACGTTACACGGTTTGCACTAAACCTCTCGCGGATGGGAAAGTTGAAGCTCAGGAGGTTTCTAAGTTTGCCCAGAATCACACAACTAAGAGTAGAATTCAGGTCTTCTGAAATCCAGGTCAGCATATTTTCAGCAATATTATAACCTTAGTCCAAGTTGCTCATAAGCTACTCAGAGCAGAAAACAGAGCTTGGGATACTCATGCTTTAATAAGTAATAATAATAATAATAACAATAATAAATGCTACTAGAGGCAGCTTGGCAGGGAGGTTAGCCTCTACAGTGGCCTGCACTCTGATGACCAGCATGTCTGATTGGGCTTAGATTTCACTTGAACCAAGAGTCTCAGACCCACATGTCCACCACGTTCAGGCAGGCAACCAAGCTGGCAAAAGACAATACGGAGAGACAGGAGCCAGGATGAAACAGAGGGTCAGTCTTTTAAATTCAAATATTTAACAGATTTCAGACCAAACGAAACAAACTAGTGACCTGAACTCCCTTTTAGGGTGCTGGTTTATGAGCCTCTGCTTCAGTCCCCACCAACGTATTGCAGAACATAATACAAGATTTTAGGAAGAACTTGACAGCATGATCTGACCCAGAGTTCTGCCCTTAATCTGAAATTGCTGTATCATCTTTTCTGGAGCTAGGGAAACCAGAAGTTGGAGGTGTTGAGTACTGGTCCAAGCCTTCCAGGTGACCGAGTCAGAACAGATTCCTTGTCTTCAGACCCTGGTGACACCGCTTCCTCGCTGGGAGACTGTGGGTGAGTTATTTTCTCTTTACAGAGGCTTGGTTTTTTGTGTTTGTTTTTTTCTACTATAGCAATTAGAATAATAAAACCAATTACTTCATGATGTCGTTATAGGGATTAAGTGCAATAGTGCATGTTAAACGTTTAGCTCTGTGCTTAGTACGGAGTGACGCTTGTGACAGCTGATAACTTTTGTCATGTTGTTCTGTCATGCTGCATCGCTTCCCGTCCGAAGTAATGACTGTTCAGAGTTCTTGATGCTTTCGGGGACCACGTATTTTCAGACTGGCCCTCACCTTTCCTGCAAGCTTCCTCTCTTCTCCATCAGACTGCAAATTATACTTAAGAGGTCTCCCTGTGGTGGGCTCCATGGGTGGTGAATTCTAACCTGCAGCCTGGTGTTTGGAATGAGGGTATCACAGCTTTAAGGCTGACTGCTGTGTAACTGGGGTCAGGGACCTGGTATATGGCCTCTCAGGGATAGGACCGATTCCTTTTAATAACATATCCAAAAGAAAAAAAAATGGTTATAAAAGGCTATATAAGTTATAAAAGGAAATAACTGGAATCAGAAGCTTGAAAATGTTCGGACCTCCCAGACCCTGCAAGCAACGACATACTTTTCCCATAGCCTGAGCGAGAGGAGTTTGGCCTAGAAAACTGGCTTGTCTCTGTTTTGTCTCTGGTTCCTGCGTCTTGCTGCAGCCTCCTTCCATCCGTCACTGTCCAGTAGACTGAAGGAAGGGCATGTAAGGGCGGAGTGATGGGGGCCGACACGTTTTCTGAGCCTCTGCTTGTAGCCCCCATTATGTTGTGAGAGGACAGTCTTGGTGTTTCTGAGCAGGATGATGTTTCCAAGGGCTGCAGACTCAGACTTGAAAGAAAACTTCCGTATTCTGTTCATCAGATCCTGGGAGGGAAGAGTTTCCCCTTTCCTTCCCTGGGTCATCTTCTGACTTGGCTGCCGTGTTAACAGACCATCACTCAGCCTTCTTGCCTTGTCGCTCTTGGTGCGCTCCTTGTTGATAACCACAAGGTGGCGCTGCCGATTTAAGTGAAGTACCGCCAGCCTCCTTCCCGCTCCCAGGTGAGGCGCTGGGATTCCACACCTGGGAATTCCAGAGGACATCTCTCCCAATCTGCTCATTTTACAGATGGTGACACCGAGGCTTAGAGACCAGGCATAACCTGCCTCGGGAATTACAGTGTTGAACATAAATCTCCTAAGTACTAATCAGGCAGGGGAATGCCTTACCCGTTGTTAGGTCCCCAGATTGTAGAATTTGGTCTTGGGTGCAGCGAAAGGTGAAATACAGGGAAGGTGTTGTTGTAAAGAATAATTTCCTCTATTAAAGCGGGTAGGAGACATGAGAATATGCATGCCATGAGGACAGGGGTCGTGCCTGTTTGGTCTGCAATGTACAAGATCCTACAGTCAGTTCAGAGAGTATTATTGATACCTGGTTCCTATTCCTTCCCCTTTATGGTTTTTCCATCCTCAGACTGATTTCTAGAAGTTAATGCGGCAAAGTTACTTTCCTTTTTATCTCACATTTACTCAGTTAGCAAATGGTTATTGGGTGCAAGGTGAGACCTTGCCAGGTGCAAGGGCTGGGCTGTGCACCTTCTGGGAGCCCAGCCTTGTGATCGGTACTGTGGAGATGACAGACAACAAAGGGACACTGAGGGTACTGCCCTTGTCTCAGAAGCTTGCTATTAACTCACTCATTGACTTGAGGAAGCTCTGGGGAATTGAGCAGGGGCATCTGGAGTGTCTGTCCCTTACCCTTTCTCTCCCCCTTGGCTCCTCCCCAGAACTCAGGGCCCAGCTTTGCTTCCAACTCTTGGGGAAGCCAAGTGGCTGCTGATATATACTGGCAGAGTCCAGGCCCTGGATGGGCATGGTGACATCACTTTCCGCTGCCTGGGTCGGTCACTCTCAAGTCACATGAGGAAAGTCACTTTGCTTTGGGCCCCAGGTTGCTCACGTCTAAAATTCCCTCAGAGCTGAACATGCTATCGTTCTCGATCGTCTAACACCCTCCTCTCGTGAAGCTTGGTAGCAACTGAACCTTCTCCCCCACTGCTTCTGTTTGGGTTCCTTTGTACCAAAACATTGGCTGTCCACTGAGGGGTCCCTGATGACTGAGTCTGGAATGTGTATTCTTTGGAAAGCTCTGAGGTTGGACTTTAGGGAAAAAGAGATGCCATCACACTGTTCTAGAAAAATGCTCTCCCCTCAGAAGAAAAATCAGTGATTCTCAGTAGGCACAGAGGAAAAAAAAAAAACAATCATCTACCCAGATGAAGTTTTGCTGCTGTTTTTGTATTTTTATGCTTGGATAAGCTGAATGACCTCACTCAGGACCCTGAACTTCTTGGAGTGATGATCAAGAGTCGATCAGACTTTCTGACTCAAAATTTAAAAATCCCTGCTGGTAAAAATCCTTGAAGTGTTGGTGAGAGGTGCTGAATGCCATCATCCATTTCCAGGGCTGGCTTCAGAATCTTTCCCTTCTGAGACTGTGCTCTAGGTTTGGTCTCTGAAACCACAAGGGGTTTTGCTGATCAGGTCTCATGCTGCCTCATCATCCTCCCCCTCCCTATCCCCCCCATTCTCCTAGTTTAGAGCCTATTTCATTCTTTCATTGATTCCTCACATGACATAGTTTCCAGGACCTTCTCCTTCTACTCCAGCATCCAATGTCCAGCGTGGTGGCCAGAACTGCCTGGTCCCCCATGTAACACCCTGCCCCCCCACCCCATGCACTAAGTAATTTCTTAGTACCCATTCCTGTGTTAGGCAGGGCAATAAGGAGTTGAAGGAGATACTGCCTGTGTCTTTGAAGAGCTCATTCTGCAAAACCAAGGTATCAAGTATTGGTAAACACAGAAAATGGAAACAAAAGGCCAGAGGCTTAAAGTAGTTTTCCATGGATGGGGCAGAAAATAACACATATAACAGAGTTCTTAGCACATCGTTTGTATTGTCACATTTCTGAATGTTCTCATTCTGTTCCTAATATTCAGTTAAAATGGGTGTCTGCACTCATTGCCAATGAATGTCACTGATGTGAATATTAAAGGAAAACGCGTTCCCAGTGGCCAGGCTAGTCACATCCTTCCTTTAGTTTGTCTCCTTTGTGTCTGAGATGGCCGACGACTCGGAGCAGAAATTTTGTTTCATTAATCCCTTTCGTTGGTGCAAATTGACACAGCAGAGACTCAGGGAGAGAATGGTGTCCGTGGCCAACCCAGACGAGACCAAGGTGGTGGATTCCTCTTGGAAAGGGACTCTTCTCTGCAGCAGACGCTTGTTTCTTCTTCGTGGCTGACTGCACTTATGAGATGATTAAGCTGAGGTTTGCAACACTCTTGGAGACACGGTGTGAACGCTGTTGCCACTGCGTGGGAATGAGCTTCACCTCTGTGTCTCTGGTGGCTGAGCCCTGCCGTGGGCTCCTCAAGACTTCAGTGGACAGGAGGAATAATTGCCCGGCTAACTCAGGGGCCCCTCTGCTTTTCTGTAATTACAATAGAAGCCACTCTCTACCTTACACTTGTGGAACATGCTGCCAGGTATGGGTTCTGTGCAGCATCTTGCTTCCTCCTTGTGACAGCCCCGTGAGGCAGGTGCAGATGTTAGGAGGTGGAGGCCGTGAGCTTGTGAGTCCTCCATCTTGCCAGAAAGCCAGGGCAAAGAAACAGAGGCTGAACTCAAGCTCAGGGCCTCTGACCTCAGAGTCCTCGATGATTCCTCACTCCCCACGGCTGCCTCTTAGACACACACTTCTGTGTATGAGGTGACTGTCTGCGAAGCCCTAGTCACATAAATCTAGCTCATTTATTCCTCACAGCGACCGTATGGGATTGGTATGAGTGTCTGTGCTTTACAACCAAGGTGTACTGCTTTCTTTGATTTTTCTGCCCTTCGTGTTTAGGAAAACAGGATATCCATATGAAGTTGAAGGATGGAACTTTGTGTGTGTGTGTGTGTGTGTGTGTGTGTGTGTGTGTGTAAGTGTGTGTAAGCAACACGACTCCACCCCTTCCCCAAGTTCTGGAAAACACGGTAGAGCAAAATTAGAATAAGCCCAATTTCCACTGCTTCTCTTCACTCTAAGACCGTGAAAATTTCCATTCACAAAATTATTCCCAAAGCCCTGTAAAATCTAAACCGTGTAAACAAAATTTGCATTATTTTGAATGTACTTCACAGCCCATGAATAAAATCTAGAATTATGCGGTTTATAAAGATGCTAAATGTGGAAATGTAAGTTTGACTCTCTCAGTTAACTGTAATTTATGTTTATTGGCAACTTATAATTGACCAAGAGCTTTTGTATATATCTATTTAATTCTTCCAGTAATCATACAATGTAGATATTATCTCCACTTTACAGATGTGGAAACGAGGGCATAGAGATGCTCATAAATTTGCCACTGAGTGGCAGAGCTCAGTCCCACAGAATTTGGGTCTGCTTGACTCAAAATATCCTGTACAAGTTCTTGGGATTTCCATAAGGGACAGCTGCATTTTTTTCTTCTGCCTCTGGAAAACACTGCTGCCAGCAATTGTCGAGGTCTTAGCAGCCTTAGTCTGAGAAAGGTCTTACTTTATTTTATTTTATTGATTTTTTTTTAAGAAAGGTCTTACTTAAAATCAGGTTGCTGGAGATGGAACACAGAATGGGTGAGAAAGGGGGCCTTACTCATTCTGTCAGCTCAACTTATAGTCACCTTCACATGTGACAACACAGGTGACAGCTTCTCTGTGATTTGACACACTAAATCATAAACATGCCTCTCAGGTCTTGCTGCAATAGAAGGATGGTGTATATCCACCTGCCACACTGCTTAATAATCAGAACTGAGGCCATCAGAGTTACCGACTTAAGTAACATTTGCTCTTGTCGGTGGTTGGGGTCCCTGCATTTGCCAGGGGACTTCTGAGCACCTATACTTGGTTGATACCAGACCTAGGCTGGAATAAATTCTTCGAAGGAAAAGATGAAGATCACCAAAGCATTTCTCCTTACAGTTTGATAGATTTATGAGTATCATACGATTGAGGTGCCTGGGTGGCTCAGTCGGTTGAGTGTGTGACTCTTGATTTTGGCTCAGGTCATGATCTCATAGTTTGTGAGTTTGAGTCTTGTGCTGACAGTGTGGAGCCTGCTTGGGATTCTCATTCTCTCTCCCTCTCTCTCTGCCCCTCCCCTGCTCATGCTGTCTCAAAATAAATAAACATTAAAAAAAAAAAATCCTATGATTAGAGAGGGCCTTAACCACTTCCCATATTATCATTCCTAGAAAGGGAAGTGATCTGAGATCCCATAGAAGGTCAGTTACAAAGCTGGATCTGATCCCTAAGGGAGACCCTTCCCTTTGCAGGATTCAGTGAAGATGTACTAAATCCCCACCACCTATCTGGCATTAAGGACACAAGAAAAGTCAGTCAGTCATGGGCCTGCCATCTCAGTCAAGTAAGAAACAGGGTAGTAAGTAGAATTACAATACATGCCAAAAAAGGCTATAATAATGTGGAATAATGATAGCCAACATGTACTGAGTGGACTATCTAATACTTGTAATGACCCCAACAGGTGGATGTGTCCTTGTTTTAAAGATGTGAGAGGAATCAGGAACGTAGAGATTGAGTGTTTACCCAAGGTTATGTCCCATAAATAACGGAGCTAGGATGATGAGTACAACAGAAGCTTTGGGGGATCAGATGAGGAGAAATGCCTACATTATTCTAGGAGACAGATAGAAATGGTGACTGAACTGAGTTTTTAAGGAAAACGAGGACCAGCCAGGTAATGAGGCAAAAAGGACATTAGAGACCGTGAATAAACATAATAGTATTGGGTGGCAGACTGTGATAAGGTGAAGAAACTCATTGTAAACCCTAGAGCAAGGAGTAAAGGAAATAGAGTGATATGATGTAGCCAATACTGGAGGTAAAAGGTAATACTAAAAAATTAGATTCTAACACGATAGACTCAAACTCATCCATGTCAGTAGTTACACTAAATGTGAATGTTATAGCAAAAAAAAAAAAAAAACCAGAGATCATCCTATTATAAACAAAGTAAGATACAACTGGGCACTGACGATAAGCAATGTGCTTTGAAGTTTAAAAACACATAAAGATGGGGACGCCTGGGTGATTCAGTGGTTAAGTACCAGACATCTGCTCAGGTCATGATATCACCATTCCGAGTTTGAGCCCCCTGTTGGGCTCTGTGCTGACAGCTCAGAGCCTGAAGCCTGTTTCAGATTCTGTGACCCCCTCTCTCTCTGCCCCCTCCTCTGCTTGGGCTCTGTCTCAAAAATAAATAACCATTTAAAAAATTAAAGTAAAAACACAGGCTAAAAAGTACGAAGAGTAAATGATCTAAAAGGATAAAAAAAATAGGTACATTGCAAATGATAAGGAAACTAGAGTGACTATGTTAATGTCACTCCAAATAGACATCAGAAAATTGAGTATTTCTAGAGATACAGAGGGACGTTTTGTTTTACTAAAGGCTGTCAAGTCAATTCGCCCAGAAGACTTAACCATCCTAACTGTGCACACACATAGCAGCAGAGTTAAAAGCACATGAACAACACTTGATAGGAACGAAGAGAGAAACATACAAATCCGCATTGCAGATTCCAACATTTCTCTTTTAGTAATTGATAGAACATGTAGACAGAGAATTAGTTCGAATGCAAGAGACCCAAACAACACTGTTAGCAAACTTACTCTAATTGGCATTTATAGAATACTCCACCCAACCGCAGAGAACACATTCTTTTCATGTGCGTATAGGCCATTCACCAAAATCAACAGTTTACAAGACAATAAAGTATCAATAAATCTTAAACGGTTGTGTAAAAAAAAACAAACAAAAAAAACAAGGGTAGCTTTTAAATCTGTGCTCATCCTTGACATAAATTGATTATATATGCATTGTCAGTAGATTTATTAAATTAATAGTATTACAGTTAAGCCTGTTATTCTATTAACTCACTGTGTGACTGTTGGCAAGCTTCTTTGTATCCCTGGACCTTAGTTTTTCCAAACAAATATGTCTGGTGTTAACTAAACAATGCTTCCTTAAATTCTTTTCCACTCTTATTTATGAAACCAGCGCCTATCACAGTGCCTATTATATACAAGGACATTGCAATAAGTATTTGGCCGAAAAGATGTGAAATGAATTAATAAGCAATTTTCCTGATTTAAGAGATGCTCGGTGGTCCTCTGCTGCATCTCATGTCTTACATTTCTGGCTTTAAGATGTGTCTTCTTTCCAAAATGCAAGAGGGTACAGGATTAGAATTTTGTGTCCTTAGTTAAACACTTACCCCTACTCAATTTATTGTGAACTATAATGGATATGTGGATCAAGTACAGTTTTCAATTATGTGCTTATTATAGTTATAATCTGATGTATTTAGGTAAATGACAATAACATAAGCATTTGTTTGTTAGAACAGTATATAAGAAGTATGCTGATTTATATGCTATACGTGGTGTTACTAATGTTAGTGGAATGTGAAGTAGCAATAATGGAATTCACGTACAAATTTCAGGTTATTAATTGATCTTGTCCCAATCCATGTAGGATATTTTATAAAGTCCATTTTTCTGTTGAGAACAAGAATTCCATAATATAGTTAAAGTATCACTAACAATGCACTGATTGTTTTTTTTTTCATTTTTTAACATTATTTATTATTGAGAGACAGAGAGACAGAGTGTGAGCAGGGGAGAAGCAGAGAGGGGGGAGATACAGAATCTGAAGCAGGCTCCAGGCTCTGAGCTGTCAGCACAGAGCCCGATGTGGGGCTTGAACTCACATGATTGTAAGATCATGACCCAAGCCGAAGTCAGATGCTTAACTGAGCCACCCAGGTGTCCCGGCACTGATTGTTTTAAGAATAATCATTCATGTGTTATGATTTTGCAACTATTTCTGACCTAATCTTAGGGTGAAGAATATTTAATTTCACATTCTTTAAAGTGTTATCTACAAGACCATCATCACATAGGCTATAAATGCTATAAGGAAAGAGAGAAGAGGTGAATGCCAGTTTAAAAAAAGCCTGGGTTTGAAACAATGACCTAAATAAATTCACAAGAGTTTATAGATCTTTTAATATCTTTTTAAAAAAGATTTAGTATTTATTTCTGAGACAGAGTGTGAGCTGGAGAGGAGAATAGATTTGAGACACAGAATCCCAAGTGGGCTCCAGGCTCTGAGCTGTCAGCACAGACAGAATTCAATGTGGGTCTCGAACTCCCCAACAGTGAGATCATGACCTAGCCAAAGTCAGATGCTCAACCGACTGAACCACCCAGGCGCCCCTAGATCTTTTAATATCTTAAAGTGCATTAGAAATATCAAAATGGTGGGGTGAGGGAGTATTATATAAAGGGCTTCCAAAACATTTCCCTGTGCTTATTAGTGTCCTGTGGCTGATGCAACAAATGACCACAAACTTTATGGTTCACAACAATAGGAAATTATTCTCTCCCAATTCCTGTAGGTAAAAGTCCAAAATCAGTGTATCACAGGGCCACCCTTCCTATGGAATTTTGGGAAGAATCTGTTTGTTGCTTCTTGTAGCTTCTAGTAGCTGTTGGCATTCCTGGGTGTATGGCTGTGTCACTCCTACCTTGCCCCACATGACCACGTTGCCTCCTGTCCTGTGGGTGTCTGTTGAATCTCCTTTTGACTCACTCTTACAAAGGATACTTGGCACTGGATTTAGGATCCACCTACGTAATTCAGGACAAGTTTCCCTCTCAAATCCTTAGTTTAGCCACATCTTTTGTGATATCAGGTAGTGTAACGGATTCCAGGGGTTCGTAGGTAGGCAAATCCTATATTCAGCCTACTATACCATGGAAACATTTTGTGGAACTTACCTTTTCATTCACGTATATCACTCCAAAAATCTTTTTTGAGCTCTATGACTACAATATGTTAGGCATGGTTCTAGGCACTAAAAACTCAGCAACAAATTAAACTCCAGCAGAATAAACTTTAAAAAAAATTCTGCCACTGAGTTGCCTTGGTAGCTCAGTTGGTTAAGGAGCCGACTCTTGATCTCTGCTCAGGTGATGATCTCACAGTTTGTGAGATTGAGCCCCGCATCAGGCTCTGTACTGACAGTGTGGAGCCTGCTTGGGATTCTCTCTCTCCCTCTCTCTCTCTGTTCCTGTTCCTCTCCTATACACTCTGTCTCTCATTCTCAAAAATAAATTAACATTAAAAAAAGAAGAAAACCTCTGCCACTAATCAATAAAATGTGCTTTGAAGATGCTAAAGACTCATTAACATGTTTGAAAAGGTACACCATGAATACATTTATCTCTTCTTTCATTCAGTAATTAGCATAATTTAGGAAATATTATTTGAATTCCTCATATTTATCAGGCATTAAGATACAGAAGTGGGTGAATAAGGTAAGGCCTCTGCTTTCATGAAACTTGGATCTGCTTGGGGGGATAAAAAGCCATACCCAGAGTAATAAGAAAGTCTAGGAATATAAAGCAAGAAAATAAATTACCTGAAAAATTGACTTGTCAGGTAGGTAGGCAAATTGAAATAATTGGAATAAAGCTCTCACGAATGAATGACAGCATAGATACAGCAAAGAATAAAATAGTAGGCTGGAAAATCAGGTCAAAGAAAATTCTTAGAAGGTGTCAGAAAGAAATTAAAAATGATGGAGGGAAAAAGCAGAATGTCAGTATCCTTATAATAGAAGTATCAGAAAAGGGTAAAAAATGGAGGGGAGGTCATGTTTGAAGAAATAACAATTGCGAATGTCCCCAAATTAAAAATAAATAAATAAAAGTAGCATTTCAGATAGAAGATTCTCAAAGTGCTAAATAATGTGGTTAACAAAATCAAACAAGACACACACAAAAAATAAATAACCAATTATAGTGCATAAAATTAAAGACCAGAAAAAAGTCGATCCAATTCTGGAGAAAAAAATACATGATTTCCAAAGGAACAGGATATTAGGTCAAAGTCAACATTCTACGTGCAGCACTGGATTCAAGAGGAGAGTGAAGAAACATGTTCAAAGTGTTTTGTAAAAGCACATGTCTGTCACGTTCCAGTGCAAAAGTGAAATAAGCTTAGGCATACAGAGTCTCTGAAGTTTCAATACAAAAATGCTGTGTTTTAAGACACTCTTATAGGAACTAATATAACAAGTAGATAATCACTTATCTGGGGAAAATCTTGGAATAACATTAAGTACCTTAGTAAAAGTTCTTGTCTTAATCAGTAAAAACTCTCCTGTAAATAACAGAGGAAAGAAAAGGCAAATATGTGGGAATTCAGATTAAAATTCCCTATAATACAATGAGGGACTGGAGGGGACAAGATCAAGGAAGGAGAGGATGGGCTCAAACGTTTGTCTTGATCAGAGGAAAATATACACTTTGAAAGTCTTAAGAATTGATGAGAAAATTAAAAACAAAGCAATTATAATTCTTAATAAATTGGTTTTAGGTTTCTGAGAACACTCAAAAGAACATACAACTTTCCAATGGAATATTACTCTGAGATCAAAAAGAATGAAATCTTGCCATTTGCAAAGACATGGATGGAACTAGAGTGTATTATGCAAAGTAGAATAAGTCTGAAAACAACAAATATCATATGACTTCACTCATATGTGGAACTTTAGATACAAAACAGATGAACATAAGGAAAGGGAAGCAAAAAAAATAATATGAAAACAGAGAGGGAGGCAAACCATAAGAGATTCTTAAATACAGAGAACAAACAGTGTGGATGTGTGTGTGTGTGTGGGGGGGGGTGTTGGATGGGGGGATGGGCTAAATGGGCAAGGGGCATTAAGGAGGGCACTTGCTGGGATGAGCACTGGATGTTATATGTAAGTGATGAATCACTAAATTCTATTACTGAAATCATTATTATGCTATATGTTAACCAACTTGGATTTAAATTCAAATAAATAAATAAGAAAAAACAAAAAACTCACAAAAGAACATATAACTTTCTTAAAACTTTTTTTAATGTTTATTTATTTTTGAGCGAGAGAGAGAGAGAGAGAGAGAGCAAGCAAGCAGGGGAGGGGCAGAGAGAGAGGGAGACACAGAATCCAAAGCAGACTCCAGGTTCTGAGCTGTCAACAGAGCCCCGCACGGGGCTCGAACTCACGAGCTTTGAGATCATGACCTGAGCCAAAGTCGGATGTTTAACCGACTGAGCCACCCAGGTGCCCCAAGAACGTGTAACTTTCAACACAACAGAATAAAATTTACCCATTGAACAGTAGAAAAGGTGAAATAAGAAGAGAAAGCATGGCAAATCGCACAAAATAAATTTGCAGAAACAAATGGCATCATAAAATACAATGATACATTTGGTGCATATGTTTAAATTCATTGCTCAAAGGCCAGAAGTTTTCAGATTGTATTTCTTATGCTGAGATCTACTGATTTGTTACATTTTAGAAAAAAATTAAAATACAGGGATATAAATAGTGTACACAGAGGTATAGAAATATGCATATGATGATGTTTACTGCAGGAGGCTGAAGTAGCAATTTTCATGACAGATAAATATAATTTGACATAAAACTGGCCATAAGACCAAAAGAACAGCATAGTTAGAAGAACAGTAAATCAAAAATGTACAATGTTCATGAACATGTGTGAACTTAGCTCAAAATTAATAAAGCAACACCCGCAGAAGTACAGGGAGAAATAGCATGCTGGTAATTTGTAGGCTGAGATTTTAACACTTTCTTCTAATCAAGTAGACTTTAATTATTTTTTTAAGTTTGTTTATTTTTTGAGAGAGACTGTGCAAGTGGGGGAGGGGCAGAAAGAGAGAAGGAGAGGGAGAGAATCCCAAGCAGGTTCTGTGGAACCTGACCACAGGGTTTGATCCCACAAACCTATGAGATCATGACCTGACCTGAAATCAAGAGTTTGATGCTTAGGCAACTGAGACACCCAGGCTCCCCAAGTAGGCCTTAAAAATAAGCAAAGATATTTTAATTTTTTTTTTCAACGTTTATTTATTTTTGGGACAGAGAGAGACAGAGCATGAATGGGGAAGGGGCAGAGAGAGAGGGAGACACAGAATCGGAAACAGGCTCCAGGCTCTGAGCCATCAGCCCAGAGCCTGACGTGGGGCTCGAACTCACGGACCGCGAGATCGTGACCTGGCTGAAATCGGACGCTTAACCGACTGCGCCACCCAGGCGCCCCAGCAAAGATATTTTAAATGCTGCAAAAATATAATTAGTACAGGTGCAAACCAATAGATACATACAGAATCCTATACCCAACAGAGAATATGCATTTTTTTCAAGGACATTTGAAACATTCTTAAAAAATTAACATGTGAGGGGTGCCTGGGTGGCTCAGTTGGTTGAGCGTCAGACTTCGGCTTAGGTCATGATCTCACAGTTCATGAGTTTGAGTCCCCCGACAGTCTCTGTGCTGACAGCTCAGAGCCTGGAGCCTGCTTCAGATTTTGTGTCTCCCTCTTTCTCTGCCCCTCCCCTGCTCGCGCTCTTTCTCTCAAAAATAAACATTAAAAAAAATTAAAAAAAATTAATATGTGAGAGGTCACAAAGTGCTACTGAATAAAGTAGAAAAAGGGAACAAGAAGTGCAATTTTGAAAAGGGCCTCATGAAAAAAAAAAAGAAACCATTCAAACAAAGACTGAAGGAGAGAGTGAGCTATGTGAAGGTCTGGAGAAGATAGTGCAGACAGAGAGAACATAGACTCTTTTATAACCAGCTGGTTGACAGATTTTTAAAAGTCAGAAAGCATTGCACATTGCTGGGCATGAGGGGAGAGGGGCTAGGAACCCACCTTTCTGCACTGCAGGTGAGCCCCTGAGCTGCTGCAGCCATCTTACACAGCAAATCTGGTGGTATTAAGTGACATCACATACGTCCGTGTCCAGGGACCCAGGAATCCTGCCCTTGGGTACCTATGCCAGAGAAAGTCATACACAGGTCAGTCAAGGCACATGCATGACAGATTTGTTCATAAAATATATGTGGTGTTAGGGAAGTAGAGCCAACTGAAATGCCTCCTACCAAAATACTGGATAAATTAAAAAGGAGAGGGTGTTTATGATAGAGTTGAGTCACAGAAGAAATGGATGCACTTAGAAAAATAAGGTTAGATATTGAAAACAGAGTATTTATTGAATAAACAAAATAAACAGGAAATTTATAATTTTATTTGTGTAAGTGAAAAATATATACATCTATAAAATATTTTTCAGGATTGATGGTAAATCTAAGGAAACATCAAATACACTAGTGTGGATGCTTTGAGAAAGAAAGGGAAGAAGGGGGAGGGAAGGAAGAAACAATGAATGGAGCATAAAGTATAAAGTAAAAGAAAACAAGTGTGAGGCCTTGAAAGAATCAATGATAATTACCATGAAATAAAGAGTAATATTGACTCAATTAAATGCCTCATCTAAGGTTGAAAATAAAAAGAAGGCAATACGATCCAACAAAAAAGCTGAAAATAAAATTATATAAGTAGTATGTAAAGACAGAGAAACAAGAGGCACAGTGTAAAAACTGGGAAGAAATAGGCCAGCATATTTATAGTAGTGTTGTGTGTGTGTGTGTGTGTGTGTGTGTGTGTGTGTGTACACACAAGCACACACTTCTGGTTGGTGGCATATGGATGTTTTATATGGTTTCTAGTGTTTTCTTTTTTCACATTTCCTCCACTGAGCCTCTATTCCTTTCATAATCAGAAACCAGGGAGGAAAAAATGAAACAGAAACACTTGTGCCTAAGGCATCTATAGTCCATTCTGGCATTTTGGTTTCTAATGTCATAACATATGAAAGAAACACAAAATGAATTAAAAGAGATCAAACAAACAAAGAAAATGGCTGATGAAATTATTAAACCAAATAGTCAAGGAAAAGCAAAGTTCTAAATTGTTGACATGCACCCCTCCCGCGGATCTTAAAACCAGTGCACAGGCAGACCTGATTGCATCTCAAGCCTGGTTTAGCTGTTTCTGTAGCACAGAGGAAGCTCAACTTTTTCTTCTCGCTGTTTCATTGAAGAGTTAAATAAGGAGACTTTGGCTGTCTCCTAAAAGGCCTCATCGCTGAGACTAAAGTTTAAAAGGAGTATCATTACTAAGCCTGCAAAAATGGTCATGCCAACGATGAGATGGAAAAAAACAGACATGTGGCACTTTCTAAAGAAATAATAATTTTTTAAAGGGTAATTCCCTGAAGTCAAGTCTTGAATATTTTTAACTTCCATGAGCTATTAAAAAAAAAATCAGACTTTTGAACCTAAATCAGGAAATGCAGTTCAGACCTCCTTGCAATTATGCCGCCTTGGATCACAGAAAGATAGGCCATGGCCATCTTGGAACTCCAAGAAATTCACAAGTGTAGAGCACTTCATCCTAAGAGATGTCAATAGGCCTTTTTAAAATCACGATGAAGGGGGCGCCTGGGTGGCGCAGTCGGTTAAGCGTCCGACTTCAGCCAGGTCACGATCTCGCGGTCCGTGAGTTCGAGCCCCGCGTCGGGCTCTGGGCTGACGGCTCAGAGCCTGGAGCCTGTTTCCGATTCTGTGTCTCCCTCTCTCTCTGCCCCTCCCCCGTTCATGCTCTGTCTCTCTCTGTCCCAAAAATAAATAAACGTTAAAAAAAAAAATTAAAAAAAAAAAAATAAAAATAAAATCACGATGAAAGCACTTCATCCCATTTCCTCTTATGGTATCCTTTGGTACAGACAAAATCCACTAGGACTGTTCTAGGCTGAAGGCTCCAAGAAATATTTCCCAGTGATAAAAGTTCTTTTATCTCTTTGTGCTAGTTTAAGAAAATGTAAAAATTTTCTCATCTCTCCATAGCAATTTAATCCTCTTCCTCCCCCTCCTTTCTTCTTTCCCTTTTTATTTCTTCCTCCTTCTTTATCTCTTTCTTCTCTTTTTCTTCCTCTTCTTTCTCTTTTTTTCTTCTTTCTTCATCAGAAAACTAAGTGCTAAGTGAGTCAAATATATTTCAAGAGGTAGTGCTGATGGTCAACCATAGGGCATTTATGATGCCACCATTTTCATTATTTTAGCATATATATATATTCATTGTCACCAATTGCCTGTAATTGGGTATACCTTTTCATAGATATGGCCAAGGATCACAGGATACTCATTTTATAAATGGGGGTGGGGAGGATACTAATTGCCTATGCATCTCATATGGGATAGATGCTATGTTAAATGCTTATAAGACTTCATAAAGTATTACCAACATCCCACGTTGATGAGGGAGCATAAGGCAGGCTGAGGGGCACAGCACAGGTAGCACATCTACCCTCCCCCAGGTCGGACATGTAAGATATTCCTTGAACACTGTAGGCTACCCCAAACCACGAAAGGCCAAACAAAGCAAAACAAAAACAAAAAACAAAAAAGTTACACTGATAAGAGTCTCCACCAGTTTACCAGAAAAAGGCAATCCCATCATGGCCTAAAGTCCAGGAACTCCCTCCTGTCTTAATGTTAATGCTTTGCTAAAGGGAAAAACAACCTTAGCTTGACAATAGCTAGGCTTCCAGTAAGTCCTTAGCATGTGAAAGTCTCTTTGGAAACTCCCTCTTGACTTTATCTCCCCCAACTCCAAAAAAGGGTCACCCCCCACACTTAAGTTGCAGCTCTTCCTGCTCACAGGTCCTGTCCCCATCCTTCAATAAAATCACCTTTATGCACCAAAGACGTCTTCAAGAATCCTTTGTTAGTGGTTGGCTCTGGACCCCATGAACCCGCATCACCCCAAAACTTCACAGATGTGCAAAACTGAACCTTAGTATTACTTTTACCTGTTCACACAGTTACAAAAAGATGGAGAAAGGAACTAAATCCAGATTCATGTCATGCCCAAACCTGTACTATTTATACTGGTTTGTATTGCTTCCCAGAGAAGGCAGGGAGCTAAATTAAGTGGCAGGGCTTAGGTTGAAGACCCATTTATGTTGAGTATAACTGAGTTTCCACTTTAATGCATTGATGTTTCTTTGTAATATTATTTCAGCTTACCACAGAATGATAGATTATTTTTAACATCCAGACTTTGAAATTTCCCCAATGTGTTTCTTCAGCTAGACAAGGTATAAAGCATGTTGTATTAGATGTGTGTCTTCCAAGAACTTAAACTTTATAAAATTGAAAATTCTTGTGACTCTTCATGAGAACCTACTATAAAATAATGGCTGGCAACTCTTCTCGTTGTTTTACAGAGGATAGCATTTAACTTCAACCCAAGAAACATTTACTGAGCAGCTATTATAAGAAGGTCTTTGGAGATACATTGGAGACTAAAATTGTCTCTGGTCTCAAAAGGAGGAAATACACAAAAACAGAGAATCACATTTAATTGTATCCCATGCCAAATTAGGAACAAGCCCGGGGAGCTTAGCACAATAGAGGGGTCACAACCCCACCCTAGATGTACAGGGTGCAGGAGAGTAGTAAGTGATATTCCTTGGGGATGGTGATGGATTCTGAAATTTGAACGACAGAAAAAGTCAGCTGTATGGAAAGAAGAAAGCCCTGAGAGCTAAATTCCCAGGGGCAAGAAACTCATGGGAAATATAGAAGGTTGTGATTATATTGATTCATCCCAAGCATAGAGGTCTTGTAAGAAGCTGATGAGAGAGAAGTTTGAAAATAGAGGTAGGTATTTTCCATGTAGAAGGTCCTATGAGGGAGACTAAGGAACAGGACTGAATTCTCTGGGCTGGGGAAGGGTGGGGCACTGTGATGCGACTGTCATTGGGAGCCTTGTGGCAATCAATGACATCCTCCTTTCTTTGTTGTACAGAGGAGGAAGCTGAGTCCCAGAAAGAGAGTGACCAAGTCCTACATCTACTTTGACTCTTTATTTATTCACGCAGCCATTCAATAATAAAATGCCTAGAAGACTGTGAAGGATAATGCAAAAGACAGAGTCCTGCCCTCATGGGCTGACCTAGCTGTGGGTATTTTTTTCAATTAAAGTGTAATTAATATACTCATTATACTAGCTAATGTTATATTAGCTTCAGGTGTACAATATAGTGCTTCAACAATTATATACATTTCTCAGTGCTCATCAAGATAGTGTACTCTTACTCCCCTTTATCTATTTCACCCATACTCCCACCTACCTCCCCTCTTGCAACCACCAATTTATTCTTTGTATTTAAGAGTCTGTTTTTTGTTTATCTTTTTTTCCCCTTTGTTTTCTCAAATTCCACATATGAGTGAAATTCCAGGGTATTTGTCTTTCTCTGAGACTTTTTTATTTATTAAAATTTTTTTAATGTTTATTTATTTTTGAGAGAGAGAGAGAGAGAGAGAGAGAGAGTGCGAGCAGGGGATGGTAGGAGAGAGGGGGAGACACAGAATCTGAAGCAGACTCCAGGCTCTGAGCTGTCAGCAACAGAGCCCTACGCAGGGCTCCAACTCATGAACCGTGAGATCATAACGTGAGCCGAAGTTGGACGCTTAACCAACTGAGCCACCTAGGTGCCCCTGTCTTTCTCTGAGACTCTTATTTCACTTATCATTATACCTTCTAGGTCCATCCATGTTGTTGCAAATGGAAAAATTTCATTCCTTTTTATGGTTGAGTAATATTACATTGTATCCCTTGTACCACATCTTCTTTATCCAATTATCTATCAACAGACTGTTGGATTGCTTCCATATCTTGGCTATTATAAATAATTTTGTGATAAACATAGGAGTACATATATATTTTCAAATTTACCACTGGGTAATTTTAAATACCATTTAATGAGCTATTACTATGCACCAGAAATAGTGATGAGCCATTTAAGTAAGCCATCTCTTTAGCCTCTCATCCTGTTTCCCTCTATAATCTGAATTTCTAAAAGTGGGTAACCTGTATGTCTTGTTTCATTGAGGTGTTTCCAGAGCCTAGAACTGTTCCTGTCCCTAGAAGTAGAACATAGTAGGAGCTCCATAAATATTTCTGAATAGAATAAATCACTTTATTAATTGGTCCTTTTGTTATTTCCATTTTTTTCATTAAGGTAAGAAATTCTGCTGACTTCCAATCCAATGATCTTGGCTTTAGACATGTCTGCCCTATCCGCATACCCATCCACCCCACTCTCTGGGAAGCTGGAGAAACAGCCACAAATATAATTCCATTTTCAAAGAGCTTGATCTTTTTTCCCAAGGCTCTGACACAATCGCCAGATGTGCACAGAGCCAAATGTGTGTCCCAGCAGCCTCTTCTAAGGAGGGAATGGTGGGATCCCATGGCAAAGCTGTGCAGGTGGTACCCATTCTAACACTGGGGAGACAGGACTTGGAGAGGTTGTTCCATGTTGGGACAGGATGTTCCTATGGGGGCAGATTCCCAGGGGATTCTGCAAGAAAGGCTACATGTGTGTCTAAGGGTGGCTACAAGACCCCACTTCCCAAGGCTGCTGGCCTGATGTGAGACTCAGATGTGTGCTCTGGCAAAGCACATGCTTCTCCACTTTAACTTTGTGCACATGCTACTATTTAAACTCTCTATAGGTTTCATCTGGGACCCAAAGCTCCTTTTACAGGATTCCAACACGCAATTGGGACCACTTCACCTCCCCTTTGTCCCTCACCCTTCTGCCTCTGCCAATTCTCCAACCCCCCACCCAGTCCTCTGAATTTTCACGAAATACTATGTTTGAAGTAATAAAAGAGCTTTTGGAAAACTACAGAGTCATAGGGTCATAAAATCATGAAGAATCTAAAAAAGTCATTGAGCCTAATGTCCCACTGAATGCAGGGGAAATGATCCTTTTAAAAAGTGTCTTAAAACCTGGAGAGTTGAAGTGATGTGAACAAAATCATTTGTTTATTAATGAAATATTTAGTTTTTATCTCAGTGACTTGAATAGGCACACTTCGGAGTCCTCAGCAGCTGGGAACACCCTGGTTTTCTCAACCTACGGGTATCCAGGGTGATCAACGGGGTTGAGGGGATGGGGAAAGGGAGAACCTTTGGTAACAGGATGGGAACAGCACAGTTTTTAGTGTGTACTTGGAGCTGGCTGTTGAGTGAATAATTTACAAAGTAATGGGCAAGGCTTTGCAGATAAATGGAAAACTTCATGTAAACAAAACCATAGTGGCCCCCCCTCCTCCCCTTTCACCACAAAAGAGTCTGAGGTTCTTTAAAGTGGCTAAGATACACAGGGCACAGGATGATTAGAATCTACTGAAGTGTCCAAAGAATATGGCAGAATTTTAATTTTTGATTAGCTGAGGAATGTAAAGTGGTCTGCTTTGATGTTGTTATAGACTGTTTCTGGTTTTTGTTTGTTTGTTTTTAACTTTTCCTTAATTACTGGTGAGATGGAGCATATCTTCATAAGTTTTATGCCATTATAGGCCATTAACTTTTTCTCTTCTGAGATTATGATATTGGCTATTCACAACCTTTGCTCATTAATTGACTTATTTTTATTGATATTTTAGATTATATATTATGGATATGAATCCTTCATTTATGGAATATTTTATAATATTTTTTAAGTCAGCTGCAGCAAGCCCATGAAAATATTTTCTCCAAAAGGCATGTTTTTTTGCCCTTGAAGAAGATGATGAGGGATGATAAGTAGCATTTTGATTGCAATCTCCATGAGTGAATGAGCCTGCTTATATCCACTCTTTTCACTGAAGGAAGCTCCCATTTGTGGTTGTAGGTAGCCCCTCATCTCCTTTCTTTGGGAACCGCAGGTTGCTTTTGGCCACTCCAGCCCTGAGCTCTTGGGAGCAAGACAGAAGGAGCTCAAACCAGAGGGTCTCTTAGTAGGAACACTAAGGAGGAGACAGCAGAACTGATATGTAAGGAAAAACTGACAAGAACACAAACCCTTGATGCACACCCTGAAATTTATTGTTGGCAAAGCACTCTTCATTTGATCTTATCTCATTGGCTCTTCTTAGTAATTACCTTAGTGTTATCTCCATTTCTTTTCTTCCTTTTTTTGAGAGAGAGAGAGAGAGAGTGAGCGAGCTGGGGAGAGGGGCAGAGGGAGAGAGAGAATCCCAAGCGGGTCCCACGCTCAGCACAGAGCCTGACATGGAGCTTGATCCCACAACCCTGGGATCATGACCTGAGCCGAAACTAAGAGACACTCAACCAACTGAGTCACCCAGGTGCCCCAGTGTTATCTCCATTTCAGTGAAAGGGGAATGGAGTTTGGGAGGGGTGTCTAAGTTCACATGACTAAAAGTTAGCAGGGCTGGGGCTCAAAATTCTGATCTAGTTCTAGATCCTTATGTCTGCTATTTGAGGACCGAGGCCATGTTGTGATGAATTGTTGTATACTCTGCTTCTGCTAGGGCATCATTTTACTAACAGGGCCACCAAATGTATTCTATAGCATAAATTGCTTGTCTTATAGAAACTGCATTAACTTTCCCAACCATTAAAGGGTGAGAGGATGGGAGCAATGATCAGCAAATTATAAATGAAATTCTATATAAACGAATCTGATACCCAGATGTGCATCAGTAATTATTGAAAACCATTCACACAAGAATTTCTTGCTCAACACAAACACCCGCAAATTGTCACTTTTATATTAATAGTTGCTTTCTCCCTTCATCACTAGCCAGCACTTGTATGTAAGCCATACAGAACTGTTCACTTCCCTCAAATACACATTTTGACATCTATATTTTGTTCTCTGAGTGAAGAGACTTTGGGGATACTGGCAGGGCCATTAGATGCTGAATTGTAATCCTCCCACAAAGTGTTGCCCAATTCCCAGCTCTTTGAGGCCTCTGCTGATCCTAGAATGCTGCTCCGTAGAACCTGAATAAATCCCAGTGCTCGGCCAGTTTCCAGAATCTATTCCTGCCAGACCCTATCTTTCCACAGTAAACATCCATCCATCCATCCATCCATCCATCCATCCATCCATTCATCCATTCCTCCATTCCTTCATTCCTCCATTTCCTTCCTTCCTCCCTCTCTCCTTCCTTCCTTCCTTCCTTCCTTCCTTCCTTCCTTCCTTCCTTCCTTCCTTCCTTCCTTCCTGTATCCCACATGGAATGCCACCCTTCCTTCTCATCTCTGCTTATTGAAATACCACATTAAGACTTGGACAAAATGAGAAATTAAAGCCTTTTCCAACTACTACCTCTTTCCCTTTGCATGCACAAATGGCACTCTATAATTCATTGTAGCCAGCGCACTATCGCAGCTACTTGGGAATGTCTTACCTACCCTGTGAGTCTGCAGACTCCTTGAGGGGAGGGGCTGAGAGCCTTTTGTAAACTTGGACAGTGCTCATGTTAACACTCTTGTACCCTCCTCAGTGATGGTGAGTCACGGGCTGTAGTTTGCTGCATATGAGAGATGCAGCTTGTGCTCAGGCCCTGAGCCATAAGTAATGACCATGAAGGCATCTTGGCACATCTTCACCTCAGCAGCGGGAAACACTGATGGAAGACCATCACAGAGTACCCAGGGTCACTAGAGCACTCATTCGTGTAACAAATGTCTATGGAGCACCTTCTATGTGCCAGACACCGTGACAAGGGCTGGGATATGAAGGTGAGGAAGGGCCTGAGGCTCATGATGCTTACTACTAGAGGGTGGAGATAGACAATAAACCAAATAAATGAGTAAAATACCTAACATGTTGAATGCGAGAAGTGGTATACAGAAAAATAAAGTAGGGAAATGGATTCAGTAACAAGGTTAACTAGGATGGTCAGGACAGGCCTTGTTGGGAAGGAGTATTTTGAGCAAAAACCTGAGGAGGTGAGGAAGTGAGTCAGGTATATATCTAGAAAATGTTCCCTCTGCTCTGAGGAACGGCAAGTGCAAAGGCCCTGAGATGAAAGCAAGTGTGGCGTGTTTGAGGACAGGCAAGGAGGCCAGAAGCACTGCTGTAGAGAAAAGAAAGGGTTATTGAAGTCTTGGGGACGCTGATCAAAGAGAGCTTTGTAGGTCATTTGGAGGACGGGCTTCTGCTCTGCGTAAGATGGAAAATTTAAGATGTTTTTTAAGCTAAGGAGAGATGTCATCTGATTTATGTTCTAAAAGAATCGCTCAGTCTGCTCGGTGGAAAGTAGGGGGTGTACTGGCAGCAAGAGCCTGGTTAGGAACTTCCCGCAGGAATCCAGCGGGAGAAAGTGGCATCTCGGACCAAAATGAGGGCTATAGAAGGGGAAGGAAGTGAAATTGACTCTGTATCAGCTGATGGATTAGAAACAGGGGCGGGGGAGAAAAAAATGTCCAGATGAGCCCTGCAATAGCAGTTTCGAAGAGTTGTTTTCTGAGATGGGGAGTGTGCAGCAGAGATTTGTTTGTGACATGTACATGGACAGGACAAATAGTTTGGTTTAGCCATGGTAAGTTTGGGGTACTTAATGTGGAGATACTGATCAGATGGCTGTCTGAAGTCAGGGAAACAGGTCGGGCTGGAGAAATATTTTTGAGATTCATTGGCAATAGGAATCACCTCTCCCCTGCCCCGACCGTCTCCAAAAGTGATCCTAGATGAGCAAAGGCCCAGAGACTAAAACCTGTATGTGTTCAAAGAGTCTACTACAGAGAAGCTATCAAAGGAGGCTGGGAACACATGAGTAGGAAGAGCAAGAAGAGTAAGGAGACTTTTCTAGAAATAAGCAAAAAAGGTGTATCAAGGGAAAGCCATTACAGGATAATGCCTTAACAAGCTGGCCACTGCTTGTCGTGAAAACAGGGCAATTGCTTGGTCATTTAGGGCCTCATCAAGGAGGTTCCACGTGGAACCACTGCATCTCAGAATAGCCTGTCAAAGGTAGGATGAAAAGTGGAGAAAGGAATTCATTTACTGGCACCTTTGCAGCCTTCTGTTTTCCTTTGACAGAAGTCCTCACCATCAGCATTACTTCTGGGGTGTACCACCTAGCCCATCTGGGGGGTCCAGTGCTCCATGGATCCTAAGATAGCTGAAATTCCTATACCTCTAACTACAGTGGGCCCAGTGGACGCCATGGCCAAAGCCACGTCCCTCCCCCCTGGGGAGAGATGAGAGCTGGGCTTAGTAACCCTAAGGTTATCCGGAGCCATCAGCAGGAAGCAAGGCAAGTGGCTGAGTTTAGGAGGTATTCAGCACTATGTAGGTAAGGAATGTGTATAAACTGGGTTCGTACATTTTGTGAAGGAGTCTACCATTGCACTGCTGTGTCTTCCTGAGTTTCACCAAAACCAAACCCTTACTCATCTTTCGTATCCAGTCCATATAACATCTTTTTCATAATGCCTTCCTAAACCATTTCAGCCTTTCTTCCTCTCTTCCTTTCCCTTAGTGCCCACACTTTTCAGTCAAGGATTTGTTTTCAGAGTCAAACATTCTGAGATTCCAGGTTTAGTTCTCCAAGCCTACCCCACAGGAGACCCTGAATAGACCATCTTTCCTTTGTCAGGTAGCAACTCAGTCATGAATAAGTCATGAAGATTCTATTTGTGTCTGGTGTCACCTGAAAAGATTTAATTTTTTCTTTCTTTTTTTTTTTGAGAGAGAGACAAAGAGTGCACATGCGAGTGGGGGGGGGGTGGGGAGGGGCTGAGGGAGAGAGAAAGAATTTTAAGCAGGCTCTGTGCTTGGCACGGAGCCCAACTCGGGGCTCAATTTCATGACTGTGAGATCAAGAATCAGACGCTTAGCCAACTGAGTCACCCAGAGCCCCAAGAACTGATAAGATTTAATTGGGTTAGAACATTTGATATTTTGATAAACCATAGTGTTGTGGACATCACCGTCATTACACCCTCTTTGTTCCTTGCAATTGAGAACTTAAGGCCAAGGATCACACTTCTTTTTTCTGCACCCTGCCCCCCCCCCCCATATTTCCAGCATAGTGATAAGCCACTTAATGAAAAATGTTGGGCCTGACCAAACTTGGAAAAGAAAAAACTACAAATCCTTTGCATCAGATCCTTTTTGGAACTCAGCTAACCATAAATAAATAAATAAACACACGAAAATAAATTACAAACCCAACTGCATGCCTTGCTCTGAACTATGTGTTTGACGTTAAAAACCGAGCCCCCCTCGTTTAAAACTGAAATATGAAACATTGTGTTTGATTATTTTTTTCCCTTTTAAAGACAGAGCCATGGTTGCAGGAATATTTAAAAAAAAATTTTAATGTTTATTTTTTTGAGAGAGAGAGACAGAGCGTGAGAAGGGGAGGGGCAGAGAGAGAGGGAGACATAGACTCCAAAGCAGGCTTGGAGCTGTCAGCACAGAGCCCGACATGGGGCTCAAACCCATGAACCATGAGATCATGACCTGAGCCAAAGTCAGGCACTTAACCAACTGAGCCACCCAGGCGCCCCCCTTTTTTTTATTAAATTTTTTAAAAGGAATATTTTAATATACTGCATTGCATTTCCCCTGCAGTTGTACCAATTTTGATTACACATTTCCAGAAGCTGCTGTTTGTTGTGGTTCTGTGACTACTACCTGGCCAAGGAGCTGAAGGGCTTGTCTGTCCCAGCAGCTCTGGCCGGGAACCCTCAGCGGCCATATGCTCTAGGGGAGAAAAGCACCCGAGTGATTGATTGCTTACCCTGGGGTCAGTGTTCTGGTGCCCTCTGGATCCCCCCCACTCAGCATCTATACCTTATGTGTGAGAGCCAAGAGACTGAGGAAGATGTTGAAGCAGGCAACATGTCCAAAACAGATTTAATTAAAGACCTCATTCCTTTCCACTATGTGTGTGTGTGTGTGTGTGTACGCGATATTTCATGGGAAATGCCACTTGAGAGACCCATGCAATCAATGTGGGACATGGGCAACCACAGGCAGTGTGCTAAAGGTCTTCACAGGCTGACTCCTGGTCTACACACTGAAAACCTTAAAAAGTAGAGACCTCTCCCAACCACAGGCTTTCCATGGTGGTACAAGAGTGGGCTCTAGAAAGCACACTGAACATACAGACTTGAATTCTAATTCCAATTTGGCCCTCTATCCACCACTACCTGAGCTAAGTCCGTTTTGCTGTGTGGGGCTCAGAATTCCCATCTATAAACTGAGGAGCTTTGACTTTCTAAGCCATTCTGGTTCTACTCTTGTGAAATACTCCATCGTTACGCTCTGTGCAGGGGAACAGAGTGTGATGGGAAATCAGCATTCAGTTTGGAGCCACACGCCCTTTTTCTCATCTACTGTATGATTTTACCCAAGCTGCCCCTTTCCTGAGCCTCCGTTTCCCCAAATATAAAATGAGGAAAGGACAGAGTAAATCTGAGCTCCGTTTGGATGTCCTGGCATCCCATTTCTTTCTACCCTCTTGTTGCACAGGAAGGCCGTGGCCTATACCCCACTGGCCTCACACCAAGGAAGAAAGACACCTATGGAAACTTCTGTCCGGCATTCATGGACACTTCCTTTGAACCTGCTTTCCCCTATTTTCTGCTTACTAGAACTTCTACCCCCGTGACAGGATTAGCTCACAGTTCCATCTGTAGGAATGGAGAGAAAAGGGCTGCCCTGAGTTGAATTAAAACCTGCACCTTCTCCTGTTTTTATTTTTGCACTGACTAGTGTAGGAGTGTTGGGTTGACAGTCGGGGCTGGAGGTGGGGTCCAGACCCTACATTTACTTTCTGATCCTTCTATTTATAAAGTGCTGTCAGCTCACATGTGCATTCTGTGCCCCCCAACCCCAATTACATTTTGGGTTCCAGCCTAAACACATTTGCTCAGGTTAGTCCCATTATCTAGAAAACCTATGTACCTGTTCCTGACATACTGCCTTCAGTAATGGATAACCATGATCATTCTGTTACAACAACAACAACAACAACAACAAAAGGCTATCATTTATTCTGTAAGCATTATGGGAAAAATAATGCTGTGTGATTTATACACCTATCTCATTTATTCCTCATAACTACCCTGTGGATAGGTTTTATTGCTTCCACTTTATGAGTGTGGAGGCTAAGACAGATGGAGACAAAGTGATAATGTAACTTTCACCAGCTGAAGACAGGCTTACAGTCTGATGTGTCTCAATTCTCTACCCTGCTCTGAAGCCTAGTGTCCCTTATGTTGCTGCTTACTCGTGCAGATGGATCTTGCCCTCAGTATCTTCTAAGGTGAGATTCCATGGATGGATTTCTCTGTATCTCTTAGTTTACCTGGTGCATGGTACGTACTCAAGAGACCGTGGCTTTTGTGGTCTCGTTTAATCACATCAGATTGGAGAAGGAGATGTTAAGAATCTTCCCAAGGTCACACAGGTAATGTAAATGGCAGAGCTGAGATTCAAACAGAAGTCTGTAGGACTATCACTTGCATGAGGTTGTGTATTGTCACAGAGTACCTGTACAAACCTCAGGCTTTTTTTTTTTTTTTTTTCCTTTTCTAGCGTTTTGGGAAAAAAAGCATCAGGTTGTCGCATGAAGGTATGACAATCTGGGAATAGCAAGTAAAAGCAACCCGGATCCAGAGGTTTCTGGTGCTTTCTGTGACTGCGTTTTGTTAGCAAGGTTGAAGGGAGCAGTGTGCGTGGTGGTAGAATTCATTGAACTTCCACTTGAAATTCTTCTCTCTTTTAAATACATATTGATTAGAGGCCAAAGACCTCAATTCTATTCTTAGTCCAGTACTTTAATTACAGTGGATTCCTTAGTTAAAGCCTGCTGGTTCAGTTTTCTGCCATCCTCTACCCCTGCTCTCTCTTAAACTTACACATCAGACTAGTAGATTGGAATGGCTTTCTTAAAAACATTTCTTTAAATGATCTTCAAGCAAAATATATTGATAATGTCTGTCCTGTTGAAATTATGACCTCAAGGACCTAACTGAGCCATTTCCTTTGATAGGCTGCTTTCCAAAGCCAAATTTAAAGATATAGGTATATAATATTTAGAGATCTATAATAATATTAACAAAAATAATGGTAATAACCATCTTTAAGCACTTGGTATGTGCGAGACACTACTTTAAAACAAGTACATGCATTACTTCATTAGACGTAATCAGCCTTTTGTTAAGGAAGTACTATTACTATTCCTACTTTGTAGAATTTGGGTTTAGAGAAGTTAGGGATTTTGCCCAAGGTCATGCAGCTAGTGAGTGAAGGAGTCTGGAAACTTTCTGGCCCTGCAGGCTGAGTTCTTAATTATTAACATAGACTGATTCTCTTACTGAAAAAAAAGATCAGCATCGAGAGCCATAGATTTGGGCTTCAGAGGGGCTCCCCCAGGAGGGGAGACACCCATCATCTCAGCAGAATAAGAAGTGTGTATGTGAGTGTCTTTGATTTCTTTTTTTTTTTTTTTCTTTTACGGGTTAGGAAAATTTAAGTGACTTTTCCGAATGTCTTAGAACTTTACAGCAAGAGCAGACCTCAGTGATCACCAGCAACAGGTATTAATGCCTCTTTTACTTCATTGAGTACATTTAAAAATATATTTTTTAACATGTATTTATTTTTGAGAGACAGAGTGCATGCAAGTGGGGGAGGGGAAGAGAGAGAGGGAGACACAGAATCCAAAGCAAACTCCAGGCTCCGAGATGTCAGCACAGAGCCCATTGTGAGGCTCATACTCACGAACCAGAACCGTAAGATCATGACCTGGGGTGAAGTCGGCCACTTAACTGACTGAGCCACCCAGGTGCCCCTGCCCCTTTCACTTCAATATCACTTCACACTTACTCTGCAAAGCTCCTGGGGTGCCATAATATTTTGTGAGCTAGCCTATTCAGATGAGGAGCTTTGAGCACCGGAAGATTAAATGTTTTGCCTCAGGCCACAAAGTTAAAAGTAGCAGGGCCCACAACCAGATCTCTGTCTTTATGTTCTTAGGTGCAGGGCTCTTTTCTTGCAGATAAGCGAAGAGTTTGAGGGACATTTAAGTGTCTTGGCCAAAATCAGTCATTGGGTAGTGGAGTCAATACTATTGCTCAAGACACGGAGTCAAAATCAGCAAAAATGTGCTTTGGGTGGTTTATCAGAAATATGGTAACATCATTCAGTCCTTTCAAGAACTGGATGCTATCTCTACACCAAACCACAGTCTACTCTGTGCACCAAACTGCTATCAGCCAAGATCTCCATTACGAAACTGGCTTTCAAGGACTGATATTATGTAGCTCCTCTTGACATAGGGAAAGGATCCACTCGGAAATGAGATCCTAGAAGGTGTGAAAGATCTAATCTTGCATAGTTTTCTGTACAAGGGTCTGAGATCTATTCCTAAATCCCTTCAGGATGACGAAGCTGCCTTGACAGTATAAATCCAAAAAATGGGAACAACTTTGTGTAAGTACATCTACCAAAATTTTCATTCCAAATGAAACCCAGATCACAGGGGAAGAAGGTTGGCATGCAGCATTATTTACATCACAAATTATTATTACTCTTTTCTTTCCATTTTATAAATTTCACTCCAGAAACGAAACATTCAAGCTGTGGAAATATAAGAGATCAGTTTCTTACTGACTTCAATTGATAGGCTGAAACAAGATGAAGACTGAGCCCTGGGCTTTCTCATGGAAGCTCATTTGAGATGTCAGTTCCAGGCTTGTGTGTAACTTAGATTTTGTGTGCATATATGTTCTTTATTCTATCCTGGTGATTTTTTCCAGACTGAATCCACTATTGTGGTTTCTGTAAAAAAAAAAAAAAAAAAAAAAAAGTGGATAGCTGGAATAAAATACCATGGTATGTGTAGTTTGCTATTTTTTGTGGAGAGGTGGAAAGTGAAGAAGGACTTAAAATAGCTTTGGGCTACTCTATCCAAGCAGAGGCTCAGGGAAGAGGTACGGGAGGCCCTGTATTGCGGGTTGGTACAGAGGCCAGGACAGTCAAGGTGCTTGTCTCTGTCTCAGTCTGACTCCTTGCTGTTCCTCTAATTCTACAGGCATGATTCTGCCCCAGGCCCTTTGCACTGGCTGTTATCTACACTTGACATTCTTCTAAGCTGGCTCCTACCCTTTCTTCAGCTCTCATTCAAAGGTCATTTTTCATTTTCTCAATGAAACTCACCCTGACCATCCTATTTTAAAATGCAGCTTGATGGGGGTGCCTGGGTGGCTCTGTCGGTTGAGTGTCTGACTCTGGATTTTAGTTTAGGTCATGATCTCATGGTTCATAAGACAGGGCCTGTGTTGGGCTCTGGGCTGATAGCGTGCAGCCTGCTGGGGATTCTCTCTTTCTCCCTCTTTCTGCCCCTTCCCTGCTTGCATTCTCTCTCTCTCCCCCTCTCTCAAGATAAATAAACTTAAAAAAAAAAAACAACATAACTTGAATCCTTCCTCAAAATAGCCTTGTTTTCCCCCATAGCACTTATAACTTTCTAACATATTTATGTGAATTGTTTAAGTAAATAAGTAAAATGCATTTATGTATTTAAGTTATTTAAGTACAAGTAGAAACAATGTAAATACATACATAAATATCTTTCAGAAGATGCTCATTCAGTAAGAAGTATGTGCTCCATCTACTTTGTTCACTGATGAACCAAAGCACACAGAACAGGTTTGACCCAGAGTGTAGGCTCTCAGATATTTGTTACAGAAATGATTGTTTATTTCACACTGACTCCTTCAATTACTTTTCATTTTGTTTGTAAAACCTGTCAATATATTGCCCTAAAATTGTGTTGGTTTAAAAGGCACCAATTTTGAGAGCATGCTCAGGGGGAGGTAACTGTACCTGCCCAAGTCATTTTATTTGATTTTATTTTTTTAGTATTTTTAATTCCAGTGTAGTTAGCATAAAGTGTTCTATTAATTTCAGGTGTATGATTGGTGATTCAGCATTTCCATACATTACCCGTGCTCATCACAATTACACTGCTTAATCCCCATCACCTAAGTCACCAATCCCCCCACCCCCTCTCCTCTGGTAACCATTAGTTCTCTACATTTAAGAGTCTGTTTCTTGGTTTGTCTCTTTTTTCCTTTGCTTGTTTGTTTCTTAAAAATCACATATGAGTGAAATCATATGGTATTTGATTTTTTTCTGATTTCGCTCAGTATTTTATTCTCTTGTTCCATCCATGTTGTTGCAAATGTCAAGACTTCATTGTTTTCTATGGATGAATAATATTCCTGTGTGTGTGTTGTGTGTGTGTGTCTGTGTGTGTATACATATATCACATCTTTATCCATTCATTTATCAATTCACACTTGGGCTGTTTCCATAATCAGGCTATTGTAGATAATGCTGCTATAAACAAACATAGGTGTGCATATCCAAGTCATTTTAATAATACAGATAATATAATTTGTCAAACCAACTAAAACATGTTTTACAAATGAAGGAATGTTAAACTGATGTTGAAGGACCTTCAAGGGAAAAGGGAGTGGAGGCAGAGTATTTTGCCTATATTATCTCCTGGGATCCAGGCATCGTCAATCACCGTTTTACAAAGGAAAAGCTGAGGTTTGGGAAAAATTAAGTGACTTACGCAGGTTACACAGATAGTAAAAAGAAGAGGTATGATTCAGATTGGTTATCCCTGTCCCCAAAGCCCATGGTTAACTACAACACACACCATCTGAAATTATAAATTCTGTAAGACATGAGAGTTATAGACAACTTGTGTGTTGGACGCTGTGGTATGCCGTATGGATAACCACCGTTAGGACCGAAGGACTCCTCTCTTGAGACCGCTGATCACTGTCAGCTCCCTACATACCAGCTGTCTTCTACCCTCTGGGTCTCCTCAGCCAGGGTTGCAAGGTCAGGCCATATCCAATGACTCTTCAATGTGAGGTTCAAAGGCCTGAAGCTTTTAGCTCATGTCAAACAACTCTACAGGGCCACCCAACCTCACAGCTCCCTGTGGGGATCAGCTGAGGCCTCTGTTGTGACTATATCACAGCTCAATCACTCCTGCTGCTGCCTTCTAGCACCTACACTCTCCCACAGTTGTATCTCCCACGCGCACATCCTAATAAACTTCTGGCATCCATATCTCCACCCCAGAGTCTGTTTCCAGGGAACCTGATCAGAGTCTGTTTATGAGGTGGTATTTTTGAGTTAAAAGATTTGCAATAATGATACCAGTACGTACTCCTACAATCCAATCTCAGACAGTAGGAGCACTTTGGAACCCACAGCTCCACAAAAGTTGAAGCATTCAGTCTCTCTTAACCTCCAGAAGCAGGTCGGAAACAATGACTGTGATGTACAGTTTTTCCCTTGTGGGATCATCTGTTTCCTCCATTAGCTTAGTTTGAAATTTCAAACCAGTTTGATAGTCACCACAGCCAGTAAAACTGCCCCTGAAAGCACCTTCATTCAATAAGAAAATCCCACTGTGTGCGGGCTGTTATGCTCATTACACTTGAATACACCGAAAATGCATCAAACGGCCCCCTGAAAACTCTTCCATTCAATGAGTAAGACCTATCATGTGCTGGGTGGTAGTGCATTGCTCTTTAAGACTCAAAGATGCATGCACTTAGTTCTTACCCTCAAATAGCTCTGGGTTTAGAAGGCGGTTTTCCAAACTGTGTGCCTTGGAATCTACCATAGAACTTGTTGCAAGTGTCCATGATTGGTCTTAGAATGACACCCGGAATTACTCCTGCTTAATTTTTATATTCTGATAGGAGTGATCTATGAGCCACTTGTGGAGAAAATCAAATCCTGGAGGTGATATAAAACATGCCTTGCTTATCTACTCTGAGTACAAGTACTGTGGTACGCTCTGTGGTAGAGAGAAACATTCTACTAGGGAGAGATAATGTTCTAATTAGTCTATATACATTTACAGAGACACTGTTGTGTGTCAGATACTGCGATAGGCTCCGTGACAGCACAAAGATGAACACTTGGGGGTTCCTCTCCTCAACAAGCTTAATTACAGCTAGATAAGAGTCATTCATTTCTGCATTTATTTATTTACCTATTTATTTCGTCGTTTAAGTCATCTTTTCATTCACTCAATAAATGTTTACTGAATACTAACTGAAATGAGTTGTCAAATGACAAATAAGGAAATGTGTGATACACAGAAATGTATCATGTGATATAGGTGAAACATGCATCTACACAGAAGTGCCAATGTCCTTCTACAGGAGGGTTGACAGGTGAGCTTCCATACACTTCTCAATATTTAAGGTTTGGTTACTTAAAATGCCTCTATGGCAAAGAACAAGCAATCCTCTTGAGGTGGTAATCAGCTTGATATAAAGATCTCTATAACGGACCATCCCAATTCCCTTTAGTTCCCAAATTGGTGGGGAGGGAGGAGAGTACTAAGACATCCCTCTGGTTTGCCTGACTCAAATGAGCCGTTTTTGAAATTTGGACAATTTCACAATCGTCAGTGTGACTGGCCCGTGCTCGCAGTTTTTGGATTTCTAGGAAAATATCTGGTATGCGTCATGGTGAGGAAATGCTCAAACAAGGGAAAGGGGTAAATAAAGAACCATAATCATTTAGAAAGAATTCGCCAAGAAATAGAGGTCTGTGTGGTGTAACTAAGAACTTGCACAATACAGTTTCAGGAAATACCAGATCCATGACAGGTGGGGGCTGTGTTCTCCCCTCACCCACCCAAGGTGGCGGGAATCCATTCCAGCTCTCTTTCCCAAAGAGGCGGACGGAGCCACAGAATCCTTCTAAAATCACCGACTCCAGACATCCACTCCCAGTTAATTATAATTGGTACAGGAGATGTTATCTAGTTTCCATTCCTAGTGCAGTGGTTTGGATTGAGGAGTGTGGAGATTTGGTTTTAGGTCCAGTTCTATCAGGTTCTCTGGACATTAGTTTACTAGTCTTTTTAGTGCATTCCTTATTTATGCGTCTATGTGTTTATGAAAATCAAAAAAGAGAAAATACAGGAGTCAGCCTGTTCACAAACAACAGGACTCTACTTGACTCTCCTCAACCCTGTGCTCTCTCTTCCCGATGCCCCTGCCCTCCTGCAATCTAGTTTGGGGGCCATTTTGAACTTCTGTAATTTTCCTAAATGCCCTTCCACTTTGCTACTTACATGTTGTGATAAATACTATTCCCTCTGCCTGGGCAAACTTTTCTCTACCCTCCTCACCTCAATCTCTACCTCTTACCCAGTCCCAGGCTACTTGAATATATGATTTATCACTATCACTTGAGTACATGATTTATTCCAATTCATTCTCTAACTATACTAGTCCTTCCTCTAGGAGTTCTTCTCTGATGACATTGAGCTTAGCTTGGACTCTGTTTTTCCACAGCCCCCCTTAGTACCCTTATCTTGGCACTCACCTCTGACTTCTTTGTGAGCAAACACGATACCTCTTGATCTCTATTCTTTCTATAGTGCTTCACATGATGTCAGCATATATATAGTAGATGCTCAAAAATTTTTTTTTTTTTAATTTTAGAGAGAGAGCACAAGAAGGGCAGAGAGGGAGAGAGAGAGAATCCCAAGCAGGCTCCACGTGGAGTGCAGACTTGGGGCTTGATCACATGATCCTGGGATCATGACATGAGCCAAAACCAAGAGTCAGATGCCCAACTGACTGAGCCACCAGGTGCCCCTCAAAAAATACTTTTGAATCAGTGAATATAGCAGCAAGGATTTGCTGCTGACAATGATGAGCATGATGAATGATGATTGTACCTCCTTTATTGAATACTAGTCTCTTTTCAACTGTTTTCTGCCTCATTCCATATTTATTTAATAAAATTACTTAATTATTAATTAGTTAATCAAGTAGAGAATAATTTAACAGAGACTCATAAAGAATGAGAGAGGTTTAGTTCTATGTTTACCCCATTAATATTTACCGAGCATCCTCCGTGTGACAGGAAATGGAGGAATCAAGAAGAAAATGGCACCGTCTCTTTCTCCAGAGAAATCAGTGTAGCAATGGAGATAGATGTAAAAAGTAATTGACTAAAGTGACCATGAAGTGGATGCGTGTCATTTGTTCATGTTAATTGAATCCCTACTACATTCCAGGCACTGTTCTAGGCTGTGAGACAGTGGGACATAACAGGTGAGCAAAGGAAAGTCCTGCCCTCAGGGAGCTTCTGTCATGGAGATAGGAAGCATGTGGGAAGAGCAGCTTCATTCTACTTGGGATGGGAGTTCAGAGATGGCTGAACATGAGGAGGTGACATTTTTGCCGATCTGAGTGGAGTGAATCAGTACTCACTCTTAAGGATGAGAGGCTGCTTAGTTAATTCTGGAACATCCAATGCATGGTAGATGTGACTGGAGGAGCAGAGGTCCTGACATCAAGTAGGTGTTTGGTAAATGTGTCATTCTGCATAAATAATCCATATCCAAAAATGAGTAAAAAGCGGGCCTTCCCTTAAGGATCATGCATTCTAGCTGGGAAAAGGATGAGGTAAAAGAGGTGAAGAAGAGGAGAGGCTGACAAAAGACAGAGCTGAAGTTCTGGAACTCACACATTCCTCTCTACCCACCGTCTTTTCTAACATCCACTGGCCCTCTGTCACCTCCTCCAAAAACAAATATTCTTCTTGGGAGTTCTAAGTTCTCCTGTGTATCTGTATCCTTTGCTGGGTGCTCCATCTTGGCCTCTTCCCAAATGTCTCCTGCAAATGTTTATTTTTATAAATGTTGCATATACAGGGCAGGAGATAGGGAAAGGGGTGAGCCAGAATCATTTACGAAAGCACTTTGGCTCTGGGCTCCGGAAATCATTTCCACAAGAGGCTGCCCTGGACAGAATGCACTTAATCCTCAGATCTCCTATCCCCACTTCCAAGCAGAAGCCATTGCAATTCTTATTTACAGTCAGAAGCTTCGTGGAGTTCCAAGCCAAAACCTTCTTTCCTGAAAAGCTGGTGGTGGTCTCCAGCATTCCATCCTTACCTTTGACGAGAATGCTTTCTTATTCGATCCAAACAAATAACCAGACACCTACCTGGACCAGAGGGAGAATTGTGGACCTCATTTTTCCCCATCAGTGGATACTTAATGGGTGCCAACTTGTGCAGATCCTTTCCCAGTCACTGAGGGCACAAGACCTAGGATACTGCAAGGGCAGGAAGGGACGACATTTTTATCGAAGACGTGCCATGTATTGCCGTCCTTGACACACAAGATTTCCTAGAATCCTCATGAAATAGGTATTCCTAAGCCACTTTACATGCCAGGGAAGAAAGGAAGGAAGGAAGGAAAGAAGGAAGGAAGGAGATGATCAGGAAGGAAGAAGAAAAACAGAGGGAAGGATGTAGGATTTGAGGTTCTGTAACTTGTATAATGCCCTCCCCAGCTGATGAATAGACTCTCTGCGCATTTTCCTTTCATCACCTACTATCAAGCTTTAACCTCTATCTCTCCACCAAAACGTGTTCTCAGCAAGATCATCACTGACACTCACATGATTAAACCCAGTAGTCAATTCTCAGTCCTCATTTTGGTTTACCTATTAGCAACGTATGATTCCCTTCATCAACACCTCCTCCCTGAAACCCTTTCTTCTCTTGGCTTCCAAGACGTCATACACACTCTCCTGGTTTTGCTGGCTCCTCACTGCCAAGTCTTTCTCCGTCTCTTAGCAGAAGTTTTTTTTTTACTTTTTCGCTCATCAACTCAATGTCTTTTCTTTTAATGTTTATTTTTGAGAGAGAGAGACCCAGACAGAGTGTGAGCCAGGGAGGGGCAGAGAGAGAGGGAGATACAGATTCTGAAGCAGGCTCCAGGCTCTGAGCTGTCAGCCCAGAGCCTGATGAGGGGCTCAAACCCACAAACCACAAGATCGTGACCTGAGCTGAGGTCAGACTCTTAACCAACTGAGCCACCCAGGTGCCTTCCCCCCACCCTTTTTGTTTTCTCAATGTCTTGATATTGGAGTATATCAGAAATCAGTCCTGGGCCACTCTTTTTCTCTATCTACATTCACTCCCTGGGTGATGTGATTCCCGGTCATTGCTTCAGATATCATTGGCACACCAACAGTTCTTTCTTCCTGCCACCATGGACCCCTTCTCTAAACCTAAGGGTGGCAGGGTACTTGGTGTCTCTTCTTGGAAGTTTCAGACTTGCCACTTTCAAAATCAATTTCCATCTTTTCCAATCCAATCTGCTCTTATGGTGGATTCCCCGATCTCATTTCCCTGCAGCACCATCTTTCCTGTTGCTCACAACAATGGCAGCAAAGAAAACCTTCTTTTTCCTCTCATACTCCACACCCAGTTGGACAAGTCTGCCCTAGATCCACCCAGTGTTTGCCATCCCCATGGTTACCGGCCTGGTACAAGCCTCCATCTTCTCTCACTCACATTGCTGGTGGTCTTCCTTTGCATTTTCCCTATAAGCCTGGCCTCAACGTGGTGGCCGGCGTGATCCTGGTAAGCCTGTCCATTCTCCCCAAAGGCCTTCCATCTCACTTCGGGTAAAAGCCAAAGGCTTTAAGACAGCAGACAGGATCTGACTCTACCTGGCCTCACATTCCTTTTCTGAACCCTTCACTCATACATCCCACTCACTCTCCCCACACACTCTGCTCCAACCTCACGAGCCTTTTTGTCGTTCTCCCCACCTGGGCTTCTGCCCCTTAGACATGTATGTGGCTGGTTGCCTCACCCCCTTCAGCTTTTGGAATGTGACCTTCTCACCGAGGATGTAGCTGTCCACTTAAAATTGCAACCCCACCCCAGCATTTTCATTTTGCCTCCCTTATTTTATTCTTCTCCTTAACATTTACCACCATCTTATATTCTGTATGTCTTATCTGTGTATTCTGTATCACTTTCTCCTCCCACACTAGAAAGTAAACTCCTTGAGGGTAAGGCTTTCTTCTGGTTTTCCCACTGCTATGAATTAGAAAAGTGTATATTACATATTGGAACCTTAGTTAATATTTGTTAATAAACATCATAGGAAGGGAAGGTATCAGTGAGGTTTGGCGTAGGCAAGGAAGGCTTCATGGAGGAGGAGAGAAAAATTTTGTTGAGTACTTAGCATGTGCCAAGTTCTAAGTTAAGTATATTGCATCCGTTCTCTCATTAAATCCTCCTGACTACTCCCTGAAGTAAATATTATTGTTTTTTACATTGTACAGATAGGAAAACTGCAGTGTTGGGCACCTGGGTGGCTCAGCTGGTGAAGCTTCCGACACTTGCTTTCAGCTCAGGTCATGATCTCGCGATTCATGGATTTGAGTCCCGTGCACTGTCAGTGCACAGCAGCCTGCTTGAGATGCTCTCTCTCCTTCTCTCTCTGCCCCTCCCCCATTTGTGTATATGCTCTTTCTCTCTCTCAAAATAAATTAATAAACTTAAAAAAAAGAGAAAACTGCAGTGTCAAAAGGCTAACTTATATCTTCTCAAGATCACTCTAACGATTTGTATAGAACCCAATGAGCCAGCTCTTTTTCTCTCTGATTCCCAACCATGAGATACAGTTTTAGAAATCTCTTATAGGAATGGAACTCTTCTTGAATTAAGGAAAGAAATCAAAGGAAGTCACATGAAAAAAGTAAACATTTGTTTACTTTTTCAGGAACTCTTATGATTTAACCCTCATGACAATTCTATTATACTGTGTGCTGTATCCATAGGGAAGAAAAATGAACGGAGCACTCCCTTCCCTCAATGAGCCCACAATCTAGCAAAGCTGACATTAAAATGAAATTGTAAGTGCTTTAATAGTGTTGTGCTTTAGGAGCAGAGAGGAGGGAGCAATTGATTTCATCAGGATAGATTCAGACAGCGAAGGCCTCAGAGAGAGGACATCTAAACTTGACCCTTCAGGTTGGGGATGACTTCACATTCAAGCCGGGGATGCAGTAGGAACAAAGGAGGGAGCCATGGCTGCGTGGACCTACTCAAAGGGAAGAGTTTAAGAGAGGAGAGAAAGGTGGATCTGAGACTTTGCCCTAAAGGCAATAGGAGACCATGGCCAGATTGAATCTGTGAAGTGGCCTGCTCAAATCTGTGCTTTATTGAGATGACTCTGACTCTCATCATGGAGCATGGATGGCAGGGGATTAAAAAAGGGGGGGGCAGGATGCTGAGATAAGGGGTCTTGCAGCATCCAAGAAGAGATGATGTAGTCAATGTGGTAGCAGGAGAAGTAGGGGTGATGGATCATGATGTAGGTACACATACTTAGGGTGTTAGTTGTTCTCACCCTTGGCCATCCTTGAAATCACCAGCGGACCTTTAAATAATTCATTACCCAAGATGTAGGTCAAACCAACTAATTTAGAATTTTTAGGGATGGAGCAGGGTGTACGTAGTTAGTAAAGCTCCCCAGATGATGCCATTGTGTATCCAAGTTTGAGAACCATTGGTTTTACATGTCTGGATGACTAATTGGATGTCACCAGGAAGGAAAAAGAAGAGAAGAGATGATTTTCCGGCCCATAGGACTTGGGGAAATTCTATTGTTTTTTATATCTTTTCTAAAGAATCAGACTGGCTACAACTGGTACTTGATGAGTAGCCTTGGGAAAAGGACATACTTCTCAGCTATAAAAAATGGTAAACTCACCTTATGAAATTATCATGAGGATTAAATGAGGTAATGTGTTTAACACTGTGTGATGCCGGGAAAAATGGCGAAAGCACGCAACTTTTATTTTATTAATTATTTCACTCAGTTACACAAGAATGAGTCTACAGGAAAAGGAACAGTTTCCAGATGGGAGATACATATGTGGTTCCCCAGATGTGTTTAATGTCTGTGGGCTACCTAGTAGTCATTTGGAAATAATACTTTAGTGTTCAAGAGGTAGTTCAGAGCTGGAGGGGCACATTTGGTACTGTTTGGTGCGGGCTATTGTATAAGCCGCCCAAAGATCCTCTCATGCAGAGAGAGGTAGAGCGAGGGATATAGGTGACAGATGGGTATATCGGGTAGATGCAAATCTCTTAGGACTCATTTTGCTTCTCTGTAAAGTAATAGCATGCTTCAGAGAATTTCTGGGAGAATTAAATACGATGTGGGTAAAGCACATTAACAATGTGGAATATTCGAGGCATCAGAAGACAACAAAACCAGAAGAGAAAAAGGGAGGGTATTTTCAGAAGAGTAGTTTGTCAAGGAACACCAGAGTTCCAAGTTCCAAGAGGGAAGGAGCAATTGTGTCAAATACATAAAATAAATCATTTTGAGCCACAGTGTTCTCATCGGTATAATGAGCCCTTGGATAAAAGGGGTATTTACATAAGTGTTAATTTATTGTCCTGTTCTAAATATGAGCGTCCTAGCATTGAAAACAAACAGGGGAATTGCAATCAGTTACAAGGTTCAAACACTACTTTTCAAGAGGAAACAGATACTTGCTGGCCGAAAGGCTGAAATCAGTTTCTTTCCTGGGTCCTCCTCATTGGAGGATTAACATGGGATTTGATGGGAGGTGTTTCCTTCAATATCCGGAAATGCTTTTTACATTGAGTTTTATGAGGTTCCTTCTCATAAAGTCTCTGTTTACATTGCTGCATAAATGCATATTTACTAGGGGCCAGATGATAATAATAGTGTCTAATATTACCATAATAATGAAATCAGCCACCATTTAGCGAGCATTTATTATGTGTCAAGCACTGTGCAAAGTACTTTATTTACAATGTTTTTAATGCATCCCCAGAAGAAGCAAGAGGGCAAGCATCATTATCATGTTTTACATATGGTGAATTTGAGGTTCCAAGAAGCTGAGTGACCATTCAAGATCAAACCAACAACATGGCTTAGGGTTTAAAACCAAGTCTACTTGCCTCTGAGATCTATGATTTTTAAAGCTACTCTGCTCCAGAATTTAGCCTACTGTTTTATAAACATAGTTTCCCATGTGATTAGCTGAGGCAGAAATCAACTGATTTTATCTAGGAGGCAGAAGGGGCCCTGAAAGGTGAAATGAATGTCCTAGGGTTCCATGAGTTTTTGGATGGACCCGCCATATGCTTAACCCCTCCCAGGTAACATTGTCTTATGTTCTGTCCTGTCAGATGTAACACTGGTTGAACAGGAACATGAACAGAGAATAGAGGTGCTTATGTTCCTTCCTTCTGTGGGCAGAGGATAGTTCCAGAAAAGTACAGAAAATGTCAGATCGGTGTAGTTATAATTCCTGACCCCTAACTGATCAAAAAGAATATTGCCGTCTGTGTATTCTTTCTGCACAAATCTGGATCAGTGACACATAACAAGGGCACACCCTCTCCAGGGAAGCTTTGTCAACCCATCTACTTGCTCTTATAATTTACATTCTCTGTCCCTCCTCCACTACAAAGAAAACCTCTCCTGTATTTCAAACTGCAGAGCCCTGCCAAATACTCTGCCCTCATCAATCTCCATTCAAATGCCAGCAAAATGACCCCATGGATAAAGGCAGTGAGTTAATAAATCAGCATCCTTTTAAAGAATTTTCTTTTAACTGACACAGAAAATTGGAATGGCTACCTTAGCAAAAGAGGCAGTGATGTAATACAGCATATTGTTTAGATCCTCAGGACCTAGCCATAGTCCCAGGTTCAAATCCACACGGGGCTGTTTACTTCCTAAGTGACTTAGAGCAAGTCCCTTACCTTTTGAGAGCCCATTTACCCATTTTTTTGTTTTAATGTTTATTTATTTTTGTTTTTTTGTTTTGTTGTTTTTTAATATGAAATTTATTGTCAAATTGGTTTCCATACAACACCCAGTGCTCATTCCAACAGGTGCCCTTCTCAATGCCCATCACCCACTTTCCCCTCCCTCCTACCCTCCATTAATCCTCAGTTTATTCACAGATTTTAGGAGTCTCCCATGGTTTGCCTCCTTCCCTCTCTGTAACTGTTCCCCCCTTACCCTCCCCCATGGTCTTCTGTTAAGTTTCTCAGGATCCACATAAGAGTGAAAACATATGGTATCTGTCTTTCTTATATGACTTACTTCACTTAGCATAACACTCTCCAGTTCCATCCACATTGCTACAAAAGGCCACGTCATTCTTTCTCATTGCCAAGTAGTATTCCACTGTATATATAAACCACAACTTCTTTATCCATTCATCAGTTGATGGACATTTAGGCTCTTTCCATAATTTGGCTATTGTTGAAAGTGCTGATATAAACATTGGGGTGCAAGTGCCCCTATGCATCAGCACTCCTATATCCCTTGGGTAAATTCCTAGCAGTGCTATTGCTGGGTCATAGGGTAGATCTATTTTTAATTTTTTGAGGAACCTCCACACTGTTTTCCAGAGCAGCTCTACCCATTTGCATTCCCACCAATAGCACAAGAGGGTTCCCATTTCTCCACATCCTCTCCAGCATCTACAGTCTCCTGATTTGTTCATTTTAACCACTCTGACTGGCATGAGGTGATATCTGAGTGTGGTTTTGATTTGTATTTCCCTGATGAGGAGTGATGTTGAGCATCTTTTCATGTGCCTGTTGGCCATTCTGGATGTCTTCTTTAGAAAAGTGTCTATTCATGTCTTCTGCCCATTTCTTCCCTGGATTATTTGTTTTATGGGTGTGGAGTTTGGTGAGTTCTTTATAGATTTTGGATACTAGCCCTTTGTCCAATAGGTCATTTGCAAATATCTTCTCCCATTCCGTTGGTTGCCTTTTAGTTTTGTTGATTATTTCTTTGCAGTGCAGAAGCTTTTTATCTTCATGAGGTCCCAACAGTTCATTTTTGCTTTTAACTCCCTTGCCTTTGGAGATGTGTCAAGTAAGAAATTTCTGTGGCTGAGGTCAGAGAGGTTTTTTCCTGCTTTCTCCTCTAGGGTTTGATGGTTTCCTGTCTCACATTCAGGTCCTTCATCCATTTTGAGTTTATTTTTGTGAATGGCATAAGAAAGTGGTCTAGTTTCATTCTTCTGCATGTTGCTGTCCAGCAAAAACATTCTGTGCTCATGGATTGGAAGAATAAATATTGTTAAAATTTACCCAAAGCAATCTACACATTCAATGTAATCTCAATCTAAATTGCACCAGCATTCTTCTCAAAGCTAGAACAAGCAATCCTCAAATTTGCATGGAACCACAAAAAGACCCCGAATAGCCAAAGTAATATTGAAGACAAAGACCAAAGCAAGAGGCATCACAATCCCAGACTTTAGCCTCTACTACAAAGCTGTAATCATCAAGACAGCATGGTATTGGCACAGAAACAGACACATAGACCAATGGAATAGAGACTTCAGAATTGGACACACAAATGTATGGCCAACTAATCTTTGACAAAGCAGGAAAGAATATCCAATGGAAAAAAGACAGTCTCTTTAACAAATGGTGCTGGGATAACTGTTTATTTATTTCTGAGAGAGAGAAAGAGACAGAGAGTGAGCAGGAGAAGGGCAGAGAGAGAGAGGGAGACACAGAATCTGAAGCAGGCTCCAGGCTCTGAGCTGTCAGCACAGAGCCCGATGCGGGGCTTGAACTCACAAACTGTGAGATCGATCATGACCTGAGCAGAAGTCGGTGCTTAACCAACTGAGCCACCCAGGTGCCCCGTGTTTACTCATTTTTAAAAAAGTGCTTATTAATTGCACCTATTTCCTATGATAGTTGGGAACACCATAGCTGAAAGGTGTGTTTTACATGTGAAGGGTCGCCCGTAAGCAAACACTTCTAGGTTCTCATCACCCCTTAGCTATCTGACTGGGACAAAGAACTAGGATTGAATAGCTCAGCAACATCTCCATTTGCTCTGGAATCTTTCTGTCCTCTGAGGATGCATGCTCTGGTTTACCCTCTGCTATACGTTGAACCAGGCAGCAAAAGCCCTGGGCATGCCCGAGAAGCATGGCTGGACAGCTCTAAGTCTGGAAGACTCCACTGCACAGTCTCAAACAGCTCATTTGGTAAGAAAGTACACATTTCCCCTTCTCTCTGCCCCACTCCTTTGTGTAACTCAGTTAAACAACTTCAAAACTTGAGAGATTTCCTAAAATCCCAACAGGGTTTAAATAAAATCCTGTGAATACAGGGATTAGCATGGTGCTCTTGGTTCTGTTTAGGAGGCATATTTTCAGGGGTACCTCCCTTCTAATGTGGACTTTGTGTGGCCTGAGAGCATTCTAATGGACACAACACCTATTGTTAATAATCAAAAATTAATTATTGAAGAGTTGACCTGTTGCAAAGTTCTGTGTTTGGGGCTCTGTATAATGCAGTGGTGAAAAAGTGAATCTCATCCCTAGGGATTTACCAGGCTGGTGGTGAGGAGAAGAAAAAAATACTCATGTTTATATAACTGGGTAGGAAAGCAAACCCACCACAAGAGTCAGATGAACTACCGTGGGAAGCTGGCACACAGCAGGTGAAATTAACTGTTTCTATTCAGTGAGGAAGCTTTTTATTATCACGAAATTACAATGAGGCCTTGAGTAAGCTCTTTCTTTTCTTCGGGCCTTGGGTTCCACATCTGAAAGTAGAAGAGAGTCCTGGAAGGACATGGCACATTAGGGTATTCCTGGGGCTGACATGCTCTAATCTCCTACTATCTCAATATGCTGTAATGCAGGGAGGACCCTTAAAGAATCCTTGTCATGACTTGGGCACCTGGAGACATGGCAAGGAAGAGCCCTACCTCCCTGTGCCCACCTTACCTCTGCGTGATTTTATTTTATCCCAGAGAAAAGTGATTCATGTATCTTCTTGATAACATAACACTACTCACGTCCACCTGGGTGCTATCTTCACTCTGCCTTTACTCAAAACTAAAACCAGCTTCAGACAGAACAAGCTGTCTCCATGGTCTTGGCCAGGCAAACCATAATGGGGCAACACCAAAATTGCGCTCATTTGTACATAAGCAAAGACTTCCCAAAAAAAATCCCAGGGGAGACCCACCCTGGGGTGGAGAAGTTGGCATATCCACACTTCTCACCAGGAGAGGGGGAAGAATGGGTTGGAAGGAGCAAAGACTGGTATCAAAACAGGCCAACTATTTCGTTTTATACTGCAATTGCCCAATCTAAGAAATTAGGGGATCCAGCCAATCCCCCTCCCAAGTTACCTTAACTACAGAATGGAAATGAGCAACTACCACCCACACTCCCAGCCCTCATGTGGGTGGCGAAGTTAGGGTAAGAGAAGGAAAAGATGGGATGGTGATAATAGTGATTATTTATTGAGTAGTTACTATGGGTAAGAGTAGGGAAAGATACGATGGTGGTAATAGTGATGATTGATGGAGTTGTTACTATGTGCCAGGTACTGGTGTAAGTACTTTATATGCCATTCCATTGAATCCTGAAAACAACACTATGAGATAGTTCCATTATTATCCTAATTTTACACACTAGGAAACTGAGACACACAGAGCTTCAGTAACTCATCCAAGGTCACACATCTAGTAAGTGGCCAAGCTGAGATTGAATCCCTGTCTGTGTCACACCTCTGCCCTGTACTGAAGTTCTATAGAACATCTGTCCTATAAGGGCCATATGTCACAAGCCAAGTGTGCTCCATTGGATTTCAGCTTCCTTGTCTAAAAATTTTGTCTTCTCTCTCAAAAGGAAACCTTTTCTCTCTGCCTTCTTCCTTCCATTCTGCCATCATTGCCCCATTCCAAGGTATTTTTTTGTCTCTCATCTCCAACTAGATACTCTGAGACTGTCCCTTACCCATCCATCTTCCACAATGAGGCACATGGGATATTTCTCAAAGCCAGCCCTTACCTAAACTGTTCAGCGGCACATCCCCTTTAACATGTAAAACAAATCTTTCTCATTCCAGTCTCCTGTAGCCCTTTAGCCTCACCCCTTGACACTTTTTAAAAATACACTTTATTCAGAGTAAGTTTATGCTGCTTCTGAGGAGTGGCCGAGTTTTCCTTTGACCTGTAACATAGCATGTGCTGCTCCTTCAGTCTGATCATGCCCCCCCCCCCCGCCAGTGTACCTCCACCCCAGTAATTCCCCTTCATCTTCTACCTGTATATAAGTTGTCAAGGGTGTCGCGTCTACAGAGTGCCTGCCGATTCTCCTAAAGCCAGCTTACATGCTCTTCCTTTGTGTTTCCACTGCAAGCTGCACAGACTCTTGTTGCATCTGCTGTCCTGTGTCCATACTTTTTTTATTTGCTTCATCAGATTGTTTGCTCCATTAGAGCAAGAACAGCACCTTACTCATCATTATATCCTGTTCTTCATTCTATTATAGTCGTTGAATGAAGGAAGGAAGCAGTATATAAAGAAACAGATGAAAGCAATTCAGGGTTGGAAATCATGGAAATTAGAATCCCGGTGCCATTGTATCCTTTGTGCTTGAAAGGTTCTTGGAGATTTGAAATATGGTTGACCCTTGAACAACACAGGTTCGAGCTGCATGGGTCTACTTATATGCAGATTCTTTCCAATATAGCACAGGACTGGAAATGTATTTTCTCTTCCTTATGTTTTTCTTAATAACATTTCCTGTTCTCCAGCTTAATTTATTTTAAGACTACAGTAAATAATACTTAGAACACGCAAAATATGTGTTAATCGACTATTTATGTTATTGGTAAGGCTTTTGGTCAACAGTAGTCTATTAGTAGTTAAGTTTGGGGGAAGTCAAAAGTTACAAGTGGATTTTTGACTGCAGGGGGGGTGGTTGTCATCCTTGCCCCCACATTGGTCGAGGGTCAGCTATACAAAAATGGCTAACAAAGAGTGAATTTCAGCCCATATTAAAGTCATTAACATTCCCAGTCTCCTTATTAGACATTCTTGCCTTGTGAAGACAGAAGTAGTAGTGTCTGAATGCAGTAGGACGCTTAGCAGATGTGCTTTGAGCATGTCACATGTCTGTCTGAAAGTATTAGAGCTGGATGGATTAATAGTGCGTTAATAGCCCCACCATAAAATACTGTAAGTATTCTAGATAACAGAAAAGAAGCCCCTTTGCCCTTGAATGTGCTTTGATGTGAACTGAGGCAATGGGAGCATCTCAAAAGCAACGAAGAAAAAAAAAACAACTTCAAATTTGTTTTTACCAGGGAAGATGGAAATATGCAAACTCCAACTTATTAAGAATACTGCGCAGTTTCAAGTATGCTGGAAACCTTCAGTAAATATTAATTGAATGTGAGTTAATTAATAAAGAGAAAGAAAACTTAATGACTCCTGTTTTTCTCCTCAGAGGTATTTAGAGAGCACTAATAGTTGCATATTACCTTCAGATAATGGAAATTTCTAGGTGTCAGCTATAGAGAGAGAGGGGAAAAGGGGTAAGAGGAGAGAAGAGAGATTAGAATCACACAGATATGGGTTCAAGTCCCAATTGTGCTGTTAAATGTGCATTCTCATGGGGGTTACTTAAATGAGCCTTAATTTGTCTGTCTATAAACTAGAAATGTTGATACTTACTGTTTAGATATTATGGGGTTTTGTAAAGATAAAATGGTTGGGTGTTTTTAACTCTTAAATTAGAATCTATATTAAAGAAATCTCTCATGTTTCCATACAAGTCATGTCAACTGTGTGCCAACATGTCAACATATTCTGACTACTCTGTCTCCTGAACTGTCTTGTTTGTCATGGAAAGCTCACTGCTCTCTTGTGCTCTTGTTCTCTCTTGCTTTCTCTCTCTCTTGCTCTCTGAATTTAATTACGCTTTATTAAAAATTGTCCCTTCCTCGATGTCTCTTTCTGCACTATGTCAGGGAAGCCATTGTTGTATGCTAACTTGAGGACAGTATTTTCACCTTTTAACTTCTCCAGGCTTCTTACAGCACCAGTCAATGATGTGAGGAATAGAATTCTACCTCTGGACTAAGGGGTTCCTCAGATTGGGGACTTTCAGTGCTAAAATTAGGAAAGTCCTAGGCAAACTGGGACAGACTGGTCACTCTACCTCCTAGCTTTGGCTCAGTTGAAAAAGAGATTCAACAGGTCTATGGGGAACAAAACCCCTTTTAGAGCTTATCATATGGTAATAAAAGTACATTCTCAGGGTAAGTTAGTCCAAAAGAAGGGGGAATTCCAGACCAGATGGAAACACTGACCTTTAATACCCTAATAATGAACCCTAATAGTCCAGGAGAATAACAGGGTACATTGGAAGTCAGTCTCTTCCCTGTCTCATTGATCACGGAAGAATGAGTAAGAAACAGAATGAGTAAGAGTGAGGACAAGGGTCTGGCATGTTTTCCTTTTCCAGAAGTCCCTTGGTTCAGACACAGTGGCTTTTACAAGTCCCTACCTGATAGTACATAATGCATGAGGCAGGGTGAGTAGTGGGGTTGGCATGAAATTGGGAGACTAGAATACTGAATCACTGTCCTGGCACCCAGCCATATGATCTCGAGGAGGCCATTTACTTTCTTAAAACCTTAGTCGTTGTGGGGAATTTAACATATAACCTTTTAAAAAAGAGCCTTGCAAAATACTGCATGAATGTGTTGGTTTATATTATTTAAAGCCGTAGCTCTCAATTGGAGGTAATTTTGCCCCTGCCCCTCCCCACCCTCAACCTGGGACATTTGACAACATCTAGAGGCATTTTTGTTTGTCATACTTGGTGGAGGGTGGTTCTGGTAGACCAGATGCTGCTCAACATCCTCCAATGCACCCAGAAACCTCTTCTCAATTACCAACAAAGAATTATCTAGACCCAAATTACAGAGGTTGAGAAATCTTCATTCAAAAGTTGGTAGATACTAATTATCTTCACTACAACTTTTCAAGGTAGTATCTGAATAAAAAATATTCAAGGGCATTTTTTTTTTAACATGACCAATCAATAATAACCATCTGTGATCAGAGTCATCTCTTAGTCTCTTTGGATGCACCCATATCAGGGGTGAAGATGTCATGATTCTTTGACTAAATGGCTTTTCAGAAGAGTGTGTGTGTGTGTGTGTTCTCAACATTTCCTTTGAATATCCTCTGGTTTTACCTATAAAATAACAGTTTTTGAAAGGTCATGGCAGGTCTGTGAGTCTACAGAATATTTTATGCTGTGTTTCTCTCTAGGTAAGAGACACTCTCCATAACCTCTTAACAACTACCAACATCCACCAAATTTTTGCTTTTCTTTAGTTGATTCTTAGAGTACCCCTCTAAGGTAAGGAGGACAGAAAATATCATCCCCATTTAATGAGTGAAAGCCTGATATGGCAGGAGTTCCATGAAGACTTGCCTCAAGGCACAAAGTTATTAATTACTGAAGGATTTTTGAGTCTCAAAACTAGAAAATTAACAGATCTACAGCAGCTGGTATAGATCTGCATTTGCATTAAGATTCTGTGTTTGTTTTTTCAACATCTCCATTAAAACCAGCAAATGTTTGTTGGGCATCGATATTCAGTCCGAAGATAACCAAATAACACAGTTCCTGCCATCAGATTTTCAAAGACTTGTCAAACGTTTTATTTAAATATTGAGTGGATATAATGTTAAAAATTTTGTTGATTTTTAAGTTACTAGAGGAAACAGATGTTCAAGTGAATTTGCTAGGAAACTGTGTCATCACATGAAAGTTAATTAAAAAGTTAACATAAATAATTAACTCTTTTCCACATAACATATGCCGTATACTCACACATGCATATGCACAGATACGTTTTATATTCCCAGTTGGATTTTAAGCCCCTTGAAAGTAGTGACCTTTCTCATATCATGTGTAGGATATTTCCTAGCTCATATTTGGGTTCTAATTTAAAGGAAATGTGTACAAGGGTAGGGGATAGTTAATATATTGAAAAGATGTCCCAGAAATCCAAGGAAGGACTACATTGATTGGTAATTCCATTTAAAATGTGTGATGAGTTACGATTTTTAAAATGTTTCCTATGATTAACGTCAGCTCCCCAAATCAATAGGACTCTTCTTTGGTGAGCTGAATGTAGGTGTTTTCATATATAAATTATCTGTCCACATGGCTTGGAGTGTAAGAAGGCAGGCCTGGATTCCAACCATACACTTCACAGTTAAGATTTATCCCTAAACCTCTTGGTACTTCTGTCCCTTGGCACGTGGGAGTTGATTCTTGCTTCACTTGTAGGACTGGATGGCTGTGAAGGTCAAATAAGAACACCTCTGTCAAAGCTGAACCATGAGTTGATTATGTAGTTTCCTAAACAGACCTAACTGTGATCTAGGTGCCAGTTAGTTAATGGTTCTCCAAGAACTGATGAACTCATCCATTGAGAACATCAACAGGGCAGAAAAGCAATTTTAAACAAGCATCTCTTTAAGAAGGAGAAGAAGGAGAAGGTTGGTGGGAACATGGGGTGGGGGAGATAAAAACAGATCAGGAAAGGGGAGGAACACCTCCAGTTCTTTGACCTCTCAAGATTTCCCTATCAGTCATGCCCAGACCTCACTTCCTTCCCGCTGCTTAGATTCTAGGTGCCCACTTTAAAAATTCCTTTATCAATGAAGTATTTTCATTTCCTTCACCATGGAATATTCCCCAACCTCCCTGGGAAAATTGTCCTGGATAAATGCAAAGACCTGCCTTATCCGTGTTGCCATCCGAACACTGCTGCTGAACACTGAGGGAATTAAAACCAAAAACAAACAAAACTGCCCACCACTGTGGAATGAGGCCACAACAGACTGACGGTCCCAAACCTTGCTTGAGTCCTGAACAACTGACAGCCATCTTTCATGTTTCCCACACACACCATGACTCTCAGGCTCCCACCTTTGCAGCTGTTTCATCCTCTCCGCGTGGCTCTGGAAGCTCTACCAGTCCTTTCTTGGCTTTCCACAGAGGAACCTCCCTTCTAATAGAAGCCAGCAGAGGGAAATTACTTCAAAGTTCTCCCACAAGTCTTGAAGATAAGTGGCGTCTCCATCCATCTTTCCTCTGTTCCTCCTATCACACAAAGAATGTACTTCTGTCCCTTCCTTTGTATCTAAAGATAATTCCTTTGTCAGTGCTCTGGTGAACTTCTCCAGAGCCATCCCCTCCCCATTACATGTTATCAACCCCATTCCTCTTTCTCCCATGAATCGTTCCCATCAGCACTGAACGGAGGCTGGTTCGCCCATGTTAAGAAATTGAAGTTTCTCCCAGATTTACAAACTGCAGACAAACCTAAGTCTGTGTCTCCTTGCAATGACTAACATATTTGCTTTCTTCCCTTTGCAGCCAGACTTCTATAAAGGTTGTCTACACCCACAGTCTTCCCTTTTCCATCCTCCATTTTCAGTTCCACACATTCCCATCTGGCTTTCTTCTCTTCATTCGTTCCTCATCCCAGTGGCGCATGCCAGTGGATAATGTGCAATTCAGAAATACTGGCCAATGAATCAAACCTGCTCTACCCCACCTTTCCACCATCTTTAGCCAAGTTCATCAAAACCCTCACTGTCGCTAAATCCCATAAATGTTCCTTATTCCAGACATTCATACCATAAATGTTCCATATGTTTATTCCATACACTCCTTACATTTATTCTATAAATGTTCCTTACTCCGTATGTTTATTCACAGCATATGACACTGTTATCATCTGTTTCCTGATTTCCTCTTTTGTTTTTCTATTACAGTTTTATTCAGACATAATTCACACGCCATAAAATTCACCTTTTTAAAAACGTCCAACTCAATGGTTTTTTAGTATGCTGACAGAGTTGTGCAACACTAACCACTATCTAATTCCAGAACAATTTACATCACTTCAAAAAAAAAAAAAAAAAACAACACACATATCCTGAGAGAAACCCTCGTCACTCCCAGTTCATTTCCTTTACCCAGTCCCTACTTTCTGCTTTTTGTTCTTTTTTTAAGCTATTCTAGGCATTTTATGTAAATAAAATTCATCCATGAGGTCTTGGGTGACTTCCTTCTTTCACATAGGTTAATATTTTCAAGTTTCATTCACAGTGTAGCATATATCACTACATCATTCCTTTTTATGGCTGAGTAATATTCCATCATATGGATATATCACTTTGTTTATCCATTAATCTGTTGAAGGATGTTTGGATGGTTTTTACTTTTGATACTATAAATAGTGCTGCTATGCATATTTACATACAAGCGTTTGTGTGGGATATATTTTCATTTTTCTTGGGTATATTCAGAAGAATAGAATTGCTGAGTCATATGGTAACTCTTCAAAATGCTTAACATTTTGAAAAACTGCCAGACTGATTTCCAAAGCAACTATACCGCTTAACATTCCCACCAGCAATATATGAGGGTTCCATTTTCTCTACATCTTTGTCAGGCTTCTCCTTAGGTCTTTTTAAATTTTAGCCAAACTAGGAATATGGAGTGATCTATCACTGTGGTTTTGGTTCACATTTTTCTCATGGCTGCTGATAAGCATCTTTCTGTGAGATTATTGGCCCTTTCTATGTCTTATTTGGAAATAAAAGTCTATTTAGATCGTTGGCTCATTTTTAAATCATGTTGTCTTTTTTACTGTTGTTATAGTTGTTTTTATATTCTGGAAACGACTCCTTTATCAGAGATATAATTTGCAAATATCTCCTGTTTTCTGGGCTGCCTTTTCATTTCCTTGATGTTGTCCTTGAAGCAAAATATTTTAAACTTTATAAAGTCTAGTTTATCTGTTTATTCTCATTTATGCTTTTGGTGTTATATCCATGAAAGTTTTGCCTAATTCAAAGTCATGAAATTTTAATGCTAAGTTTACTTCTAAGACTTTTGTAGTCTTATCTATAATATTCAAGTCTATGTGTCACTTTAGGTTAATTTGTCTGTGTAGCATGGTGACAGGTCCACCTTCATTCTTTTCCATGTGGATATATAGTTGCCTCTGCACCACTTGTTGAAAAGACTGTTCTGTGCTTTTTGGTTTGTGTGGGCAGTCTTAACAAATATCAACTGTAAATCTAAGGATTTCTGGACACTCAGTTCTTTTTCATTGATCTATGGGCCTGTGCTTATGCCAATACCACATTGTCTGAATACCGTATCTTTGTTGTAAGTTATGAAATCAGGAAATGGGAGTTTTTTAACTTTGTCCCTTTTTTTCGCTTTTTTTTTTTTTTTTTTTTTTTTTTTTTGGCTATTTTGAGTCCTTATATTTTCCTATGAATTTTTAGGATTGGCTTTTTTTTTTTTTCAGCCAAAAAAAAAAAAAGGTATCTAAAATTTTGATAGAGATTACATTGAATCTGCATTTCAGTTTGGGGAACATTGCCATGTTCATAACATTAAGTCTGCCAATTCATGAACATGGGACATAGTTCTATTTTTTTTTTTTTTACAGGTTTTAGAATTCTTTTCAACAATGTTTTGTAGTTTCAGTATACAAGTCTTATACTTATTTTTAAAATGTGTTCCTCGAAAAAATAAATAAAATGTGTTCCTCGATATTTTATTCTCTCCGATGGTATAGTAAATAGAATTGTTTTCTTAATTTTTCTGTTTGAATTGTTCATTGCTAATGTGTAGAATACAATTGAATTTTGCATATTCATCTTATATCCTATAATCTTGCTGAACTCATTTGTTTTAATAGTTTTTTGTGGATTACATAGGATTTTCTATGTAAGGAGTAACAATGTCATCTACAAATAGAGACAGTTTCATATAATTCCTTCTATTCTAGATGACGTTTTTTTCTTTTCCTTTACTAAGTGTCCTGGTTAGAAGCTATAGAAAAAGTCAAATGGAAATGGTTAGAACGGGCATCATTGTCTTATTCCCAAACCTAAGATTCCAGTCTTTTACCATTAAATATGATGTTAACTGTGGCTTTTTCATAAATGCATTCTATCAGGTTGAGAAAGTTCCCTTCTATTCAGAGTTGAGTTGTGCTATTATGAGATTGTTGGATTTTGTCAAGTCCTCTTTATATGTGTATTGAGATGAACATGTGGTTTTTGTCCTTTATTAACGTAGTATATGACATTGATTTTTAGATACTAACACAACCTTGTATTTCTGGAATATTTGAGTCAGGTAAAATAAAGACAAACCTTATGAATGGGGGTATCCCAGGGAACTGCCAGGCAGATAAAATAGTAATAATTCTCCGGGAAAGAGGCTTTTTAGATCTCTAAACTCTGTCGCTGCAGGCCACTGGTTTCACAGCTACCATAATTGTGAGGCTGTTGGTTTTCATGGCTGCAGTTTGGGAGGAAGGCAATAGGAGTAGGGCATGTTAAATGCCACTAAGCTGCTCACTGTTCTTACTGAGATTGAGCTGATTTTCTTCAATGAACACTCTCGGGTTATTGTAAGTTTTTGATTAATTTCTAGAATTCTGAAAAGGTTGATCTTGACAACTTTTCCAATGTCCTTGCTTTGATGGGGAAATAGATTTCCAGAAGTCCTTATACTGCCATTCTGCAGTAATCTTCCTACTAATTTCTCTTATCTCTCTGTCACTCTTATGAAATTTGAAGAAATATTCTTCTTAATATGTCTGACCTATAACTATTGTTTTTGATTATTTTTAAGGTTATCTATTAGACTCTGTTTTATCATCTCCTTGGATGTCCTGATCCATTGCTCTGGCTTCAGTCAGTGTCTCGGTGCTAGCAACTCCATATTTGTAACTCCAGCCCAAACACTCCTTCTGAGCTACACACACACACACACACACACACACACACACACACACACACACGAGCTTCTATCAGTATCTCTAGGATGACCTACAGGCATCTCAAACCCAATTTGCTCAAAATTAAATCTATCATTAGCCTTTTCCTCCTACCTCATCTCTGCCATCCCTGTGTTACCTTTCATAGTTAATGGCATTACTATGTATATAGCCAAGAAAATCAACTGCCATGCTTGATGATTTCCTTTCTTTAACCCCTACAGCAGATCAAATGATCACTTTATCTGACCATCCCATGTTCTGCTTCTTGACGATGTTACTCCTCTTTTGACTCCCTGTTGCTTATAGAATTGCATCTGAGTGCATTAGTGGTGTCCACAAAGAACTCCAGGGTTTGGATTCTGTCACCCCTCCAGCATCATCTCTCCCAATGCTCCCCATCACCTTGAGTTTTCTTTCCCATAGTTAACATTATCTTTTGCACATGCTGCTCCAAGAGAAATGCCTGTGTGCTTTTATTATTCTCATTTTTTTTCTTTGCTTATGCAAAATTGGATCTGGTTACTTGCAGTTAAATGAGCCTACATAACACACTAAGTAAGCTTCATAGCACAGCTACAGCATCAGCAACCTTAATTGACCCATTATTATTTTTTTTTATTTTTTTAACGTTTATTTAATTTTGAGAGAGACAGAGACAGAATGTGAGTAAGTTAGGGACAGAGAGAGAGGGAGACACAGAATCCGAGGCAGGCTCCAGGCTCTGAGCTGTCAGCACAGAGCCCAGCGCGGGGCTCGAACTCATGAGCTGTGAGATCATGACCTGAGCCAAAGTTGGATGCTCAACCAACTGAGCCACCCAGGTGCCCTCACCCATTATTCTAATTTTACTTCTCAATGTATCTGCACTTGGCTGAACTGACCAGGCCTATCACACCAAGCTGTGCCCATGCTTTTCCAGTCCATCTTCTTGGTATGTCCTCGACAGGTCTTACCAGCAAGCTCTCTCATTTCTCCTTATACTATGCTCAGAGGTTGGTCCTACCCATCATTTTAACTCCTAAAGAAAGAGTTGCTCTCTTGCCCCTCCCCCCACATCCTCCCTGCTCTCTTCTCAAATAGAATTCTCTCTTCAAATCTCTTCTGTCTGCAAGGGGATAAAATTGAGGCGTTTACTAGCCAAAATTTATAGCTAGTCTATGAAATGCTATCATCCTAGATAGCATCCTAGAGGCAAACTCTTTTTTGGCACTTGTGTCTCTTTTGTGTCTAGGACATGTAGATTATATTACCTCTTTGATAGTTGTGAAATGGTGTGTGTATAATGGTTATTACTTACTCTAACTCTAGAGGGATTTAGGTTCTGAGCTTCCTCTGTGTTCAAATTCACATTCACTGGGCACGGGGGCCATCTCAAGGTAACGTACCTTGGTCTTTGGGTCTGATAGTTGTGTGTTGAAACCCTGTTTCCTCTTACTTGCTAGGTCCTGACCTTGAGATAGCTGTTTTACCATTCAAGCGTGGTTTCCTTTTTTTTTTTTTTTTTTAATTTTATTTATAGACTGGAGCAAATACAGTCCAAATTCAGGATTATTTGGTAGAGTTAACTATGTGAGTGGATGTAAAAAGCCCTAACGTGGGATCTTGTTAATGGTCGCCACTCAACAGATGGCAGCTCAGTTTCTTGTCATCATTGTGATTACCCACCTGTAACCTCTGTTACAAGATTTCAGCCCCATAATCTTTTGTTTCTTCATCCTAATCCTTTACTTCCTCTGACTGTTCCTTTTAGGTTCTGAGCATGCAGGCCGCTTGTATCTGGATCTGGCAGATCCTGAAATCTCTGCTTGGCTTTGTCAGACAAGTTCAGGCATGTACAGACATGTCCACGAGTTTCTCAGAAGGTTGACTTTGCCAAAGCCATAACACCACTCCCCCTCCCTTCCCACTGGGTCCTCTGCTTCAAGCTGTTGGACATAAGTTCGTGCTTTCGAAACGTCAGTATTTACACAGAGTCTGTGCCTCTGATTTACCCGGTGTCCAGCTGCTGATACTTATCTTGAAATTTCTAAGTGCAAGACTGCAATCAAAGCGTCAGGGTACAGAAATGAACAAATAAAGATGTTTGGGGACTGCCTGCTTTTCTCATGCGATTTGCACATTTTTCTTGGCTTGCATAATCTGAGGTGGCTGGGACCATGGGCCCCTTCATTCCTTGGCCTAGTGGTACAGCACATGGCAATCTTACAAATACAGGAGCTGGACATGCAGGAGGGGCCTCACCCCTGCTAGGAAAGCGTCCACCTCTGTGCCTCCCAGACAGCGTTGACGCATTCAGACAAGCTGGACAAAGAACGTACAGTCTACATTCCCTGGCCTTTGAAGGGAAGATGTTGCAATGTACAGGCAATTGGAGTGTTTGCCTAATTCATCAAAACATTCACATTTGCTAGTAATACAATGCATCTATGATGAGAAAGACCCAGGGGGAGCTCTGTGGATTAAGGGTAAAATGGCTTATGTTTCCTAATTTCTACCATTCGGCTAAGCTTTGAAGCAGCTCTCCCTTCATTCATGAAAGTGTTATAGTGTTGTTTAAAATGCATGGGCTTTGGAACCAGATGCATCTGTGGCTCAAACTTGCTAGCTGTGGGATCTTGGGCAATATACTCTTTCTAAAGCCTCTGCTCTCATCTGGCAAGTAAGGATAGTGTAGTAAAATTAAACTCTTAGAGCTTTTATGAGTATACTTTGAGATAATGTGTAGTGCTTAGCAGGGTAACAGACACAGTAAGTGCTATAAATGGACTTTTATCAGTCACCTACTTTTTCAGTGCCTACCATGTGCCAAGCACTCTGTTGGGCACTTGGCATTTCTTTCATCTTAGTGTTGGCTGAACATTTGAGTGGGAGTCGGGGGACATGGAAAAGCATATTTTGAAAGAGGCAAAGAAAGTCTTAAATTTCACCCCAGTATCACCTCTGACCAACCTCCATGGTCTTGGGCAAGAGACCTCTCTCTACACTTCAGTTTCTTTAAAGCAGAGTAACTATTCCTATTCCAAAGAGCAAATGAAAAGATCTAATTATTATTATTATAATTATAATAGCTAGCATTAATACACAGCTTTTAGTTTCCTAACACCTTCTAAGCATTTTAAATTTACTGCCTTATTTAATCTTTACAACATCTCTGGGAAGAATTAGTATACAAATTTTACAAATGAAACCACCAAGGGATAGAGAAGTTCAGTGAGCTGCCCATAGCTAGCAATCAGAAACCAGTGAGTCTGGCTCCAGGGCCTGTTCTTTCAGACATCACACTTTGTGTTTGGCGGACTATAAAGCCCTGTATAAATATGGAGATTTATGATCACCCCTCTGGAAAATTCTACCTAATGAACTATATTTTGCTCTGATGATCATAGGATCCAACACTATTCTTCTTAAGGGAACTGTAGCAATTGCTCCACAGTGCATTCTTCCCCAACATTTTATTGTGAAACTTTGTCAAACATACACAACAGTTGGAGCATTTTTACAGTCTACGTACACATACCTACCATCTGGGTTTGACAATTACCGTCTTACTGTACTTGCCTTACCACACGTCTAGGCGTCTCCAGACTTCCCTCCCTCTATCAATCCATCCGATTTGTGACTCATTTCAAAATGAGTTGCGGTCATCACCACGCTACACCCAAGTACAACAGCATGCATATCATTAATTAGAATTTAATATACCTTATGATTCTTTTTTTCCAAAATGCCATCTTAGTTTCCATATCCAGGATGAAGATTTGGCAACCTCAGAAAAAAATTAAACTAACATAGAGCCATGGAACAGTCTACTTTTAATATCATCACTGTATTGTTGTTACTGCTGCTGTTGATTTTCACACCTGATTTTTCAATACTAAGAGCCAGTCTGCCATTCAGCTGCTTTCTTCCCTGCTCAGACCTTCCATTTCATCCCAGACATAATGACTCCTGCTCAGTTTTTCCCACTCCCACCCTCACCGTCTTGTGCCCAAATCCAACCACAGCTTACTTTCTGCCAGACCTCCATATATCCAGTGGCATTCCAGTGCTGCCACAGAGTTCCACGTGGTATTTAAGTATCTGTCTGACCCAGCCAATTATTACAATAACACCTTATATTTAGTTGGTGCTGGTTCATTATTTCATTCAGTAAGTATTTATCAAGAGCCTACTTAACCAGGTGACCTGGAGAGGGGGCGGCAGAGAGTGGACAGGGAGCACAGAGTAACAAAAGAATTAAACCAATCAGAGCACATTTATTGTGTGACTTCTGTGTACACAGTATTGCCATCTAGAAGTTTACAGTCAAGTTGAAGGAAGACAATAAATGCGTAGGAGTCCATTGGAGGCCAGCTATGGGAAGAAGCAGGGCAAGTTCTGTGTGGCCATGTAGATCTGTTTGTGTGCGTGTCTGTTCAAAGAGATACAGAATAAGGCTGCTCATAGGACTCACCTGCAGTTTCTGGAGATAAATGAAGCTGTAAATAAATATTGGCTAGACCCAGGGCCATGCACCAGGGGGGGTATAGAAGAGGGCTTTTTTCAAAAAAGGAAAGGATTATATTAGTTATTAAAATGTCTTATGGAAGGATTGGATGATAGAATCAAGATACAGAACTGGTAGCAGGGATTGCTACCTGGATAGATTCTATAAAATTGTAAAGAAGGCTATGTTACAAAGTTGAAAACTTTTCTAGGACTGTCAGAGCTGAAAGTGTTGGGCAGCATGCTGTGTGTCCCAAAAGGCAAAGGTGGGTGGTAACATTGTTGAATGGATGAAAAACAACAACAACAACAAAAAACCAGGAAACAGAGTTAAGGAGAGGGGTGCCAATACAGTGACCAGAGGGAGATTAAACAGGAAAAACTCAACAATCATAAAGACTCCAAGAACTATCTGTCGCAAATCCAAGAAGCTGTATGGAATAAACACAAGTCAGTGTCCTGATTCTACTACCTTTGAGGTGTAAGTTTTATGAGCTCCTGTTTTCTTGGTTATAAAAGTAGAATTAAATTTACTCTCAAGGGATATCATGTGGATTAAATGGGATGCTACGTGAAACATGTTCAGCATAGCATGTTTTTCAGAGAGCTTACTTAAATTTTAGTTTCTTTTTTGCACTTCAGTCCTTTCTTATACCTGAAGGGTATAGAATTGTGGGGACTGTCACAGCACCCTGCCCTTTTCAGAAGTTTTAGAAGGACAAGTTCAGCACTGCCCTTGAGTGTACATGGTATCTTTGGGTGAATTTTTTCTAACGGCATTTTTTTAGGGAAAATCCCTAAAATGGCTTTCCTTCAGCATAAGAAAGAAAGAAAGAAAGAAAGAAAGAAAGAAAGAAAGAAAGAAAGAAAGAAAGAAAAAGAGAAAAGGAAAGAAAAAAGAAAAGAAAAGAAAAGAAAAAAAAGAAATCATTTCACCAGGCCCAGCCACACAGCTTGGTGAATAGAGCACAGATTGGAATTTGGCCCACACTATACTCATCTTCTCAGCCATGACAGCCCTGCCCATGTTTCCAAATAACATTACTTCAAGAGGAGAGAAGTGAGTCTACCTTGATATACCAAGAAAGAGTCAATAGGTTCCATCAAAGGAGCCATTCAGGGACTGAGAAACCTTCTCACTGGGTGGCTTTGGCATAGAAGGAAGGCATTAGAAGAATTCCAGTGCCCTCTCCACCTCTAAGATCTGGGGGCTAAAACTCCATTCTCTGGTAACCTGAAATCCCCCCCACGTCATGCTGCCATTTGTGTGTAAACAGGGTCATATTAAAGCTGATAACTCATATTTTCTTCTGCATTTTGAATTCCAATTCATAATACCTGCTCGTTAACTCTGTGAGGACAGCAGATGCCACACGTGGGTTTACGAACAAGCCTGTTCACTCCAGGTACTTCATGGTGTTACCATGCCCTTCCTTTACTTCCCCGGGCCCCCCTCTTTTATGTTGAATGGTGATGAATCCACTTGGAGAAGGGTTCTCCCTATTTCCAAGGGCACTGTTGTATCAGGATGCTCTCAGAACTGGTACTTCCAGACACTCTGCATTCTCAGGCATCTTCAAAATGCTCGGGTTCGTCTGTCTTCTTCCCCAGAGTGAGGAGGAGGTTATTTATGCCCATTCTGTGCCATGTTTCATCTCCTGGGCACCAAGGATGCCCTCTTTGTACTTTTGTGCCCCATAAAACCTTTGAATAAAAGCTCCTTCAACTTCAGTCCCTGGACCATGCCAGACACATCATAGGCATCCAGCTGTTCTCCCCATTCCCCTTTTCCTCTTTCTCTGCAGCCTTCCCCAGCTCCACCCCCTCCAACCAGTGCAAACTACACATATAAATAAACACATGCCCAGCCAGCTCTCCAGACATGTATGAATCCCAGTGTAAGCCTCAGTTTGGGCTCACATCGCTACGTAGTAAATCTATCATGAGTATTTGTGAAGTCCTCACAGGATAGCCAACTGAATTGAGTTCTTGGGATATATTTTAAATGGAAAAGTCAGTGGACCCTGCTGTGCAGAAGTGCAGTCAAATAAGGGCAGGTTTACTTTTCAAACATAACTTTGACACTTTTTTTTTTTTTGGTTTGTTTTATAAAATAAAACAGTCTCATTTTCAACAGATTCAAAAATTCAGACAAAAAAGGAAAGAAAAATAATGACTGGAAAATCACACTATCCAGACAAATTATCTGCTGATTTGTATCATTTCAGGAATTTTCATAATTTATTTAATGAGGTCTGAAGGTCTGCAAGTACAAGTTATTTCTAACCTTCTGTCATTTTAAACTAGGAGCATTCTTATAATCCTGTCTTGGAGGAGATCCCTGATCATTACCTTAGAATATATTTCTAGAAGTGAAATCAGTACCAGAGGTCCCCACAGTAGATCATTTAGCAAAGTCACAGCAGCGTCAGCTTCAAATCCCCAGTTCTAGCTCTGCTTACCAGTTCCACATCCACTGCTCTACTCCATGTTCCCTCACTCCACTGCCCTCGGCCACCTCCCTGAATCCAGTACCCTTGTCTACCTCTCCCCTTCATCACTGCTATTGGCTTGGTAATTGGTTTCCCTATTTGTACAATGACTCCTTGAGGGTTTTTCTTTTTTCTTTTCCTTTCACTTAACAGAATAGGAAATCTTTTAAAAATAAAGTCACATCATATCAATCTACTCCTAGAATACTTAGAATCAAGTCCCCATCATGGCCCTTAAAGTCTTCATAATCCTGTGTGATCTAACCCCTACTACCCCTGTGTCTGGCCTCCTCTCCCTGTGGCACCCTGCCCCAGGCACATTCCAGGCTGGCGGTGCTGGCCCTCCCACTGTTCCTTCAATGAAACTAGCTCATTCCTGCCTCAGGACCTTTTCAGTGGTTTTTCCTCCTCTGGAAAACTCTCCATCCAGATCTCTAATGAGCCCCTTCTTAATTCCTTAAAAAATAGTTCATCTCTTATCACTCTCCCCACCCCACACACTTAACCCTGCCAATACCACAGCTTAAATCCCCTTATGATATTAAACAAGTACTTTTCTCTCTGCATACTGGAATTTAAGCTAAGTGAGTGGTGGTTCTAGAATATAAATTCACATAGGTCTGATTCCAGAGGTCAAGACTGTTTTCTCATAGACCAAACTGTCTTTTGAATTTTACCTACTTTGATTTTTATCATTATGAGTCCTTCATCATTGCACACTGCAAATCTAGAAAAATACCTGGATTTGTAGATGCTCAATAAATAAACATCAATTCTTTTCATGCATGAAAGAATGAATGTATTAGTTATTCTATTGAAGCATATGCATAATAATAAACTTTTTGATGCCTACTGACCAACTGGCCTTTGAAAAAGGATATCTTACCTCCTACTAGTGGGGAATTAAAGAAAATAGTTTTTAACCTGACCTGCCCAGATTATTTTTATGTTTATTTTCTTAGTATCTCCTGAAAAAAAAAAAAAAATCAGAAAGAAGTTCATTAGGGGTTTCATCTGGTTAAAACCATCCCTAGAAGATGATTTAAAATAAGTGTGATACAAAACTCTCTGAAGAGTCCACAGGTTTATTTTTTTCTCATAACTGAGCTTCTTTCTCTATGTATTTAACTATGTGTATAAAGGGGCAAAAAAAGATGATAAAAGTCAAAGTAGGTAAAATTCAAAAGACAGTTTGGTCTATGAGAAAACAATCTTGACCTCTGGAATCAGACCTATGTGAATTTATATTCTAGAACCACCACTCACTTAGCAAAAGGGGACATTTTTTAATGCCTCACTGAGACTCAACACCCTCCTCTATAACATGGAGATAATCGTTACTTCCCTTCCTGAGTTACCGTTAGGACCCAATAAAATACCAGACAAGGTATTTTATTGAGCATATCTAGAACAGGGTCCAACGTGCTCGATAAATGAAAGCTATTTTTATCTATGTTCTTGTCATATTGGTGACTTCAGCTGTTCATTCTGAAACCTTGCAGAGAAAGGATATTGCGGGATATGAGGATTGTACTCCCATATGTTAGGATGTATTTTTGTGCAGGAAGGGGATGCACTTAAGAAAGAATTAAAGTTACAGTTTAGCAGACTCTGGTCAATAGTGGAAGTTGGCCTCACTAGCTAGCACAGTCCAGCAAATAAAACAAAACTCTTCATGAAGCAGGAGATACCTGAAATCCTCAAGAAGAGACTAGAAGGACAGTCATAAGTAATAGTGGACTCTGGATAATATGCCCCCTGAACTGTTAATGATACTTAAAACTTTCTTTATCCACGTCCATCTGTTTTGCTTATCTGTGACAGAGATTTATTTATTTAAAAAAATTTTTTTTAATTTATTTATTTATTTTGAGAGAGAGAATGAGAATGAGTGGGGTAGGGACAGAGAGAGAGGGAGAGAGAATGCCAAGCAGACTCCACACTGTCAGCACAGAGCCCTATGTGGGGCTTGAACTCACAAATTGTAAGATTATGACCTGAGCTGAGATCAAGAGTCAGATGCTTAACAGACTGAGCCACCCAGGTGCCCCCATGACAGAGATATATAAAGGAAGAATTTTCCTATGGCCTCTCAAACCATGCCTTGTAAATGGTCTCCCTCCATTGATATAGAAACTTGGCCTTGGGTATTCATGTGCAATTATGAAAGAGAATTAGCTTCAACATTCCTCCTAAATATCTCAGTAGTTGGCTGCAAATATCCAAATGCCAGTGTTCTGTGAAAGCTCTTCTTTACTAATATAATTGCAGCTCCCAAGCCCTTTGGTTGTCAGCACATTACAGTAAGAATAAAATCACTTCTTTTATTCTGGTACTCACTAAGGAATCCCAACCCATTGGCCCCCTCGTTCTTCCTCTTTTAACTGCTTCCTTCTTAAGTAGTGAAATCTGGAGTAGGAAGCTCATTGGCTTTAGACTCAAGAGAAGTAGGGGACTTACTAGTATTTGTCCAACAAACTGTACAGTTCTGTATTTTCTCCAGAATGATTTGCACGTACATCCTATATGAGAACATCACCAGAGTTTACCTACACTTCTTAGCCAAAATATATGTTAGAAGAGAAAGAGACACCTCCAGTCCCTAGAAAACCCTTGCTTACTAAGTGCCCTTCACCATGTTCTTCTCTCTAAATCTGCAAGCATCATGATTATGACTGCAGGGCTTGAATCACACAGACCTGGGTTCAAATCCTGGCTCTGCCACTCACAACTTTTGGGATGTTGGATGATTTTCTTAAGCTTTCAGAGCCTGAATTTATCCATCCTTAAAATGACTATTACTATAGTCGTTGATTCTTCATAGAACATCATAATGTTCAGTGCCTAACCCAGGACCTAGCACATTGTAAGAGCTCAGTAAATGGTTCCGTTATATAATAATTAGATTAACATGCACTAGTCCTAGAGAAGCCTATGCATATCACTTAGTGTCCTCAATTCTACAGCATTAGTCGAATCCTGGGTGCAACTTTGCTCTCCTTTCAGTCACCCCCTCCAGAAATGTTTATTCATTTAACAGAGAGTCATAAGAGTGCAATCATGAGTTAGGCACTGTCCAAGTTGCTGAGGTCACTGACCCCTAGACAGATGTTTCTTCCTTCCGTGGTTCTCTCCATTCACATATCATCTTGGATTCTTCCCTCTCTGACACCCCTCCCCCAGCCAATAAGTTACTGAATTCAGTTGATTCTATTGCCTAAATATTTCTCTCCCTCCAGCTACTCTCTCCCTCTCCCTCTCTTTCCTTCTCTCTCCCTCTCCCTCTCCCTTCCTTTCTCTCTCCCTCACTCACACCAACCCTCTCTTCTGGTTTTCTCACCTCTTGCCTGTGTCATGAGAGCATGATCTTAACCATTTTCCTGGTTCTAGCCTCACACTCCTTCCTGCTACTCTCCACAATCAGTCATGAGTGTCTTGCTCAAACACAAACCCCATCCTGCCCAGAACAAAACTCAAACTCTTTGGCATTTCATATGAGGTCTTTGATCTCCTGACTCTTTTTGACCTTCAGGTTGATTTTTGGCCCCTTTGCTACAAGGGCAGGATCTGACCACGTAAAGGAACTTAAAACAACCTGAATATGCATTTTCCATTTCATGTTTTGTGCTTCCGCACCTTTGCGTAGGCAGTTTCCTCTTTTTAGAAGGCTCTTCTCCCTTGCCTACTGGGAAAAGTCACTCTTCAATATTTATTTCAAATGTCACCTCTACTGGGATCCATTCTGACAGAGTCCATCAGTTCTTCTTGGAAGCTGTCTCTATACCTTGAAACTTTTACTCTGGGTCTCTTAATGATTCATGAGTTATCAGCTCAAATGTCACCTCCTCGTGCATGGGCAGCCTTTGTTGACCACTCTGTATCCCTAAAATGAATTTCTACACCAGATCATTTCTCTACCATTTCTTCTATGACTTCCTGCTATTCACAAGTAGAGTTCATGAAGTCTTATAAACAAGCTTTTGCAAAGCAACCCCACAATTATATAATTGTCAAATAATCCACATTTTTTTCTCACACCAAAATATAGAAAAGAAAATTATGTGTTTTATTTTTCATGCAAAAAGAAAAACAAAATCTTTACCATCACAAGGAAATACTGGGGTAAGGGCAGGCTAATTATTCAAACCTTAAGACTCTCATTTTTATCCCTATGTTAAGCCAGACTGGGAAGAAGTCACATCTCTGGACCATATTCTTTGGGCCCCCTAATGAATTGTCTTTTTGGAATTGTGATTTAGCGCTATTCTCTCAGTGTTCATCCTGTCTGCTGCTATTATAAAAAACAGATGTTTGAAAAACATCTTTGGGACTCTTGATCAAAGTGCTGCTGTGAACATCTTCCAATGTATTGCTCAGTGTCTTTTGTGACAAGTTTATCTCAGAAGTAAAATCCAGGACGACATGTATATCTATCTACATTTTCTTCGACTAGATGCCAAGAGATAGATACCCATTATGTTTTGCTCTTTACTTAGGCTTCCAGGAAACTCAGTACTAATTATGGCATTCAGTTGCTCTAACTTAACCCCAGTAAGATGTTTTTTACAATACACTTCTATTTTCTCTCTCTGTTACTAATTCCCTTGTTCCTTTTCCAAGCTTTTCGTATGTGAGTTTTTCCACCTACTGGTTATAGGATTTGTGGCAAGGAAATGCATGATGGTTGAAGAAGCGTGCATTTTCGAGTGAGGACACTGACTTTTAAGGCCAGCCATATCTGTAACTAGACCTGTAACTTTAATTCCGTCTACCCTCAGGAGTCCCAACATAACCCTCCCTCCCAAATAATAATGGTAGCTAGGTTTGATTTCTAGGAATATTATATATTAAAAATATATGTACATAAGGGTCCCTACTGTAGTGCTTGTAGTTTAAGAGGGGATCCTTTTGCAATCATGCTTGTGCTTCCTCAAAACCTATTGGAAAGTGGAGAATAAATGCATGGACAGACAAATGATAAACAGGGAAATAACAAAGGCAACAAGATTGTCCATGCTCAGGTGTATAAACAGAAAAGAATTTGATCTTGGATGAGTTCATAGGAAAGATCAACCCCTGGACTGTAAAGGATACACAGGATTTATGTGCATGAAGCTTAGAAAAAGAGGTACTCTGGACAGTGGGACTTTGAGGAGAAAGAGTAAAATGAGAACACCCAAAGGAGGAAGACCTCACAGCAAGTTTATCAACAGAAGCACCAAGGTACTTATTACAGTGATAAAGTAAAAAATAGGAAAATTCAGAAGGATCCTATTTCTACAATTGAAAGTCGCTGCATCTACAATGAAAAGTTAATTTCTTGGAATATTAAAAGGGAAAATAAAGGTGATATTTGGAGCATTCCTCTCCCTACTCCCATCTTTAACAATTGAAGATGCAGAAAATGTGAAAGGAGTAGGTTTCCCAGAGCCACTCCTTGTACATTTTCTGTATCTTCAATTCACCCATCAGAAGCCAAGAAACAAATTTATGGAACCATGGAGCAGAGGAACTAGATTGAGTGTTAGCTTCAGCAAGGGCTGTGTGTCTGAAGAAGAGAGAGGTCAAAATCTCAGAACAAGATAGGGGTGGAATGTAGATCCAAATTCATATTCCCGGACATCCAGTCTCCCCTGGGACTCCCTGTCTATTCACCAGGTCCTCTCCAGCTGTGGGTCAGTGTATTCGACATCTGGGCACGGGAAAGGCATCTGCTCCATCTGGGCATGGGAAAGGCAAGTTTGTCTAAAAGCAAAATCCTCCTGGGGCACCTAGGTGGCACCTAGGTGGCTCAGTAGGTTAAGTGTCCGACTTTGGCTCAGGTCATGATGTCAGGGTTCGTGAGTTCGAGCCCTGCATTGGGCTCTGTGCTGACAGCTCAGAGCCTGGAGCCTGCTTCAGATTGTGTCTCCCTCTCTGGTTGGTCTATCTGTCTGTCTGTCTCTCTCTCCCTCTCATGAATGAATGAATGAATGAATGAATGAATGAATAAATTAATAAATACACACACATACATACACATATACACGCATACACGCAAAATCCTTTTATCTTTTACCCCCATGGATCTTAATCCATTTTAGTGCCAAAATTTATGGTGATCAATGAGGCTGAAAAGGTCTGCGTCATGTTTGGAGCACATTCCTTGCTCATTTGTATGGCTAGATCTGAATTACCAGAAGAAAGTGTGTTTTGAGAGTCTATTGTGAGACTGCCAACTGAGTGTTTGGATTTAGATGGATCACACACAACACTTTCAAATGGTTTTCGGTCAGTATCCAAACATTTGGTTTCTTATCTACACTAATTCCAAATTTTATAAAGTTGATGAAAGTTTATTGTGGATAAATTCATGCATGCCTGAAAAAGATGCAGCTGAAGTAGGTTTCCACTCATTGGGTGGGGCTGGGACATGCCTTCCAAAGGAGAATGTGTAAGTAGAATGAAGAGAAAGCTTTCTTCTCTGGCAATAGAATTTAAAACAAAAACAAAAACAAAACAAAACAAAACCTAGAAAGGATAGAAGATGATTGATTCTGGAGATGAACAATAGGTTTAATGGACAGCTGCTCTCTAGTGGAGTGTGTTGAGAATCCTGAAGCTATCCTCTTGAAGATCATGAGAAACAATCACAATAGATTAGTGATGTCTGCCACGAGCATGTATTGGTGACAGCACAAGGTCAGACATGCGCCATTTCTGATCTGACCTAATGCATTCCTCTCCTAATGTCAGAGAAGCCAGTTGTCATCTGGGTGCAGAACCTAGATTTCCTGACTTCTCATCCATAGTTTTTATCATTCTGGGTTAACTTTATATTGTTATCTTCCAGTTTGATAGAGAAGAGATTCTAACTGCCTAAAAGTTTCTCCCTATGTTTTATTCTTCAAGGCAAAAACAAAACTGTTGGTGGAATAAGGTTTCCTCCAATTCCAGAAGAAATGTCTCAGATAGGTCCTAGGTGGTGATGTGGCCTTGTTACAGAATCACAGCTCTAGCCACACTCTATGGGAAGAACTCATGGATTCCTTGTAGATGTTCTCAAGTTAGAAGGCAAACCCTAGCCTTTCTTGCCTTTCTTTAATTGATACTTGTTTGCAAAAAGAGTAAACAAGGCCCAGATTTTCCTGCATCTGGGCTCTGGGGAGCTATTTTTGCCTTGAGCCTGCCAGGTTCTATGTTATATGAAGCAGAATTGTAGAAAGAGAAGTCTTGCCTTAATGCAGGGAGGAACCAGCCAGGCCAAACATACTGGTAACACATGGGAAGAGGCTGGAGCAGGCGTGAGCAGTGTTGGACAGATGTGCTGAGGGGGGATGGTGGAGGAACACAGTCCTCCCCTCCAATTTTAAATCCCTCCAGCTGATCCCACCCAAACAGATTCTTAGTATTTCAGAGCCACAACTGGACAGAAAGCAACCCATACCTCCTGCCTTGGTCTCTCACCCTCTTTTTTGTTTTCCTTAGCAGGCTCTAAGCCAAATGGCTTTGAACTCTCCTCTACTAATTCAGAGCATATTTTAGACTTTTGGGGAAGCACACCTCCCCATAAACATGCATGTACAGAAATAAACATCTAATGCAGAAAATATAAAAAGCTGGGATTTTACTCCAATTTCTAGGATCCTCTGTGTTTTCCAAGGAAGGGGTATTGATGTCACCTGGTCCTGTATGGAAACAGGTTCTATAAGTTTAGACTATAACATTCAAACAGTAGAGGGTGAGCAGCCCAGGGGAGTGCTGCGTGGATTAAACTTGACTTTCAAAGATCTGAACACTAGCCCTGACTCTGACATGCACACACCTGTGCGTTCTCGTCCCCCCCCCCCCCCCATGTTCTTGAGCAAACTGTTGTCTCTTCTGGGCCTGAGTTCCTGCTCTGTAAATTCCCTCTGCCTGCTAGCCTCCTTGACCCCCAATAGCAGTTGCTCCAACAGAACCTTGTACTCACGTCAATTGTCCAATTGTTCTTCCTGCACTGGATCGTGATTATGTGCTCGCTCCGCTAGTATGTGGTGAAAGAATCTGGGTTTTAGAGGCAGATTTGGATTGAAATCCTGGTTCCACCCCCTCAAGTGAATGGCCTTGAGCAAGTTATTTAGGAATTTCTAATTTGTATAAAGGGAGGAAAACGTGGTGACGATCGTAACTACTTACCAAGGTTCTTTTGAAGGTTACAAATTAGAGCACATATGAAAATGTCTACCTGTGTATAATCTTGAGATTCGGTAAATCTTAGTTTCCCTCACACTTCCTTAACATCTAGTCTAAGCCTGATATGTGGTGTGCATTCCAAAAATTGCTGTTGGGGAAAAAAGAGAAAGGGAGAGAGGGAGGGAGACAAAAAGGAAGGAAAGAAAGGAAGGGCACAGGAGGAAAGGAAGGAGGAAAGAAAGAAGGGTGAGAGGAAAGAAAAATAGGAAGGAAGAGAAACCAGGGGATGGGAAGGAAGGCAGGAAGAAAGGAAGAAAAGATGAAGGCAAGGGGAAATGGTGTTAATCATGTCCTTCTCATTAGCTTGTGAGCTCCTAAGAGGCCCTACTCATCTCTGTATCCTCAATTCCTAGTACTGACATTATCCTATCATACCTACTGATTCAATGTTGGTGGGCCAGGTTTTATTAATCTTTAAAATGGGGATACTGGTACATGCTGTGCTTTTGAAAGGACTTCTATGAGCAACTGCTGAAGGGTTGAGTGTGAAAGTAGTTTCTAAATTGAGCAGAATGCTGATGACTGACCTAAGGTCTGGCAGATGTTAAGTCACACTGCTGGTCCCAAGACCCCATCTGCATAAGCTAATAAAGTGGGGACTGAAGAGCCTACTTAGAAGAGTAGCACCCCAACTTAAGCACAGACATATACAGACAAAGTTCATAATACTCGGTGTGTGCAAGGGATGAGAAGAGAGGTGAAAAATGGATTATAAAGCAGGATTGGACCAGAGGTTTTCTGAGAAAGAATGCATCATAAAAGAAAAAGAAGCTTGGGATGAGGAGGACCTGGGGAGTAAAAGTGTGGGTAGAATGGAAAGAGGTATCTAAATAAGCTCTATATCGCTTAGGGACCCAAGCTGCCCTGCTGTGAAACTTCCCCAAAAAAGGGAAGAAACAATCTCCTCCCTTTGAAGAAAGTGATGAGTTGCCACACAGGATGGGGAGCATGGTATACCAGATGAATTAAGTGGAGATGCCCATGTGGACAACTAGTGCAAAGTCCACAGTGCAGAGGCTAGAGACCATATCATAGGTCTTTATGGTAGATTCCAGTGGTTCCTGATTGGTAACCCACATCAATTAATAAACACATAAGACAACCCTTGAGGAAGCCAAAAATTACTGTAGGGGGGAAAGGAATAAAGGGTAGAGCATTAGAAGAACTAATAGGGTTTTCTGATAAGTTCCCAGGTATTGGAAGCCAGGTTTAATGTAACTATGTCTTTTCTACTCTGAAGATTCTAAAAAATGGGGATATTTAGGTTACATAATGTAGCATGATATGTAAACAGGATTGCTGGGCTAGCTATTCTAAATTCAGTGACTCTGGGTTTATATACTTCTCCGGGTATGGGAGCCATGCATAAAATTTTACATCTCAGCCAGACCAGCTATTTTCTTATTGGAGAAAAGGAGTGTAGATACAGAAAACCAAATCTTAAAATGGAATAAAAATTATGCTGGGCTGAAAGAGGATTATGCTGGACTTTCCTAGGAGGGCAGTATACTCTTTATGGAACATAGATCCTGGAACATTTTTTCCACTCATAGTTGGCATTTACCCAGATCAAGAAATATATAGACTATCAATTTAGTTGTCTGGGTTGCTCCCATAACACTGCAGAGTGCTTGTTTCCCCAGTGGGGAAATAAGGGTGGAGTTTCCTCTTTTTCTCCTGCTCTTCTAGAACCAGGATGACCTCAGGAACTAGCTTTCATAAGAGAGAATGCTTTTGTAGGTGTTGCTTACAGTCTGTTAAATCCAGTCACAGGGTGGGGGGGTGTCTCCTAATGGTGAGAGCATAGTCCCTGGAACACATATACCTGGACCTCAGGCAATATATGGATCACTCCAGACAGCAGATAACTTGTCTCTAAAATAATGGTGACCATGCTATCTCAACCAAGAAGCATTAAGGATATGTGAAATTAAAAAAATCTAAAATAATTAGCAAGAGTAAGTAGTCAAAAAATTGTTAATATCAATAGTATTGTTTTCAGCATGACTATTGCCAACAGAGTTAAGATAGAAATTTGACAGCAGGCTTAAGGGATAATCCTTCCCAACTGGAATCCTTCATTGAATGCCTCCATTCAATTCACTGAAATTTCTGAGCTCCTAATGTTGGCAAGGCTATTACAAGGGTTATAGAGATTATGAAGCCCTTTTTTTTTTTTTAATCACAGAAGCTCAAAATTCATGAGATGAGAAGACAATTAACAAAAATACCTCTGAAATAGAACAAAGAGTAATTACTCCCATTAATGTTGAGAACTATTTTGGCCTTTGAAAGGAGGGCATTATTTTACCTAATGGGAGGGTCAGGACAGACTTCATGAAACAGGGAGGTTTCGACAGCCCCTTCAAGAAAGTGTGGAGTTTGGACAAACACAGATATGAATGGACAGACATTTGGGGGCGAGGAAGAAGGAAGAGCTTTTGTGTGACTGAGGACTGAAAAATGAGGCTGGACATATAGGCTAGGAGCACATGGCAGAAGGACTTAGTTAATTCCCACTTGGATAGACCATGGGGAAGCATTATGCATCTTTCTTGAGTGGATTGTACATTCTCTATGAACAGAATATTTAGTTTTGTGTCTGAATTTCTCCTGGTCTTAATATAACGGCTAGCAACTAACATTCAATAATGGTTTGAGTAGATGGCAGCTGGGTGGGTGGGTGGATGGATAAACAAAGAACAGTTATGGGAGATACGCATTCAGCTGTTTTATAGTCACCTGCTTGTTCATTTCTTCATCAGTCAGTTGGTATTTAGTAAATGTTAAATAAATTGATGTCAGAAACTGTACTGTGCAGTATTTGTGCCTTGTACTTGACCAGAATTACCGTCTCCACCATAGGTAAGCCCAGGGAAGTCTATCTTGCCCACCCTGTGGAGACATTAACTTTCTATGTAGTACACTCCATCTGTTGGAAGTCAGGGATGTTTTTCTTCCTTAGTCATCCTTGTTGAATCATTGATTTTGATAAGAAGGAGGACAGTTCTTTAAAAATATGGACCCCTCCAAAACCAATTTTTATGTTTCCCCAAGCACTGCAATTGAGGCCGCTCTGCCTGGCTATTAATACTCTAATGGAACAGCATGCCCTCTTACAGAGGGGAGATCAGACATTGTGCTGAGCTGATTAGAAGTGATGGCATGGAGCTTCTTCCTGAGAACGGAAGTCCTGTAACCTCAAATACCAAGGACTATAAATCTCAGCAATATATAATGGTAATTGGTTTGAAAGGCCTAATCGACACAGAGAACGGAAGCCAAGTTCAGAATGCTCAGGACTGGAAGCTCCAGGCCTCCGCCTGCTTCCAGAAGGAGACGTGTCATTTTCTCCCTTAGTGCTGGGAAGAGCAATCAAGGATTTCAGAAGTTGAGCCTCACTAAATGCCAGACTGGAAGCCCTGCCTCACGGCACTAGTGTATGAAACTGAAGCCCACCTGTGCACATTTCCCTGGGAAGCTGGTAAAAAATGTGGATTCCTAGTTGTCACTGCAGACATAATCAGAATCTCTGCATTTGGGCCCATTTTCACAAGTTCCTAGTTGATACTCAACGCACAGTGATTTTTGAGGACCAATGCTGCAAGTATCAATCCCCACCTACCCCATGAGCTCTTCCTCAGTCCCCTGCTTCTGTGTTATAATGAAAATACTTCTGACCTTAGGTTTAGCCAACCCATGTTCAAATCTCAGATTGGCCTCCTAGTCACTGAGTGGCTTCAGGCAAGCTCTGCTTTCTTTCTTCAAACTCCATTTCCCCTCATTTATAAAGCTCTTTTAAAAGTTATTATTTTTTATTTTATGGAGAGAGAGCACAAGTGAGGTAGAAGGGGGGAGAGAGGGAGAGGGAGAGGGAGAGGGAGAGGGAGAGAGAGAGAGAGAGAGAGAGAGAGAGAGAGAGAGAGAGAGAGAAAATGAATTTCAAGCAGGCTCCATGCTCAGTGCACAGCTCAACACAGGGCTCAATCCCACTACCCTGGGATAATGACCTGAGCTTAAATAAAGAGTTGGATGCCTAACTGACTGAGCCACCCAGGTGCCCCTTCCCTCATTTATAAAAGGAAGGAAACAAAATCTACCAGGCTATATTCTTATAAGGTCCCCCAAAGTTAGTACATGAACACATTAGGGCAAATACTGTCGGGGCACCTGGGTGGCTCAGTTGGTTAAGTGTCTGACTTTGGCTCAGGTCATGATCTCTTTCTTGGTTTGTGGGACCCATGTTGGGCTCTGTGCTGACAGCTCAGGGCCTGGAGCCTGCTTCTGATTCTGTGTCTCCCTTTCTCTCTGCCCCTCCCCTGCTTGTGCTTTGACTCTCTTTCTGTCTCAAAAATAAATAAACATACTTAATTTTTTTTTAAAAAGAACCAATATTACTGGTCACGGTCATGAAATATGCATAAAATTTGAGAGTGTGAAAGAGTCATTTAATATTATGTATGCTTCCTTTTGAGACTAAGAACGTCAAACAGAGGCAGGCAACTGAGATATGAAGAGTATTGCAGAGACTTGACCTTGAGTTTCAATCCCATTTCTTACTAGCCACAGAAGCAGAGGCAAATCCCTTGGCCTCCCTTAAGCTTTAATTTGTCATCTGCAAAATGGACATGCAGTATCTGCCTCTGATAGTTACTGCGAGTAATAGAGATATTTATGTAACGTCCCTGGCATGTATGAATACTAATACATGAAACCCAAGACCATGCCACAATCTGGCTTGAGGTGGCCTGCTACAGCCTCTCATAGCCTCCATTAGTCACACCCCTAGTATTTAATATTGGACAACTGAAGTCTTCTCTATCACATATAATGTGTCATGCAAGCCGAGCTTCAGGTTCCTGAGCTACCTTTTTTTCAGAGAGTTGCATAAGTCCTCCTTCCCCCAAAGGAACTGTAGAGTCATCACTAATTGTAACCATTTATCATTTATCATCTATATAATTTTGAGGAAGTTACTTGGTGTTTGCAAGCTTCACTTTCCTCTTCTGCACACTGGCCATACTCACTGTACCTCTATCAGTGAGTATAAGTAATGCTAAACGTCATAACAGATAAACTTTGAAATCCTAGTAACATCCTTATCAAAGTAAACGATGATTGTTTACTCACATGCTAGTCAAATACAAACTAGCCAGGCTTGGGAGATTTTTAACCATGCAGGCTTTCAGGGACCCAGACTCCTTCTACTCTGTGACTTCCAAAGTCACTGCAGAAAGAGAAGGGAGACCATGGAGACAGAACTGCAGAGACTCAAGTACCTTAATCCAGAAGTGACACGCATCACTCCAGCTTGTGTTTCATTGACCAGAGCTCAATGCTCTTCCATTGAGATGTGTGCAAGGGGAGGCTGGAAAAAGACCCTGGCAAGCGGCCACGTCCCAGCATCAACTTTACATTATGGAAGGAGAGCACAAATCTCCATCTCAGCCACTGTTACCAGCTCATAAAGTTGCCATGAAGATTAAATGAGAAAATACACATCAAATGCTTAGCTCAGAGCCTGGTACATAGTATATAATCAATAAATGTTCAGTGAAGCCATCATTCTTAAAACCACAAGGTTAATTTCATGCTTGGTAAACACTAGTGGAATCCTCAGATGCTAAGGACTTATTGAAACACCAAATTGGCTATCATGATGATCTATTCTGTTTTTAGTCTGATTTTAATTAATTCATTCAACTCACACTTATTGCATATTCTACTAAGACTGGACACCAGCAGTGAACTAGACCCTTCTTGTGCCCCAGTGTTATGTGGAGTGGTAGAGGCTGTAAATACCATGCCAATAATTGCAGAGATGGTAATTTAAACTAGGACTATGATAAGTTACAGGAGAGAGAAGTACAAAGTACTAAAAAGGGCATACCTCAAGGATCAACCTAGGCTATAGCATTCAAGAAGAGATTCTCTGAAACCTGAAGAATGAATAGAAATTGGCCAAATGAAAAAGTGGGGAATGGATTTCAGGCAGAGGGAACAGATGTGAGCCGCCTTCTCCAGATCTCACTGACTCAGTCCTGGGGATCGTTCAGCTTGGACAGCAGACCTTGTGGGATGTTCCAAAGCATCATCAGCGTAAAAACACAAATAAATAAAAGTATCCTGGTAAATTTGTCCCCAAGAAACACTAGCAACTTACAAAGAACACAACATCCAAACACTTTAGCAGCTCCATGGAACTTGGAAATGTTTTCCTCCAGCTACAAACATTCTTTTTCTTTGGAATCTTCAGTTGTGTCTTTCTGTGCATAACTTTCCTCAGCTTGACTCAAGGCACTGAATGTGTTTGAAATAGAAGTATTTCTGTGATTCGTACTGCTGTTGGCTGGATATCCAGTCCAGTCCTCACCAAGTTTCTCCCACACCCCATAAATGCAGAATGTGATCTTAGGTTGAGTGCTCTTATCACAAAACAACAACAACAACAACAACAACAACAACAACATTAACACAAATGAGATGCTAGGAGGCAACTTTTGGAAGTGATAGGTTTATGGCATAGATTGTGGTAGTGGTTTCATGGGTGTATCTCTATTTCCAAACTTATCAAGTTGTATATGTTAGTTATGCACAACTTTTTGTGTGTCAAAAATAATAATTTTAAAAAGTGAACTAAGAAATGCTGAGAGACTGTGCACATGTGATCGAAGCACACACAAAACCACCAGTATGGATGTGCACACACATGTACACACAGAGAGTTGGGGGTGTATCACTGGGGTGATAAAAAGAACTATGAAGTAGACCTAAGGATTTCAAGCCCAGGTTCTGCCATTTTCTGGCTGTGTGATCCAGACTCTGTAGCATGGCATTCAAAGCCCCACGGTTTGGAGCCTACCAAAAATCTTCCAAAATTATTCCCTGCAAGTTCCCTCTGTTATAGCCAGACCAAGCGTTTGGGGTCCGTGGCATGTACCTCATGCATACATTAGTGTATACATGATGTGAACCTCCACTCTCTGAGGTGCTCTCCAAAAGTGGCCTGTCTCCGTCCTCTGCCACAGGTGTACTTCTATCAACTCCTACTCAGTCTTAACATGGATCTTCATCTCTTTCATTGAACTTTTCTTGTGCTTGTTTTTGCTTCATCCTCGGAGATCCCATCGCTATGCTTACGCTACTGGTAAGCAATTGTTGTGATATTTTCTATTTATGTGCCTTCCTTTCTCATCTATGTAAATTCCATGGCATGGACAGACTCTTTGTGCGTGCGTGTGTGTGTGTGTGTGTGTGTGTATTCCCAGCACCTAGTGCACTATCTGATACATAATGGGCATGTCATGCATGTTTGTTAATCAGATGGTTTTCTATTTGTTTTTCCTCTCTGAGCCTCAGTGTTCTTACTTATGGAAATGAAAAATCATACTTGCCTTACTTAGTTCATCCATCTTTTTATTAAGTGAGCAAATGCATGTACAGTGCTTAGCAAAGAACCTGTCATACAGTAAATGATAGTGGTTGATTAAGTCAATGAACATTTGAGTGCCTACCATGTCCTGGATCATGAGTGTATAAATACTTTGCCAATGATTAAACACTCTACAAATAGAGGCATTCATTCAGTAATCATAATGTGATTGTCACAATATTAAGACAAATGTGTGCATACATATCTGCTTGCTTAATTATAATAATGATGATAATATGAATTACCCTATTCATGGGATAATGGGAAGAGTAAGGAACGTGGAGTTTGCAAACACTGGGGTTCTGAACAAGATGATAGTACTTGATGCATAACCAGTTATGAATTCCAGGGTCAGTGGATTTAATACATTTTATATCATTGCAAATGTTTGCTCTACTCCCAGGGAAGATTAAAAAAAAAAAATTCCTGTGTTTGGCTCAGGAGCTTGCTTCTCTCCTGGCAGTGTGCATCAGACTAAATGTCACAAGAATATTTCAGCATATGTGGGTAAATATTTACACTCATTTTAAACAGATATTCCAAATTCCTTGTTGTTTTTCAGCAGAGGCCTAAACCTGGTGGTAAAAGTCATGAATAGAACTTTTTCACTCTCACTAAGTGAGAAGGGGCTTTTCAAGGATTCTTGCCTCCAGGGTGCTCTATTTTTCTCCTTCCATTCTTTTTGGGTTGAACTGTTGGAAGGGAGAACTGGCCCTCTGCCATGGAGCTCTCTACCAAGCCACTTCGAATTATTGCTCCATGGTCCCTGAGAGCCAGTTGAGATTCAGCTGTGATCACAGGGGAAAGAAAAGTATAAGGAAAGAAATATAGAAGCTATAATAAGAAGTATCTCTTGGAAAGATGCAAAATGCATAGTATGGTGGTCTTGGGTTACTCATGGGTGGACGAGGGCTTAGACTCAGTTTTGGATTCTATGAGGAATGAGAAATCATGGCTGGAACAAATCAAAAATAGTACTTTGGAGATGTAGAGAACAAAAGGGTACATTAGTAGGGGAACACAGCTGGGTCGATAGGTTGATATTACATAAAGCTTGGGTTACAGACGTTTTTGTTTGTGTTTGAGGTGCATAAAAATGCTGTGTGTATGTAATCTAGCAATTTCCCTGGCTTTCTAAAACCCTTCAATAGTAGAGGCCCTTCTTTGGGAGAGAAGCACAGAGATCTCTGCTAATAGAGATTTCTGCTAATAGGCAGAGATTCAGCCTGGTCTAATGGGATTCTTTGAAGCATCATTGGTGCCATAGCTGCCCCATTTTGAGGCAAGGGTTTCCAGTTTTATGACTCCATATCAATTGTTGGCTGCTCTATTTCCAAGGGGTTTGAAGGCGAGGGCTCCTCCTAGGCTGTCTAAGTAAGGTAACTTACCCTTGGCCAAGGGAAATTCTCTAGCTATGAGTGCTATGAACTATCAGCAGCCAAGACTCACAACTGCTAAGGAATTGAAGGGAATCTGTGTGGGCACCAACAGCAGCTACTATATTGGGGTTGAAATCTATAGAGGGACAAGTTAGAATCATAAAGTGTGGTAAGACCAGAGACAGAAGAACTGATTCTTTCATTCTACATTTATTGAACATTCATTCTGCTAGTCATACCGCCAGGCACCAGGATATAAAGACCAGAGGGAACCATTCTGTATTGTAGGATATACTATCCTAGTATAGTCAGGGCAAGAATACTGCCTTAGGATCCAACAACGGGGAGACCGGAAAGGACACAGAAGGTTCTAATCACAAAACAGAGCGTACATTATGCCCCTACTAAGTGTTTAGTATTATGGAGACAAAAAAGGTATGTTAAGTGTGGCTTCTACCTTTGGAAAGATAGCAAGTGAGAAGGACTTAATAAAATACATGGGATGGTATCTCCTAAGAAGATAGTGTCTCATAAAAAGCAGGAAGATTAAGTATAGTAGAACCCAGAAGAGAGAAGGCATCAGCTGGAGGAATCATGGAAATCTGAAAGCTGACTTTGGAGCTGACCCTTAAAGGATGGCAGAATAGGAGCTTATGCCAATGGGAGAGAAGTATTCCAGACAGAGGGAATGGCTTAAGTACAGGTAAGGAGGAAAAAATATTTTCACATAAATTGTACTATGTGATTTTCTAAGAAAGAAATTTTGCTATAGTCCCAGGTAAAATAGGGAAGATGTAGGAGATGAGCCTGGAGAAGTGGGCAACATGTAGAGGACCTTTAAATCTAGGAAAATAAGGATTTGGTATTTGATCTTCAAAATGGTGGGTAGCTGTGAATGGATTCTGAAGAGCAGAAATTCACAATTACAGCATTTCAGAGGTGGGAAAGTAATTGGCAATGCATAGGGCACACACTGGGACAGGAAGAGCTAGACCAGACTAACAAACTAAACTGCTTCCTACTTCTGCATGATGTGCTGGTTTCCCGTCATGATGTTGTTAAAATAGAACACTTTAACGTAAAGAGGGAACCCTCATGTAAGCCATGGACTTTAGTTAATAATAATTTACAAACATTAGTTCATCATGACAACAAATGTGCCACAGGAATGCAAGATGTTAATAACAGGGGGAATTATGGGAGGAAGGAGAGAAGGAGAAGGAGGAATATGAACTTTCTGCTCAATTTTTACATAAACTTAAAACTGCTTTTAAAAACTAATTTTAACAGGCGCCTGGGTGGCTCAGTCGGTTAAGCGGCTGACTTTGGCTCAGGTCATGATCTCGCGGTCCGTGAGTTCAAGCCCCGCGTCCAGCTCTGTGCTGACAGCTCAGAGCCTGGAGCCTGTTTCAGGTTCTGTGTCTCCCTCTCTCTGACCCTCCCCCGTTCATGCTTTGTCTCTCTCTGTCTCAAAAATAAACGTTAAAAGAAAATTAAAAACAAAACAAAACTAATTTTAAGAAAATCTAAAACAAAACAAAAGAAAAAAACCAACCAGACAAGAAAAACCAACCACTTCTACCTAGACTTCATATACCTGGCCAATTCCTACTCCTTCAGACTTCCAGTTTAAGTATAACATTTCTCTTTGTTCTTCTAATGGTCTAGAACCCTTCTCTGTGGAAGGTTTCTACTACCCTGAACTTGTCCTTGATTTCATTATTACTCTTATAAGGTTATTGATTGGACTATTCTCATTGTACTGTGATATGAATAAAAAATACGTTTTGTTGTATTAAACCACTGAGATTATGATGTTTGTTATAGCAACTAATATTACATATCTTAACTAATAAATGTGTTCACAAAATATCATGAATTGCATGGATCAGGATTATGTTTGTCTTATTCACCCTCAATTTTCTAATGTCTGAAAGAGCATCTGATGGGGCACCTTGGTGGCTCAGTTGGTCGCACATGTGGCTCTTGATCTCAGCTCAGGTCATGATCTCATGGTTCATGGGATTGAGCCCTGCCTCGGTCTCTGTGCTGATAGCACAGAGCCTGTTTGGGATTCTTTCTCCCCCTTTTTGTCTACCCCTCCTTCACCCATGTATGGTCTCAGTCAGTCTCTCTCTCTCTCTCTCTCTCTCTCTCTCTCAAAATAAAAAACTTAAAAAAAATAAATAACATCTGATGTATAAGAGGTACTCAGTAAGAATTTACAGATTGCATGTTGCCTTGCAAATTACTTTTATCATACATATGGTTTATTGTTAAGAATATTGGCTTGAAAATAAGATAGTCCATGGTTTCAGTGTTAACTTGCCCTTCACTTTCACTTTGTGATATTGGTCAATTCGTTTTACATCTTTAAACTCTTCTTCTCCTTTGTAAATTGGGATTAAAAAATAACTCTTATGCTATAGATTGCTGTGAGAAGTAAGTATGATACTGTATGGTCTTAGCACAGGTTCCCTGGCAAGCAGAGCTTGATGCAGAGATGAAGTGCTAATACTTAATTGTGGAAGATGCAATCCCAGGATAGCAAGGATGTAAGAAAGGGAAAGTGACTTATAGAAGGATGGACATAAATGCAAGGTGATGCATTGCTATGCTAGCCACTTTTTTATGACCAATCATGAAGAGACATCGTTGTCCCATAAGAGGTAGAGCCACCTGTTTATATGGGCCTTCTGTTTAGAGAAGTCAGTTTAGAGAATCCATATCTCAGAATGGTCCATTCAGAATGGACAGAGGAAGGAAATGGGATTCATACTCCTGATTCTGATTTTCAAAGCTAATACTCTATACTTCTGGACTGCTGCATCTGGCGCTTTTGATAGCTGTTCAGAAATCCTGATACCCACTCCTGTGCTGCGCATTAAATCCAAGTCTGAAACTGGCAAGGAAAATTTGAAATTCAGGAAATGCTGCTGACCCTGCACAGGCAACCAAAGCCTGACCCTCCTTGGGAAGGTGCTGGTCTACTCCAAGAGGGAGGAACCATGCAGACCCAAGCAGAGATGGTTGGTCATAGAGGCAAGCTTATGAGCCATCCCTTGGGGAGGAGCTGTGACAGTTGAAGTGGTACCAGCATTTGAGGGCCAGAAGAAAGTAGTGAGTGCTAAGAGAATCCAGTATGGTGCCGAAGATGCATTCGAGACAGCCTGCAAAGAATTGGCAGGCACATAATAAACATTTACTAAATATGTTCTCGTTTTCCCTTCTGTTACATGGTTAAGAACCTTATTTAAAATTATCATCTTGGGGCGCCTGGGTGGCTCAGTCAGTTAGGTGTCCAACTCTTCATTTAAGCTCAGGTCATGGTTCATGAGATTGAGTCCCGCGTCCTGCTCTGCACTCTCTCTGCCCCTCCCCTGCACATGCATGCATGCATGCACACTCTCAAAATTAAATATACACACATTTGGTATCTGTCTTTATCTGTATGACTTATTTAACTTAACATAACACTCTCCAGTTCCATCCACGTTGCTACAAAGGGCCATATTTCATTCTTTCTCTTTGCCACATAGTATTCCATAGTGTATATAAACCACAATTTCTTTATCCATTCGTCAGTTGATGGACATGTAGGCTCTTTCCACAATTCGACTGAAACCAATTTGACAATAAATTTCATATTAAAAAAAATAAAAAAAAACAAGATAAATACATACACATTTAAAGATAAAATAAAATAATCAGCTCTGTGCCAGAGAGGATAGATTGAATAGGGGCAATGAGACTCTAACCAAACTTCAAAATAGAAAAATATCTTTTGATTAAAAATTGTATTGGTATGGGAACTACATGACATAATCTGTTTCTATATACTGTATGCACATGTACAGTACATGGTATGCAACTGAGGGCTGAATAAGCACTAGACTTTGAGATATTTGTTGAGTGAATGGATAAATGAACAATGAGAGTACATCTTTGGTAAGTCTTGAATTCTAGGATATTAGAGCTGGAAAGGATCTTAGAGATTGCTTATTCCAAATTCCTCTTTTATACAAAACAATGTCGAAGCTCACAGAGGGAAGCTGCTTTCCTGAGGTCTAACAGTTCATGGGCAGGCGTTCAAGGATTATGTATAATTGCTTCATGCCTTACTCCAATGACTCTCTATTATTGATCAGACTTCTGTAATGCAAAAGAATCTGAGAATTCTAATAACAAGAACTATCACTTTTCTAGTACTTAGAATGTATCAAGCACTTTTCACCTGCCTGAGGTATTTACCATCCCTATTTCATACATAGGGAAAGCATGGTTCCAAGTGATGACGTACCTTGCCCAGTCACTAAAAGGTAGAAATCAAACCCAAGTCTTGTTGTTCCTGATGTTCTTACCTTCTGTCACCACATTGCTCAACTTGTAGTGCTTGATGATGAATGTCCTCTCTTGTCATTCCTACAAGATTCATGTGAAGGGAGAAGATGGGAGTCCCAGAGCATGGAACAAGAAATGGGCACAGAGGGAAAGCAAGAGGAGTGAGCTGTGGACCAGCAGAATATTTAAAACGGACATTCCCCCTCCCTCCATCTGCTGAATTTGCCTTTTTTTTTTTTTTGCAAGAAATTCCCTTCTGGGAAAGACTCACTCAACTCCAGATACTTTTCCAAGACATTCTTAGAGCTGAGACTAGCATATCCAATTTGGCGGTGCAAAGTGTGATTTTAATTAGGTCGTTTCCCTCTGGGGGCTGGGGGCTCTGTTGGCTGAACTTCATAAAGGAGCCTGTGGGTGGGCAGTGTGCAAGGCACTCAGAGGTGAGGAGCGTTCAGGACAAGCCTCCCAGAGGGGCTTGGCTGTCGTTTGTGAAATTTCCCCTATTTCTTCTTCCTCCTAAAGTAATTGGAAATTGCTGCACCCGGGGAGAGATGTGGTCTCCCTCAGATAGGAAAGGGCTTTTGAGTTCTTGGATCGGAGCCAGCTAATATCCAGGGCATTTGTTTTTCAACCACAGGGCCCCTGTGTGGATCAGTCGCTCAATCCAGACAGGTGTCCACCTTTCTTGCTCCGTGGAATCCCTTAGGGGCCTAGTAAGACTGCTTGTGCCACTCCCCAAGTGAAAAGTTCATGTTCCTCCTGTTCATGAAATAATGTGGTCCCAACCTTCCCTCCTGGGGTGTGTCCAGTGATTTAAGGCTTTTGACTTCTGCACTGGAGAACGGTGCAGAGATAAATTGTTGGCTGCTGACAACGTCTCTTCCACGCTCTGCAAAGCCAGGGCAGTGCAGCTGGGTTTCTGGGTGGGCCTAGTCACCCAGGAGGGGTTGGCCAAGAGCTGCCTAGCCGATGGAAACCAAACAGCATCCAAAAAAACAGGGACGCGAAAGAGAACCCCAGAGGCATCTCCTGCAAGTCTCACCTGATGTATTATACACTTCTTTGAAAACTGGACAGTCAGTCACCTCTGGTTTCCAAAGAATCTAAGGGAACTTTCTAAACTCTAGATCCAATCACATCTTGAGTTTCTGCTTTGAAACACCCTGATGGGTCCCTGGTCCACGCAGGTTAAAGTCCTTGCCACTGCATCGAGCTGTTTGTATTTCATGGTCTTCAGATAGCTCTCAGGCTTTGGTTCCTGTTCTTACAAGCTCACCCCTATAGCTGGCACACTGCGTTATGCCCTCCAAATTTTCATCCCTAACCTTCCCTCCAGCTGCCATAATCTTTGAGGCTTCTGCCTTTCTCTGAGTGCTCTCCTACGTTCTCCTCCATCCCAAGCCCTTCCTGGACCTGCTTGGCTAAATTCTGCTCATTTGTCAGCTTTCAGATTTAGAAGTTGCCTTCTCTGGAACGCCTCCCCTAAATATCCCTCCCCCACTCATCGGCAAACCTGGAGGACCCAACTATTTCCTTCCAGAGTGACCTGTTTTGACATCTATTTTAACACTGAACATTCTCTATTATAATTGCCGTTTGATTTACCCTCCCCCCCTCCCGCCCCCATCACCATAAGCTCTGTGAAACTAAAAACGAGGTTTGTGTTTTTGTTTATCATTATATTCCTGGTTGAGTGTCATGCATATTTTAGGCACTCAATAAATGTTTGTTAAATTAATAAATGAGACCCCAGAGGGCATCCTGTTAAACCTTTAATGATCTCCATCATTTCCTGGGGATTAAATACTTAAATACTTCTCTTGAAAACTAGCAGAATCAGGGGATTGGTGCAGCTTTTCACCAATAATTTACAAGCAGATCATAAGGACTCCTGGTAGTAAACACTGAGGTTTTGTTAATTTTTTTTTTTTATAAACACTGAGTTTTGGTAATATTTTAAAAATTGATATGAAGGATGACAAGAACAGGTGTGGCCATCATGTGTTAGGTCTAGAGTCCTATCTGTATAATTGCTCAAAGGAATACACATGAACACATGAATTAACCTGATTGGATTCTTTTGTATTCATGATACACAACTAAGGGCCTAGGGCATAGGAATGTTGGTAGAGAAGACCCTAGGTGTATCGAGAGTGTCACAAGATTCTACTGAGAAGGGGGCAGGTGTCCGTCTGTGTTTTTCCGAGAAGAAACTGAGTTGAGCATAGAACATGTTTTGGCAAGGGTAGGAACCAGGGGGGTGGTCACAGGGAGAATCTGGCTGGAGGGAAGCTTATTTGTAGTTGGAACAGGACAACTCTCTTCCACTCTGGGCAGCATCCTGTACTTTACGGAGCCTAGACAGACTCTGAAGGTACCAGGTAACCTCCAGGCTGCTTCCTGGCCCGATCTTCATCTGTGTTAACTAGAGGGATTGTGGCAGAACATGCCATGTTCACATGCAGATGGTTTCAGAACTAAAGACTTCAGGGAGGAATTTATAATCATCAAACAGAGTGCTGACAATTGACTTCCCAGCTCAAATGTTCACCATGACCCGAGTTCTCTCTCACTTGCTTCATGACGTGAGTTTCACATCAGGGAGAAGAGCAGAATCGGCAACACCTTCCTTCCTTTTAGGCCCCTCTCATGACCCGTTACTTTAGATGTTAACAATAGTCCCTCATAAAAATACTAGGCATAACCCGTCTATTTTCTAGTGTAGTAATTCCCAAAGTGACTTCCACTGAACATCTCTTCTAAGAGATGTTAATAGATGCTGAGTAAAAAATAGTTCCAAAGCCAAAAATTGTGGGACGTGATACATAGCATGGCCCTCTCTTAGAGAATTGCATTGCACTTCAGGATATTTAAGACTTGGGTGAGTCCTTCTGAAGAGAATGATCAGATATATCCCCATTCACTAAACAATAGAACTTCTTTTTTTAAGAACAACTAAATTAATATTCTGAAAGAAACCTTTAGGGAAGCTCTAGTACCTAATCTAAAGATTGTGATTTTACACACCCTAATGTATTTACCCAGTATCTTCTTTATAAAACAAATAAATAATGTGGCTATTATCACAACTTCATGTTAACTAAATAGTCATTTATTATTATAAATATTTCTCATCTGTTTTGTGTGTATATATATATATATATCTTTTGTATATATATTAGGAACTAAATATATATTATTTAGTATATATATTATGTATATTAAGTATATATATTATGTATATTATATATTATTTAGTATATATTTATGTATATATATTATTAGGAATTAAAATGTAATTCCGAAGACATTTGTATAATGTCTTCTAATGAATTACATGCTAATGCTGGAGCTGTACATTGACAGGAGGCAGTAATAACAATACTCACCTTGTAAATAGTGATGTTGTTTATTGAGGTCTTACATATGGATCAGACTCTAGACTGGATACTTTTACAACTACTTTCTCATCATAGAAGTGAAGGGGTTTAGACATACCTGGTCTCATTTCTATTTCTGCTGGGAAAATGGTGGTGCTTCTCCCATATGAGATCATTGTGGATGCTTTTCCTCTGGCTAAGCAAAGCATTAGGTGGCCTCCCACCCTTCATTTAAAGCAGTAACACACAAGACTGACATGCATCAGATGGGGCCTAGGGCCTGGCTGCATGGACGAATGTTCTATGGCAGTACTCAGAGGAACAGTTCTTTGAATGTCTGAGAAGAAGCAAGCTCTAACCAAGTGACTTTGGGTTCCTAAAATTAGAACCTGGATTCAAGGTAAAGAAACGGACTGTGAGTTATGCATATTCTGTAATTAACATTCTGAGGAGACATTTGTAATTCAGAGTCCAGGAAAAATGAACAAATGAATCCATGGAGTTCGGAAACAAATGAAAGCTGTTTTCTTGGGTCCAGAAGCTCCACACTGGGTGTGAGGAAACTTCCTTCTTTTTAACTGATGCAAAAGCTTTGTAAAAACACTTCAGAGCAGGAGGGCTGCCTTCAGAGCACCAGTCCTGCCTCAGATGTCTATTGTGGGTCTCCGTGTAGGATGGACAGATTCAATAAGACTCCTGTGATCTACCCTCCCTTCTCCCCCTGCACCCCAGCAACAAGACTTACCATTCAAAATACAAAGATGGTCATGTCGTCCTCTTCCCAGAACCCCCAACAGCTTCTCATCACATCCCATGAATGAAACCCTACTGAAGTTATGAGGGCTGGTGTCTTTGGGCCCTTAACCTCTCCAGCCAGACCTACTATGGTGTGTGTATGCCATGAAGACATTGGTCAGCATGGTAAGCTTTTGGATTCTTCTGTCAATGGGAAGTGTTTTGAAGTTTTGAACAAGAGTCTGACATGTTTAGATATTTGATTGACTTCATTTTTCTTTCTTTTGTCCTGATCCTACTCTCGGTGATACCAGTTAAATCTATGTTTCATCTCCTGTATCTTCGATAAATACCTTTTTTAAAATTTTTAAAAAACTGCTTTTGGGGTGCTTGTATGGCTCAGTCGGTTAAGCATCCAACTTCAGCTCAGGTCATGATCTCGTGGTCTGTGGGTTCAAGCCCTGCATCTGGCTCTGTGCTGATGGCTCAGAGCCTGAAGCCTGCTTCTGGTTCTATGTCTCCCTCTCTCTCTGCTCCTCCCCCACTCATGCTCTGTCTCTGTCTCTCAAAAATAAATTTAAAAATGTTAAAATTTTTTTAATTAAAAAAAATCTTAAAAACTGCTTTTAACTTCTTTACGTCACTTTTCTCAAGCCTTCTTTCCTTGGCTTCCATAGCTGTAATGTTATTTTCACCAATAGAGATGAACCTTTTTTTTTTTTAAGTTTATTTCTTGAGAGAGAGAGAGAGAGAGAGAGAGAGAGAGAGAGAGAGAGAGAATCCCAAGCAGGTTCTGCACTATCATCTCAGAACCCAACACAGGGCTTGATTTCACAAATGATGAGATCATGACCTGAGCCAAAATCAAGAGTCAGATGCTTAATCGACTGAGCCACCCAGGTGCCCCAAAAGCAGTCTTAAAAAGTAAAAAAAAAAAAGGGTTTACAGAAGATAAAGGAGACAAGCCACCCAAGAGCTGCAGAGATGGGGCTTTTAATGGGACTTTCAGTGATGGTCACCTCCCTCACTTTCCTTTCATTCCTGACCTTGTTGTTTGGTTCATTGATCTTATTGTTGTTGTTATTGTTCCTCGAGTCCATAAATCTTTTTTGGGCTCTTAATTCATAAACATTTGTATTTACATTTTATAAAAGCAGCAAAATATTTGATAACAAAGGCATTTCATCTGTGGGAAGATTTGGGAGGCTATTCTATTGCTTTTCCTTTGTAAAATTTCTTGCCCCTTTCTTCTTGCAGATATTATTATTGTGAATTCTGTGTGGACTTTCCTTATGTTACCATCATCACTGAATAACTTTGGTTTTTCCTTTATTGGCTTTTGTGGAAAAGTAGTGGTGGAGGGAGAGAAGTGCCTCTAGGAGCCCCTTGTAACGTGCAGTTTTGCGTGTGTGTGTGTGTGTGCATCTGGAAGGGGTGAAAAAATGAGAGAGATACAGTTTCTGTTTCTCTTTCTTGTTTTTGCTGAATTGTGTTGGTTCTAGAGACAAGAATGGGATCAGAGATACACTTAATTTTCCTTTTTAAAAATCAGAATGCAGCTGTGTGTCTTCAAAGATGATTCTAGCTACACTGAACAGGTTGCAGGGAGGAAAGTGATGAGCTGAGGAGCTGTAGGGAGACTGTTCTAAAAGTGCACATGGGGCGCCTGTGTGGCTCAGTCAGTTAAGCACCAACTCTTGGTTTTGGCTTAGGTCATGATCTCACGGTTCATGGGTTTCAGCGCTGTGTCAAGCTCCACACTGATAGAGCAGAGACTGCTTGGGATTCTTTCTCTCCCTCTCTCTCTGCCCCCTCCTCAAAATAAATAAACTTGAAGAAAAATGCATATAAAGTATGAAGGCTCACAGCATTGGCGATGGCACAAAGAAATGGGAGTTAGATTGAGAAGACCTGATGATCTAGTCTGTGCTCTCTGTTGCCTACGATCTTCTCAAAGGCTGGACATACGTTTGTCCATCTGCAAAATCACAAGGACCTAAACTTGGCAGCAAGTAAATAACAATTCACCGCCTGGGTGGCTCAGTTGGTTAAGCATCTGACTTCAGCATCTGACTTCATGATCTCATGGTTCAGGAGTTTGAGCCCAGTGTCAGGCTCTGAGCTTCAGCTCTGGAGCCTGCTTCGGATTCTGTGTCTCCCTCTCTCTCTGCCCTTCCCCTGTTTGTGCTCTGTCTCTCCCTCTCTCTCAAAGATAAATAAATATTTCAAAAAGATTAAAAAAGAATAACAATGCATGTTTATTGCAACCAGACAAGAGTGTATATTTTAATTAATTAAAATATTGTCCTGAATTACATATTTTTCCTTAGAAAACTGTTCATAAACAGGAGTTTCTCCTTAGAAACTTCTCAGGTCACAGCAGCGGGGGTTGATTTGTGTTAGATTTTTTTTTTCTGGGGGGTTTCTGTAAACTTTTATAGCTGTTTTCTAAAAGCTATAATTAATTGGAAGTAAACAATGTGATAAGCGATTTCATTCTTAATCGTTTCCACATTTTAAAAATGGGAATAATAGTAATAAAATACCACCACTACTACTGACAATAACTTGATGGGTTTTCTGAGGTGTGGGGGGTTCATGAGTAATGGTCAATGGGCCTTTTACGGTCCCGATTTGGTCTAAGCACTCCCTAAGGGCGCTCTCACTTACTGTTTCTCTCTTCTTTCTGGAAAGAGGATCTAAGACTTGGTTAGACTCTCATCTTAGTCTTCCCATTATAGGTTTTGCTTTTCTTTATCATAGCCCCTTACAAAGAGCTTTATAATCATTTGCTTATGTGCTTGTGCCCCATTAGACCAGAGATCATGACATTCTACCCACACATTTACCAGTACCTGAATATAACGTATCTTCAATACATTTTCAATGAATAAAATAATCAATTCCTAGTAGTAGGTCATTCCTTTCATGGCTGTGGTTGCCAATAGCCCTCCCTACCCCCTTTCTTGGACACATAAGGATTAAAGCAAGGCCACCCACAGCCTTTGATCCTTGGGTTGAACGGAGAGGTTCATCAGTAACAGAAACAACCCAAATATGCCATATTTGGAAAAGCACGTTTCTCTGACATATGGCCTTCTATGAGCAAGAGTCACAAGCTCTCCTGTTTTTGTGAGTCATACATGGCTTCGGCATCAACCAGTTGCAGAAGAAAAGGAGAAAATGGCTTTAATTCATGAAAGAATACATGCCATCAGAGAAGATACATATTTCTGAAGCAGCATACAGCATCTTCGGGTAACACAGCCAGCCTCTCTCTCTAAATGTGTGAAATAAAGCAAAATTGCATTATCATCCAGCAGCTAGAATGCCCCCCCCACCCCGTTCCTTTAAAAGTGTAATTTGTTACTTTAGTAAGCTCTTTATTTTTATTTGGGAATTGAATAGTTGTAACTAACCCCATGGAATTGTGCTTTGTAAAAGCTGGCCTCCCACAAATCAATTTCCCTTCCTTTCTCTCTAGTGGTGCCATAGCTCATCTTAGCAAGACAGTTGGCGGCTGTTTTCCAAACTCCTGCAGGGCTCACAGCAGCACGTTAAGTGATGGATGGCTCGAAAGTTGATGACCAAGGATGGGGAGGGGAGCGTCACCATTTTACTGAAGCTTGCAGATAGACCTATTGCCATTCCTGAAGTCTAGTGACTCTTAGATGAGAGCAGCATTTTTGTAAACTAATTTGTTTTTATTTTTTATTTTAGAGAGAGCAAGAGTGCAAGTCGGGGAGAGAGGCAGAGGGAGAGAGAGAGAGGGGGAGGGAGGGAGGGGGGGAGAGAGAGAGAGAGAGAGAGAGAGAGAGAGAGAGAGAGAGAATCTTAAGCAGGCTTCATGCCCACTGTGAGCTTTAGCCTGATGAGCGGCTCAATCCCATGACCCTGGCATCATGACCCGAACCAAAATCGAGAGTCAGATGCTCAAACAACTTAGCCACCCAGGCACCTCACTAATTCATTTTTATAACCAAACCAAATGTATTGACCCAGCTAAAATTTCAACTTGGAACTTTACCCCTTGTTTGTTATAACAAAAGAGTTGCTTGTTTTTGTGAAGGCTTCATATGCACTAGTGACTTTGCATATCGTATCATTTAACTCTGATTTTAAAAGAAAAGGTTGGAGTGTGTGGATGGGGCAAATTTAGCTTCGTCTAGGAAAAGTCAGAATTATTTCACTCAGTTGATGATTTTATTGTATTCTTTAATTTTTAAAAATTATTAAAGCAGCCAACATATTATGTATTTTATAAAGACTGACATTTTAAAAGGAGATATGGGAAACAGTAGTGCTTTTTACAGCATAAATTATCATTCTTAGGAATGCTGCCAGGTTTTAACACTCATCTTTTTATTTTATTTTTTTTTTAAGTTGACTTATTTTTTGGTTGTAAGCATTTTCTTGTGACTTCTTCCTAACCATAGATAAGAATTTATATCTTTTGGGGCGTCTGGGTGTCTCAGTCAGTTAAGCATCTGTCTCTTGGTTTTGGCCCAGGTCATGATCTCATGGTTCCTGAGTTCCAGTCCCATATCAGGCTCTGTGCTGACAGTGCAGAGCCCGCTTGAGATTCTCTCTCTCCCCCTTTCTCTTGGCCGCTGCTTGCATACGCTCACGCACATGCTCTCTCCCTCTCTCAAGTAAATAAACTTAAAAAAAAAAAAATTATATCTTTTCACACATGTCCGGTCACACACATCTTCAAATCATGACCCTCTGAGTATAATTATATCACAATAAAACCGTAAACACTCTTAACGGGTCCCTGGTATACTTCTGTTGAAAATCTTACCTGTGCATGAAATTTTCTTTATTCTTTTGTCTCAAATTGCATTCATTTCCATATAGTTATGTAATTATTGTACCCAACTGAGCTGCCAGTTGGTTATACTGTGATTCCCTTTCTGTTTTTGTATCATTTTTTGCTTGCTTTTATTGGGGTTAAGAAATGTTTCCCTTTATTCCCTTTATTCCCAGATTTTAAAGTGCCTATCATTAAGTTAGCTTGTATTTTCTTTTTTTTTTTTTAAGACTTTATTTTTTATGTAATCTCTACACCCAACGTGAGGCTTGAATTCACGGCCCTGAGATCAAGAGTCACCTGCTCACTCATTGAGCCAACCAGGCACCCGTGGCCTGCATTTTCAATGGAACTGCAAAGTTTCTTTCTGAGTGAACAAAAGCAGTACTTTGTCTATCAGTTCTAGTTTCTTAAACTTGAATATGACCCTTTCGGAGTTCTCTGTTTCTGGAGCCCATGGGGCATTTTTGTGTCCCATGACATTTTATCCTTCATCTTGAGATTTTTCATCTCCAGCATCCTGGTGACTCCCTTTTCTTCTTCTCTTCTGCATTGAGTTCAAGTTTTCTTGAGTTTTTATCTTCTTTTTTTGGCTTATTTCCTCAATTTTTAGAGCCTGTCCTTTAACAGATTCTTGGGTGAAAAAATGAATAAGAGGTGAAATCTTTAGCACTATGTATGTCTAAAAATGTCTTCATGTCCAATATATTTATTGATAATTTTCATACAGAAAGTACAGAAGTACAGGTTATAAGGAGGAATATAATAGACTGTAGGGCCGGAAAGCTGAGGAGACGCCAGATAATTTAAGACCTTCTGGGCTTTCGTTAGATCTTTGAAATGTATTCTGAATGAAATAGAAAGCCATTGGACAGTATTGAGTAGCAAAATATCAAGTGTAATTTTGATTTTTTAAAGTATTCTTTTGCCATCATATAAAGACTAGACTCCAGGGAGATTAAAGCAGAAAGGCCTGTTAAACAGGATTGAAATAATCCAGGTGGAAGATGTTTGTGTCTTGAACTCAGTTTGTAAAGGAGAAGGAGGTGGTCTGATGGTATTGGTATGGTATAAACAGTGATGCCACTTGCTGATAGAAAGAACACTGGAAGAGGAATAGATTGAGAGGGCAATAAATGGATACAAATCCAGGAGATTTCTTTCAGTAAAAGTTCACTTTTACTTTTTGGTGGAGATGCTAAGTGGCAACTTGGATATCTGGATCTGGAATTTAGAAAACATGATATTTAAAGTTATGGGGCCAGATGAGATTATACAGTATAGGGGTTAGCAAACTATAGCCTGTAGGCCCAATTTTTGTAAATAAAGTTTTATTGGAACACAGCTATGCTCATTTTTTAATGTAACGTCTGTGACTACTTTCATGCTACGTGGTGGAGTTAAGCAGTTGCAAGAGATTTCATATCACCCCAAGCCTGAAAAACTCACTGTCTGGTTCTGAAGTTTGGCAACTCCTGACCTAGGGAATAAGTATAGTTAAAAAAGAAAAGAACAAATCAAGGATTATCTCTGAGGTTTCCCAACATTTAAAGACTAGGAAGATGAAGGTGATTTAGCAAAAGACAGTAAGAAGAAGCAGTCAGTGAAAAGAGGAAAACCAGGTAAGTGTGATGTCCCAGAAACCAAGCAAAGACAGTGTCTTAAGAGGAAGGATAGATTCACTTACAATGAAATCTACTCTCTTGACAAGCTTTTAAGGGTACAGTACAAATGTTAACTGTAGGCACAAAGCTGGTCTAAAATAGTGAAGCCACTACAGAAAACTGTTTGGAGGTTCCTCAAAAATAGAAATACTATATGATCCTGGAATCCCACTTCTGGGTATTTATCCAGAATAAGTGACATCAGGATCTCAGAGACATATCTGCACCTCATGTCTATTGCAGCATTGTTCACAATAGGCAAGAAATGGAAACAGTCTAAATGTCCACTGATGGATTAATTAATAAAGAATATAAATAATGTTTTGAGCTTTGCTGTAATTTCAAACAGAAAAATGGGGTGATGACTGAAAGAAAGCAGGGATTCAAAGAAGGCGGGCAGATTGGTTTTCCACGAAGCAGCAAACCAATGGCTGGAGACTGGCATGCAGAAGATTTACCAGATCATGCTTTCAGCATCAACGTCTTTAGAGGGGAGGGCAAGGCTGAACAGAGGGAGAAAAGCTGGCCCAAATGAAGTCCAACCAAAGCTTCAACCAACTCCAGGAGAGCTTTGAACCTGAGGGTCATCCTTTAGAGCTGTCCGTTGGTGAAGGGAGACATCTGGCCTATTTCCATCTTCACTGATTAGTCATTGGATGGAAGCAGGAAGGGGAGACACTCTTGGTCAAAGTGTTCCTGCCTCACCAAGGTATGACACTGAGAGCTGTTGGTCAGTAGCATTCCTAGTCGCTAGAAGAATAAGGCTTTCATCCCCAAAGAAGGGTCTGAATGGCACATTCTAGAATTCACTTCAGAAGGGGCTTTAAAGTATGGGACTTTTTGCTTTGGGTTGCAATCTATTATTCAGTGCCTCTCCCCCACTCTCCTTCACAGTTCCAAGAATCATGAACTTTACCTTACGACAGGACACCAGCTGGACTCTCTCTTATGCCTTATCTAAAAAGGATGGGAAGTAAAAATCTATTTTACTTGCCTGGCTTTGCTCTCCTTCTATTAAAGGATATTAACATGACCATTAGCTTTTACTGAAAGAATTAAGGATTATTGTTTGGATCCAGAAATGCTTCCCAAAGACTGCTTTTCCTCCTCTATAAAAATCAAACATAAAAGAGATTGAGTGTAACGTGAAATCAATGGCTGGTACCTTTGGCCTTTGGAAATAGGTTTAGGCTTAAAACTAAATTAGAAAGGAAGGAATTTTCATATTGCTTAATGTCTCTTGTTAAATAGTTTCGATCATGTTCCTCTCATCCAATAAATAGCTCTTATTTATGGCCTCTTTATCACTTTGGAATCATAGGTAGAAAGAACTCATTAAGCCTCCAATCCAACAATCTCCCTAGTACAAAGACACCTGCTATAAATGATTTGGCTGGTGCTATCCATATCTGCTTACAGGCATCAAGGAGTAAGGATGTCAGCAAATGTTTTTTTGTATGGAGTAAAAATGGTTCTCCCTATAATACCCATCCCCCAGTTCTGTTTTACATTCACAGGATAGGTATAATTTCCCTTCTGAAGGAGAACCTTTTGGAGATTGATAGGTAACTCTCTTACCTATCTACCCTTGATATTCTTTGTAATCTTCCTTCATAAAAAGTCTCCTTCATAATCTTTCAATTTAGTCAGCAAATCCATACTGAGTCACTTGCCCTAGGCCAGGCAGTGGGCTAAATTCTTGGGATAAATGTGTACCCTAAATACCAGGAGACAATTTCTAGTATTCTCATTATCCCAGTTGCTCTTCCATATATTTTCGAACCTAAAATGGGGTGCTTCCTCTTGATTAAGGATTTCTTTCATGCTGCTCTTTCTTTCTCATGCCAGATTCTCTCCATAGAAAATCTTAGCTAGTAGATACCATTACTGAACACTTACCCCGTGACAGGCACTATGCCAAGCACTTTATAATCATTCTATCATTTAATAGTTACAAAAAACCTAGAGGTTTTTATAGATGAGGAAACTAACTCTTGGCAAACTTAAGCAACTTGCCCAAGGTCTTAGCTAGCAGGTGACACAGAGAAGAGTCAATCCCATATCTGTATGATGCCAGGACTTGTACCCTTAACCACAAGGCTATACTTATCTCTGTTTACCATGGCTTTAAATAGCATCCAGTGCCAGTCATCCACCAAGTGGATATCACCTCCATTGTGGTTGAATTGTGTCCCCCAAAAAGATATGTTGAAGCCTTGACCCAGGCTTCACATTCTCAGAATGTGAGATTTCCCATTTGGAAATGGGATTGTTGCAGATGTAATCAGTTAAGATGAGGTCATGCTGGAGTAGAGCAGACTTAATCCAATATGACTGTCCTTGTAAGAAGAGGGAAATTTGGACATGGATGGATAGAACATGGCCATGAGGGGAAGGAGGCAGAGATTGGAGTTATACAGCCATCAGCTGCAGAACCCCTGTGGCTACCCAGGGCTACCCAAGGCTGAAAGCCTCTAGAAGAATCATTCCTGAGAGCCTTCTGAGGACAACCCCGCCAATACCTTGCTTTCAGAATCAAGCCTTCAGAACAGTGACACAGTAAATGTCTGTTGTTCTAATCCACCCAATTTGTAGTATTTTATTATGGCAGCACTAGGAAACTCATACAGCCCTTCAGTCAGGACTCGGTGCTATGCTTCAGACTCCCCTCACCAACTGCTCCTCAATATCTTTCTGTGAGGGTCTCCTAGGCACATACCATTTGACATGTCAAACACTGACTTTACAACCTTGCCTGCCCTCTGAGCCATGCTTACCTTCCAGTGCCTCCTCTGCTCAGCACTCAGTGCCCATATTCACAGTTACTTGTACCTGAAAGACTATTTGTGTTTTGTTTTTCTTTAGGTATTTATTGGGTGCCTACTAGTCACCAGATACTGGGAGAGGTGGCAGGGACAAAGAAGAGAACATTAAAGCAGGCTGTCACTTGCTGTAAGCATGGTTCTTTTCTGAGGGCTTTGCATGTATTGCCTCATTTATTCCCCACAGCAATCCCATGAGGTATGACTAGTAGCCGACCCATTGAACAGGCAAGGGAATAGGCACAGAAAACGGGAGGGACCTTTGTGAAATCACACAGGTGGCCAGTAGTTGGACCAAGATTGGGACCCAAGCAGCCTGGCTGCAGAGTCTGTGCACATAATTACTGAGTTTTTGTCTGTGTGTGTTTGTCTGTGGAGGAAACAGCTCCTGCCTTCAGGGATGACACCGAATTTTAGAGGAGCTGAAACATTAAAGAAAGAATTATGTGAGTGACAGGAATAAGATATAAACTGTGATGAGTGATCTGAATGAACATGAAACAGCTGAAAGGTGAAAGGCTGGAGGCTCAGGTTTCTCCAGAGAAGAAACACTGAGGCTAAGATGTGACCAGGGAGTAACATTCCACCAGGTGAAGAGGGCAGAGAAGGGGGTTTCTGGGTGCGGGAGCAACAGATATGTGGCCTACGATGGAATCGGACCAGACACCACCCCCCCCCCCCACACCCCAGGTACAGGTGGTCACTGAGTGCGGTTGGATCCATTTCCCCACCTCTCTACTTGTCCTCTGTCACTTGTAGACAACTCTAATTGTCCCCTAACTGCTCTCTCTGCACATCCACTCCAGACGCCCCTGTCAGAATGCCACACAGTTGCAGTGGTTATTATTGAAATGCAAATTTTATCAGGCTCCCTGCTGTAAGCTCTCCAGTAGGTTCCCCTTACTTTCAGATGGATTCCCAAATATTTGCCTTGGCACTATGGACACCTGAGATGTCAGTCTTTCTGGTGTCCTTTCCTCAGGTCTAGTAATGGCAATCCTTACTCCCTGCCTTTGTCTTTGGGAAGCCCCTCTCCACCAAATACTTCAGGAGACTTTGGGGGCTCTGTCAATTACAGGACTTTGCTCTCTAGGTTGCAGGGGTAAGCATATGACCAAGCCCTGACCTTCATTATACCACATCTCCTTAGTCAACAGTGACCTATTTTATATAGCAGATCTCAAAACTGAGGGCCCAGAATCACCTGGCAGCCTTGTGAAAACAGATTGTTGGGCCTCAAATTTCTGATTCCATTGGCCTAGGATGAGGCCTGAAAATTTGTATTTATAAGAGTTCCAAGGTGATGCTGCTGCTGACATGGATGCTGAAGGTCAAGTATAGACCACAGGCAAGCCACAGAAGGTTGTATGTACTCAATAGAAGACAGAAAAGTTCTGTATCTCCTTTGTAATATTGCTGGAAGTTGTTAGGAACCACCAGTGGTCAAAAACTCTCAGCCCCTAACACCTGGGAAGAGTCTCTGTGGGATGAGATAATGTGGCTGAAATTAAGAGGAAAATAGATGTAAGAATTAAGGAGAGTCTGTGCAGCATGATTTTAGTCCCCGGATCTAATAATCACCAAAGCTAACGTTACTCCTGTTTTCTCTTTTAATATGATTAAATACATCCTTGATATCCATCCCCACTTCCTACCCCTCATCCCTGTCCCATGTACACTCTCTTACCCAAGTAAGATTTAGGATATTTTTGCATTCACTTGCAAATTGCAGCAAATTGTCTTTGATAGAAGTGTGTGGCCTTCAGCATCCTGTCTTGTCTGTTCCCAGCCTATTCTATTCTGCTTTACTCAAGTTTGGTAGCCTTTCCAATTTCCTTTACGTACCTCAGGGCCTTTGCACATCTGTGTGTTTATCCCAGAAGGCTCTCCCCCAACACTCCACACTTTCCTGCCTGCCTAACTCCTGTTCATCCCACCTTCAGATCTTCAGGAAGTCTCTCACTAAATAGGCTAGATAAACTATGTCTATGCACTTGCAGAACCAGCTTTAATTACTACCTAGTAAGTAAGAATATGTGTAATTAATTATTTAATTTATGTCTTCTTCCATGAAAATTCCATAGAGGCCTAGGATTATTTTTTTTTAATTTGTTTAATTCCAAGTTAGTTAACATATAGTGTAATAATGGTTTCAGGAGTAGAATTTAGTGATTTGTCACTTACATATAACACCCAGTGCTCATCCCAAAAAGTGCCCTCCTTAGTACTTAGTACTTAGTAATCACTCACTTAGCCCATTCCCTCACTCACCGCCATAGGATTATATCTTATTTAGAACTGTCAGAAAGAATAAATTAGACTTCACTGAAATTAAAATTTTTGTATCTAAGAGGACACTGTCATCAGATTGAAGGACCATCCACAGATTAGGGGTAAATATTTGCAAGTCTTATATCTGGTAAGGGATTAGTATCCAAAATATAAAAATAACTCCTGCAACTGAACTAAAGAATAAGCAACCCAGTTTTAAAATGAGCAAAGGACTTGAATAGACATTTGTCCAAAGAAGGTATACAAATAGCAAATAAGTACATGAAAAGATGCTTAAAATCACGAATCATTAGGGAAATGCAAATCAAACCCATAATGAGACACTACTTCATACCCTTTAAGATAGATATTATTTTTTAAAAAAGCAAAAAACAGGGGCACCCAGGTGGCTCAGTCAGTTAAGTGTCCTACTCTTGACTTCAGCTCAGGTTATGATCTCACAGTTCGTGAGTTTGGAGCCCCACATCGGGCTCTGTGCTGACAGCGTGGAGGCTGTTTAGGATTATCTTCTTGCCTCTCTTTCTGCCCCTCCCGCTTCTGCTCTCTGTCTCTCTAAAATAAATAAACATTAAAAACAAAAAAATCCCCAGAAAATAACAAGAGTTAGTGAGGGTGTGGAGAATTCAAATGCTTGTGTACTCTTGGTAGAAATGTAAAATGGCACAGCTGCTCTGGAAAACAGTTGGACAGTTCCTCCAATAATCAGATCTACAGTTACCTCATGACTCAGCAATTCCACTCTGGGTATATACCCTAAACAATTGAAAACAGACTCAAATAGATACATGTACATTCATGTACATAGCAACATTATTCACCATAGCCAAAAGGTAAAGCAACCCGAATGTCCGTTAACAGGTGAATGGATAGATAAATTATGGTATATACATACTACTCAACCTTAAAAAGGAATTTCTGACACATGCTACAGCATGAATGAACCTTGAAGACATGCTTAGTGAAATCAGCCATACTCAAAAAGACAATTATTATACAATTTCACTTACTAGAATGGTCAAAGTTATGGAGACAAAAAGTAGAGTGACAGTTGCCAGGGGCCAGGGAGAGTGGAAATGGGGAGTTATTATTTAATGGGTACATAGTTTCAGTTGGGGAAGGTGAAAAAGTTCTGGAGATGGATGGTGGTGATGATTACACAACAGTGAAAACATACTTCATGCCACTGAAATGTACTCTTAAAAAGGATTACAGTAGTTAATTTTATGTTATGTATGTTTTACTACCAAAAAGAAAAAAAAAACACCCCTCAATCAGCAACACTACTATACTGCTTGGTACATAATAGGTGCTCATAAATATTGTTCAAAAGTGAATAAATAGTGAATGAATCAAAAAGTGATCAATGAATCTTTTAAAAGAAGAAAAAAGTAAATTTATAAATATTGATGCAGAAGGAAAAGCACAACCTCTTTGAAAGCCAAAAGTAGTTTACAAGACATTATGTATACTAATATAATCTTATTTTCTTAAGGAAAAAATACAGTCAAACATAAACACAGAAAAAAGTCTGGAAGTTCGATCCATTAATTGTGGTTATTTCTGGAGTAGAATTATGAGTGATGGACTTTTAGTTTCTACTTTAGGAGTTCAGTACTCCTTTAAGGTTTTAAAATATGCACAAATTACTTCTTATATTAAGAAGCAATCGATACATATACTTTCATTTTGAAAAATAAATGCAGAGTTTGAAATGAAATGCAACACTTTCGATGTGGTCTAACCAGAGCACATTGTAGATGGCTATCACTTGCTGAGTTTGGAAGGCTGGACTTCTAATTTAAGAGGGATATATCATATGCCAGCCCCCCAACAAGTTGTTTTCTGGCCTCATGTTAATTCTGGAAAGGTTAATTACTCCCACAACCTAGCAACCCACTCTCTGGAGATTTTTCTGGACAAAGCTTGGTTTTCAACGCAAAGAATGAGGAGATTGGAACTTCAAGAGACTAAGCTTAGAAGTAACCTTTTGTGGCTTGGCTATTTTAACCCTCCTTCATCCATCCCACACATTGCACACAAGTTTGTCTAACCAGGAAACCCTACCCAGGAAAATCAGGCCTCAGGTGGAAAGTGAGAGGTGGCATTAGCCTGGCAGGAAGGATGTTTTTTTTTGGTGAATCACATCCGATGGAGCCTAAGGGACAGCTGAGGCACCTCCCTGTCTTGATTTTGTCACCAGTGGTACATGAAGTTCACTCTGAAGTCATGGATGAGAATCCAGGGGCTGTTTTGGGAAAAATGACTGTGTGGAGAAAGAAGTGGATTCTTCAGTGATGCCATGGCTTTTAGTGAATGGGAAGAGACCATGGAGAGTAAGTTCCAGTGTGGTTTCTTTTTGGAGAGAACCTGACACAGGAGAAGGCATTGGATGGAAAGAGTCCTCACCCGAAAGTCAGAAACACCTGGTACCAGTTCCAGGTCCGCCATTAATTAGCTCTGGGGTTATGGGCAAATGGCTTAATCTCCTCGAACTTCTGTTTCTTCTGTGAGGAATTTGAGCCAGGGGCGTCTCTTACTGTAGCATTAACAGCTAGATTGGGCTTCATCTCCCAGATGTACCCCTGTGTCCTAGAGTTAGTCCTCCTGCCTAGCAAGGTGCACTGAGCATGTAGCCTCGTTCACTCCACGTGTAGGTGTTCATGGCAGTGCCCTTCATGCCGCCATGAATGAGATTGTATCCTACCCATCACAGTGCTTTTCTGATGGCAGTAATAATTATTTGTGTTTGTATATATGGACTACTCAGACTGTGGCTGGTTGTGAACATGGTATGTGGACGTGATGGAGTATGCATAGCCGTTTAGAGGTCATTCTCATCAGTTAATAGAGACACATAAAGGATAATGTGCTTGTCCAAAGTCAAAAATCTAGTAAGTATAGGGGCTGAGATGTGAACCCAGCTTGTGCATTTCTAGATCTCTAACGCTTAACCCCCATATTACACACCCTGTCCTGAGTGAAATGTCTTAGGAGCCCCTCATTCTTTTTTCGTGTGTATCACAAATCAAAGGTAATGTAACGTCAGAAAACATTTTTCAGTTGTGTTGACATTTGCACTACTCCAGCCCTTTCTGATCAATATTCACACTCAAGCCACTTTTGAATAGTCCTTGCTTGGAGTTTGCATTTAGGAAGAATCGGCTGGAGCCACGGCACACATTTGATGTGCATTTCTGAAAGTGTGGGAGTTTTCAAAATATTCTAAATCACTTCCCTAAGGAAAGAAGACAGAGGAAATGAACAAGTCATGCTGATTAATATTTGAGAATAAACAATTATTAGAAAAACCTGCAGAGAATGTGGGCTAGGAGAATTCCTTTGTCCCCATACAGTGTTTGTCAGTCATGGGGATTTGCCTTCCTCCATATTTCCCTGTGTACCCTTCACTCAGTTTCACTGCTGTTTCAGCCACAGGCCTAGATCGGACTTCATCACAACAACCCCTGACTGCTCTCTACCTCTGCTAAACCAAAGTTGGTCACTCTTGATTCCTTGGCTTTGCCACTTTTTTGTTCCTGAGTTGTGCATGGTTCTTCCTTCTCTAGTGATGCTTGAGCTTGCTACTCAAGGCCTTTGTTACGTGGGCCCAGGCCATGGTCTGTAAGTCATGTCCACCTATTTTTTTCCTTCACCTGTCCTTTACTCCAGCGATACGTGACTGTTGCATATTCATTGAACATGTTCTCCATTCTTTATGCTTCTGCATGTGCTTTTCCCTTTCCCTGGAATGTCCCCTCCCTTCATCCTACATTCCCGATTCTCACTTTTCCCCCAAGACCAAGACCAGTGTTAACTCTTGGATGGCCCCTTGCATTAATTCCATCTCTCCATCCTCTGAGTCCCAGTCTGCTTGACTGGTTCCTTCTAGAATGGGAAGTTTGGGCCTATAAACGCCTTAACAGTTCATCTAGCTGTAGCTCCCTTGCCCACCCAGCACAGAACAACTGATACTCAACGTTGGGTGACCTGGAGAGAGGACCCAGATATTTTGACCCCTATTCCTGCATCAGGAGTATGACTCAACATTCATTTAACACATCGTTTCTGAGCACCAAAAGCTGTACTATGACCAGGAGATCTGACTCAGAGTAAAAGTTCATGACTCCTAATACCCCTTAAAGCCCCACATGATCTGAGTGCTGATCCCTGGTCTGATCCTCCCTCACTCCCATCCAGCCACTGACCTCCTTTCTGTTCCCTGAACATGTTCCCACCTCTGAGTTTTGTACTTGCTCCTACTTCTGCCCAGAATGATCTTTTGCTAAAACCAACCTGCCTCTTCATTTACCTACTTCAGGCTTTTGCTTAAATTATCTTCCCTCTATCAGGCCTTCTCTGACTACATAATGTAAGATTGCAATCACCTCCCATGCTGACTCCTCCTAACCTTTGCTTGATCTCCTTTCCTTCCTAATTGTCTATCATCCTTTGACTCACTGTCTGTTTTATATATTCATATATTGTCTGATTCGGCTACTATGATATTATCTGTTCTATCCATTGCTGAACACTTCATGCCTATAATAGGAGTCATATTACTATTTGTTTAATAAATGAATGAATGCAAAGCTAAGCAAGACATACTCAGTCTTTACCCTCTGTTTCTCCCAGGCCACTGGAAGGAAATAGTTGACTTAACACCCAATCTGAGTAGTATTCTGGTAGGGAAGTAGAGGCAGCCAACTCAGACTAGGACAGCCAAGGAAAAGAAGCAGTAAAATAAACACTGTCCTTTCCCTGAAGAGTTACAGCTTTCCGGGGGAGTAAACAGATAAACTAACAAATAAATATCAAGTAATGTGAAAGTGACCTTGCCAAAGGATAAAACAAACACACACCCTCTCTCTCTCCCTCCCTCTCTCATGCACACATCTTATCCTTCTTACCTGTCTATAAACTCTTTGAGGACTTGGTCCAAAGCTAATTCATCCTTTTACCCTTATAGCCCCACCTCTACCCCCTACCCCTGTACCATTTCCCAGGTACCTGGGGGAAGGAGCTTGTAAGAAGATGCTTGATGGATGAATGAATGGATCCTGAAACAATATGTGAGCATGTGGTCCCTCTCCCCCTTAAAGCAATATAAATGCCAGTGGTTATTTGGCTGTGAGATGATTGTATTTTCCTGTTTATCCATTTGGCTGGCACAGCAAGGCAGGGATTTCACGGTCATTCACTCACTGATATATGGCGTGATAAAAGCAGGCATCTGCCTATGAGGAGCAGTTCTCCATAAAGCTATTCTGAGAAAAACAGGTCCAGTAAGCTGAGCTCACACCCATTACTGGAGATATCTCCAAATTTATTACTGGAAGTGATATCAAGAGGAGAGTTGACATAGCCTTCTCCTGTTCAATTTCATCAATGGTGATTTGGAAGGCATGAGATCATCTAAGCCATGGGAAGCTTGTTGCCTTCATCCATCCACTGGAAGGTTAATGTAGCCTGCTGGAATCGAAGGGGACACTGTCTTCCTTGAGATGACTCCATTGTCCTCAGATTAATAGATGAGAAAACCGGGGTCCTGAGGGGCAAGTGATTTGTATAAATTCACACAGCTACATCATAGCAGTCTGGACTTGAACCTGCCATATGATGTATATTGATCACCTAATCATTGCTTGTGTATGTCCAATGACAAAACTTAATACCCACTTGAAGCCTTCTAGTTTTTATACTTATGCGACTAATAGAACCAACATTTGGTGGAAAGCAGTCTCTAACATGAGGCTAGAACCAAAGTAATAAAAGCCCAGGAAAAAACCCCACAAATTAATTCAAGAGAAGATTTTGTGGCAGTATTATATATGATCAATTTGTCTTTTCATCTATTCAACATAAATTACATATCTACCAGTGGCCTACCATAGGATACCAGGGATGCAGAGTTGAGTAACATGGCCTCTGACCATCTGGGAAGGTGGTTTGAAAAATGTGATTCTGAGGGTATTCATAGCCAACATGACTAAGGAAGTTTGACTCATATGTCGATAGTGTCTATAATGACTGAGAAGTTGTGTGGAGGGAGGGGACTGTGATTCAGGCCAAGAGAGATGTCCAAGGATTGTGACTGGCTTCTCAGATGCCTAGACTGGATGCTTAATTTTAAACTTCCTGAAAGTGGGCTCGAGATTACTTGGCTGGCCAAGGTGAAGCACTAGAATACAACCTCCCCCAAATCCAGGATTATACCTGATTCATTCCTAGCTTTCCAGTGACTGGTTAGACTTGACTCTTAGATGATGCTCAGGACATGGATCCTAAATTGTTGAATTATATGAATTACAAAAGCACACAGAGCAGCAGAGAATTAAGGCCCAAAAATATGTGGTTTAGACTCCAAGTGTCAATAAAATGCAGACTCAAGAAATTAGTGAGGGATGGAATATCAAGAGTGGTGGGGTAAGTTTTGTGCCCATTTTTGTTTAATGATCATTCTTCTCATATGTTTGTTGATTCAGAAGACATTCCTATATCCACCATATCAATGTAGCATGGAACAAACTATAAAGTGGGCAAGGGTTATTTATAACCCTCACTGTAATAAGGACAACCAACTTGTGAAAGGGTTTACCCAGAGATGTGCCTCACTGCAGTCTTACTTGTGCTTTACATCAGCATTTTGTAATTACTGGAATTCTAAGGTGTTTTAAATGTGAGCCAAAGTTAGATGATGTGGCAAGTTGTTTGCAAAGATGGTTACAACAACTCCACCTTCCTTCTATTGTCCACCTGTGTCAATGTGTCTTTGCCACTCCTGCCATGAGGAAGTGGAGTTTATTTCTCGGTCCTTTGAATCTAACCTTGACCATGTGAGTTGCTTTGGACAACAAAACATTAGCAAATGTGACAAAGGCAGAGGCTTAAAAAGGGCTTATGTATCAGAGCTCACACTCTTTTGTCTCTGTTGGAATCCCAAGACCACAATATGTAAGAACTCAAGCTCACCTGCTGGAGATGCATTCCGATTAACAGCCTGCTGACTGCCATACCTCAGTGATGCCATATGAGACCCTCTACCTCTCATCAAATTGCCAGCAAACTGCCAGTCATTTTAAGTCAGCCACTTTAAGTGACCCTAAGAGAGACCGGCAGAAGAAACACCCAACAAAAACCCAGCCCAAATTTCTGATGCATATAATTGTGAGCAAATGAAATAGTGCCCTAAGCTCCTAAATTTAATATTTGTTTTATAGTGAGTGATAGCTGATGCAGAGGATATTAGAGAAACATTAAACAATTAAGGTAGAGATACATCTTAGATTCCTTATGCCATCAATGTGAGTGGAAGGAGAACAAAACTAAGTAATTCCCTTGTAGTACAAATAGGAAGGGCTTATAATTTTCTAATGAAACTAAATAATCTGGGAATATTATTCCTCTGTGTTCATGGCCAGAGGAAGAAGGTGGATTCATCTGGAAGGGTGTCCCCATGTCTGCTATTAGGAAAGCCCCATAGCAAGCTATTTATGTAGGACCATTGTAGCCAGCATCCGCTGAGACTTTCTTCCAGAGAACATGATTGTGCAGCAAGTCTTCAAATATAAGTAACCGTTGGGATGGGGTGAGAGACAGTATCTAGAATCCATCTGGGGAACAAATTGTTTCATTATATCCATTTTTGTTAAAGCAGAGAGGATGCAAATAAGTCTGGCTTTAAGACATAATCTACATCTGGTCACAGTGGTCAGTAGAAGCTAGACTTGAACAGTGGAAGGAATGCCCCAAGGCACAGTCCCATGTCCTTGAAGAGGAAGGACAGAGAATGGAGCTGAGGGGCAAGGTTGGTGATACATAAGCTACGCATGAGAAGCCTGGGGTTTGGGGACATCCTGATCTTGTGGCTTCCACAACCTTGGCCCTGAAAGATCAAGAGTCACAGGTCCAGAGCATGTACTCTCCTTTTCCACCTCTGTGCCAGGGTAATTATGGGTACAGCGCCCCACCCCATGGAGAAAGTTTGCCATGACTGTGTACAAACCTGGTGGGGTTGAAAACTCCCGCTCCCAGCCTGTGGGAAGAGTTTCCCAATTGATCAGAAGCAGCTTCCATTAGAGACCAATCCACTGTGTGTCCCACCTCTTCCCAGCCCAGAGAGACCCAATAATAGCCAATCCCAAAACAACCTAGGGGCCAGTTCCACCTCCCAGAACCTTCCTGCTCTCCCACCGTAAGAGTATACTTTTGCTTTAATAAGCTGCTTTATGCTGGCTGCCTTATTTCTGGCAGTCTTTATTCCTGTGTGGAACCCCATGTAAATCTTCTTGTGGGTAATCCAAGGATCGAGCCATCCATTCACCCAATGCAGATTCTCTCACCTGTAACAGTAGAAGAGAGGAAGAAGACACCTTAAAGAAACTACATAATTCACAGTGCTAAGACACTAAAGGAGTACTAAAAGTATTAAAACAATTATATAATTATGTAACTGATATTAATATATGATATATATTTGTATGTTAATAGGTAACTTAATTTATAATTACAGATTTTTTTCAAAATATATTTTATAACCTGACAATGGGTTTTATCCTACTGGTGGATCTATAAAATGGTACTATACAAAAGCTATTTTTAAAAATTAAATTCTTTTAAGAAATAATGTAAGTTCACATACACTTCCAGGAATTTTTTTAATTGATTATCTAAAATATCAGTAAATATTTGGAGAATAATGATGTTCTTTGTCATATCTATTTGGTATCACTGATATTTTCTGAAGGATGCTTTTTTTTCTCTCATACCATCTTTTTGTGATATTTTCACTAAATTGCTTGCAATCTTTCTCAGTATTATGGTTAAGAAATTTAAAATTGTTGGCACCTTCAACTGACTTTTATCTGTAGACAAAATAATGAGAAAATACTCTCTGCAGGTACTGAGGTACCTGGGAAGAGCAGAGAAATTTCTGCTAAGTAGAGGAAATTATCAACTCTATTTTTGCATGCTAAAATGTGTAAACACTTGAGGGATGCCTGGCTGGCTCCATCAGTGGAGTGTGTAACTCTTGATCTCAGGGTTGTGGGTTCAAGCCCCGTGTTGGGTGTAGAGGTTAACTTAAAAAAAAATCTTAAAAATAATGTATGAATACTTGAGCCCAAATACCTTTTACAGATACTTTCTTTTCCCCTCAATTGAGCTAAATGGCTTTTCTACAAATATTTTTACTAGAAAAAAACATGAAATAAGTTTATCTACTTATGATGCTAAATGTCCAAGCTGTAGAATTGTGCATCTTCTCAATTTCATTCCAAAATAACGTGCATAAATAATATAAATGTATCCAGTGAACAACGGAAGTTGTTCAGGAGATTGTCGCCACAAATCTAAACCCTCCAAAATGGCATTTAACCATATCTTATGCTACTGCCACCTTCAGTCATCATGTAGCAGTTGTCTCAAGACAACCTTTAAAAATCTTTTGAAGTAGATTCAGAAACTCAGTACCTCATTTTGTTTTATTAAATATGCACTTTTGGGGCACCTGTGTGGTTGGTTGAGTGTTCCACTCTCCAGGGCAGCTCAGGTCTTGATCTCTGAGTTGTGTGTTCACGCCCCAAATCAGGCTCCATGTTGGGTTCCACATTGGGCATGAAGCCTACTTATAAAATATATATATATATATATATATATATATATATATATATATATATATATATATAGACACACACATATATATACATATATACACATACATATATATGTATATATATATATATAGACACACTTTCATTTTTTGATTTGATTGATAATGAAAACAATTTGTTACAAACTTTAAAATAATTACCAAGGGCACCTGGGTGGCTCAGTCTGTTAAGTGGCTGACTCTTGATTTTGGCTCAGGTCATGATCTCATGGTTTGTGAGTTTGAGCCCCGCATCAGACTCTATGCTGACATTGCGGAGCCTGCTTGGGATTCTCTCTCTCTCTCTCTCTCTCTCTCTCTCTCTCAAAATAAATAAACCTAAAAAAAATAGAAAGCATCATCAGACAACTAAAGCAATATGTAGCTGTCAATTGGCACCATATGATAAATAACCTCAACCTCCGTAGCAAGTGCACTTTGGACTGCTCTCAATGAAAGGACCACTCAGTCTTTATTTCCCACATGTATTTCCTGCATACCTCACCTCTTTATTTCTCATGGATCTGCCTGACCATTTCCTGCATATCCCAGCTTGTGGCAGGGGCCACGGCGTTAGGGCAGGTATACCATGTGGCCAACCGGACAGTACTGCTGGACTCTTTCCAAAACGTCTGGACACAGGAAGGATGCAGCTTTTGCTAGCCAGCCCTGTCCATGTGCTGAGTCTAAAAGGAAAGTGTTCACGTTCATGTGAAATGAAAAAGGGCTACGGATGATGGTCATTAACTCTGAGTTAAAATGTACCAAGGCTGCAGTATGTCTCACACTATCTTTAATGAGACCACAGTAAAATCCAGACCACAACATGTAAAAGTGGAACAAACAGCAAAATTGAACCACAGGAAAACAGGACAATTTCTCCCAGACAGATTGAAATCTATGATCACCTTTCTTGGAGATGTTTCCTTTCTGGCAGCCATGTACAAACAAATGATATTTGACCTAAAATCCTGCTTGAAAATATTCTTACTTGATCAGCCTTGAATAGAATTAAAAGTAGTACGAATTCAGGAACTATAAAATATTTGTATGCAATGTCAAAATCAGACTGTCTTTTATGTGCATTCTACATATGTGAAAAATATGTTGAGAAGGGAAGGGAGATTTCCCTCACATGCACAAGTGCGCTGCGGAGGAGGGCTGAAACACAGATCATTGGCTCCTTCTAGTGTTTTGTTGTTTATTGTTTCCCTGGGTGGTGGTGGAGCTATTTTAAGCTGTTTAAAGTCTTCAGTGGATGCTCCGTAGTCTTGAGGACTCAGCTTGAAACTCGAGACCCATTGTGATCTGGTCCCCATCCATTACTCTGGGCTTCTCTTCTTTGGGCCTCTCCTTTATGTTCTTTCTTCCAGCCAAGCATGATAATTTCCCTTCTCGTAGCATGTTTCATGCCTCTGTGATTTCAGCTCTTCCTAACACTTCCTTTAGCTCAAGTCTTTTATTCATCTAGGAAATATTTACTGAGTGTCTATGATACTTCAGACTCTGTGCTTGGAGTGGTTTTGTTGTTGTTGTTTTTTTTTAACCCCTATTATATTTTTTAATCATTTAGTTTTTTAATTTTAGTAAGTATACTCCTTAATTGCCATCCCCTATTTCTCTCATGCCTCCACTCTCTTGCCCTTTGGTAACCATCAGCTTATTCTCTGTAGTTAAGAGTATGTTTCTTGGTTTGTCTCTCTTTTTATTTTCCTTTGCTGATTTCTTTTGTTTCTTATGTTTCATATATGGGTGGGGTCATATGGTATTTGTCTTTCTCTGACATACTGCTTAACATTATACTCTCCAGCTCTATCCATGTTGTTGCAAATGGCAAGATTTAATTCTTTTTTATGGCTAAATAATATTCCACTGTGTGTGTGTGCGCGCACACACACACACACACACACACACGTACCACATCTTCCTTATCCATTCATCTATTGATGGACACTTGGACTGCTTCCATAGTTTGGCTATTGCAGATACTGCTGCAAATAAACACTGGGGTGCATGTATCTCTTTGAATTAGTGTTTTTGTATTTTGGAGGTAAATACCCAGTAGTGCAATTCCTGGATCATAAGGTAGTTCTACTTTTAATTTTTTGAGGAACCTGCATACTGTTTTTCACAGTGGCTATATCTATTTGCATTTCTACCAACAGTGCAAAAAGGTTCCCTTTATTCCATGTCCTTACCAACGCTTGTGTCTTCTTGTGTTTTTAATTTTAGCTATTCTGACAGGTGTGAGGTGATAATTTCATTGTCATTTTGATTCACCTTTTCCTGATGATGAGGGATTTTGAGCATCTTTTCATGTATCTGTTAGCCATCTATATGTCTTCTTTGGAGAAATGTCTGTTCATGTCTTCTGCCCATTTTTTAAAAATTTATTTTTGAGAGAGAGAGTGTGCACAAGTGAAGGAGGAGCAGAGGGAGAGAGAGAATGCCAAGCAGGCTCCACACTGTCAGCACAGAGCCTGATGTGGGGCTTTAACTCATGAAGTGTGAGATCATGACCTGAGCCAAAATCAAGAACCAGATGCTTAACCAACTGAGCTACCCAGGTGCCCCTGCCCATTTTTAGTTGGATTATTTGTTTTTTAGGTGTTGAGTTGTTGCAGTTCTTTATATATTTTGAATACTAAACTCTTTATCAGATACATCATTTGCAAATATCTTCTCCCATTCCGTAAGTTGCCTTTTAGTTTTGTTGATTATTTCCTTTGCTGTGCAGAAACTTTTCATTTTTACATAGTCCCAATAGTTTATTTTTGCTTTTAATTCCCTTGCCTCAGGAGACATATCTAGAAAAATGTTGCTATGGCCAATGTCAGAGAGATTACTGCCTGTGCTCTCTTCAAGGATTTTTGTGATTTCAGGTCTCACATTTAAGTCTTTCATCCATTTTGAGTTTACTTTTGTGTATGCCATAAGAAAGTGGTTCAGTTTTGTTCTTTTGCATGTAGCTGTCCAGTTTTCCCAACACTATTTGTTGAAGAGATTTTTTCTCATTTTATATTCTTTCCTCCTTTTTCAAAGGTTAATTGACCATATAATTGTGGGTTCATTTCTGGGTTTTATATCCTGTTCTATTGTTCTATGTGTCTATTTTTGTGCCAGTACCATACTGTTTTGATTTTTACAGCTTTGTAATATAACTTGAGGTCTGGAATAGTGATACCTCCAGTTCTTATTTTCTTTTTCAAGATTGCTTTTGCTTTTCAAGGTCTTTTGAGGTTCCATACAAATTTTAGGATTATTTGTTCTAGTTTTGTGAAAAATGCTGTGGTATTTTGACAGGGATTGCATTCAATGTATAGATTGCTTTGGGTAGTATAGACATTTTAACAGTATTTGTTCTTCCAACCCATGAACATAGAATATCTTTCTTTGTGTCATCTTGAATTTCTTTTATTAGTATTTTATAGTTTGTAGAGCACAGGTCTTTCACTGCTTTAGTTAAGTTTATTCCTATATATTTTTGATGCAACTGAAAATGGGTTTGTTTTCTTAATTTCACTCTCTGCTGCTTCATTGTTAGTGTATAGGAATGCAATGGATTTTTATACATTGATTTTGTACCCTGAGACTTTATAGAATTAATTTGTCAGTACTAGTCATTTTTTTGGTGGTCTTTAGGGTTTTCTATATATAGTATCATTTCATCTGCAAATAGAATTTTACTTCTTCCTTACTAATATGGATGCCTTTTATTCCTTTCTCTTGTCTGATGGCTGTGGCTAGGACTTCCAGGACTGTGTTGAATAAAAGTGGATAGGTGTGTATATACTTGTCTAGTTCCTGACCTTAGGGGAAAAGCTCTCAGTTTTTCCCCATTGAGTATGATGTTGACTGCGAGTTTTTCATACAAGGCCTTTATTATTTTGAGGTATGTTCCTTCTCAACCTACTTCTCAGAAAGTTTTTATCATGACTGGATGTTGTACTTTGTCAAATGCTTTTCTGCATCTGTCAATGGTTCTTATCCTTTCTTTATTGATGTGATGTATCATGTCAATTGTTTTGCGAATGTTGAAAGTGTTGGTTTGTTTTTGATGAGTAGATAATGAATGAACGAATGAATGAATGAATGATGTACCTTTATCAATTTGAAGAATGGGTGGAAACTAGAATGAGGTGAGACATAACCTTTCAGGTAAAAGGAGTCACATGAGCAAATAGCATTAGAGACAGATCCAGAGATTCTTCCTCCTTTCCCCTTAATCTCTGGTTTATCACAGGAGAAAAGGGTAAAAACAAGAGTTGGAAAGTGGCCCTGAACTCACACCATATAATTATTCTTACATTTCAGCCAATTATACTAGATGCCTTGATAGAAAGTTAAAAAGCAGACAGTGACATGGTTACAAATGTCAGAATCATGTGCAGAAATACAACACTTCTTCAAGTACAAGCTTAAATGCTACCTTCTCCAGGAAGCTTTCCTTCACATGCAAACTCCAAAAGGTGTGATCTCTCCTTTTTTGTCCTCCACAACACTTTATAGCATTTTTTCAGCATTTTTTTCTTGTATTTATAATGATTTTTTGGTTCTTTTTTGTGTCCTTACAACCTTTAGCATATTGTGAGCTGAGGACAAGTTATGAGGACTCTTTCATTTATGAAGCACCTGCCAACATGCTCTTCTTGTTCTATAATTTGATTAAAAAATTTAATCTATTATTTGGATGCATTTTAGCTTAACCATTTTCACTCAATAGCTTGCAAAGTGTACAACTATTATTTGTTATATGTGGGTAACACTTTCCAGTCCCTTCTTCATTGGCCTCCAGCCATATCAGTCTCCATTTGGCTCCTTGAGCACACCAAACTCTTTTCCACTTCATGTCCTTCACAAAGATTGGTTCTTCTGCCTGAAATACCAGTTTCTCCTCCGTACCTATGCACATGCACCATACACACACACACACACACACACACACACACACACACACACACACACACACACACGCACCTTCTGTGTGGCTGGGTCTTCATCAACCTTCAAGCCTTAATCTAAATGTCAGCTTTTCAGAGTGGCCTTCCTGGACCATCCCATATTGACTTCCTTTCCCTCAGCACACTATTCCAGGACACCCCACTCTCCCTTTCAGTCCATTTCTCAGTTAGTAATGATACACTTATTTGTATGAGTGTTTATTATTTACTCCCCCAAACTATATTATGAGCACCACAATAACACATAGGCCTATTTTATTCATTACTTTTTTTTTTTTTAATTTGGTGCTGAGCATAGTATTTGACATACAGTTAATGCTCAACATAGACTTGTGGAATGTATGAGGTTCAGAGCGCTTTTACAAAACTTGCTTCTTCTTCTGAGTCTTCCTACAATCCCGGAAGTAAGAAATGGGAGATAGAAACATTCCTGTTTTACACAGAAGGAAGCTGAGCCACAAAGAAATTATTAACACCCTGCAGTGAAGGGTGTCCTGTGAAGAAGCTGTTCTAATCTTCTGATTTGTAGCTTATTATCTACAACGCAGCCCTCCTGCTCTTTCCAAACTGGAAACAAAGTTAACTAGTGCCTTTAGCATGACTTTGACCAAGGACTTCTCAGGAGACACTCTGAGGGATCTCAAATGCCCACTCGGGCAAGCAGCCTTCAATCAGAAGCAGGCACGTGTTGCAGGCTCTGAAAGGGGAAACCTTCTCTGTGTCACAGCTGAAAGCACCACTGTGGATATTTAAAGCAAGGCCTCTTTTAAAAAATTAATGGCCTGAAAGGGGAGAGAAGAAGCTGCCTATGTAATGTGGAAAGATGACCACAGCCCTGGTCCCTCTCCAGATGATGTCATCATCCTTCTAGATAATAAATTTGCAGCAACGTGGCTGAAAGAGATGGGACACAATTTCAGTATAAGTCAAAGGAGCTGGTGGCAGCAGAATCTAAAGGAAGAAATTTTTAAAAGTCTGTCTGGCATACGGTTTTTGATTCTGTGGGTAATTAGATTATTCAGAGAGCAGAGCAGAAACCACAGTGAGTTCTGGCTCTGGGAGCCTGGATGTCCCCAGCACATCAGAACAGGCTGAGTGGCTAGTGAGCCTTTTCTGTTATGTGTCTGCTAAGCATACCCTTTGAGCTTGAAACAGGGGAAAAAAGGAGGACACTTGACTTGTTTTTTTTTTCTAGGAGTCAGCCACCTACTCGACCTGTCCCATAAGATATGGTCCCAGAGAAGGTTTTTTTTTTAACCATATAGGACCTCTCTCTCTTGTTCCTCCCAGGATCTGACAATAGTGACCTCTTTCTCGATTTGGTCTAGAGTTTGCCATCCCTTACCATGTTCATGTTGATCTTGGCTATTTCACATGTGCTCCGAATTACTCGAGGGTGCCTTGTTTTAAAATGTTTTCCATTTCATCTATAGTGTTTGAATGGGATAGAGCTCAGGTAAAGTGACAAAACTAGTTCCAAAGTCTTATATATAGTCTAAGGATTCTTACAGATCCTCATAGCTATAAATGTTTGATAAGGAAATGAATGGATGAGTGAATGAATGGATGAGTGAATGAATGAATGGGGTTACAATAATGAGTAGGATGATTTAATTAATTTTGAAGCACATATCACCACCTTTTCATGATAACTCTGATGCTTTCCCAGTCCAAAAGATAGACTGGCAGACAGTGGGTGCACATGTTGACAATTAAATCATCTCAGCTGAGTACTTACAAAGGTCTACTGGCAAAGTCCACTTCTCTCTGTTACCGTCGTCGTCCAAACTGCAGCCACTTCTCTCCTGGCCTACTACAGTAACCTTGTGATGGTTTCCCTATAGCCATACTTCCTCCCCTCCAGTATATTTTCCATAACCTGTTTGGTGTTTAAAAATATTGGTTTTTGTTACTTTCTTACCTAAACACTATGTGATTGATTGCCCGTTGCTTCTTGGATAAGGACCAAGATTTTTCCACAAATGGCCTGCAAAGCCCTGTGTGGTCTGATGTTCACCCACCCTCCTCATCTCTCCTTAAAGATCCATGACTTTCTTCTTCACTTTCTTCAGCCACACTGCCTTTTTAATTTTCTTAAACATGCGAGATCCCTTCCATCTCTGAGCCTTCATATTTCCCGTTCCTTCCATCTGGAATGTTTGTCTCCTCACCATATCTGGTTAATTCTAATTCATGTGTTAGGTTTCAACGTAAGTTACCGCATCACTAAAGCCTTCTCTTTACCCATGCCCTCAGTCAAAATCGGTGCTTGCACACAGACACAAATATGCATAATAGCTTTTCTCGTAATAACTTGGCATCCCCCTCCCTTTTAACAGAACATTCCCCATTTATAACTGTGTATTTATTTATATGACTAATTGTTTAATTGATTGTAAGGTGTGGAGGGGCAGTGTTCACTTTATGTACATTGCTTACTCTCAAGATTAGGAAGCAACACATTATCAGTAACATGTTTACTGAGTAATAGGTTTTGTGACCCTGGAAAGTCAAAGACCTGAGTTGAATTCTGAGGAACTTTGGGACATCGCAGATGACACCCCAGTAACAAAGATGATGATGATGATGATGATGATGATGATGATGATGATGATGATAATCATCACCATCTACCATTTATTGAGCCTCTTGTAGGCATCAGGCACAGAGCTAAGAGTTTTCTATACATATCTCATTTAACTTCCCCTAAAGTACTGAGACAGCTGAGGCTCAGAGAAGTTAAGTGTCTTGCTTCAGGTCATATAGCTGGAACATTCCAGAGCTTGGGTTTGAAGATTGCCCTGCCCAACTCCATAATCTGTTTCTTTTCCAGTTCACTACCCTGCCCACCCCGAACTCCACTTCTGACTATTTAGAAGTCATTTCCCTGTGGCCTGGGAATAAATCAGCCATGTAGAAGAAATGCTATATGGATGTAGGGCAAGCATGTGATCCTGTGCACAAAGTAGAGAAAGTCATGAAGGAGGAGCATTTCGTGGAAGAAAGGGGACACTGCTTGGAAGTTCAGAGAAGCTTTTCCCTCCCTGGCTGAGGTGTAAAAATGGAGCTCACTGATGTTTTCTTGACAGTAAAAACTGAGTAATGATGGCATATTAACACTTAGAAATATTAGAACATAAGGTGTGAGTTGTAAGGGAAAGCGAGATATCTGTCTTTTGAGGATCTTGCCAAATGGTTGGTGGAGAATAGTTTAACTGCCATCAAACATCTGCTGACTCTCTCTCCACATCTGCAGCCTTCCCCTGCGCGCCCCCCCCCCCCCCCCAGCTTTAGGGAAGTTCTTCCTATGAAAATGGTTACGACTGGTGAGAAATTGAGTATTTAAAAAAAACAAATGACAGTCTTCCTTTTTAGTCTGTTTTTATTCTTCTGAAGCATCCTAAAAAGAATTTCATTCATTTCTTAATTTTTTTAATGTTTGAAAAATTGTACATTAATTGTGTAAATCGTAAATATGCATGACTGAATGAAGTTTACTACTGTACTCTTTAGAGAAAGGATTTGATTGGCAAATAAACATCTTTGATATCATTGGAAGGAATGTTTAAACACCCTCAGAGAACAAGTTATTCTTAAGCACTTTACATACCAACTGCTGATAAACTTATTACAAATCACTTCTCTTTGTTTACTGAGACATGTCCCTTGAGATACCTGTTGGAAACTTTAGGTTAAGTTCATATATCTACATCTATTTTAAAACTTTGACTAATTCAAAGCATTATAGATTCATAGCAAATAGGTATGTGTTACAATTAGGAAAGTTTCAGAATGTTTCATAATGCCTTTGATTTGGAAGTCTATTTAAGGGCCACAGAATCTCAAGGTTCTTTTCTTTTTCCCTGTGTCTTTTCATACGCTCCAGTTTCTAATGCATGACTGCTTACTGTGACTGAATGATTGGATTCAGAAAAGAAGGTGTTCTGAGCAAAAAACAACATCAACCAAAAAAATGAAGTTGCATATTGGATCTTAGAGTTCAATATTTTGTGTTCTAAAAAACTGACCAGCACTTTAAAAAAGTTTTTTAGCACAGCATAGTGGTAAAATGTCTGTTATGCATGTACCACTGTGTAGGTACTGGAGAGATATAAAGTGTGTCTTTAAATCTTTAAAAACTTACTTTTGTCAGGTAGGTGAGAGCTTTATATGTATATTGACAGAGATCAGTGATGATTTTGCCACCCCACCTCTGGAACATTTGGCAATATCAGGAGATGTCTTTTCTTTTCTTTTCTTCTCTTTTCTTTTCTTTTCTTTTCTTTTCTTTTTCTTTTCTCTTTTCTTTTCTTTTCTTTTCTTTTCTTTTCTTTTCTTTTCTTTTCTTTTCTTTTCTTTTCTTTTCTTTTCTTTTCTTTTTTTTTTGTCACAACTTGGGGAGGTTTATACTGCTGTCTAGCACTTAGAGGCCAGGGATGGCACTCAACATCCTGTAATTGCCAGGGTGTATGTCCCCTACAGCAAGGAGTTATCAACTAAAAGTATGAATAGGGCCCAGATTTGGAAACCATTATACACATGTTGATAACAATTCACTAAACTATGTGATCCTTAAGGGGAGGGTTCTTAAGGTCTTCATCTGTGAATCTTCAGCACCCAGCCAAGAGTGTTGCACATTTGACCACTTATGACATGTTTGGTCATTGTACAAATGAATGAGTCAATGGCTAAGACTGAGGCATGAGACAGAAGGACCACTAAGCAGTATTTTATTTGTTATCAAAAGACTAGAGTTGCAAGTCAAGAGTTTTTTTTTCATGTAGGGTTAATTTTCAGACTGCTACTATTCCACCCCCACCCCCACCACTACTACTTGGGCCATAATAATTGCCTTTTGTTGGGAGACCACTGTTTGCCAGGCACCTTCTGTCATATGAGTCCAGAAATAAAGTCCAGATAGACAGCAATTGTCCATCTTTCCAATGAGAGTATTAAAACAAATTTGACCAGCTTGAAAATATTAATTTTACTGATGTACACTAAATAGTTAAATACCTGTTTACTTTGTTCATTTCGTTAAATACACTTAAAACCATATATTATATGAATAATATATTAATTTAGAAAGATGCCTTTTCTACACTCCTTTATTTTATGAAACAATTTTATTCAGACTTTTTACATGCATTTTTCAATATTGTTTGGTCATTAGATCGTGTTTGGAAATTTCTTCCATCTAAATTTCAGATATAATAGTTTTTAAATGATTTTTCATTTTATTTTGAGTTTTATTTAAGTAATCTCTATACCCAATGTGGGGCTCGAACTCATGACCTTGAGATCAAGAGTCACATGACTTTTCTGACTGAGTCAGCCAGGCACCCCAATTAACTAATATTGGGTTTTTTTTTTAAGTTTATTTATTTATTTTGAGAGGGAGAGAGAGAGCGAGCACGCGCATGTGGGAGCAGAAATGGGGCAGAGAGAGAATCTCAAGTAGGCTCCATGCTCAGTGCAGCGCCTGATTTGGGGCTCGATCTCACAACCCTGAGATCATGACCTGAACCAAAATCAAGAGTCAGACACTCAACTGACTGAACCACCCGGGGAACCCCCAATTAATTATTTTTTTAAATTGAAGTGTATTTGACTCACAATGTTACATTAGTTTCAGGTGTACAACATAGTGATTCAACAAGCCTCTACATTATGTTTTGCTTATCACAAGGGTAGCTACCAACTGTCGCTATAACCAGTTTTACAATACCATTGACTACATTTCCTATGCTGTACCTTTTATCCCCGTGACTTACTCATTCCATAACTGGAAACTGTATCTCCCATTCCCTTTTACCCATTTAGGTATAATTTTTTTAAACCATATATAATTCTGTTCACTTTTTTCCCCTCTAAGCCAAAAGCCCTTATTCATATATGATTATGAGAGGTTATTTATTTCTTCCTATAGGTGATTACTCAAGATTTTCACAATGGAACTACTTAGTGGATTACTTTTTTAGGGAGCTGTTTACAGGACTTATTTATTTGCACATCTTGCCATTGTAAGGACACCTTTCCTCCCACCTCATTGTCCCCACTCTCCTAGCCCCACCACCCCCACTTAACTCCAAGGTGGGGCACTTACTAAATAATTGTTATGCTGCATTGCCTTCTTTTGGTAACTGATTCTGTTAGATGATTTCTGTAGCATCTAATTCTAGAACTGATCAAGAGAGTTACAGGATAATATGTGTTTCCCAAATAAAATTTGTCATTCAAAATATAGTAATTGAGAGAAGATCATAAGCTCTCAAAATGAAAAGTGATTCTACTCGATGAGGCACAATTTAGAGAGGAAAAACCTTCCCTTGTATTGAGAAACATAGAGTGCATTTTCTCATTGAATCCTAATGGCAACTCTGTTGGCCTGGTGTTTTGCATTCTAACCCTAATGAAGTTCAGTGCTGTGACCTGCAAGGCCTGGGCCATATAGCTAGTAGGAGCTTGAGCACAGTCCACATACAGGTCTCCATGCTGCAAAAACCAACCTGCCTACCATTGACAGCAACAAGTTCTCATCAGTAGAGACCAACTAGGAAGGTGTTGCAGGGGGAAGGTAAGAAGAGGAGAAGTAAAAATTCCCATGACCCTTCCTTTCCCAAGTTCAGTTTCCTTCCCCAGTGATGTCTATGTCACTTGCTGAAATGAATAATACTTTTCTGATTTTGTACATTGGAGTTGATTCGTTTAATATTCTTAGAAGTTAGGAAAGATTCTTAAAAAAGGTTAAGATCTAAGTGCTGAATGCCATTGGTTCCTAAAATCAAAGTTAGACAAACTATTTAAAGTTTTTATTTGGAAACCAAACACACACACACACACACACACACACACACACACACACACACACACACAAATAGAATTTTAAAACAAATCTGAGGGACTAAAATATTACTTTAATCAGGAGCTTTGGAGTAATTATTTTCCCAAATGATAAACCTATTTGACATAGTGTTCCTAAATGTGGTTTAAGTTCTAGGTTTCCTCCTCAATAAAATTCCTTAAACCACACTGCTGGTGTGAGGCTGGAGGAGATAAAATATTTGAGGCATAGAACACTAGGTCTGGTTGACAGAAAGTATTCTGTTCAATTAAAGTTAGTTCCTCTGCCTTTGTTCTGTTCTTTTCTGTTTATTTAATGTTCATACCAATAGTGATACATGACATCAGTAGCAGAAGATGAGGCTGAAGATCTTGCAATGGCTCCAAAGAGAAAATAAATTAACATAAATATCTTTGTGACCTGCAGCATTTACACGGATGTTAGTTATCATTTAAAGAGGATCCAAAAGTCACACTTTGCAGGATTAGAAATTAGAAGTATTTCCTAAGGTCATCAGTTTTTAAGTGGCCAAGCTAAGGAAAGCTTACTTCAAGGAGATTAGTGGTGCTATGATTTTTTTTAATTATCAAAAAATTCAAGGTCTAAAGTGTCCAAAAACTTGATCCAATCTAGGATCTGGAATTCAATTACAGAACTTCACTATCTTTAAAACTCCAGTACACCCATTGAATTCTGGTTCCCAATTCCCCGCTGCTTACACCTGAACATAGTCGCCCAGCAGAAGGCAACACAGCTTCTTTTCTAAATCCCATGACAGATTGGCAAAAGTATTGAACTTTGATGAATTTCAGACCTATTTGAGGCAGTGGTAATAGAAGACAAAACAAGACCGTTGAGTTGCTAGCAAAATGTCCTCAGAAGGATACATCAGTTCCTTAAATGCAGTAAAATAAATGTTGCCATTGGTCTCCACTAATTAAGAGAACAGGATTGCTGGAAGGGATCTTAGAGATTACCTTTCCAACATAGTCATTATGCACATAGAAGAACAGAGGTCCAGCAAAGAGGAGTGATTTTCCCAAGGTTGCACAATGAATCATGTTACATCAAGAACTAGAATTCATATCTCTTTGGTGTCTAGTAACTAACTATATATAGATACGTAGATATGTATATAGCCATTCCTTAAGAAAGCACTCTTAGGGCACTCATAATTTCATTTGGACGTCTTTGTACAAAGCTCGTTATAGAGTTATGATCTGAATAGTAAGAAAGTGACATCACTTCTAGGACAGCTGCCCCTAGTAGGTAGCATCTAAGACCCTTGCCAAGGACACCTCCAATCTCCTTGGACATGCTGGTTCAGCTACTTGCTTGGCTGACATCAGCCTGACTCACAGCTTCAGAAATGGCAAGATGTGCACAGTAAGGCATGGGACAAACTCATTCCAAACCTAGGTCAAGTTTGCCAAAATCATCCCCCAACTCCTTTTGCTAATTGGAAATTGCTGTGTAGGGCCTACCTCCATTCTGCAGCTGAGCAACAAAAGTACCTCCACTGGAGACTTTACCTCCAAGAGGTGAGCTGAGATCACTTCTGGCAGTGTAGTACTCCCTGTTTATTTTTGGATTAATAAAATGAAGCTCATTGGTTGACTGCTGGGCATACCCAAATCATTTGGAAACTACATCTCTGAAAAGATGTCTTCCAAATAAATGTTAATTTGTTTCTGTCTACATTAGCTAAAAAAGAAAAAAAAAAAGAGGTTGATTACAGAGTCCCCCAAGCTCTGTTTTATTATTTAGTTCATCATGTAAATATGGGTGTGTGTGAATCTGTGTGTCTGTTTCTATGTGAAGACACTTAGTGATTATCGTTTCTTTTTCATGTATATGTTTATTCAAGAATTTAATAAATTACTATTAAGAGTATTTCACTAAGTAATGTTGTCATGAACTGTTGGCTAAAATAAGCCATAGAATCATTTCTATCATTACAAGTATTTACTGAATATCTTCTGTATGGTAGACACATTTAGCACATATAGGGCATAGCACTAAATGAGATTAGAGTCCCAGCAGTGGAAGAAGATATAATCTGGTGAGAGAGGCAGTTGTGTTAAGAAACAGCATCATACAATGTGGTAAATGATAGAATAAGGGCAGAATAAAGTGGTATGTGAGCAGGGACAAGTGAGCTATTAACTCTGCTCAGGGAAAGTAGAGAAGTATTCCTAGACCAAATGGCAGCTGACCTGAGGTTTCTCACATGGTTAGGAAGAATAAAAGGGTAACAACAGGATTTTTTAGGCATAGGAAACAGACCTAACTTCCTTTCTCTGGAGGATTGAAGCTTCCTGAAAAGAAAGTCTGAGAAAGCTTGTGAGGATGCCCTCCCTGACCCATGGATAAGAGAGAACCTCTATGTCTCCAGCCCTCTTGATTTAGGCACCTCGTGCATTCAGGCATTACTGTTGTAGGGGAAAAAATAGGAAGAAACCCATGTGGGTTTGAAAGGTCCTTTCCCTCTTAATCACTACTCCACAACACCCAAGCACAACCTTGGGCAGAGGCAGATTGGGTTTCTCCAGCTCCAGCCAAAATAGAACCTTGTTCAAACCCAAGCTCTAGAAGAGAAAAATGAAAACTTTGTGTGTCTGGAATAATCAGCGTCCCCTTTCTGAATTCAATAGTGCTATTGGTAGATGGACCCCAAAGGACTTGAAACAATAACATAGTTTGGGGTACCCAGGAGCAGGATTTCCAGAATTAAGAAAGCTGTGGATTGAGACCTGGATTGAGATCTTAGAGGCCTTTGTTTTATTAGCAGCTCTATACTCACTGTCTGGTCTTGGGAAAATGACATTCCTTTCTCTTGGACCCACTTTTCCCTATTCAAAATGATAATCAGATGACACTTCCTTGTGTCATTCTTAAACTTAGGATCTAAGAGTCTGTTTAGAGATGTTTGCAGTCTAATGGATCTCTGTAGATTTGGACCATTCCAAATATCTGTAGATTTGGAAACCCAACTATTTTCGCCAGTACGTGGTGGGACCTGTCTGTGGAAGAAATCAGTGAGCCCATTTCACAGATACTAATACCCCTCAATGACTGAGGTAGATTGCAAGATTGCATTATTTGTCTACAGTCCTTCCTTCCCTCTCTGCCTTTGCAATGCTTTTTTGGCATAGTGTTCTTCCTGGATCCAATGACATGGGGCAAGTTTTATGACTTACTTAGGAAATGGAATGTAGGCAGAAGTAATGGTGTGTCAACTTCAACCTGAGACCTTAAGAGGAATGGCAAATTGGGGCACTTGGATGGCTCAGTCAGTTAAGCATCTGACTCTTGATTTTGGCTCAGGTCATGATCTCATAGTTCATGAGTTTGAGCCCCACGTGGGTCTCCATGCTGACAGTGTGGAGCCTGCTTGGAATTCTCTCTCTCTACCCCTCCCCTGCTTGCTTTTTCTCTCTCCCTCTCAAAATAAATAAATAAACTTAAAAAAAATAGGCATGGAAAATTTATGCCAGTTTTTAAAATCTTCTTCCCTTTGCCAGGAGATCAGCATACCCCAGAAAGCCAATGCTTCTTCAGCCTATGTTTCAAAATAAAAATCTTAGAGCTGACCTGAGCCTATCCTTAAGCCCAGAGACCAGGTAAGTCTAGCATAGCCTGGTCAAATGTAATTAAGCCCAGCCAAATGATGATGTAGAGATTAATGTATACATTGCAACTGAATTGCATCAACCTATCTACCTACAAGCCTGGAATATATTTTCATTGTTTTAAGCCACAGAGACCTGGGAGTTGTTTGTCATGGAGCACCATTATTTTGGCCAAAAGCTGATTTAATGGGGTGCCTGGGGGCTCAGTTGGTGAAGCGCCTGACTTTGGCTCAGGTCATGATCTCACAGTTCATGGGTTCAAGCCCTGCATCGGGCTCTGTGCTGACAGCTCAGAGCCTGGAGCCTGCTTCAGATTCTGTGTCTCCCTCTCTCTTTGCTCCTCCCCCACTTGTGCTTGCTCGCTCGCTCTCTCTTTCTCAAAAATAAACATGAAAAAAGAATTTTTTAAAAAGATGATTTAGTGTGCTGATCCTCTTTGGATTAGATTCCATAAATCACCGTGAAGTGCTGTAGAATAGGGTACTGTATTAGTTTCCTATTGTTGCTATTACAAATTACCACAAATTTAAGAGCTTAAAAAACACACAGTTATTATCTCATAATTCTGGAGGTCAGAAGTTTGAAATAAGTCTCATTAAGCTAAAATCAATGTGTTGTAGGACTGCATTCCTTCAGGAGGCTCTAAGGAAAAATCCATTTCCTTGTCTTTTCCAACTTCTGGAAGCTGCCCACATGCTTGGCTCATGGCCCCCTTCTTCTGTCTTCAAGGACAGCAATGTCCTTGTCATACTGCCATCTCTAGGGTTTTCTCTCTTTTCCTGTCTCCATCTTCAAGTTAGAGGAACCTTTATGATTAATATAATCACAATAGGCTCATCCAGATAATTCAGGATAATCTTCTCTCAAGGCCAGCTGATTAGCAACCTTAATTCCATCTACAGCATCGATTGCTATTTGTCGTAGAACCTAATTTATACACAAGTTCCAGGAATTAGGAGGTGAACATTTTTTTTTTCAACGTTTTTTATTTATTTTTGGGACAGAGAGAGACAGAGCATGAACGGGGGAGGGGCAGAGAGAGAGGGAGACACAGAATCAGAAACAGGCTCTAGGCTCCGAGCCATCAGCCCAGGGCCTGACGCGGGGCTCGAACTCACGGACCGCGAGATCGTGACCTGGCTGAAGTCGGACGCTTAACCGACTGTGCCACCCAGGCGCCCCATGGAGGTGAACATTTTTGCAGGGCATCATTCTGCTTAACACAAGAGCCAGGGCTAATGATGACCTCCTGGGAAGAGTTAGAGTGAAAGAAGCATTTGTCATGGGGTTCCTGCTGATTCTTTTAGACCCCATCCTATAAGTCAAAACAAACCCAAGATTGGGTATAACAAGTATTGTTGGTGGTCTACATTATATACCTTCAGCCTTTGTCTTACCTGAGTGTAGCTGTGATGAGTAGTTGTATGCATTTTTCTCTTAACCTGCCTCCACGATGTACCACCGGTTTCTCCACATTTTTTCCTTATGGTCTTTTCTGAAACTATAGAAGTCTGCTCAGCTCCTGCAGAGGCACAGCCTTCACCAGTTGGGTGGATGCTGATGAATAAGTGCCCAGCCCTCTGAGAAGATATGGATGGAGGCTTATATTGCATGGTTCCTTGAAGGGTCTCCAGAAGACCACAGTAATCATCAGATCAAGAACCCACCATTGGTTAGCTTTTCCTTAGTCCCTGTCTTTCTTTCTCCACTGTCTTTCCTACTTCGTGGATCATCTCCTAAATAAACTGCCTAATACCCAGATCTAATGCCCAGTCTTTGGAGGAAACCAAGCTAAGTTTCAACATTGGATGTCGACTCAATAACCATGTCTCAAAGTTGAAAGAACTCTAAACAAACATCCATTCCAGCGTGGGTAGAGATGTCTAGTCCAGATCTTGTGATTTAGGAACGTGCTCTCAACCACAATAGCTCTTACTACGGGGTGTCCAGTCTGTGATCATGCACTGCCAGGGGTGGGGAAACCACTGTCTCCTGAGGCAAACCATCCTAATATAGGATTGCTATCAATGAAAATTTGATTCCTTGAGAAATTCTCTCATTACTTCTGGTTTAACTTTTGAATCTTTCCATAATAGCATATATTCTTTCTTATAAAAACTCAGAGACTTAGAGACCAAAAAACAATTCAAAGTAAAACTTTCCTTCTTTATATTAAGCCCCAGGACCTTCAATCATACTGCACAAACTCAAAAGCCCTTACTATTTATGGAATCCTCTTTGCCAATATACTTAAATGTTCATAGCTAAGCTGAACATAATGTTTCATGAGCAAACACGGTGAATGGTAGAAAAAGCTGGCTTCAAAATTCGACTATGTCATTTGTTAGCTCTGTGTGCATGGGGAAGTCAGCTTCACACACCCAGCTTCAGTTTCTTCATCTGTAAAATGGGAATGGGGATAGCGATACTCCCCTAGAGGGTTGTCATGAGGAAAAGCTCTATTAACACACAAACTACTTAGAAGAAACTCGGAAATATTGTCATTGTTCAAACAAACGATTTACTTGTTCAATTTCATTTCAACCTCTAATGAAGGAATGGATCATTTTCACAGTGAACGTGGAAATACCGCCAGAATTAGAATAAATTATGTCTTCACTTTGAAATGACTAAGATATTCTATACTATAATGATAAAGGGCATGGTGAATTATAGTGCTAAATTTCTAATGTGCCTTTAAGTTTTATTTGCTTACTGATAATTTGAAACAGTCATATGGGACCAAATGTTGTTCCATGTCCTGACACACGGTGGTCTACAAATTCTTCTCTTCACCCATGTCCATGTAGCACTTCCCATATATAATAATAATACAGCAAATTTTCTTCAAAATCATCTCACAGAGGGGAAAATGGAAAGTTCAGAGAGGGAAAGGCACTTACTGGCTCAGTGAACTAGTGTCCAAAAGCCAGCTGAGGATCTGAGGCAGGGCAGTACTGGCCAATGGTGCAGCCAACGCAAAGGCCCTGAGGCTACTTCTTGGCCTGCTCAGGGTAGCACAAAACTGGTGTGTATGTAAGGAAGCGAGTAAGGGGGAGAGTGGTAAGAGATGAGACCAGAGAGGTAAGTAGGGATCAGATTATATGGGGCTTTTTACGATATGGGGAAAAGTTCATAGTTTATTTTTAGTAAAACGAGAAATCAGCAGAAGTTTTTGAAGGGAGGAGTAACACAACCTGCTTTCTGTTTTTCAAATCATGCAGTGTTGACAATTGACTGTGGAGAGTGGGAGTGTCCCAGGGAGACTGGTGAGAAGGTGTTCGCTGTAGTCTATGTGAAAGATGACAGTGGCTTGGACTAGCGTGGCAGTGACAACAATAGTGAGATTCAGGGCATGCTTTTCAGAGTTGTAGGTAAGACGTGGGGTTGACCTGGACCTAGACTGTTAGGGAATGAGAGGAATCAAGAATGACTCCTACACTTGGAGCCTGAGCAATGAAGAAACAGTGCTACCCTTCACCGAATGTGCACGACTCTATGGAAGCCATGGGGAGGAGGGGCAGAGGCAGGCAGCCGGACTCAGAAGTCTGGCTTTGGACGTATTGCGTGGATAGTGTCTACTAGGTATTCAAGTGGAGATGTCATTTATGTAATTGAAAGTATGAATCTGCAGATAACTGGTGGAGGTCACGGTCAGAGAAAAGAAAATGCATGGTATCGAAGGCCTGTAAAGTCCATGCAACCATCCAATGGGTAGCAGGGGTACCTGCCACTGAAGTCCAGGCTCCCCAGGTGTGCAGCAGGAAGAGCAGGGAGTGTGTGAAGGATGCCAAGAAAGAGTCCCATGAAAGAAGAGAAAACTGAGGGTGGGTGGAGACCTGGACACCACCTGGAGAAAGTATTTCAGAGAGACAGAGAGAGAGAGAGAGACAGAGAGAGAGAGTGGGTAACTGTGTCAAATAATGTTCATGGAACAGCTAACCTCAGGCCTGAGAGTCTGTATAGTAAATATTTAGCATATCGACGTGCCCTGTGGGAGAAAAGACCTCCTTGACTTTACTGCACCCATTTCCCACATTCCTTGGTCTTTAATATCCCTTACCATGCCCAGAATGCTCCCATTTGTGAACGATGGTCTAGGTAAAAAGAAAGGAGACTTGCCCAGCCCCCTGCCACCTTTCACTCCCCTTCCTCTTGTGAGAGTTCTGTGAAAATTGTAAAGAGCAAGATGGCACACATCCCTGGGAATGTGTGTGGCCTTTCTGTCTGATTTCGATTAAGCAAGGCCTGGTTTCTTAGGTCTGAGAAGGCCTCACATATGAAACTAAGCCACGAGCGAAATCGAAACCGCAGCTTCCAGAGGTTTGCTTGTCACGAGCCAGGTCTGAACTCTAGCAGTGGCACCAGCTCCAGAGAACCTTACGCAGCGTGGGCAAGACCTTGCCCGGCCTCAGCGCTACCCCTCCCTTCCCAGAGTCCCAAAGTCCCACTGTTACTTAAAAAGAAGTGTCAGGAAAGATTTTTCTTTTCCAGATCGTTGGCAAATGTTTGCTCAGATCTATTTTGGGGGCATTAGCTCAACACTGCTGTCTTTTCTTCCCAAAGAATTAGAAGAACATTTCAAAAACACATTTATTTCCCTCTCTCTTTATCCCTCTGTTGCCCCCTGTACCCTTCCCTTGCTTTTCTCTTTCTGTCCTTCTTTCCTCCTTGACCTACTTGGACGCAACATGGATTTTATCTGTCATGGCCCTGGAAAAGGGCTGTTGTGACCAGGGCAGAGTGGTCTCGCTTTGCTGCAAGGCTGCCCCTCAGCTTTCTTGGTGGCCATTTACTTTGCAAACCAGAGCAGCTGCAACTGATGTAGAAACGTCTGTCCACCAAGTCAGCATCATGGACCTTTGCCCAATGCAAAGCTTGTGTTCACTGATCCACCTACTGTATGGGAGGATGGGATCTCTGTTGAAGAACAAAGGGAAGAGGGGTTGGCAAATAATGAAAATATGAGCTGCAGATTTTCCTTGCCCGTGCAGTCAGAACATTCTCACTGAACCTTTACTACCGTTCTGTAAGGTTACCCCCATTTTACAGTTCAGGATACTGAGGCACAATGAGGTGAGAGCACTTGCCCAAGACCAATCAGAACAGATCTGTGAGCGCTTTCTTTCTCTATGGCCCAGGGTTTGTACTTAGGCTTACTCAATGAGTGCAAAGAGAGAAATGGGAAAATCATCACTGTCTTTCGGGAGGAAGGGAAATTTATTTAAGAAAGGAAGTTTATTGGGGCGTCCGGGTGGCTCAGTTGGTTAAGCATCTGACTTTAGCTCAGGTCATGATCTCACGGTTCGTGGGTTCAAGCCCCACGTCAGGCTCTGTGCTGACAGCTCAGAGCCTGGAGCCTGTTTCAGGTTCTGTATCTCCCTCTTTCTTTGCTCCTCCCCTGCTCATGCTCTGTCTTCCTCTCTCCCTCAAAAATAAACATTAAAACAATTTTTAAAAGAAAGACAGTTTATTTAAGAATATGAGTTAATGTTAAGTTACAATACCTATGTCATTTTGGTCAAGATAGACTTCTCAGCTGCCCTCTTATTTTCCATTTATTTTTTTACATGGTTCCTATGTGCAGGTACTATACTGGGCACTTTGTAGGATCCCTGAAAGTCAAAACCACCTTGCTATGTAATCCTTGTATGTAAATAGAAAATGTATACTTTCTCCCTTTCTTCTTTCTTCCTTTTGTTAAAATTCTCTTCCAATGTCTTTCTCAGTGAGAGAATATTTTAATGGCCGTGCTGGCCATGGACCCACATATCCTAAAGGAGCAATCAGCATTTACTCCCAAGTTCCTTTTCCCAGATTGCAAAAGCTTATGGCCATTCCAATTTGACACCTTAAAAAATCATCTATCCTGAGAGTGGCATGAAAAGAACCTCTCTCTTCATCTTAAAACAGCTCCAATTTTTTTTCCCTGATTTTTGGGCCAGAAGTTGTCCCTAATTTGGCATCACAGGATGAACAGGAATGGAGAAGGAAGCTTTTATTTCTCCTAGCAAAATATGATCTACTCCTGTTTTGAATCACCTTCAAAAAATAGACATCGGGTCCTACAAAGTCATGTTTCATCTGCAAAATATGGGGATGTTGACGTCTTGGTGTACTGCAGTAAATATTAGCTTCTTTCGGTTGGCTTGCTTCTTAACTCCCACCAGCAGCCTCAGTACCGGGCCAGCCCATATTTTCATCCAAGGCAGCTCGCCACTGTTCCTTCTGGGGTACATGCTGAGCCTACCCAGGGAAGAGTGGATGTGGTCTCCTTGTAATCACCCCATCTCCATCTCATAAAGGATAATGCCCTGGGTGAGTATGGGGCACCCTGGTCTCCCGTGCACTTCCTTCTTGGCTTCAGGAATGAGGTAAAGGATCAGATGTGACTGTAGAATGAATCTGAAGTGGCCAAAAAAATAAAATAAACTCAACGGTCCCAAGTTTCTGATAAGTTGTTCATAGCGTATAACCATTTATCAAGACATCCATTTTGCATTCAGCTAGAGAAGAATGAAAGTCATGGGCTTGCTCCTTCCGGAGGCCAACTAATCCTTCTTTAATGGCTGGTACAAGGATTTGTTCCTGTCCCATAAGCTTTGGGTTCTGAAGGGCACTCATGTGTTCCACTGAATTATACCGGATATATCAAATTAATTCTATTAACCAGCTTATCCTCTAAATCTTTAACCAAGGCCTGATGCATATGCATTCACTGGTGTAAATGACTTCAAGCAATTTCAGAGACTGCTCCTTGGAGCTGTAGCTACATTGAAAGGTGAGCCAGTCTCTGACCTTACTGCATTCCACAATGTTAAATAATCCGCTAAATGGTTACAGCCCTTTTGCAAAAAGGGGTTCTGCATTCTCCTCCTACTCCCTCCCACTCCATTGCTAGCTTGGAATTTGCCTTTAAACCAATTGCAGGACCCATGAACTATAATGGGCAAAAGCAAGAGATAGGAGAGGCATGGTCTCCACTGAAGACTGACTGTAAAGTAAATCCAAGAATGCTGTTTCTAAATCCTGCCCCTGCCCTTGCTGCACCCCACCCCCTGCCCCTCTACCTGGAATATGCTAATTTACACCGTGTTTTCCTGCCCACCCACCTTGGCGTTAGTTAAGTGCCTCTTTGTTTTCCTAGAGCATCTTGTGTTTACCTCGATCGAAACTAATTGCAACAGTAATGGTAGTAGCTAACGTTGAATTTTTACTACGTGCCAGACAATTTTCTAAGTGTTTTATAAATATCAATTTACTTAATCCTTGTTATCCCCCAATGAGACCGGTATTACCAGGATCTCAATTTACATATGGGTAAAGGGAGGCACAGAGTGGTTCAGTAACTTGCTCAGGGTCACAAAACCAGTAGGTGGTAGAATGAGGAATAGCCCCAGGCATTGCTAGTTATGCGCAAATACTGAACTGTTTATCTGCTGGATCCCATTTCACCCTCCTAGTACTCAGATGCAGTAGGGATGACCCATGACGTAGATGCAGCATTCTACAGATACAAACGTAAAGTGATCTGTCTGGATCCATACACTGAGTAAGCTTAGAACCAGGATTCAAATTCAGGTCTCTCTTTTTCCAAAGCCTACCTCTCTATCACTGTGCCTTAATATACAATTTTATAGTTGCTTATTTTTTCATGATTTTTCTTTGTGTGTGGCCTCAATATGATTCATTTTTCTGTGCTGACCCCCCCCCCCCATGCCATACCTACAATGGGCCACTTTTTATAAATGCTTGCTCTGCTCACTTGAACTGAATATATTTTGAATCCTAGCACTGTAAATTTGCCTCATCGGGGGGAAAGGGAACTTCAGGGAACAGGAGACCATTTATCTTAGCTTTGCCCACGTGTTTGTTCTGTTCCGCCTTTCTGGAAGTGGATGGACACGTAGAAACTTCCATCCGCCCCCCATTCCCATGAAAGTGCATGGGATGTGTGTGGTAGAACGCCATGGAGCAGTACACGACTGTGCTGCGGCCATGTGACCGATTTCTCCCCACATCTGGGGGTGGTTCATTATGTGCCCTGCCAAAATTGCACCAAATCGTCTCAGGGGACTCAAAGAGGATCATAGACTTCAGAAGAGCAAAGTTGTAGAGTCAGAATGTCCCACATTTGAGTCTGTTTTTTAGATGTCTTATTCTGGGTAAATTACTTCACCCTGCTGTGCTTTGATTGCTTGTATGAAAAATGGGGATCGTACTTTATAATATTCCATGGCGATTAAACGGGAAAATACTCAATAAGTATTCGACACAATGCCAGACACCTAATAAGCTCTCATTAAGAGGTTGCAATTCCAATAATTATGCTGAGCAATCTTTGCTTCTCTCCTACTCCCCTCCTGGATACTTTCTTCACTGCTAGATGCTGAATGTGGTGCTGTATTTGCAGAATATTTTATTAGTGAGAAGGAAGAAATTATTTTCATAATAACCTTATATTTTTGGAGCCATTACTATGGGCCAGGAACTGTGCTGGGTACTTTAGATAGATTAGCACATTTAATGCCCCTGACACCTTAGGAGGTAGCCAAAGGCATTTCCCCCATTTTACAGATGGGGTTATAAAGGCTTAGAGGAGCTAAGCAGTTAGTAAGTAGCAGGAATGGAATTTCTACCAAGGCATTATAACTCTGCTCCCGACCCCTTAACCAACCTGGCACGCTAACATTTCCTCCATGTAATCCTGGGTGGGGTCTCTTGTTTTTAAAATGGGTGACAACAAACAGCAAACACTTGGAAGGTCGAATTTACCCAGCTGTATGCAACATTTGGGACTTGGCTTGCCAACGTGGAAATCTGACTGTTTGCGAACCTTTACGAGTAGCGTTGTTGAGTGCCTTCACTGGCTGTCTTCTGTGTATTCTTTACAGATGATCTTCACTGAACTTTTGGGTTCTGGGAAGCAGCTGGGTGGTTTGCATAACTGCCTTTGCACTCTGCTGGCACAGATGTCAAACGTTCTTAAATTTGACACAGATAAAACTTAGTGGCTATCGATTGGACTGTTGACACAGCACTCAGGTTTTCCTTCATCATGTTTTACTACATCCCACAGTGATGTTGGTGACCTTCTAAGCTTTCTTTGTGATCTTACTGATCACGCGATTAAATGGTCTCTCAACATGTGTCAGAAGCCCAGTTTGGATGAGGCCCTTGCTACCTAGTTCTTAGAGTTTCAATCCCCAATTCCAAATAGATGCCCTTCTCAGACCGTCAGCCATCATGTCTAAAATGGATGCAGGGTTTGAAAGGCTAACGAGAGGATGGGTCAGATACTGCATTACAGGAAACTGCCGGCATGCATCTTCTCATATGTTTCTCCCGCTTCCAGGAAAGCAGTATTCTGATTTTTAATAGTTCCACGTTCAGAAGTCAGTCCAACTGGAACAAGGAACACACATTCCAAAGCAGGCTTGCAACTTCTAAAAGGCGTTTGTATTTTTGCTCTACATGGCAAAATGGCTCAGCGAGGGACCGAAAGAGTTCACGAGGAAGCCACAGTTTGAAAGCAGGTGAAGGTACATTGTTGTCCCATTGATGAAATGGATGGGTTATATGCTGCTGAGATCTGGGCCACATTTAAGAGATGGTTTGGTCCGTCCATCCATAGATGACCCACGACTTGCAGCGTTGTCAAAGACTTTCATTAATGAGGTATGCCTGTGTAGAGAAAAAACAACTGTAGCTTCAGATTTAGGAGATACAAATTGTAGTCTCCCCTAACTCCTGGTGTAACCCCAGCAAAGCCCGCCTCCTATCTGGGACTCAACTTTATCATATGTAAATTGAGAATGCAGGTCCTGAGATCCCCTTCTGTGGGGACAAGGCTTTTCTGTGTAGGCCTGCACAAAGACAGCAGGAGACCCTCACTCTCAGAGTACTTCTCGGGATGCATCTGCATAACTAGGAGGGAGGAAGAGAAGCGTGACTTTGAGCTTTGTTTTCAAGGAGAAAAACCTCACCACTCATTGGCCCAAGGGGGCAGCCGATGTTTCCAGAAGTCTGGTGTTAACTGATCTCAAATCTGAACCCTTGTGAATTATAAGGCCAATTTTCCAATCAATTCTGGCTGAAATTCAGAATGCTTGTTGGATTTAGGGGCTGGTGAGAGTCCTGAGCTGCAGAATTGCCAGAGAGAATTCCTATTGCCATGTTCTGGATCCAGAACAAGTCCTAGTAATAATAATCATATAAAAAAAAAAAATACTGGCAGTAATGCAGAGTAAAAGTGAGAGTAATCCAATCTGGATGTGAGGAATGCTTTCAAACCCATTTTCAAATCAGCAACAGGCAGGCAGGATTCCGTTCTTGATGTATTTTTAACATCTTATAAAAAGCTTCATTTTCTACTTTATTCTTTAAAGGGTCGGGGGTGCGGGGAGGGGATGCACACTCAACAGGCATGGCAACATTTTCCTCTAACCTGGAACTAAGTCACACTGGGCTGTTTAATGCTAGTCCCCCCAACTAGAAGTTAGTGGTTTTGTATTTAATGCCATTATTTAAGGTTAGCATTTAGGAGTTAGGACTCGCCCATCTCATGTCAGTGTAGGGCTATTCAGGGGCTTCAAGAGACAGTCGAAAATTCAATAACTGTCCTTATCATCCATCCAGTAATTAAGTACCTACTGTGTACCGGGATCAATGATGACCTCTTCATATTTTGGCAAATATGTGAAAACTGTGGCTAACAGTTCCTTTCCTGAATTGCATAATGGTTAGGTGCTCAGATTCTGGAGCCAGACAGGCTTATATTCAATCCCAGTGTAAGCAATTATTATTAGCTGAATGGATTTTCATAGATGTGATTCAACTTTTTATTTTAACTTTAAAAAAAACAGCATGAATTACATCACTTAAAAAAAAAAAAAGGTAACACTAATAGCCAACCTTTCTGTAATACTTACTCTGGATCAAGTACTGCTCTAAAGCCTCATACTTAAACTCATTTTAATCCTCACAAAAACCCTGTGTGGTAGGTACACATGTTGTCCCCATTTTACTGATGAGGAAATGAAGACAAAGAGAGATAAAATAATTGCCAAAATCACATAGCAGGAAACTGGTAGAGCCGGATTCAAACTCAGGGGGTCTGAATCCACAGCCTGTGTTCTGAACCGCTAATACTCCTTCTGGTATTATTTAATATTATTATTGCTTCCTTCATAATTTCTATTTCATTAAACTAGAAACATACCAACCATACTGGTTTGTTATCTGCTTTCTGCCTTTGACAGTATGCCTTGAACTTGTTTCCAAGTTATTAAATACTTTTAGGGAACACAATTTTTTGATGTGTGCATGGTATTCCATTGAATGTCTGAAACATAATTAACTTAGCCAAATCTCCATTGTGAAGCATTTCAGATGTTTCTAATTTTTCACTGTAATAAACAATGCTGAGATGAACATCATTGTACATGCATTCTCTGGTTATTTCCTTTGGATAAATGCCTAGAAACAAATGCACAGTCAAAAGGGTATGACGCGTTTTATGTGGATATTGGTGGGATTTTTTTGTTTGATTTTTGAGAAATTGTGGATCTCTCTAACCTCACCACATCAGGCATACTGCTGTGACAAGGGAACCATTAAAAGTCACAAAACTAGAGTTAGGACACACACATTACACATAAGCCAATATTTATTATGTATAAAACCAGCGGTCATCTGACCAGACCAGAATTCTTGCTAATCCATGGTTGGAAGATGTAGTAGCTTCTTAACCTACACATGGAGACCGCCCTACTCCAAACCCGGAGACGATCTGGTTCATAGTGTGGTAAAGGCAATAGTGCTTTATTGAGCAACTACTGCATGTCAGCAATGGGTTAGGTCCTGTAATGACCCTGTGTTGGGCGATGGGAAATAGACTTCACAGAGAGGAAACTGAAAGGTCATATGAGTCACCCAATGTCCGAGAAATAGCGAGAGGCTGTCAGCAAGGGCATCAGACCTGCCTGTCTTCACTTTGCACCTTCCATATATCACATAGTACCCCAAAAAGGTCAACAATTTTATATCAGGACTCATCAGAGGAAATGTCACTGTGATCTTGGGTCCCCTGTTCCTGCATCTAGACTTCGGTTTTGGTCCTCTTTCTATGTTGTGGTTTTGTCTTGTCTGCTAACCTTCACCCCTCACTCAACCTAACCTAAAAATCTCTCTGCCTAGGTCTCTCCATATTGTCACCATCAAGTCTTTTTTTTTTTTTTTTTTTTTTTTTTTTTTGAATGGCACTGACTATTTAAAAACAAAACAAAACTTTATAAGGACAATGACTGTTCTGTTAACAAAAGGAGGCACATGGCATAAAAATAAAATTCACAGATATGTTCTCTTAAGAATCAGTTAATTCATTCTTGGGGCATCTGCGTAGCTCAGTTGGTTAAGCATCTGACTCTTGGTTTTAGCTCAGGTCATGATCTCAGCATTCTTGAGTTTGAGCTCCAGGGTGGGCTCTGTGTTGACAGTGCGGAGCCTGGGATTCTCTCTCTCCCTCTCTCTCTGTCCCTGCCCCATGCAGTCTCTCTCTCTCTCTCTCTCTCTCTCTGTGTGTGTGTGTGTTTGTCTCTCCCTCTCTCTCTCCCTCTCTCTCTTAAAAATAAATAACTAAATATTAAAAAAAAATAGACTTGAAACTCACAAATGGGTTCATTCAAAAAAAAGAAAAAATAATTCCTTCTTTCACATTTACTTTCTTTCCCCTCATTCATACCTGGTCATGGAACAGCCTTCTCATGATCACCCTTCTACTCCAGCTGGGATTGAGGTAGAGGCTAAATTCACTTCCATTCTGCCCTTGGTTAACTGTTTCCAAGAGGAAAATGACAAGAAAGCACGATTCCATTATGGGATAAATGCTGCATTAGAGATGTGGAGCAGACCCTCAAGAAGCACTGGGAGCCATGCTATTTCGAAGGTGAGGAGGGTCTTCCCAGAGACATGCAGATTGGTGCAGAGCACAGTGGGTTCTATAGGATTTGCGTAGTGGAAAGGATGGAGTGGCTACCAGGAAGACAAGATGGTGCAGATTGAGGGCAGCAACAATAAAGGCTCAGTATGGTGCATTTGTGAAACTCTAAGGACTCAAGAATGGCTGGGACAGGGGATAAGGGTTGCATGGTGATGCCAGGATCCTAGTCAGAGACAGAGAGGGGAATGTTTGCTCAGCAGATTGCTGTCCGTTACAGAAAAGGCCCAGACTGGGAAGAGGAACAGACACAGAAGGTCCTAGTAAGACTTAATGAAGAGAACAGTCAAGAAGCTGGGGCCTGGGGTTTGGGGACTTTACTTAAAAGGCAACAGTCAGCCATTTGTTCACTTATTCTCCAAGCTGTTCATGAAATAGATCATTATCAAACATCTGCTCTATGCCAGCAATTGTTCTAGATACTGGAAATACCACAGTGGATCAGGAGGCAAAGTTCTTGCTCTCGTGGAACTAGCATGCCAACAGGAGTCTGACAAACAATGAGCAAATATAAAAGCAAAGGAGTTCGTTTCAGGTAGGAACAAAGAGTGCAAAAATAGAGTGACGTAACGGCGAGTGGCTGGATGGCAAGGACGAACTGGGTTGTCAAAGCAGGCCTCTTTGAAGAAATGTCATTTGAGATGGAGCCAGAAAAATGAGAAGAGTTAGCAGTGCTAAGATACTAGAAGATTATTTCCGGCCTGGAGAACAGCAGAAGCGAGATGAACAAACTCAGCATGTTGGGGAGAGAGAGAGAAGCAAAAACCAATGAAACTGGAGGCCAGGAAATGAAAGGAGAGAGAAGACGGGGGTGAAGTTGGTGACGTCAACAAGGACCAGGTAGAATAAGGCCTTGTAGGATAGAAAGTTATTGAAAGTTCATTAATAAAGGAGTGATGTCACCCAAGCTGGGGCTTTGTCCACACACACACACACACACACACACACACACACACACACACACACACACACAGAGTCATGTACCTCCCCACAGACCATCATTCAGTTTTCAGCATTCTAACTTGCCAGCTTTACCATGGGAAAGTCATTCAACATCCTTACGCTATGCCAGGCATATAGTGGTGAAGAAAACAGACATGGTTCTTATCTCCATGGAGCCTTATCTCTCTGAACCTTGGGTTCCTGACCCCAAATGGTGGTGATAGTAATTCTCATGTTGTAGGTGTTATAATGATTAAACATCTAGCTCAGTGTCTCACACCTATGTATTGAGACACTTCTCCCTTTAGTAATGAAAGCATCATCCATGCGGCCAGCTCCAGGCCGTCTTCTGTTTCTAGCTAGTGCTATCTTAGTTCAGCTCAGTTAAACAGGTGCCCCATTTGAAGAAATGTTACATCCACACTTTGGAATTTCCAGTACCCCTTAAGATTCCAAGGGCTACTAATTGACTCCAAATCCCAGTCACGATCACCCCGATTCCTTCCTTTAAAGAAGCCACTGCAAAGTTAGAAGGATGGTGAGGATGACCAAAGGTCAGTGTGTCAGTAGATAGCCCTGTGTTGATGGCCTAAAGCAGTGGAATGCAGGTATGTTCAGGGTTCAAGCGGAAGCCGTGTCAGATGCCAGATGGAGAATCTCTTTGGCTATTAATTTTGTTTATGTACCCTCTACTTACTTCAGTCACTGGAACCAGCATTATGCAGGGTCATGCATTTATGCTAGCTATTGGGAAAGGTTACTTATTACCAGCTCAGTGGGTGAACAGGGGCATGTCATTTCCGACGGAAACCATCTAAGGCTTTTCCTCCACTTACTTTCTCATGTTCAAGAATGTTTAGAAAAGTGAATGATTGCTGATAGATTTCAGGATTTCTTCTATTTGAGCAAACTCCAAAGGCTTTTGGAAGTTTCTCTAGCCATGCTGGCTCCAAGATTTGGAAATCTGGGATCATCAAGAAATCGCTTCTCAATCCCTACTATGTGCCAACTGTTACATGCCAGGAAGTGCTTCACAAAAATAATATGAACTAGAATTCTGCCCTCAGGTCATTTCAATTCCAGTAAGCATGGCTTCCCACTGCCTGCAGGCTGAAGCTTAAACACTGGTAAGGCCCAAGAGGCCCTTGGCGGGCTGCCTTTCTCCACCTTCACACTTCGTCTGGCCAAACGAAGGCATTCTTTCCCTGGATACTTCTTGTCCTTTACAGCCACTGCAATCGTGCTTCTCTTTGAATTTGTCCCAAATGATTTCCCAGAAACAATCTGACATAGTGAAAAGAACATGAATATCAAATCCAGGCTCTCCAACTCCCTTGCTGTGTGTTCTTCAGCAGGCCACTTTCCCCCTCTGAGTCTCTATCTCTTTAGCTGCCAACTGAGTGGGTGGGGCTATATGATTTCTACTTTTTCTTCCATCACTGATACTCTAGGAGTCCAAAGTGAAGTGTAGAATGAACAGGACATCTCAAGAAACATGGCAGGATGTCTTCTCAGACCGAAAAAGAAGAAACATCTCTCTTTTGCTCACTCAGTTCTATTTTCCCAGAGCGGTAAAGATGTCAGGAGAGCTAGTCTAATTATCTGCCTCTATTTCCTGGTGGACCTCTAATAGCACTGACTGGGGGCTCACTAAATGTTGATCCTCAGTTCTCATGTCCTTACACCAATCCTGAGAGTGCAGATTTCTACTTCCAGATTCCACATCCATGTACGGGGGCTTACACATGACACGTGCCAGGCATATGAGGCCACGGAGTCAGCATGCAAACCAAAGTTCAGGCTCCTCCTGGGACATCCTGCAGCCTCGCTCTCCAGCCCATGTCCTGTCCCACGAGGCCTCCATGCAGAAGTAGCTGCATAAAGAGAAGAGTCTTTGCGGCTGAGTGCTGTGCCAGCACACGTTTCCACTGACTGGCTCCCCTCTCCACAGGGGGGGGGAGAGACTAGCTCTGTATGTGATATAGGGAAACCACAACAAGGCAATCCCTGGAACTATAAAATCAAATTAAATCAGGGGTTCTGGCTGGGGATTTAAACATCTTAGCCGCTCTGATTTCTCTAGAGAAGCCGGGAAGCCCAGCCAACTGCCGTCATGCACTCTCCCCCCAACTCATTGCGTGTTTTTGCCCCAGGTTTTCAATCTGGTTTAAGTTGGTCATTTGGAGAGGAGAGAACTTCCTCGGGCTGGAAGAAAAGAGAGCTTTGTGGCCTTGGGGAGGACTTTTGTCTGCTCTGCTAACCGTGCTGAGAAAGTTGACATGCTGGTGGGCCATAAGGATGAATGAGGGAAGGTGGCTCCTGTCTACGGAGCGAGGGCAGCGCCCCACACCCTTTGCATCTCTTACCTCCCATAACAGTGCTGCCAGAGTGTCTCAGCAAACTAGGTACTGTCTGCATTCCCAATTTAAAGATGAGAGAACTGAGGTTCAGAGAAAAGAACTAGTCCAAGGTCATGCAGTTAGCAAAGATGGAGCCATGTGTCAGATTCTGGATTGGAAGACATGAACACTTTTCCTTTTAAACCATGTGACTGTGTCTCCTCCACACACTCCCCATCCTAGAATGTGGTGTGGGTCCCTGAAGAGAAATGAAGAAAGAATAGTCTAACCTGCCTCAAAGCAGATATTAGTTTATAGCTGCCCAACATTTTTTTTTTTTAGGAGGCGACATACATGGGTACTTAAGACAGGTTTTCAGAATGACATGGACATTCACATAAATAACAACTCCCACCCCAAATCATTCAGCAGGAGGAAGTGCACAACCAAAGCAGAATGGAAGGGGGAAGGAGGAAAGGAGAAAACAGACGTGTTATGTGTATTTTATAGTTGATAATAGGTGATCTAGCACAATAGTGAAGTTTGGGGATTTGGCAGCAATCTATGAAGTTTAGAATCTCAGCCCTACCACTTCTTGTATAATCTTGGGCAGATTACCTCACCTGTCAACCTTTCTTTTTATCTTTTAAGAGAAAATAATAATATGGCTACCTAACTGGGATGTAACGAAGATTAAATAAATTACTGTCTTTTTAGATAAGATAGAGCTTAGAAGAGCACGTAACATTTAGTTAATGACATACATTCTGCTCATATTATTTTTAACAGGCTTGTTGATATGTAATTCATATACCTTATCCACCTGTTGAAGATGAAAATTCACTGGCTTTAGCATGTTCACAGAGCTGTGGAATCCATCATCACAATCTGTTTTAGAACATTCTCATCATCCTAAAAAGAAACCCTGTGCCCATTAGCAGTTAGCGTCTCTTTCCCCACGATCATTAATTTCTGTCTCTGCAGATTGGCCTATTCTGGAGATTTCATTAAAAGAGAACCATACAATGCATGGTCTTTTGTGACCAGTTTCTTCCATTTACCTTAGTGGTTTAATGGTTCATGTTGTAGCCTGGATCAGTGCTTCATTCCATTTTTTATGGCTGAATAATGTTCCATTGTTTAGATATATTGTATTTATCCATTTGTCAGTTGATGGATATTTGAGTTGCTTCTACCTTCTGGCTACTATGAAAAATGCTGCTATGAACATTTGTGTACGAGGTTTTTTATGGTCAAATGTGTTCGTTTCTCTTGCACATATGGCTAGGAGGGAAATTTCTGTGCCCTATGGTACCTCTGCATTATATTTCTTGAGATGTTGTTACATTGTTTTGCGAAGAAGTTGTACCTTTTTTACTTCTTTTTTTTAAGTTTGTTTATTTATTTTTGAGAGAGAGAGAGAGAGAGAAAGCATGAGTGGGGGAAGGGCAGAGAGAGAGGGAGAGAGAGAATCCCAAGCAGGCTCCAGAGTGTCAGTTCAGAGTCTGATGTGGGGCTTGACCCCATGAACCACAAGATCCTGACCTGAGCCGAGATCAAGAGTTGGAAGCTTAACCAACTGAACCACCCAGGTGCCCCAACCATTTTGTACTTACACCAGCAATGTATGCAGGCTTCAAGTTACCTGCTTCCTTGTCAATACTTGTTACTGTCTATCTCTTTTATTTTAGCAATTCTAGTAGCCATGAAGTGGTAACTAATTGTAATTTGCATTTCCCTAATTGCTAATGATTTTGAGGGCTTTTTCATGTGCTTAGTTGCTGTGTGTACATCTCCTTTGTAGAACTATCTGTTCAGATTCCTTGCACATTTTTAATTTTTTTATCTTTATTTTGGAGACAGAGAGAGCAGGGGAGAGGGAGAGAGAGAGAGAGAGAGAGAGAGAGGATCCTAAGCAGGTCCATGCTGACAGCATAGAGCCCGACGTGGGGCTCGAACTCACAAACTGCAAGATCCTGACCTGAGCCAAAATCACGAGTTGCACGCTTAACCGATTGAGCCACGCAGGTGCCCCCCTTGCCCATATTTTAAATCAGTTGCCTCTTTATTCTTGAGTTTTAAGAGAGCTCTTTATAGTCTAGATAGAAGTCTCTTATCAGATGTATTATTTGCAAATATCCATATTATCTAAGATCATGAATTGCTGAAAGAAAAGGGGTTGTTCTTCCTTTGAATCATGAGTTTTGGAGTCAGGTCTGAGTTTGAGTGCCTAAAATCACCAATTGCCAGCTGTCTGGACTTGAGCTGGTTACATAAGTTTGCCTCTCTATGGTGGGACCACTAATCATGAAGCTTCAAATTGTGAGGATTAAGAGTTAATCTAGGCATTGCATATGTCACCATGCCAAGCATATTTTAGGCATAGAACAATTAGTATCTTTTTATTGTACGGTGTATCAGAATTCAAAGCATTTTTGTGATAATTTACTTCTCTTATTTTCAAGACACTTGGGATATCTGATAATATATTATTATTTTATAACATAGATCACTTGCTTCAGGAGGTTAAATAATAAGCCCAAGAGAGATAGCAGTTATGTGATAGATTTGGAACTCAAACTGCTTTTTTTCTGACTTGGAGTTTAACACCGTGCACAAAGGAGTTGGTGGGATGTATGTTGTTTTTGTGCATAACTGGAGAATAGACATTTCTCTGGGAATTGAAGCAGAAATCCATATAGGCAGGTTTCAAGCAATTTAATTAATGTATAATCAATCAGATCGCCTCTGATCACAACAATATCTCCCACCCCAAATTCTATCTTGTAATATAACCGTGCCATTTCCTCACTAAGAGTTAGTATTCATTTCATTCCATTTATATCTGAACCGGCCCTTTGATTTGACCAATAAAGTGTGGCAAAATTGGTGCTGTGTAATCGCTGTGAAGAAGCCTAATTGGCCACATATAGCAACCCACGTGGAGGAGAACCACAGCCCTTGGCGGATAGCCAGCAGCCAACATCAACTGCCAGCCATGTGAGTGGGGCCATTTTGGACCAACCCCAGCCAATCCCAAGTGAAGCAAAAGAATCACTCAGCCAAACCAAACTCAGAATCATGATCAAATATTTGTTGTTTTAAACCACTAAGTTTTAGGATGAATCATTACATGGAAATGGATAGATGAAACAACCTGAAAATTCTCAGATAAGGAAATCATGTCAGAATATTATTTATTCACAATTTGATGTAAAGAAATACATACATTTTCTACTTTACTTAACTGTACAGTAAGGCTTTGTTTTTCTGTATCCACTTATCAGTAGAGCCCCTTCCTGAGATGAAGGATCAAAGAGGTCTGCTACTTTATTAATGATGAAATGAAAGAAAGTTATAGATTCTTCTAACTGACCATATCTCCCAGAGAAAGCAACCATTTAAGTTAAAATTAAATTAAAAGAGTGAGGATCCATGAGGATGTTCATACACTTTGAAAAACCCTCAACTTAGGGGACCTGGGTGGCTTAGTCAGTTTAATGTTGAATTCTTAATTTTGGCTCAGATCATGATTCCCTGGTCCTGGGATCAAGCCCCATGTCAGGCTCCATGCTGAGCGTGGAGCCTGTTTAAGACTCATTCATTCATTCCTTCATTCTCTCTCTCCCCTCTCTCTCCCCCTCCCTCTCTGTCTCCCCCTCCCTCTCTCTCTCCCCTCCCTTTCTCTCTCCCCTCCCTTTCTCTCCCCCTCCCTCCCTTTCTCCTCCTCCCCCCCTCTCCTGCCTTCTCCCCAATCCCTTGCTTGCTCACAGGGGCTCTCTCTCTAAAATAAAAGGAAGGAAAAAAACCCTCAAACTTTATTAGATCAAGAGGCCTAAAGAAGTTACTTTGCATGTGAATTCCTCAATTCATTTGCAAATTTACCTCCTGGAAATTCTTCCCAGCCTATAGTAGATGCCTCTTCCATCTTCCCCTCCAATCCTGGGATCACCTATACCCAACACAGCACCTATTCAATGCAGTGTGGTTCCCTGCTATTTGTTTGCTTCCTGATTAGACTGTGAGCTTTCAGAGAATAAGGACCAAGTCTTAAAAACTTCTGTATCTTTAACCTCTATCTCATTTCTTGGAACATCATAGTGTTCAAAAATATTTGCTGAATAAATGCACAAGATTTTCAATATTCAGCAATTGAAATCCTAACAATATACCTCTGTCTCACTAACTGCTTTTCCTGGACCCAAGTTCCACTACCCATGACTATGATATACCAGTGACAGAATCCCCACTAAAACTAGGACTATTCTCGTCATTTCAAAATCCCAAGGGGAAAAAATGGCTGATTATAGGTCGGGAGCAGGAAATCTACAAGATGAGCTGAAACATTGTTAGTGCCAGAAAGTAAGGAAGTGTTCAACAAGTAAGCAAACCAACAAATGCCAGAATGATGACACGATTCAAGGGTCACAGAAGCCAAATGAAAGAGCTCCCAATGGTAAAATGGGAACGATTTGAGCAACAAAAAATGAGTGATATTGGATTATAGCCCTAGGTATAAAATAAATATCCATGGTCCATACTGATGCAAGTAAATTATTGCTAAATCAATAAATTAGGGAGAAGAGACAAATCATCCATGAAGAGGAATTTCAAATAATTTATGTGGATTACTTGGCTCTCAAGGAGGTGGAACCTAATTCCCAGTTCTTAAATGTGCGCTGTACCGAGTGACTTTTTCCCAGTGAGTACAGTATGGAAAGACAGTAAGCAAAGTAACTTTAAAGTGGAGAAACCTGACAAACGGTATCTCGGCTTGATGATCAAGGTCAATATCAATAGTGATATCATGTTGATAGCATGTACCCTTAATATGATGGGATGGAAGTGCCACTTTTTGATTTTTCTGCCCCAAATACACAATCCAGTCTTATCATAAGAAAAAAATCTGACAAATGCCAATTGAGGGACGTTCTCCAAATTCCTGACAAGGACTCCTTGAAGCTCTCAAGGTCATCCAAAATAAAGAGAGTATAAGAAACTGTCAAAACGGAGAAGAGTCTAAGGAGACACAATGACTAAAGATAATGCAGTATCCTGGATGAGATCCTGGAACAGAAAAAGTACATTATGTAAAATCTAAGGAAATTTAAGTAAAAGATGGATTTAAAATAACAAGTGTTGGCAAGGATATGGAGAAAAAGGAACCCTCGTACACTGGTGGTGGGGATGCAAGTTGGTAGAGCCACTGCAGAAAATAGTATGGAGTTTCCTCAGAAAATGAAAAATTCAACTACTCGATGACCTAGCAATCCCACATCTGAGTGTTTTCCCAAAGAAAATTAAAATACTTGTCCAAAAAGATACAAGTACTCCTATCTTTTGACTGCATTATCTATAACAGTCAAGATATGGAAGCAACGCAAGTGTCTATCCATACATAGACGAATGCATAAAGAAGATGATGTATATATTATACAGTGGAATATTACTCAACCATGAAAAAGAATGAAAGCTTGCCATTTGCGACATGGGTGGATCTAGAGGGTATTAATGCTAAGCAAAATAAGTCAGAGAAACACAAATGCCATATGATCTCACTCATGTGAAATTTAAGAAACAAAACAAAGAAAAAGGAGACAAAACACAGTCAAATATAAAGGACTGGTGGATACCAAAGGGGAGGTGGGGGTGGGGAATGGGTGAAATAGGTGATGGGGTTTAAGAGTATATTTATTGTAATGAGCACTGAGAAATGTACAGAGTTGCTGAATCATTATAGTGCACACTTGAAACTAACACTATATGTTCATTATACTTCAGTAACAAAAAAGAAAATAAATTACAAAAATGAATATTTGTTCATTTATCATAACAAATGTGCCACACCAATGTAGGACATTAATAAAAGGGGAAACTGGATGTGGGGTATATAGCCACTCTGTAGTATCTTCACATTCTGCAAACCCCAAACTGTTCTCAAATGAAAAACTAATAAAAAATTACAAAGAAACATGTATATTTTAAAACCATGAGTTCCCCAATTGCAAAAAGAACCAGTATAAACTTCCATCACAGCAATGTCAATAAGTAAAGGACTCTCCAACATGCTGAAGCACTATCAGACTACATCCTGCTTCTCCTGAAGGAGACTGCAGCCGGGACTGAGCTGCAGCAGGCGAGTGTCGGAAGCAGGCATGAAATTGTCTGAAAACTTTTGCCTGCAGGCCTAGTGCAAAAGATCGTCTGAAGTCTGGAGCAAAAACAGTTTCAATCTATGTAAATATTAGGAAATTAAATTCCATATGTTGCATGCCAGCTGCTTTCAGCTGCCACAGCTGTGCGCAAACGGTGAGCAGACAGTTTGGATTGTCAAGCAGGGGAAGTGTCATTCTTTGCAAAAGGGAAGGCTGTGACTGCCAGTTGGAGGTCAAGGGGTAATGTGTACGAGTGACTTGATTCCAGCAATCTGACAAGTTAAATCACTGGACAGTTGGGAATCCCATGTGAGGCTTAAAAGTTGGAAGAACTTGTTAAGGGTGTCCTAGTCTTTGGAACCAGGGATTGAAACACGTTGTTTATTCTAGAAACTCTATTAAAAATGCACGTGTATGCTGAGGACAAGGATGGGAGGAAGATTTCCATTGTAATTAAATATGAATGGTCCTTGTCGGGGGGGAAAAAAAAAGAACATCGTCAAATATAAAAAGAAAAGATAATAAAGCATGCTTATTATGGATAAAATTGATTCATATGGGATAGCTTTTAAGCTTTCAACAGGTGTCCCAATCCTCTCTAATGCTGGTCCATTTGGTTTAAAATGCTTTTTAAATCTGAAGATAGCACAAAACCTGGAAGTGACTTACATCTCAGAAATGAGAGGGAGAGCATGAGCATTTAGAGATTAGACACGCGAAGTGATGTATAGGAGTTTGGGGTCTAGCCGGCTGTGAGAAGGGGATCTAGGAAAGGCAGGGACTCTCAGAATCCAGAGGCATGATTTCTTCTCTGAACTCTTGTGCTAGATTTCTAGACACGTCTCTTGGCTGTGGAGCCTAAAACAGAGTTTAGACATTGGCGTCTATATTCTTGAGGTTGAATCCCAGTTCTGTACCCTGTTAACTGTGTGACACTCAACAAATAACTTCAGCTCTCAGGACCTTGAATTCTTCTTCTATCAAATGGGCACCAGGTCCCTCTCAGGTGATCCGTGAATGTGTCTGAAGACCTTAACAGATGGGGATGTTAATCTGAACCAACCAGGAAGGATTTTTAAAGAGTGTGGGACTCTGAATTCGATCTAAAACATATCAGTGGCCCAAGGTGGGCATGGATCGTGGATTAGGTGTGAATTTGTGGAATGGGGAAGTCAAAGTTACATTTCCAAAGTTAATGCCGCCCAGTTAGTCTAATAGGGTGTCCTATCATTTATGGAATCCAAACACATTTAGAGGTTGACTTTAATTCTGAACATCTCATTTCAGGAGGGATGTTGATAACCTAGAGCACCAAAGAAGACTGAAGATCATAAAAGTTCTGAAAACTGGGTTACATAGGGTATTTGCTAGAGAAGTTGTTCACCACAGTGAACAGATGATTAATGGGACATGAAGATACTGACCCTCTTCAAATATTTGGAAAATACCTGGATAGGTAACTATGAGAACCAGTGAATGATGCTTTGAGTGACAAGTTTAAAGTCAACACAAGGAATTCTTGTTTATCTTCTCTCTTCTGAAATATCCAAAACCTCTTCCTCCACCCTCACTCTCAGCAGGTGGCCTTGCTTGATATTTCACCAAGAACTCGGAGCCAACCCAGGGAAAATTTTCTCGAGCTTCCACCCTCACATCCACCAACCTCCCTATATCTCTACCAATAATCTACATTCTGACCTACTTTTAGACTCCATATTCTCAGATTTCTTAGCTAAGACCAAAATTTCTTCCTCCTCAGAGGACCTTATCGTCTCCCATCCAATCAAAGACATTCTTAGGCAATTCTCCCCTGCTTCCTTCTGCGTCATAAATTTCCCATCTCTCTAGGACTTTTTCTTTGAGCATACAAAATCATTATTCTCCCTATACTTCCATCAAAAAAAAAGTTTGATTCTATTTTTCCTTCCATCAACTACCACACTTATCTCTTTCCCTTTAGGGAAAAATTTGAAATCGTTTGCAAATTCTCACTTCCTATTCTCTCTTGAACCATTTCAGTCAAACTTTTACCCACACGATTCCCCTGAAAACACTCTTATCAAAGTGACCTATGATTGTTGTGTTGCTAACTCCAGTGATCAATTGTCCATCTCATCTTGTGTGACTTATCAGCAGCATTTGATCTCTTTGAATACCCTGATGCTGATCTTTGAAACCTTTTATTGTCCACTAGGACCACTCCATGCACCTGGTTTCCTTCCTTCCACTCTGGCTACTCTTTAGTCTCCTTTGAAGATTCTTCCTAATCTCTTCCATTTCTAATCATTGAATGCCTAGGAATCCAATCTGGAATGCTTTTTCTTTAGGAATACTCAGGAGTTAGGCTTGTCCCATGTCCAATTTCAGGGAACAGGCCTTTAAAATGCATCTTTATGATGCCTTCAGGACTTTACCTGCAGCCTGGTGACATAACTCCTAAACACCAGATTTCTGTAACCAGTGGTCAACCCAACATCTCCACAGAGATGTCTCATTTGAGATCTAAAGTGAACTGTCCAGAACTACACCAAACCTGCCTTACTCATAATTTTCTGCACTATAAATCATGGAAATGACATCTTTTTCTTTTCTAAGGCCCCAAATACTTTTCACCTGTGATCTCTCTCTCTCCCTGTCTCCCTCTCTCTCAAAGCTATCAATCCTTCTTGTCTACCTTTAAAATATAACTGCAATTAGATCACTTCTTACCACATCCACTGTTATCCTTGGTCCAAGCTTCCATATCCTTTTACCTGAATTATTTCAATATCCATGATCTGTTTAACCTGCCTCACTTTTACCCCCTTCAAAATGTTCTCCATTTGGCAACTAAAGTAATCTTTTTACACTTGACCGATCAAGACCCTTTCTACAAAGAATAATTTAATTTTTTAATGTTTATTTATTTTTGAGAGAGAGAGCACGAGCTGTGGAGGGGCAGAAAGAGAGGGAGACAGAGAATCCAAAGCAAGCTTTGAGCTGTCAGTGCAAAGCCCAATGGGGGCTTGATCCCCCAAGCCATGAGATCATGGCTCACCAAAGTTGGGCACTCAACCGACTAGGCCACCCAGGCGCGCCTCTACTCAGAATCATTTAAATGCAGCCACTCTGGAAAACAGTGTGGAGGTTCCTCAAAAAATTAAAAATAGATCTACCCTATGACCCAGCAATAGCACTGCTAGGAATTTGCCCAAGGGATACAGGAGTGTTGATGCATAGGGGCACTTGTACCCCAATGTTTATAGCAGCACTTTCAACAATAGCCAAATTATGGAAAGAGCCTAAATGTCTATCAACTGACAAATGGGTAAAGAAGATGTGGTTTATATATACAATGGAATACTACTTGGCAATGAGAAAGAATCAAATCTGGCCATGTGTAGCAATGTGGATGGAACTGGAGGGTATTATCCTAAGTGAAATAAGTCAGGCATAAAAAGACAGATACCATATGATTTCAGTCATGTGTGGATCCTGATAAACTTAACAGAAGACCATGGGGGAGGGGATGGGGGAAAAAAAGTTACAGAGAGGGAGAGAGGCAAACCATAATAGACTCTTACATACTGAGAACAAACTGAGGGTTGATGGGGGGTGGGGGAGAGGGGAAAGTGGGTGATGGGCACTGAGGAGGTCACCTGCTAGGATGAGCACTGGGTGTTGTATCGAAACCAATTTGACAATAAATTATATTTTATATATAATTTATATATATATATATATATACACATATATATATATATAATAAACATGACCACTCTCACTCAGAGAGTAAAAGCCAATGTCCAAACCATGGCCAATAGGACCCTACATGGTCTACCCATTGCCCCTTGGGGCCCATCTATTTTTATTTAATAGATGTCCCATTGCCCCTTGGGCCATCTATTTTTTCTCTCTTCTTCTTTTTCTTTCTCTGTTTTAGCCATATTATCCTCCTCAGCACATCAAGCACCCTCTCACCTTTGAATCTGTGTGTTTGTTGTCCCATCTACTTCGAATGCTTTTCCTCCACATAGTTTCATGGCTCACTTCCCTCAGGTATTAACACAATGGCATCTTCTCAGTTTGACCCTCCCACACCTCACAATTCCTGTCCTCCTTTCCTGTTTTATTTTGTTTTCTTTAATCTTTTCTGACGTTAGCATGTCAAAATGTGTTTTACTTAGCGTGTGTTTTACTTGAGCCTTCCCCTAGAATATAAATGCCAGGTGGGTAACAATCTTTGTTGTTCACTACTATATCCCCAACACCAAGAATAGCCCCTGGCATATAATATGTATTCAATAAATATTTAATATGTAAGTGACTGGCTGGAAGGAAAGATAGATAAACCAGACTTCTTAGGAAGCTGGTAAGCTCCCTGTCATGTGGCATACATCATGGAAGCTAAAGACACATCTATAGCATTGGATAGGTTATTTCCCACTCTGTGATTTTATGAATGAATTACAACTTAAGTGATGCCGAGTTCTGGGTGCTACTCTGTGATGCTGACATAGAGGATAAAACAGTATGACCTAATGTTTACATTTTAAAATAATCAAGAAATCATGAGATGGGTATAACCCCATTTTACGGATGAGCCACTTGTGTGCCAAATGTTGCCAGTAATGTGCGACGTATCACATGGCTAGCAAGTGACAACAAAAAGAAGTAATGGAAATAGTTTTCTGTAATAAACCATACTTCCCTCTGGCTTAAAGTCTGGATCTATGTAAAGTCTCATGGGCAATAGTTATTTTTTTTTTTTTTTTACCTCTTCTCTCATGGTTGAAATTTAAGTAAAAGAAGACTCGCTCTGTATTATTTCTGAAGGAAGTTTTCTTACATGTGCTTTATTACCTACACAAATTATTTTCAAAGTATTATTTTATTACAATGTCTCCTAAGAAAGAGAACACATGAATCTAAAAGCACCATGCTTTAAGCTACTTTATGTATGCAAGTGGGTAGACAGAACTTTTGAAAAACATTCTGCCTTATTGCCCACAGTTAAAAGGTAAGAACGAGGTCCCATGCAGTTCCTTTTACTAAGGATTATAGATTTGATCTCAGGAAGGTGAGGTAATGAGGTCCAAGGTGGTGATGATTCAGCAGCTGAAACACAAACAGAACCTTAAAAACTCCTGAATTGGAGACCAGAGTGCACACTTTCTTCTGCGGTGACAAGGGAGTGACCTGGGGTTTGGCTCGTATAACTCTTGTCCCTTGGGACCTTGTGAAGCACACACACAGCTGCAGTTTCTGAGTAAGCTGAACCCTGGAAGGGGCAGAAAGAACAGCTAAATCCTCATGCAGGGGTTTCCTCCCCCCCCCCCCCCCCACCCGCTGCCTTAGGTACAAAATATATTTTACTGATGCTTTGAAATAGAAAGATAACCATTTTTCAGCTCCCTGGGGGGGAAATCCAGCATGCTTACCATCAGGAATGGTCACATCCTGGGTGTAGCCCCCTAAGTCTTTGGGGGGATTCAGCCCAGATATCTGGCCTCTGTTCCAGCCCTCACTTCCAGCTGGCAACATTGCTGGTCAGGCTGGACTTGTACCCCAATGGTCATTTAAGATTAAGATTAAGATTAAGATTAATAGTCATTAAGATGTGTACCCAAAAAGGTCACATCTCAGGGTGCCTGGCTGGCTCAGTCGGAAGAGCATTCAACTCTTGATCTTGGGGTCATGAGTTCAAGCCCCACATGTGGTGTAGGGATTGCATAAATAAATAAAACTTTAAAAAATAAAAAAGAATCACATCTCAACCTACACCATCCATGCAGAGACACTGACTATGTCTTGCCTGCTCCTTTTCCCTTTCCTTTATTTTCAACTCATTTGGAAAATTCTCTCTCAAAAAGGGAAACATCATGGGCTTCTGACATCATTAGGGATCAGCGTGGGGGTCATAGTGTAGGAACTGTGATGCATTTGCTTACAGAAGTTTGGGAGGGACATGTATGTGAATCACTCAGCACAAGGTGAAAATATTGGTGGAAAAATGTAGCCACCCCACTCTGAAATTTATTTAAATATAGTATCCATGACCCATGTTTCCAGGGAATTTAAAACAGTGGTTTCCATTGACCACACAATCCAAATTCCAAAGAATCACATACTTAAGTGTTCTTTTATGGACTTGACACCGGAGGAGGAGGAGGAGAGAGGAGGGACCAAAATAGTTCAGAGTGATATGTAAATAGTTCAGGCATGATGTGTGTGTGTGTGTGTGTGTGTGTGTGTGTGTGTGTGTGTGTGTGTTTGCATGTTTGCAGAAGCTTGTTGGCCTCGAGGGGAATACAAAATACTTGGGGCCTGCCAAGGTATATGGTTTCTTTTACATTACTTTATCATATTGGGAAATCTCTCTGCCTTCCCCTAGCATCCAAGATACAAAGAGCTTAAGACACAACTTTGCCAACAAAAACTACCGTTTCCAATCTCACTCCTGTGGGGCCTAGTTCAACAACACTTGTCAAAAGTAGCTTCCTGTACCCCTTGCTCACCAAATGTCCTTTATCTTTGTTGTATGCTTGGCTCACAGTTTTAGAAGTCAAGATTTTCTAACTAGTGGCTTTCTGCTAATGCTGGAGAGGAAAGGGGCCATACAACAAGGAAGGTTTCCTAATTGACTCAGAACTTACAGTCTGCACTGGTCATAAGGGCTTGGATTCTTTTGTGCTCCTTTGGAGTTCTACAAAAACCTTTCTTGGTCGCTTCCAGTTTTATCTCTATCTTTTTGGATGGGGGAGATTATTACATAAGTTCCCAATTTCCTCTTTTCCCCCTTCTTTGATGAACATCCTAGTATTATTTACCTTTTGTACTTACCCCTTATGTGCCATATTGGATTTATGAGATTTTTGGTTTTCTGGGTTCAACTCTATAGAACCTATTTCTTTTTTCAAACAGATTGCATGATTTTATGCCTAGATGTTTAAGAGCAATTTAGGTGGGGATAGTATAGTTGATCTCTTTGAAAAAAGAAGTCATGCTGTCCTGATCTACAAATTCCATCCTTTACCTTTTCTCTCTTATGTTCAAGTTCATCTAGAAAAATTTATCCTTGCTTTTACTATAACGTAATTATATGTAAAGTTTTATTTATTCATTCATTTATTTATTGGGCTCTTGTTAGGAGTTTAGTTATTATTTTCTCCTCCTGATGGTCCTTCTGCCTTGAACAATTTTATCTCTCAAGACCACTATACTTAATAAATATAAATTAGATCCCCCTGGTGATAACCCATATCTATACAATAAATCAATAGGATTCTAGTCTAGAGTACTCAAATGTGACATTTTAGTTAGTCTTGGTGACATGAAGAAGAATGACTGCCTTATTCCATAGGCTTAGAATCATGAAAGTAGTTGGTACGTCCAAAATAATCCTTAATGACATCCGGCTTTCCCGTACGTCCACAGACAACCTCTTGCAACATGTGTGTATTCAGTTATATCATAAGAGAGTTTTAAATATCTCAATCCAAATTAAGTTCAATGAACACTTCTTTTTCAAGTCTAAGTTTCTCACTCTGCTGTTTTGTATGAGTTCCAAAACTGCATAGTCTTCTGTTTACTGGACAGCTCTAAGTTGGATTCCCACAGGAATTTCTAACTCAGGATGTCTGAGACTGAGCTCATCCTCCTCCTCCCTCTGTTCCCTATCCCATGGATTTCCTATCTCAAGGACGATCCACAAACCACTTAACCAGAAACCAGGAAGTGATTCTTAACATACCATTATCCCTTACCCCTAGTGCCCTACCATTCCCAGAATGCTAGTAAGGCTACCTCTTCAAGCTTTCTTATATCTGGTACCTCCACTACATCTTGTGGAAGCTGTGCTTTTCCTACCATGCACTTTTATTACAATGACCTCCTAACTTGTCCCTGTACTCGCAGTTCCATCCCTTCCACTGCACATAGTAGTCAGAGTGATACTTCTCAAGCACCCGTTTGACTCTGCCACTCTCGAGCTTAAAACCCTCCACTGAGAAGTCGCTCGTTGTCCTCAAGAGAATTTCAAGTGATTCTTTTTATTATCTCTTTGATCTCGGTGCTTTCCATAATCACTCGCTACTACAAATATACTAAACCTTTTTTAATTCTTTGTACCAGGCATACTTTTTCACTCAAAGGTAACGATGCCTTTCTATCCACTGCTTCTTTTGCCTTGGGACACTCTCCAGGGGCAACAACCCTGTCATCCCCTTAATACCTATGTGTCAGATTCATTCATTAAAGGATCAGTGAGTCCCTCCTCCATGCCAGGTACTATGCTAGGCGCTTGAGATAACAGATCAGACACCATCTTTTTGCTTCAAGGGTCACAGTGTATAAGAGAAATCAAAGGGGAGCACAAATAATTTTAATGGACAGTAAGATGGAAAGAAGAAGAAGGCATAAAGGAAATAGTTATGGTGGATAAGGAAATTTGGCTTTCTAATGAACAAAGCCAAGAGGCACAGGGACCAGAGACTGGGTGTCAAAGGTTTTACAGGTTCGAACACAGGTTGCCCTTCCACCCAAGACAAATGCATTCTTGCTGTAGTAACAGTTGGGAACATTGATCCATGACCACAGTGTACACATTCATAGCGAGGGCTGTTGTTAAGGGGTTTTTTTTGACAGTTACAAAAACAGGGGATCTTGCGATTAGACCAGAAACTTTAATTTCATCTATCTCATCCCCCAACAAGTCTTTTAATCTCCTCAATAAAATTCTCTACATGTGGTCTCTCAATCTCTGCTTGAATATCTCCTATTGCGAGAATCCAGCTCTAACTTTGAAGAAACAAAATTCTGGGTTTAGAACTAAATGTATGTGTTCATACCCTGCTTCAATTATGCACTGACCAACAGAATGCACTGACCAAGCAGCCACTTCAACTTACCTCTCTGTTTGTTCTTCACCTATATATTAGAAATGAACCCTGGGTTATAGGGCCACTTTCTGAAAAGTGGGGAGATCTAGCACATGAGACTTCCCAGCACTGCAACTGACACATAGTAGGTGTTCAATAAACAGTAGTTTCTTGCACTGTGTGATGCTCTCTCCTTCATAAAATACCTGTTAGGACTTCATCCTCGTGTGGCATTTCTGCTTTCATATGTGGCTAGTAGCTATAAAATTTGCCATCCTGCTTATTAAATCTAACTAACACCTCCCTAGAGATGCATAATCGAGTGATTTTGGCATGTGAAATAAAATACAGCAAATGTTATTGCTATGATTATTCAGCTGCCAGGATGTTTTACAGCGGTACTCAGATGATGGGTTACATAGGAAGCTCTGGGGTAAATAAAATGAGGTTTTGCAAACTTTTAAATGGTTCATTTAACCTTACTCTTTAGGGAGAGAGAAGAAAGCCTTCACCTTTCTCCCTCTTGAAAGAATGAATGTTAAAATACCCTGCCAAATTTTGCATTCAGCAACTCAGGAAGTATTTTTTGTTTTTATATTTGACTTTTTAAAAATTTTTTCATAAAACCTATTTCTTCTTAGCCTCTGGACTCATTCACAGAGATAAGAGAAAACAAGAATAGTGAAGTATTTTTATTGTCTTTTGCAAATCTTAACCCTTGCTAGAAGGTTAGCCTTGTAAAGATGAGAATCATATGTATCTTCCTCAGTGTTCTGTTGCCAACAACCTACCTGAACATTGCTTTGTCTAGAGTTGTTGCTTGAGAATTTTTTAAAAAATAATTCTTGTGAAACTGGCTGTTATTCTCATACTGACTACTTAATAAAGGGGCCTTCACTGTAAGAATGCTTTAGGGGCACCTGGGTGACTCAGTCAGTGAGCATCTGACTATTGGTTTCGGCTCAGATCATGTTCTCACGGTTTCGTGAGTTTGAGCCCAGCGTCAGGCTCCGTGCTGAGAGAGTGGAGCCTGCTTGGGATTCTCTTTCTCCCTCTCCCTTTGCCCCTCCCCTGCTCGTGCTGTCTGTCTCTCTCAAAGTAAATAAATAAACTTAAAAAAAAAAAAAACTTTATAAAAAAGAATGTTTCAGATGGGATAGAAGAAAGGACAAATGTCCAGACACATATGTGTATGAGACTTTTGTCACAGCATCTTGTCGAAAACAAAAATATTTAAAAAGTTAAATAAAGGGGCGCCTGGGTGGCGCAGTCGGTTGGGAGTCCGACTTCAGCCAGGTCACGATCTCCCGGTCCGTGAGTTCGAGCTCCGCGTCGGGCTCTGGGCTGATGGCTCAGAGCCTGGAGCCTGTTTCTGATTCTGTGTCTCCCTCTCTCTCTGCCCCTCCCCCGTTCATGCTCTGTCTCTCTCTGTCCCAAAAAAATAAATAAACGTTAAAAAAAAAATTAAAAAATAAAAAATAAAAATAAAAAGTTAAATAAAGATTGGAATGCCCGAAACAGAAGTTTGTAGTGAATCTATACAATAGTTTTCAGTCTTTGAATATGATGACACATGTAGATTCACTGATATAAGCTAATGCTGAAAATACAATTTTAATCGAGGGATGGTGTTTATAGAATGATACAGCCCAGTTTTTATTTTGAGATGGTGGGATGTACATAGTTTTATTTATTTTCCTTTGATTATTCTGTGTATAAAATTTATATTTAAAAAATCTTTTTACATGGTATTCATTTAAGAAGGTCTTTTCATCAGGAGAACGCTCTGTTTTTTAAATTTGTTACAAATGTAGTTTTGCACTTGGCACTGTGTCACATCAATTTCCCCCATAACATTTTATTGACATGTACCTTGTTAGACTACCTTACTTGGGCAATATCACCCCAAAAACTTCTTAATATTTTGCTATTAATATTCATTTTTATTGGGTATATTTAGCATAGTTCTCCTTGGAAAACTCTGAACACGTGAGAAATGTCTTGGAAAATAACCTTATATCCTTAGATTGCCTTGTCAGAAAGAAAGGAAGGAAGGAAGGAAGGCAGGCAGGAAGAGGAAAAAGAAAATAAATCTGAAAATCTTTCTCTCTCCCTACCTCAAACCACCCCCATTCTTTAGGATAGTGTTGGCATAAAATCCACGTTGTTTCTAAAAAAATTTTTTTTTTCAATGTTTATTTATTTTTGGGACAGAGAGAGACAGAGCATGAACGGGGGAGGGGCAGAGAGAGAGGGAGACACAGAATCGGAAACAGGCTCCAGGCTCTGAGCCATCAGCCCAGAGCCCGACGCGGGGCTCGAACTCAGGGACCGCGAGATCGTGACCTGGCTGAAGTCGGACGCTTAACCGACTGCGCCACCCAGGCGCCCCTCCACGTTGTTTCTAAAAAAAAAAAAAAAAAGAGAAAGAGAATTAGACATTCTTGGGCAGAAAGAAATTATATATTATAAAAAGTTTCTTAAATCTGTGTTTTCATCATCAGAAGATACAGAAAAAAATTAAGTACAAATTTTGTTTTGGGTGGCAGAAATCAAATATGACCTTTATTGTCAATGATACAAAAAAGTCAATTCCACATTGAATGCTGGGGATTGTGGGACATACAGGGACAAATGTATCCTCATCCTTGCTTCCAGTATACTCTTCCACTTCCTCTACCCACATTCTACTCTTGGTGTGTTTTGAGTTTGACTATTTCAGATCGTTCATGTAAGTGGAGTCATTGTAGCGTTTGTCCTCTGTGACTAACTTCTTTCACCCAGCATAATGACCTCCAGATTAATGTATGATGTTGCATACAGCAGGGTTTCTTTCTTTTTTAGCACTGAACAATATTTTGTTTCACATTTTTTTATTCGTCCATCTGTTGATAAACACATAAGTTGTTCAATGTCTTGTCTATTGTGAATAGTGCTGCAACAAATATCAGAGAGCAGATCTCTCTTCAAGGTCCTGATTTCAGTTCTTTTTGATAAATACCCAGAAGTGGGATTGCTGGATCACATGGTCATTCTTTTTTTTTAAATTTTGAAGAATTGTTGTACTGTTTTCCATAGGAACTGCCCCAGTTTGCATTCCCACCAACAGCGCACAAGGCTTCCAGTTTCTCCATATCCTCATCAACACTTTTGTTATCTTTTGTTTTGGTTTCGATTATAGCTGTGCTAACATGTGTGAGGTGGTATTTCATTTTGGTTTTGATTTGCAGTTCCCCGATGATGAATGATGTTGAGTGTCTTTTCATATACCTGTTGGCCATCTGTATGTCTTCTCTGCAGAAAGGTCTATTCAAGCCCTTTGCTCATTTTTAAAGTTGGGTTATTTGTTTCTTTTGCTACTGAGTTGTTAGAATATGTTACATATTTTGGATATTAACCCCTTATCAGATATGTGATTTCCAAATATTTTATTATGTTGATTGTTTCCTTGTATGCAGAAGCTTTTTAGTTTGATATAAGCCCACTTGTCTGTTTTTACTTTTTTTGCCTGTGCTTTTGGTACCGTCTGCAAGAAATCACTGCCTGAATCAGAAGCTTTTCCCCCATGTTTTCTTCTAGGATATTCATGCTGTTAGTTGATAAATGTTAACTGAGTGATTTGATATCAGTTCTGTCCTTGAAAGGTCACTTACGGTAGGTGTGCAATTGGGTGTTGCTAATTGACCCACACTTCTCAAGGTCATATAGGATTTAATGAGCTGCTGTCTGTAATACTGTTCTCTAAACTGTGAGAGGTTACCACAACACCATACTGAAACTAAACTGTTGGCTTTGTTGACAATCAAGATAGCTTGGCTCAAGGATTGTGGTAATTGCTATTACTTGTTAACATTACATTCATGACCATTTTTTGATAACAAATCAGTTACCAAGCTCAAGAGGCACCCTACCACTCCCCAGTCATGTCCTATCACTCCACTCCTTTGTTTCTATTCTCCAAACTTTTCACTATGTGATGTTTCTTATGTACTCTTCTGCTGCGTCTGTTTCCCTGTATTATAATGTGGCCACTGCATGAGCGGAGGCCCTGTGGACCATATTCAATGATACATCCTCAGTTCCTGAAAGAGTCATGGTCACAGAGTAGGCACCTCATTTGTGATTATGGAATCCATTATCAGGTGCAGGAATAAATGGACTTGAGTTTTCAGGGCTCCGAGAAAATCTGAAGAAAGAAACTCTCATTTCTGTTTTCCAGAGAAGACTCAAAGAAGTTGAGCAACTTGCTGAGTTATAAAACTACCCTAACTCCAAATTCTATCTCTTCCCTTTCTACATGTCACAAGTAGGTCTCCTCTCTGGTGGTATATTAATCTCCTAGGGCTGCCATAACATGAACCACAGACTAAGCCTCTTTAAAAGCAAAAAAAATTATTTTCTCAACATTCTGGAGGCCACAAGTCCAAGATCAGTGTGTCAACAGGTTGACTTTTTCTGTAGACCTCTCTCTGGTTTGTACATGGTCATCTTCTCCCTGTGTCTTCACAAGGTCTTCTCTCTGTAACTCTCTGTGTCCAAATTTCTTCGTGTTATAAGGACACCAGTCATAATGGATTAGAGCCCATCCTAATGACTTCACTTTACCTTTCTTACCTCTTTAAAGACCATGTCTCCAAATGCATTCATATTCTGACACACTAGGAGTTAAAGCTTTAATATATGAAATTGGGAGGTGGGGCACATTTCAGTCCATAGCAGGTGGTGATTTGAAATACTTCAGTCTAGTCCTGGTCTGTCACTAAAACGCCTTACATGCTAATGCCTAATCAATTTGAAAGATTTTCTGAAAGAACTATCACCCACGGTTCTTGTACCTATCATCTGAAGTATCCGAGGAAGATCACCTTTTGAAAATGAAGCCAGCTCTTTCCTTCTTTTGGAAATGCTTACTGATCACCTACTTTATGCCAAGCATTGTCCTGATTAAGGGTACAAGAGAATGAATAGGGCAGGCAGAGTACTACTTTCAGGGAGTATCCAGTCTAGTAGGGAAAGCAGGCAAGTCCACAGAGAAGGATGATGCAGGGTCATCTCTGCCATAACAAAAAGAAACTTGATCCTCTATTGGAGCATAGAAGGGCAGCTAACATGGACTTATGGTGAGATAAGCATTTCAAAAGGGAGTGATTCCTAAAGAGATTTGAAACGTAAGTAGCAGGTAAGCAGGCAAGGAATAGGGGTAAGTACAGTGGACTGAATAGTGAACCCCCCCAAAGGACATGTTCATTGGAACCTCAAAATTTGGCCTTACTTAGAACAAGAGTCTTTACAGATATAAGCATCTCAAGATGAGATTATCCTGGATTAGGGTGAGCCTTAAAACCAATGACCAGTGTCCTTGTAAGAGACAGAAAAGGAGACTATAGAGACAACAGAAGGAAAGGTCAGGTGAAGTCAGTGCAGGGAGAGTGGAGTGATATGTCTAAAAGTTAAGAAACACCAAGAATTGCTGTCACTCACCAGAAGCTATAAGAGAGTCAGGAAAGGGTTCTCCCTAAGAGTCTCCAGAATGAACCAACCTTACCAGTAGCTTGAGTATAGACTCTTGCCTTCCTAAACAACGAGAAAAATAAATTTCCATTGTTTTCAGTAACACAATTTTATGATAACTTGTTACAGCAGCCCTGAGAAATGAATACAGTAAGTATTCTAGATGGGGAATAGCACTGAACAGTCTTAGAGGCAAGAATCTTGGTAGAGAACTATAAGTAGTCTAGAGTGACAGAGCACACTGTGGCTCAGTGGTGACAAGTGGGCCCTCACAAAATAAGTAGGGCCCAGATCTTGATGGGAGAGTCACTTGGAATCTGTCACTTGCACGTTTGAGGGACTCAATTTCCTTTTCAATAAAATGAGATGCGTGGACTCTATAGTCTTTAAGGACGCTTTAAATTCAAATAATAGCACAAAATAAAATAAAATAAAATTGGATTTTTTTTTTGCCCCAAGAAAGAGCATACCTAAAAGGCCAAAATAAGTTAAAATCTAAATTCTTACTAAGAAAATAAAACAATACCTGAGGCCTCTTGCTTTTCTCTCTCTTTCCTTCCATCCACTCTTTCAACTCTGCCCAGAACTTCATTAAACTAAGCACCAGAATGTAACAAGACGAAAGGCAGAAGGCTGCATGTGAGCAAGCTCTGGTGAAATCTGAGTTTCAGTTTTACAATGGCCCTTGGGAGCTATCTCAGTTCCCTCTCACTGATAGTCCTCTGCTGGATTGCCAAGCCATGGGGAGGAATAGAGTGCCATCACTGGCTTGAAGGAGCTCAGAGTCTAGTGGGGAAGACAAGCAGGGAAGAAAAGATTGCAACCAAAAGGCATACACATGGCACCGGGAAGCAATATAGAAGACGCAGGAGAAATCCAAGAAAGCTTCCCAGTAGAGGGGATCCCTGAAGCTAGAAGCTGCATGGTGGCTTATAGTAGCATTCAAACAGGTGCCTTTTACACGAAGACACAGTCACAAGTAGGAAGTCAGGAGACAGAGGAAGGGGATGGACTTCTTAGGATTTCATTGGCCATTGGAGACTTTCTGACAACGTCCACTATCTGACCCGGTTCTTGGATTTCTATGAGGCATCTTCTGAATATATTGTCCTTGTTAGTTCCTCCCATTCTCCTGTTTTTGTTCACATAGAACTCACTGTACAACCACATAGTCTCCTTACCCAATCCCCAATTCGTCCTCCTACACCGTTAATGAGGACGCTCTTTGTTCCCAGGGACAGAAAACCAACTTGAATTAACTTATGCAGAAGGAGAGAGGTGCTTGTTTGTTTTTGAGTGATGTAACTGAGAAGGACAGTAGTTGAACTGGAAAAACTAGAAGAATGGTTTCTCCATGAAGCCACTAGCAGCTTTCAGGATCAAATCTTCTCAAGACAAGAAAGGGAGGTTTTTTTCCCTCCTGGTTTCAGGTGGGGGAGAAAAATACAGCCAAGAATGCTGATTGGCTCGGCATAAGCCATGTCATCATGTTGAGTGGTGTTTCCTCTAGAGCGTGTACTATTGTGGGGTGGGAAGGTGGTGCTGGGAGAAAGGAGGAATGTTGGGTGGCCACACAAAGGAGGCCAATATAGACACAGACTCTGGGATGATTGTAGTGAGCTGGGAAAACATCCTTATTTGTGTCGCCACACTGTGCTGACTCCCGCCCACATCCAGCTTCTCTCTCCTCCCTTCTGACAATGTAGAGCTGCAAACCCTGGATACAATCTTGAACACAGACCTTGAGAGCAGTCTTGACCCTACTTACTAATCTGGAATGCTAGGAGAACAATAACTTTGGGGTACACACATCAATGTCAGAAGTCCATGCATGTTTTAGTACGTTGGGTCTTCACACAGCCTATTGCCAAGTCCCAGAAACCTTACTCAAACAGAGCCCCAACAAGCATGGAAAGCTGACTTTGTGGCCCATGGTTAGTTAAGAGAAGACAACAGAACTGTGGATGAAGAATTGGGGGTGGGAGTGGGCATTGTTTGGTGGCAGGCAGGGACAAGGGAAGAGAGGAGGAAACCACTGCAAAAGTAGAACCACCAGATCCCCTTACTCAAAAAGTAAAGGACTCTGCACCCCTCAATAAGGTCCTGAAGGCATTCCTGGCCAGGAGACCTCTACTGTACCTTCAAGATGGAACATTCAGTCATGCTGACCAGATTCGCAATTATAGAAGGAACACCTGGGAAATTTTTTTCTGACCAGAGAGCAGGATCATTCCTGGCTCTGATGGTACCCCCACCTGTACAGCAAATAATGAAAGTCAGGGAGGCCTTCTCTGGAGGGCAACACAAAGTCACACTGGCTCACATTGGAGTTCAGACCAGGTTTTTGGAGTCTGGTGGGCATGCGTAGATATTTTTAAGCTACAAGACTCACTGTCACCAAAAGAGCCAAACACCTGAACTTTTCTTCCAGTTTTCAGAAGGCACACGTCAGTGTATGGGTCTAAGTGAGGAGTATGTTCCCTTGGCCCTCAGCCCAGGCCCCTCTATGGCTGTGCCAGAGGTGGGATTGAGTGGGAGGACACAGCTCATTGTGGCAAACCTCAGCTGCCCGGCATGTCTGGCTCTGGCAACCACCAAAGGTTAAAATAATTTTAATAAAGTCCTAATGAACAGCTCAAAGCCTCAGAGTTATTCCTAGGTCAATGGAGTTTAAGGCAAAATTCTGGGATCTGTCCATTTTGGTACAGCCATTTACTGTCATGGTTCATGGCAACCACTCACCCATGAAACATTTCCAGAGCACTAAAATTAATAGTATCATAGTGTTCACCATATGCCAAGAACTTTGCTAAGCACTTTGGAGACTTATTTAGTCCTCAAAGCAATGCTGTTGAGGGTACTCTTGTTATTATCCCTGTTTTATAGATGAGCAAACTGAGACTTAGCAGAGTTAAATAACTTTCCCCCAATGACTTACAGGGTAAACGACAGTGAGTGGACTCAAGTCCAAGTCGATCCAATTCCAAGATTCCAAGCCTGTGTGTTTTAATTGCTATGTAATATGTAGTTCTTACATCTGAGTCTGGCCCAGCGTTAATTATGAGGACTCAGAGATAAATCATATTTCCATCCTCAAATTGCTCACAGACTAATAGGATAGATTAATAAGTAAATCATAATGGTATAGTAGCATATGAATAATGTCCTTAGGCCAGGCTGGAGAGACTGTGAAAATATTAGGGCAGGGCAATTAACCCAGTCTAGGGAATCAGAGAAGTTTTCTGGGGGTGGGGGGTAGTGATTCTGAGTGGGGTTTTGAAGGGTGAAGGAGAGAAGTTCACAGAAAATATAAATGGAGTGATCAAGGAATAAGGAATCAAAAATTCGGGAACTTCTAAGTAGTTCAGTAAAACATGAATTTACATTAAGCAATGGGAAGCCATTGGAGGAGCTTACTTGGGGAGAGCTCAAAGCTGCACATTTGGAAGCTTACGCTGGGAACACCTTGGGCCATGGGGTGACAGTGGTGAGCAACGGGCTGGTACTTCCGTTAGGAGCTGGGCAGCAGCATGGACACCATCTCTATGGGCATCCCTGGGCATACAGCCTGTATGAGAATTGATGCATGTGGCCAGTGTTTGGGTCACAACCCACCTGTTTTCCTTCTGCTCATTTGCACCTTAGAGAGTCCGACTAGTCTCCTATAGGTCCCTGCAAAGTTATTCAGGCATGGAAACTGAAAAAAGTTTCCTCTAGTTTGGTTTCTTTGTGGTTGCAGCTGATTAAAACCATATTTGACAGAGTGTAAGGAGGAAAATACCCCTTTATTTGAAGGCAGCGTGTCAAAAAGGAGGTGAAAGATTAGGTGCCTTGGTCTGTTCTGCGATATCCTGTGCTGATCCAGAAACTGGCCTGCTGGAATTCTTCCTAGTGCTAGGGATATAAGGAAATATCCTTGGGAGTCGTGGGAAGTCTCTCCCAAAAGTCCTTTCCCACCCCTAATGGGAGAGTTAAGCTCCCTCCATCTGCCTATGAGCCAAGCCCATGTCTGTCTTCTCTACACTCCTATGACTATGGCAGTTTCACATCCTGCTTTGTCTCTAATAGGGAAGAAATAAAGCAAATCACTGTGATTGATTTACAAGAAAAATAAAGGTTAAAGGAACTTAGTGCCTAGATGGACAAAGTCTTAAGGAGAACAGCATGAAAGTGTGCCCCTCTTGGGAGATTTTGGGCAAGGAAGTACAGATGATTGGAGACAGAATTCAAAGAAAAAAGCGAGAAACAAACAGGTCTTCTCTGTCTGCAGAGGAAGGACTCTATGTACATTGATTCTCTTAGCCCTTGTAGTATTCTTATGAGTTGAATATTAACACCTTTTATGGGGGCAAATAGACAATCAGAGGCATTAACTTATTAGTGCCCCAAATAATGCAGCTATTAAATGGTACAGGTGAGTTTAGCACTCAGGTCCATTAGACTCCCAACATCTTATTCTTGAACATACTACAGAAGCAGGGAATCTGTATTTTTGAGGTTGGCTAATCAGCTGTAGATAATTTGATGAGTTGGATGTCCATCCTTTAATACTATTTTACTTGTGAAACCAGGACTTTAGTCCTTACTAGATAGTTCAACCAAATAAAATTGAAATGTCATTGAGGAATCACATCAAGAGGGGAAAAAATCATTCTTCCCAAAGACTCTTTATTCCCAAACAAGGAAAAGCATCCTAGAAATCATTAATTTCATCTTCTGGAAGAGGAGGTATGATTTGGGGTGAGGGTGGGGGAGTGTCATACTGGCCTGAGTTTAAATTATATCACTTCCCATTTTCAAGCTGCACGATCCTGATTGTGTTATATCTATTTTTTTCTCTCTCAGCTCAATGATTTCATCTATGAATGCAGGTAGTGTTTCCTGACACTAGAATTAAATGAGATAATTTTGTTAAAAAAAAAAAAGCCTGGTACAGGGCCTTACATCAGCTACTCAGTAAATGCCTGATGATTTTAAATTGTCATTGACAGGAGTAAGTGATGATTATACTGTCACAACTACTGTTATCACTATTTCCACGGCTACTATTGTTGTTGCTGCTTCTGAAGCCTTTTGCCTGTAATAAAGAAATTCCCTGATTACTTCTAATGGAAATTGAATGGCTCACTCTTTCTTTGATTTTCCCCTCCCCCACACCCGTTTGGCTTTTTGCCATGGAAACAGAAGGAGACAGTCAGAGAAGAAATACACACACACACACACACACACACACACACACACACACACACAAATGCTTGACAGCCAAAGTGGTAGAATACATCTGCCAAAAATCTACAACTTTACTCCAGGGGCAAACATGTGACTTTGCTCTCCCCACCAGGATGGACTTGTGCTGTCACAGCAAAAATTGATCATCTGTTTGTGGGAAATTATACACAGTTCTCTCTTGTCTGTGCTGGGGAAAGTTCAAGTCCAAATCTTGTTCACAGATTCTGGCAAAGGTTTCCTGCTTCGTATCTGCTGATTTTGTTTCCCAGCAAGTATTTACTGAGCACCTATTATGTACCAGGCATGGGGCTAGCCATGGGGAATGTCACTGAGCAAAAGCATACATGACCTCTGCCTTCTTGAACTTTATAGTCTGGGTGTGGGGAAGAGGGTAAGATTAACATGAATCTAGTGCTTATATGAAGATGTGACCAGAGCTGGGGATGAGAAAGATAAGTAGGTCTTACGTAGTAACAGAGAGGAAAATGTCTCAGTCACAGGAAAATCATCTACACTTGGCCCTCATTGTAAGAAATGCTATGCAGCAGAGAGAATAAAAGGTTGGCCAACTAAGGAGAAGGAATGTGAGTTAGAAGGAGCTTCAGGCTTTGATGCTGGACTGGGGCCCAAGCCCAACATTGTCACTTACGGTTTAACTCAATCTCTCTGAGCCTTAGGTTTCTGATCTGTTAAATGGGAATAATCCTCACAAAGATGAAAGTAAATGGTACAGGCAAGCCTACTCTCTCTGTCTGCGCAGCTGTCTACATCTCTGCTTCTTAATTCCTTTACACCTATAAGGTTTAATTTTAAATGCTTATCCTTGGGAAAGTTTGCTTTGACCTTCCCAGACTAGGCTGGACACCTCTAACCCCAAAAGCACCATGAACTTGCTTTTTCACCCATTTACTTCACTAATAATAAAATACAGTAGAGAAATGTTTAATGTATGTGGTAGTCAACCTTATGTTGGGCACCATGGGGACCAGGGACCATGTCTGCCTTGGTTATTGCTTTGCTCCCAGGTTCAGGTACATGGCTGGGCCTCAGTAAATAAGTTTGGAATGAAATAGAATAAAGCCTCTAACACACACCTGGCATAGAACAGGCCTTTGATAAATGGAACTTATACATTGTTTGATGTCATTGGTACAGAATATTTTTGCATAATGAAAATCACTGTCAATAGTAACTAAGCTTAACCCCAATTTAAGTTTATGATGATGGCTCCTGTGTTCCCTGGCACTTCCCAGCTTTTCTTCCTTCATCACCTTCTCAGAGGCAAATACTACCTGAACTTCCACCATTTTTACTGTGTTGCCCCATCTATCACTGTCCAACCTTACTCTACCAAGTAGTCCCTGAGATCCCTAAATGCAGAAATGACCCTCTTTGTTCCAATTCTCCCAAGTGACTGGCTCAAGAATGTTGTGAGATGGAGTCTGAGTTACCCAAACCCACCATCAGTTAGAAACTATTATAACCCTGCCCTGGGCTAGCACTTACACTTTCCAAAATACTCCTATTCACCCTTTCACCCAATCCTCATACCCATTATGATTGAACTGAGATTCATCAATGGAAATGGAGTGCCCATATCAAATCCCACTGCAAATGATTTAAATCAGGGATCTCAAATGAAATACCCTTGGAGGCCAGGCAGGTAACTTAATGCAGTACAGTGTGTGGGAGGGGACTGGGGGACCCACACTAGAGGAAGAGCAGTTCCCATTAATTGCTAGAAGGGCAATGCTGCCAGATGCTCCATTAAAAAAAAAAAAAACAAAACAAAACAAAAGGAATCTAGAATTTTCTACAAATCTCACCACTTTTCAGTGTTGGCATTTGGCTCAAATTCTTTTAAAACACATCGTAGTCCAAATAAAACACAGACATGGGTCAAATTCAGCCCATGGACCACCAATTTACAAGCTATGATTTAAATTTTAGAATCTTTAAACATGTTTGCATTGCCCTTCCCAGAGGGTAGAATCTCAGAGCCTTGGATCATGAGAGTGGCTCCTAGGTGTAGTCCACTGACTAGCGAAAGGAGAATGGCTGTTGTGGGCATTTTAATGTCTTGACTTGGCAAAATTGAGAACATGTTGCACTCCACTCTTGATTTTCTTAAATTGTGCTAGTCCAGGATATCCTGAAGTCTGGAAACTTCGGTTTAGCACAACCCTCGTGTTTTATGAGAAAAAAAAAAAAATCAAAGATCCCATGGACGTTAACTATATGAGCCCCAACATCAAGGTCAGGGGTGCTCACCTCCTGTTTGAGATGTTTTTGAACATCAAGACTATCTACTTCCTGTCCCTGCCAGCAAAACTGTTACCTCCGTAAAGGCAGGAGTCCTCTCCTCCTTGCTTAGTGTTATCACACAGTAGGTGCTCTGTCAGTACTTGTAACACACGTTCTTTCCCTTCTGTGAAGTCCTGCTTCAGTGTTCAAGATTTTACTGAAAATCCACATCATCTACAAGGATTCTTAAATTCTGTCTGTTACAATTATGTTTCTCTTCCCTGAGCTCCTTAGAAGTATTTCTGCCTCTTTATTATAACCTCAGCTTTGTGCTAGAGGTACCATTGATTTATCTGTTCCCACAGAAAGATTGTGAGCCCATGGTGAGCAGAACCCATGTTTTATTCCATTCTACATCCCTCCCAATTAGACAAGCTCACAACCTTGTCCAGGGAAGGCACTTAACAAATACCTATTGAAGTGTCTTCCTTGAAGGGCCTGGCATAGTGCTGGTTATTGTGGGTGCTTAATAAGGTCTTTTGATTGCTATGCTCTTTTAGAAGCTAACACAGGGCTCAGAACATGAGAGACATTCAATGTAATTTTGTAAATGAATGAATGGGAAAAGACCCATCAGGCTAAACACAGATCCCTTTCTCGAGAAGCCCCTGGGAGTTTCCAAGGACTTCAGCATCAGTGCAAATACCCTCATTGTCAGGTCTGAAGGGGAATTTGCTGCTAGGCAGTCTCTTGATAGTTGTTAGAGACTAGACAATGAAGGGGCCTGCGGTAGAAACTTAAGAAACCACCCTTTCATGGGGACATGCAAGCTCCCATGGTGCCCTTGTGGTGATGGAGCACGTCTTCACTTGCCTTGAACTCCTGACTCCCAGCCTGAGTCTAAGGTCTGCTGTTGGCCCCACCATCAGTCAGCAAGGACTACCATAACCAAATACCACAGACTGTGTAGATCGAGCAATAGAAAATGTATTTTCTCACAGTTCTGGAGACTGGAAGTCCAAGATCATGATTTCTGCAGGTTTAGTTTCTCCTGCAGCCTCTCTCCTTGGCTTGGAGATGGTTGCCTGCTTGCTATGTCTTCACGTGGTGGCACGTCCATCTGTGTGTTATCTGTGTCCTAACTTTTTCTTACAAGAACACCAGTCGTATTGGATCTGGGCCTTACCTGTATCATCCTATCGCCAAATACTGTCACATTCTGAGATACTGGGGGTGAGGACTTCAGCCTGTGAATTGGGCGGGGAGCACATTTCAGCCCATAACAGCTCTCCAAGCACCACAGCTAACAACTGGTTTGATTTCTCTGAGATGTTTCTACCTTGAGAAATTGGCAATTATGATAAAACCACTCACAGTGTCCATGAAAAAAAGAAATAGCTATGTGAACTTTCATGCAACTTAGCGGTACTTACTCCTGCAAGAGAGCAAAATCTTCTCCTGCTGCCATCCATCCCTGTACTGCAATAGCACCCTCTCTTGTATCCATTCCTTACCCACAGGAGCAGGCAAAGACAATTTACTATGTACTAGACATCTTTGGTTATGATAAATGGTGTGTGTCTGTGTGTGATGTGAACAGACAGGGAAAGAAGAGAAAGGCCCACAACCATTTATGTTGCCCATAAAGTATGGTTACAGACAGTACCTAGGTTTAAGTGCTCATAAATTCTTGTAAAAATGATTTAAATTATAACAACTCCAGAAATAACTTTCACTGTGGGATGACCAAATGTTAAATTTGCTGGTTGTCTGTGGATCCTGGCAGGTTGAAATAGACAGAACTATTTACTTGGATCATCTTTAATTTGGACAATGCTAACAATGCTAAAAAATGTAATATTTGTTTAAGTATAAGGACAGAACAGGGAACACTTTGAAATTAAAGATTTATAGCTCTATGCAGTTCAGAATATTCCAGAAATGCGCTGGTGTGTTTCTTAGAACATGTATTATTCCTTGAGCTGTTGTAATATTTCTTCAAGTCTCCAATGGGCCTGCTGCATTTTGGCAGGAAGGATGGATTGGCAGAGCCGTAAAGGCAGTATGAGATAATAATAATGGCAAAGAGTGGGGGGATATTAGGTGAGTAAAGAACACTGCAGTATAATGAAGCTGGTGGGGCCAAGCAAACAACTCTCCTACAGAGTTAAGCCTGTCACGAGAGCATCATGGAGACATGCCCTCCATATGACCAAACCATACAGACTCCCTGCCTCATGACTTTGCTTGCATATATTCTCAGTCTTTGAATTGTTGTGCTACATTCTGAGTGATTTTCTAAAATGCATTTTCTGTTTTGCCATTTCTTTCTTTAATTGTATCTAAACTTATATTTAAAACTCTCTACTGACTTTATACATTTAGATTGTGTTTATTTCTCAGACTCTTAAGTTGTCTTTTGAAAAATTATTTTGCCTTTATAATTGTCAAATATAAAATTCTATGATCAAATGATATGGTGCATAATTACGTATATATGTCTGTACATATATACCTATGTGCGTATATGAACATATATTCCCATGTAGTCTATGGGATACATGATTATGCCTTTATATACTTGTATTCAGACTGTTTTATTATCTCATGTACTTGGGGTTGTACCTCCTCTATTTGCTGTCCTTTATAGTGAGTGTTTTCAGCACATGATTTTTAATACCTCATCCTCTATGAATATTTTTTTTGTGTGTCCAAGGGGAGAATTCTAATGTTGTCCTCAAGGCACTTGGGTCAAACCCAGTTTAGCTCTAAATTTCCAACAATAGCTTAAAGGAGGGCAATTCATAATGCTTATTAGGTTTCCAAGGTGGAGACTAGATAGGAAGCTTAGTTAATAGATTGGACTAGAGTTGGGTCCCAGAAGATCCACTGGATCAAGTTCAACAAGATATGAGTCAACAAGAATACTTCACTCTAGCTTTGAAAATCTGTCTGCAGTTTAGAAAGTCATCAATTGTTTTTCTCCCTGTGGAATTTAGAACACATTTCCCTGGTCAGCCCTTCACCTTCCACTGGTTAGCTCCTGCTGACCTTTCAGGTCTGAGTTTCAATGCCATTTGCATCGGGCCATCTTCCCTTGTCACTCTCTCCAAGACTGGAATGAATGAATGTCTTTCGTTACACCCTAGTACAGTGGGATCCCATGCTTTCCTCCATTGTCATGTTCATTACACTCACTGATCCTTTCTAACATTGCTATTATTTAGTAATTTCACTTCCAAGTAAATTTCTTAAGGCTTATATTTTTAAATGATTAAACAGAGCCACAGTATTGAGTGCTCACTATATACCAGAAATCTAAAGTAAGATTTTCCCATATATTTTATTTTTTATTATTCACAACAAACATATGAAGTTAGGCATTATCATCTCCACATCAAAGATGACTAGCTAAGAAAGGTCAAGTAATCTTAATATGAGTCAGCTGGTAAGTGGAAGAGATAGGATCCAGATGAAGATCTGTCTTTCAGACTTGTATTCTTAATAATATCCTATATTCTTGGGGCGCCTGGGTGGCGCAGTCGGTTAAGCGTCCGACTTCAGCCAGGTCACGATCTCGCGGTCTGTGAGTTCGAGCCCCGCGTCAGGCTCTGGGCTGATGGCTCAGAGCCTGGAGCCTGTTTCCGATTCTGTGTCTCCCTCTCTCTCTGCCCCTCCCCTGTTCATGCTCTGTCTCTCTCTGTCCCAAAAATAAATAAAAACGTTGAAAAAAAAAATTATAAAAAAAAATAATATCCTATATTCTTTATTCCGTATTTATACCCCCAGTACTTCTAGAGTAGGTATAAAATGCACATTTAGTGAGTAAATCCATGTGAATTCTTGGGTGCTGAAATAACAAAACTTTCCAAAGAGGAAAGAACACAGGGGAAATACAATGTTTTGGTTATATATTGCTGCATGTGAAACTACCCCCAAGCCTTAAAAAACAACTCTTCCATTATTTCTCATGATTTTGTTGAGCAGAAATTTTGCAGGGCTCAGCTGGGAAGTCCTTCTACATGTGGCATCACCTGGGGTCACTTAATGGTATTCAGGTGAAGGCTGGTCTGCAGGACAAACTGGTGGGAATTCTGGAAGATTGGGCTCTGCTAGGTTCCTCTCCCTCTCTTTGTGAAGTCTCAAGTTTTTTCTATCTGATTTCTCCTGCAGGGTAGTTAAACTTCTTACATGGAAGCTCAGAGATCCAAGAGAACATGGTAGAATCTGACAATCATCTTCAAGCCTAGGCTTGGAACTGGTAGAGCTTTACTACCATCTTATTCCATTGGTCAGGGCAGTCACAGACCAGTCCAGGTTCCGGGGGAGGGGAAACACACAGTGTCTCAGTGGAAGGAATGTCAAAGAATGTGTGGCCATCTTTATTTCACTAAATGGCAAGAGTGGTATTGGGAAGTCTAAAAAAAAAAAAAACAAAACAGTTTTGAATTAGTGGTGCTTATCTCTGAGTTAAATCAGTTAACTTATCCTCTCTCACAAAATCCATATCTTTTCTGATCCTGCCCTCATCACAGACTACAATACGCTTTACTTGAGATTGCTTGCCTAAAGCCTGGTCCCTGTTCTACACTGTTAGCTTCATGAGTGTAGGGAACATTTCCATTCTGTTTACCACTGTACACACAGCATTCAGCACAGAGATATACACCGAATGGGCACTCGAGAAATATTTGTTGGATGGATGGCTGGCTGGATGGGAAGAATGTGTAGATGGTTCTTCTTCACACTGGATTAGGTGACAAGACCTCAATTCCCTCTTTATCAAAAATTATCTTTGGTGTTCCTTTTAGCCCCAACATCCTATAATTCACCAGCTTAGGGATTTAAGATGACTGTAAGTAAAGCATGGGCCAATGGCATAAAAAGGTTTCCAAGAAAACTAATGGGATCTCAGGCTCTTATGAATGAGAATGCCAAGTCCAAGAGAGAGTCCATTGTACAATGTTCTGGCCTCTAACTGGAAACCACCTCTGCTTCTGACTACAGCACTTTTAGAAAGATATTAACAAATTGGAAACCACCTGGAGGTCACTATATGGTGGGTTAAGGGCCTAGATGTCATAGAGAAGTTGAAGAAACTGGGTTTGCCAAAGGGGGGAAAAAAAAACTTAAGTGCTCATCATAAATGTACTTAAAATGTTCAGGTTGCAACTTCGAGGTACAAGAAGTGGACTTGTTCTCTGTGAACCCCAGAGGATAAAGTATGTTTGGTGGATCAAAGTTACATGAAAGGAAATTTCTGCCCAATAGAAATTTCTATCCAGGGAGCTGCCTGATAAATGCCATCAGGCTTGGGAAAAGTTGTGAGTTCTCTAACACCAGAAGTATTCAAGGAAAGACTCTCCATGTCTAAATATGGATGTAGAAAAAAGAATCAAAGCACAACTAATAATGGACCAGATGACCTATATCGCCAAAGTACAATGCTGGGTGGTATTTGTGGATTTGGAGCCAGAGAGCTGGAGTTCTAATTGCATCTCTAACATTTTGATGTGATGTCAGGCACATGACTTTACCTCTTCAAGAAGAGGCTTGTGAGAATTAATAGAATAATCCATATAGTACCTAGCATATCAAGTGGGACATAGTAGACTTCTATGGAATAAATGGAAATACTCTTTTCATTATTTTTATAGTATTATCATATGAAGGGAAGGAGACAATATTTCCTGAAAATCTGCCTTAACCCAAACTGTGTAGATAGATGATATATATTTCTGTATATGTGTCCATATATATGTAAACTTCTTATCCTATCATGACCCTATGATGTGATTAGTTCTTAAAATTCCCCTTTTATAAATGAGGCAACTGGGACTCAGAGTAGAAACAACTCACCCAAAGTCACACATCAAATAAGTAGGTAAACATAGGTTTAAATCTGGATATTCTCACCTCAAAGTCCAATCTCTTTGAAAATTAGCTGAAACTGCCTTGTAAGTATGTTCCTTTATTCTAATGATGCCATTTTAGTTAAATGTTAAATAGGCATTTGTCTTATTTTCTCCACTTAGCCAGAACTTTGAGGGCCACGAACTATATTTGTGTGCTGTTCATACTCTATCCCTAAGTCGGTTCTGGGTCCATAAAAGTTCTCAGTATTTTTCACACGCTGTTGTTTTGCTGGGAATTTATTTCTGGAGAAAATGACTTCTTATAGTATTTATTTGGGGTTGTTGGAACCTAGACATTGAAAGCATGGAGTTTATATCCATAAATATTTTATTTCTTTGGGTGATCCTCAGCCCTTCAATCCAATCTGAGTATTGAAATGGACCCCACTCCAAGTTCATCTGTGTGTGCTTCTAATTCAAAGTGTGGGTAACTTAGGTTAATTTAAGGGACACAAGCTTGTCTATTGCTAATTGGGTGATTTGGGGCAAGTGACTTGAAAGCACTCAGACTCAGTTATCTCATTTGTAAAGTATGCATAATAGGCCCTCTCATAACTATTTTGTGAAATTCAAAAAAGAGGTAATATAGCACAGGAAAATGATGTTTAGCAAGATGCTTCATTTTTCTTCTGCAAACATAGTGTTCCAGCCCCCTTATAATGTAAGGGCATGGATGCTTAAATCCAGCAGACAGAATAAGACATTTGTGATAAAGGCCATTTCCAGCTCAGGACCTCAGAAACTTCTACTAGTTCTTCCCTAGTTACCATCTGGATATAAAATAACCTAGTGGTAGGCTCTGAGGTCCTATAGGAGGCTTGAAATGAAAAGTGCCACTCTGTGAGTAGTATGCTACTCCAGCCACATTGGACTGTAGTAAGAACAGTATACACAGTGATTATTTGGGGGCTTCTTATTACAGCAACTAGTATCACTCACCCTCACTTATACAACTAATAAATGCACCTGTTACATAATAAGCACCCCATAATGGCTTATGTCCTTATCTTCCTTCTCATGTATTGAACACCACAAGTTGCCAAAACAAGGACATTTTCAAATAGCAATACCATCACTATTTATAAAGCTTCTCCTCTGTGTGCAAAAATATGTATTTATTTGTGATTTACAACTCTGAAGAACTGGCAGGGAATTACTACCTTCTTTTTTCAGTTAAAGAAATTCAGAAAAATTAGGAGTAAAGGAAAACTAGTCTTTTATGAGCATTGTCTGTGGGCTTGATAGCCAAGTAAGTGCTTCATTCAAAGTGCTTCATACCTGGTAATGCAAGGTAGTCCATACTATTAAAACATTTCAGATGAGGACACTGGTTTGCATAGCTGGTAAGTGAAAAAGGGAAATTTAACTTGAGCCAGCATGTCTGCATAATCTGTGCCCTTCTGAACACACGGACAGTCTACCTTCTCAAAGGTCACACAACCAGACTTCCACTGAACGCATAGAAGACCAGAAAAGTGTTGTCACCCAGCCCACATTGCCTTCCTCTGCAGATACATGATCTGGTCTGTTGTAAGTGGTTTCCCATCTAGTCAAAAGATAGGCATCTTTTCCAAGTGCATCTCTTCTCAGTGAAAACACTTTAGCGGTGGTTGAGTGAATCAATTGGATTTCAAATATTTAGAGTAACTGTGACTGTCCCTTTATGAAATCAAATGAACTGAAAAAAAAACATGCTTTTTACATCCCCCAAAATAAATGTATTTTTCACAAGGGAAAACATGGGTGCCATTTGCCATTGAGTAACATGGCAACAGATGGAACTCGGTGTGAGGCACAGAAATCCATGGGTGTTTCCTGGTGGAGATGCTGTTTGCCAGAAGAACGGTGAATTGTGAGGCTGTCTTATAGCAATAAAATTTTTTTTTTAGTTATTCAAACATAATTAATCTTCCCCAAAATATTCTTCCTTCCTTGGTGTTTTTATTCTCACCAGTGTTTGAGGAATCTCTTCCTAGGTTTGAGTCATCAAACACCTATTTTGATTTTTTTTTTAATGTTTTATGTTTAGATACAGACATGTCATTACCCACTGAGAGCTTAGTCATCCTTTTTTGGGGTCACATTAGTACCTCCACCCATCCCCAAGTCTAGCTTTTTAGCCTCAATTATCCTATACCCACCTTCAAATCCAGCTCATCAGGCTGCCAACTATTCTCTGTAGATGGCTTATACTAACTCATCTTTGTATCTTTGTGTTCCCCCCATCTGCTTCCCTCCCCTTCATACCCCACTAAGAAAATCCTTCCATGTTCCCACATCCAATCTCCTTTCTTAAAGAGCTTTTATTTTGTGTGTTTGTTTTTCTAATAGCCTTTTACCTGTGATATTGTTGTAGAAGCTCACTTACCTTATTTCTTCCAATTGCATTAGAACTAGTTTTTCATAGTTGACATGAGAAAAAAATAAAAGCATTACTCAGAGTTGCTGAAAGTCATAAGGCAAGAAAGCAGGAAACTAACACCTTTGGAGCACTTACTCTGTGCCTGGCACTATGCCATGCATTTTACAGATCTTACTGTATTGACTGCTCATGATGACCCTATGAAATAGACTGGCATGTTCTTATTTAACAATTAAAAAACATAAAACTCAAAGAGTTTAAGGAATTTCCCCAAAATTACCCAGCCATGAAATAAATAATAGAGTGTGGGAATTGAATGAGTTCTCTTTGCCTTGAAATCCCTTATACCTCCCAGGACACCATTATATTCAACTTCCTTCACTGAGTAAACCAGGAACATAAATACTGATAAGACTGTTAAGAAAAGGAGAAAGATACATATTTAACTCTCTAAATTTTAGTATGAACCACATTGTCTAACCTTGGTTTCATAGAGATTTGATTCTAAATAGCGCCTGCATGGCATATCAATGTCTACTTGACAACTCAAGCATCCCATCAGCTTCTTCATCATCTCACCCAATTTGCACCAAAAAAACCCAGGAAAAGTTGGTTAATTCCATGTCCCATAGGAGAACCGGCCCACTTCTTCTGTTATTTTGAATCTGTGTTAGATTAAACCTTAAGTAAATTCCCAACCTTCCAAACTCAAGAAGAAGAAAAAGGAGGAAGGGGAGAAAGGTAAAAAGAAGAAGAATTGTACACTATTAGTAATTTTCCTGTAGCTAACAGGATCCTGAAGTAGTTACCATCAAATAGAAAACAGACATTGTATGAGAAAGCATTGACCAGTAAAAATGATACAGACCCTAGAGAATAAAACTAATTTTTTTTTGAATTAGGGGTTTTCATTTCTATTTGGAAAAGAAAAAGTGCTACCAGATACTACCTAGCAAGGTATTGAGTTTGTTGCTCCTGGAACTTATTAAATAAAAAATCAAGTTCTTACTAGGGCTGTTGTTAAGGTAACTCTTGCACTGGTAAACAGTTAACTTAGATGGTCTAACATTATTTCAAACTTTGATGTAGATGTATGACATAGAGATGTCAACTCACATTCAAAATCTCTATGCCAGGTATTGTGCTATATGTTAAACATGCATTAACTATTCTAACACACACACACACACACACACACACACACACACACACATATCCTAAGAAGCAGATATTATGGTCCTCATTTTAGATATGGAGGAAACTGAGACTCAAGAAGTTTGGACTACTTGTCCAAAGTCATAAAACTCATGAACCTGGAGGTTGAAATTAGGTGTTTGTGGTGAATATTTCTAGACTATATTGCTTATTAACTTAACATCTCCAGAAATATATAATATTTTTCTAAGCTATACTGTTATACAATTTCTAAGCTGTATGCTTAACATCTCCATAAATACATACATATATATATAATAAAAATTATATATAAAATAAAACTACATTAAAATATAACACAATATATATTGGCCCAAGGCCACCCAGCAACTAGATAACTAGATGATGGAGACAGAGTTTTGACCCAGGCAGTCTGATTGAAGAGCCCTAACCTATATTCACTCCACTGTGATGCTCTAAATAGAACACCCTCTGGACCCCGTTTTCCTTGTGAAATCAGGGAAGCATAACTCCAAAACAGAGAATAGAGATGACTAAGTAACGGAAAGAATACCTGAGAGTTAGTGACCTCAGCTCTTATTCTGCTTCAGAAACTAGATTTCTGCATAACTGGGGCAAGCCATTCTGTCTTGACTCTCAGTCTTATCAGTAATTTTCAAACTGCAAAGTGGGCTCCTGAGCTGTAGGGTCCCTGGAGGGGTGGGAATGGAATCAGAGGGATGAGGAGGGACTAAAATAGTACTTGGTGAGGTTCCCCCCAAAGCTTAATACCACATGCTTCACATATATCTCATTTAATTTTTTCATTAGCCCAACGAAGAAGGTGTCATTTCCCCCATTTTATAGATTACATAAGCAAGGCTTATGGAAACTGAATAAGAGGATATTAAATCCAAGTCTTACTGACTCCAAAGTTAGTTGACCCACCCCACTACTCTGGAAGAGTAGTGTCAGAGGTAGAACCATTGTGAATTATGAGAACCTGGCTTCTTGACAGTGCATCAAAGTCATTTGGGGTTTACATTAACACTGCACTTCCTGGGGCCCACCACAGATCTACTCATTTGGAGTATCCTGGGTTGTGTCCCAGAGATTTTCATTTTAATGAGCTTTTTGGATAATGCTTATTAACACTGATCTTGTAAAATTACTTTGTGAAAGGATCAGTGACTGGAGAACTGGTAGTCTCTTGCTGTGTATGCAGAAGTAACCAAGATTGAGGGGGCTAGAGGAGGAGGGTAGGATATGCACGTGTGTGTGCGTGCCATGCACATATATATCTGTGTTTACATGTGTGTATAAGTATGCGGGTGGTGTATGCATGAGTGTGTGTGTGTGAGTGTGGTGCTAGAAAACACTGGGTAGAGGAGAGAAGAGAGAATCCTTTGTCTCAAGGATTTCTTTTGAGGAGTGATTCACAGGTTCACTTTACTGTCAGGTCCTCCAGGAGACTCCCTGAACCATTTTATTCAAATATCATCTATCATTATTCTCCATTACTCCATCCTGCTTTATTTTTCTCTCTAGCCCTCACCTTACTTTACTTTTTACTTTTTTACTTTTTAGTGCATTGGTTTATGGTCTCTTCCCCCTTAGAATGTGAACTGCATGAGGACAGAGATTTTGTTTTGCTCATTACTGTACCTCATCACCTAAACAGGGCCTAGTGTGTTGTAGAATCTCCATAAGCACTTGTTGAGTGGGTGAATAATAACATGAGCTTCCAAAGACACATAATTCTGTGAGTTTTTAAAATCATTTGGAGTGGCCATAAAAGAGAGGTTAGGACAACTTCCTTCCAGATCAGTAGGAGGAAGAGGAAGATTAGAAGTCTTTGGAAGAAGCAGCCCAGTGAAAGAAACAAGAGAAGTCTCTACCACCTGGGAACCTTAACAAGTTGGTTCTTCCCTCTGAAAATGAGTTTTACCATGAATAAACACACCCACATCCTAGGGGGAGGTTTTTTTGAGGGGAGAGGGTTAAATGTAAAAATGCTATAAAGGTTCTAGCTCAGTGATAGACATGAAATAGAGATTTTGCACAAGTTCATTTTTTGAGGAGACAGTATAATTAAGTTACAAGTCTAGAGTAGAGCTCTGGAGTCATATTGCTGATCTTTTTGTTCTGGCTTCCCCACTTCTTTACTGTGGAACCTTCAGAAAATGAGTAAACCTCTCTGAGCCTTTGCTCCTATCTGTAAAATTTGATTAAAATGATACCCACCTTACATGCCATTGGGAAGAGTAAATGGTTATAGTCATGAGAGTGAGGCCAGGGAAGGTTTGCTGGATAAGGTATACATCAACTAATCCTCAAATGATGCATTGGACCTAGCCAGGTGAAGGGCTAAGATAAAGTGTCCCAGGCAAAGACTCACAGTGGGAAAGGTATGGTTACGAAAGTGAGCAGAGACTATTTGCATAACCCAGAGTAGTTCAGTGCAGTTAAAGCATTGGATTTAAAGGAGACACTGGTAGGAGTGAAGCTTAAGTGGTAAGAATGGGCACAAATCTGAGGGGCCTTTCTAGTAAGTCCAACCAAGGAGGGAACTTGGTCTTTATTCTAAGATGAAAGGAGTGCCAGTTAAAGGTTTTGAGGAGGAGAATGGTAGCTTTTATTTTGGAAGATCATTCTGGGAGCAATGTGGAGTTACTAAAAAGACTAAAGGCTAGAGAACAGTTAGGGAATGACGATAGTAATTTAGACAAGTGATGAGTGATGGTGACGAGAAACAAGGTAAATACACTAGGGAAAGAGAAAGATGTGGAAAGAGCCAAAAAGCATTTAGAAAATAGAATCACAATCAAGATAGTTTGAGGATCACCTCCATAGAGCTTGCAATGTCTTTCCAAGAATTAACAACTCAAATTTTATCAGTAGGATTTAAATTTTGGCAATAACAGTTACTTGTTGAAGAAGAAAGGTAAGAAAGCTCAACATTTTTAGCATCTTTTTCATGCCTACTGAGGCTATAAGTGCACTTTATGTAATATTTACTGTAACAATATGTGGTAAAATAGGCTCCATTTTACAGATAAGTTTGACACTCAGGTGAATTAACATACAAATTTGTAAGATATGAATGGGGGAACTGAAATTCATACTAATTTCTTGGCCTCCAAAGCCTATATATTTTTTATTAGTATCATGTTTTAAAAGACATAATAAACATCTTCAAGTTTCTAAGGTGCCAGTCATTTAACAAATATTATTAGCATCTGCTATGTGCCAGTCTTTGTGCTTGGTGTAGGTGTAGATAGTGATGAACTAGGTAAATTCCATGACTTCAGAGAGCTTTTAATTATGTACATATATAGAAAATAGAAGGTGACTTAATATAAAAGAAGAATTATGTTAAATAAAAGGTGCAGATTGAGTTATAGGAAGAGCATGAATTGGGGATCTACCAAATTAAATTTGAAACGCCATTCTATGTGGAGATATCTAGGATTTAGGAGTTATACATTTAGAAATAAGATGCACATCTGTGGTATTTGAGACCTTAAAAATAGATGGGTTTTCTGTTTTGAAGGGGCACATGCACCCCAATGTTTATAGCAGTGCTATGAACAATAGCCAAAGTATGGAAGCACCCAGATGTCCGTTGATAGATGATAAAGAAAATGTGGTGTGTGTGTGTGTGTGTGTGTGTGTGTGTGTGTGTGTATATATATATACATATATACACATACACATACACAATGGAGTATTACTCGGCAATCACAAAGAAGGAAATCTTGCCATTTGCAACTATGTGGATGGAACTAGAGGGTATTATGCTAAGCAAAATTAGTCAGAGAAAGACAAATATCATACAACTTCACTCACATGAGGACTTTAAGATATAAGACAGATGAACATAAGGGAAGGGAAGCAAAAATAATATAAAAACAGGTAGGGGGACAAAACATAAGAGACTCTTAACTATGGAAAACAAACAGAGGGTTACTGGAGGGGTTGTGGAAGGGTAGATGGGCTAAATGGGTAAGGGGCATTAAGGAATCTACTCCTGAAATCATTGTTGTACTATATGCAAACTAACTTGGGTGTAAATTAAAAAAAAAAAAAAAAAGATGGGTTTGGCAAGGGTAGGGTCTAGAGCAGTATATTTCAATTTGCTCCAGAGTGTTTTTTGGAATTTTCAAAGATAAGAATAGATTAGGTAGTCTTTCCCAGAGTTTGTTCACCATAGAATCCTTTGAACAGAGAAACTCTCAGAACTAGTGTGCAAAAGAACCCACTCTGAGAAATTATTCTAGCAAAGAGAAGAAGTCTCCATTAATCAAAGCAAACTAGATTTTGTTCCAGTAATAACCAACCTGCAACTCTCCGTGGTTTAAAATAACAACTGTTTATTTATTGCTTATCCATCATCAGTTGGCAGGGACTAATTGTTGTTGCTCAGGGAGCCAGATTGGTGGTGCAGCCACCATCTTTAATGTTGTTCATCTCTTCACCAGAGGGAGAGAAAGAGTCAGAAAAGAGGCCTCTGGTGGGTTGCAAGTGCATCCACTAAATTTCCTGGCATGGTAGAGATACGTATTACTTATATTTATAACTCACTGGCCAAGACTATTCATGTTCCACTGGATCACAAGAGAGATTGGAAGTGTGATTTTACTATGTGTGCAGAAGGCTGATCCTACCATGTGATAAAATCATTTAGTGAGCATAAGTTACATTCATTCTAAGGATCCGACCTTAAGGAATTTCTCTGCTTATGGAACAAGAGAAAGAGTCTTGAACAAAGAGATCATAAAAGAGGTGAATGAAGGATTTCAGAGTAAAGTTTAAGACACAGATTTTTCCTGTGCTCTGATCATTGAAATATTCTTTCCAGACTTCTCTTTCCAATTTCTTTCTCTTTGGAAGATGGGACAAGAGTTACTGGAAATTCTGTGCTGGCCTAGGTTTGGCTATGATATTCTAATTTTTCACCATTTCCCCTCATTCCAACCTAAGTCACATTTTGTTTGGATGGATTGTTGATTCACCATGTCTGGAGTCCTCACCTGTGTCACTTTTCTTCCTGAAATCCTTCCTGTTTCCTGACATGTTTCTGGTTGGTGATCAACTTTTCCTTTCTTTCATGGCTTAAGGAGGTTAGACAAGAATCATCCCATTTGACCTTTGTGGTTTCACTCCTGGTGTTCTCTTGCTCAGACTTTGGTGCTTGCCTTCAAGGAGCCCCACCCCTTGGTGGTGAATGGCTTTTCCTCCTGTCTCCACTACTCTCAACCCTTCTCTCAAAGCCAACCACCCTGATCAATCCATAAACCAATTTTTTCACCTTACTTAAGGTAATATGACAAAGTATAACATATGCAGGATGTGAAGTCATACAGACTGCATAAAATCCTGGTTCTACCAATTCTAGCCATGTGGCCTTCAGTGAGTTACTTCTTACCTCACTCAATCTTTATTTTCCCATCTGTAAAATGGAGTCAGTGACACAAAACCTCAAAGACCAGTGGTGACAATCATAGGAGAAGATGGTAGGTAATGCATGAGTATTGTTTCCTATATCAGTTTCCTATCTTATCACCCAAAACTTAATGATTTGAAACATAAACAACTTGTTGTTCCCAAGCCTTTAGATCCGCTGCAAAGTTCTGATCTGGCCAGGCTTAGGTAATCTCAGGTGTGCTCACACATGTGTTTATAGTCTACTGGTGGGTCAAGTGGGGCTGGCTAGTCTAGGACAGCCTCACTAGTTGTTTGGCAGTGAGCTAACCCTGGACTTGGGCAACAAAGGTGACTTGAGCATGTACCTTTCGACACCTAGCATGGCTGCACTTGCCTTCATGGAAGCTGACACAGATCCAAGGAAGAAGTTACAAGTGTGCAAGGTATCTTGGGCCTAAGTTCAAAACTGGTGCAAGGTCGCTTCTGCCACATTCTATTGGCAGAGTCCCCAGGCTTGCCCACATTTAAGGGTTGGTGAGATAGACTCCACCTCTTGATGGCGGAAGCTGTCAAGTAGCATTACAAAAGCTGTTGGTACAGGAACTGGTGGGACCTCAGAGCCATTTTTGCAAGCAGCCTGCCACAGTTTCTGTTTTTTCTTCTTCTCTCAAGTCTTTTCCGTCTTGCTTTAGTTCTGATCCCACAAGTTGTGAACTTCTTAGAGGCGAGGCCCACGCGTCATACATGTGTACATTCCACATTTCCTGAGCGTCGAGTGAACACTGCTATTATGGCCACCATTCGTGAAATGGTGAATTTATTGCAAGCTCTGTTTTAACCATTTTTCAGTACACCATTCTGTCCTTGAAACTGTTCTCTTTATCCTTGTAACTCTCGACGGTCTTCCCATTCTCATGCACTTAGTAGGCGCCCAGTAAAAATCTATTACATGAACTTACTTTTTTTCTTCTCCAGGTTATTCTGTAGGGTTAACACCTGCTTTGTGGTTCTCGGAGATGGATCCAGAAGTGAGACAGTGAGTCAATCATTCCCATCTCTGACTTCTCCCAATACCCACTTCTGTGGCTCACCTGTCTCACCTCCAATTCACCCCACAGACTTGTTATCCTGGGTTGAATTCAGCCTCCCATGAACTCTTGTAATACTTCTCATGTCCCGCAATGCCCGTATTACTCATCTTGCTCACCCACATACCTCCTACTCCCCTCTGTTCATGTCTTCGCCCACAGTCCTCCCAGCCCTTTGCTTATGTGAGTTTATCACAGTTATTTTTCAGAGAGAGATACCATAAACCTTTATGCTTAGTCATGAAGAACAATAATAACTAGCAATGTCTTTGTAGTGCCAAGTACCTGTCCCGACACCTCATTTAATTTCTGGAACCCCCTTGATAGATACATGATACAGGCACAGTCGTTGCCATTTACAGGCATCACCACCGAGGCGTGGAGAAGGGGGGCAGCTCGCTCAGAGTCACAGAATGCAATGATGTGCAAGATGGGAAGAAAACTCAGGATTTATGATTCATAGGCCAGCAATAGTTCCATCCTCTTATTCAACCTTATCTATTCTGAAGTTTCCTATATTCCTGTAGCTTTTTGGACTGTTGTCCAGCACTGCTAACTCAAAATGATCTAGAAACATCATTCAATGGACGTTGACTGTGTACCAGGCACGATTACAAAATGGAAGGAATGCAAATTCTGTCCACCTAAGGGAAAGCGCTGCTGTGTTGTGTATGAGAGTGCTTTGTATTTAAGCAGCCCTGGTTTCCAGTTAAGTTGCTCTCCCTTGCTTGTTTTGAGATCTTGAGTAAATTTCATGTACACTTTACTTTCAGTTTCTTCATCACGTAGAAGTGGCTATTAACCTTCACACCACAGGCTGATTAGGGCAATTAAATGAGATGATGGAAATAAAGCTCTGACATATAGGAGCCACTCCACAGGGCTACTGTTATTGTTGTTGTTGTTAATAAATGTGAATAAGGTAAGAATGAGTCATGTTAGTTACAATTGCTCAACCCTCCCCTGTTACGTCTTCGTCACATTTATATCTGTATTATTCATTCCATGTTTGTCAACCAGAGATATAAACCTTTTTTGTTTTATGTAACTAATTCCAGGATGACCCTTCTAGCTCATGGTAATTTGAAACATTTGACATATCTGGGTCCCTCAAGTGTCTTCGTTTTTCTTTATGCAAAAGTATGTATGAGCTGGAAGGAATGGTAGCCTCAGAAAATAGTGATAATCAAAAAAATCTAGGGAGATCAAACAGTGAGTTCTTAATCTCGGGACTCCCATGGGACCCGATTTCTGAATAGTAAACATAGCAGCCTGGACTGTGCTGTTAAGAACAGTTGGTTTAAACCCTTATGATCTGAAATTCTTTGAAGTCAATTTTACACGTATTACAGCTTTCTTATATTCTGAGACATATTAAAACCCGCAAAAGTTAAAGACAAATCTAGGCAACTCATAACACTTTCCCTCTAGTGTTTCATCCCCTGCAATGTTGTAATAATAAGTGAATCCACATCTTTGTTAGATTGGTTTTGTGTTTCTTTGTTTACAAGCAGGTTTGCATTTCTTTCTTTCTCCCTAGCTATCTCAACGCCTGTGTGAGTGAAAGTTATAGCTCGTTTGTAAAACTCAGGTGAAGAAATTGGACTCAGAGGGGTAAAGTAGCATGCCCACTTTTGTGAAGTTAATGATGGGAAAACTGTCAATCATACCTCAATGAAGCGGTTCAACAACAACAACAACAACAGGGATATCTAATGCAGTGTTCCCTGACACCAGTACTCTTCCACCCCAACCCAGCCACCTGTCTACCCCAATGGCTGTGCTAGAATATGAGAAGAAGGGACCAAAGCTAGTCTAATGAAGGCATTTCCTTCCACGCTCAGCTATGCAGGAGCACTTGTAAAGTATGACTTTTCTTCTTGAGGACTGGAGAATTGGAAAGAACTGAATGGGACCATAGAAGACAGATCGCTCTGTGAAGAAGCAAGGAAGGGACTGAATAATTCAGTGTAATTTAATGGGCTTTTCAGAACATGCCAGCAATCTGTTCCCATTCTCAACTCAGATGCCACCGAGCCAGCACTCTTCCTGTCTGTCTCATCCATTTGAGCAGTCTCATTGGGGGACAAATGATGGTTCTTCCTAGAAAGTGGAGGCCACTCCTCTTAGGAGAAAGGTTGTCTTTTGAGAAGCTCATTGTAAATGCTGGAGGTTGATTTGCATGGATATTGGTGGGGCTAGTGAGATATTGGTGAGTTAGTAGGATTCTTGAGGATTCCCTCTTTTTGGACAATTGTTATATACTAGAGCAGCAGAGATGTACTCGGTAGAGGTTCCTGGCCTCGTCACAGCTAGCTCACATGTGTGATACTGTGATCCCAGTTACCATTCTGGATGTCAGCTTACCATCTATAAAACAAGGATGTTGGACTCTTATCCTGAGCATCCTTTGAGGTATGAAATTTTTCATGCTTGTCAGTCACTTAATAAAGTGAAGGGCTCTCATCAGGACTCATTTGGGTGAGACAGTCTGGTTGTGTCACACACCTTGGGCAGATTAATCTACTCGAGCCTCAGTTTCTTCATCTATAAAATGAGCACAAAAGATGGATAATCTTATAGACTGTTGAAAAGGTTGAATCAGTTCTTGCGTGTAAAATTCTTTGTTGCTGAGCTTAGCACCTAGCACTCAAATTTTAGCTGCCATCATTATCATTATTAGTATTGTCTTTGTTCTGATTTTTATTCCCTTTTTTGCTGGCTCATGAGCCTCTGAGGCCAAAGCAAGATGTAAAGTGAAATTGGATCCCTATGGACATATTGGGCCTCCAAGAAAAATGAATACTTCACATCCTCAGGGCTATCAATTAGTAACATTTGCCATGGAAATCAACTCCCCCAAAGAAAGAGAAGTATTCAATTTCAAGCATGAGAAAAGAGAAGGAAACAAAGATTAGTCACAGCCCTGAAATGTTCCAACGCCATCCGTGTTATTACCTCAGCAGCCAGGTATCCAGTGCTTCCACAGCTATTTACCATAATGGATAGTTGCTGACAAGCCTCTCAGCAGAGCTCCCACTTGCAGGTGTATAACCACAGTATTAGCCGGGACCCTATTTGAACAACATACTCTTCTCATGACTGAGTTGAAGGGCTGTTACTTTCAGGGAACAACAACTGCTTAATGTAGACACACTGGCTTTGGGCTGCTCAGATGTCTGTGCTGGATCACCCAAGAAGATGCTGGCTTCCCTTCTCTAACACACAGGGCTGGAGACCAAGTGGGAACAGAGTCAGGTCCCCTCTTGGTTGGTCTCTCTTCTTATTCTACAGTACTTTATCACCACACAGATTCAGTTTTTCACTTGTCTCATGTCCTTCTATTCAGACACTGGAGGTAGTGAACCTAGATGGTGTATCTCCTTTATGCATTTGGTGACAAACATAAAACATACTCTATAAGAAAATTCAAGTAATAGAGAGATAGACACATGAAAATGTGAAATTCCTTACCCAACTGTACACCCCAGCATCTACAAGCTCACACTCTGAAGATTGTGACTGTTAATGGTATAGACACTTTTGTCTGTAAATTTATAATTATAATTTACGGGAAAAATGCATTCAAGGGAATTCATTGTATAAGGGGCATTTGTTGCGGCACCCAGGTGGCTCAGTCAGTTGTGTGTCTGAAGCTTGAATTTGGCTCAGGTCATGAGTTTGAGCCCCACATCAGGCTCTGTGCTGATAGTGCGGAGCCTGCTTGGGATTCTCTCTTACTTCCTCTCTCTCTGCCCACCCCCGTCTCTCTTTCTCTCAAAATAAATAAATGAACTTAAAAAAAAAAATAAAGGGCATATGTTTGGGAATATGTTTGAGCTAGCAAATGGGTTCCTAGGTAAGAAAACAGGAGCTCTAGTTATGGTAAGAAGGGTTTCAGAGTAAACAAACACAAAAGTTAGGTTGTTACTCTGGAGCAGAGAAGCGGAGAGGAAAGGGCAGGAGGAAGGGGAAAGAAGTGATATGAAAGCCAGCAAGATGGCAGGAGGCCATATTTGTTTCTATACCACCCTATATGCCCAACAATAACTCTATACATCTTCAGCAATGTCAACAAAAATAAGAAAAGACTTGGATGTGAGTTAATTCTTGGAGGTGTGGGTGAAAGGACTGAGTTTGGCATCCAACTTCAAATGAGGTATAATGGAAGCAGCATGAGTACGTGTAGAAACATGTATATGGAAAGAAACATAAGGTGAAAAGTCTTGAAACTTGCAGATTTCACAGGAAGCCTTTTCAGTATTAAGACTAGGTTTAGGCCAAGGATAACTAGGTTTCCATTGTCAAGGATCCTCAGCTACTGATAGACATATAAATGTATATACATGCATATGTATACTTTATTGTATATGTATGTATATATATGCATAAACATGTCTGTACAGCATATGTGCATATAATATTTATACACATCCTCAAAATTATATATGTTATTGTTTTGCAGCTTGCTTTTTTTTACTTAGTAATATACCACGACATTGATTCATTGTATTTCAACAATATTTAGTGATTGCCTGCAATGAGCCAGTCACTATGCTACAGGCACTAGAATACAGCCGTGAAAAATCTTTCCATGTCAACTGATCTATATCATTCTTTTTAATGACCAGTTGAATTCCATAGTGGAAAGTTTTGTTTTGTTTCATTCTGTTTTGTTTTGACAACAAGTCCTCTAGTGATAGACATTCAGGTTATTTTTAGTCTTTTGACTATTTTTGCACTGCTCTCGTGTACTGGTATATTTGTGCATATGTGCAAATAGTTTTGAAGGTAGCTTCCTTGAAGAGGATTGGAAGAGTCCAGGCACATGCATATTTTCAAATTAAATCTACTGCAAAATTCATCCCTGAAAAGCCAATGTATGAAAACTTTATTAAATCTCATATAACTCAAGACCATTGTAGAAGCAGAACCCCATCAGATCCTGTCAACTTTATTATTAAAAAAAATTTTTTTTAATGTTTATTTATTATTGAGAGGCAGAGAGACATAGAGCATGAGCAGGGGAGGGGTAGAGAGAGGGGGAGACAGAGAATCTGAAGCAGGCTCCAGGCTCTGAGCTGTCAGCACAGAGCCCCACGTGGGTCTCAAACTCACAAACTGCAAGATCATGACCTGAGCCGATGTCGGTTGTTTAACCCACTGAGCCACCCAGGCACCCCAACTTTATTATTTTTTTTTAAGTTTATTTATTTAATTTGAGAGAGAAAGAGACAGAGAGACAGAGAGGGACAGAGAGAAGGAGAGACAGAATCCCAAGCAGGCTCTGTGCCATCAGCACACAGCCTGGTGTGGGGGTCAAACTTATGAACCCATGAGATCATGACCTAAGCCAAGATCAAGAGTCGGATGCTTAATGGACTGTACCATCCAGGCACCCCCCCTGTCAACTTTGCTTATAATAATGATGATGATGATGGTAATGATCGTTAACATGTTTCATATTCTTAAATGTGCCCACTGTTAGGCTCTGTATCTTTCATACCTTTTGGATGTTTGCAGATTAAATAAAGGGGACTCAGGAATAAAAGTAGGGGTGCTTGGGTGGCTCAGTCAGTTGAGCACCCAATTCCTGATTTTGGCTTAGGTCATCATCTCATGGTCATAAGATCAATCCCAGTGTGGGGGGCTCTGCACTGAGCTTGGAACGTGCTTGGGATTCTCTCTTTCTCTCTCTGTCTCTCTCCCTCCCTCCTCCCTCTCTCCCTCTCTCCTCTGTCCTCTGTCCTCTGTCCTCTCTCCTCTGTCCTCTCTTCCTCCTTTCCCCTCCCCTCCTCATATGTGCGTTCTCTCTTAAAATAAAGGAAAAAAAAGAAATAAAAGAAATGAAAGTAACTTGTCCAAAGACACACGGTTAGCAAAGTGCAGAGCCAGGATTTTAGCCTTTTTCTTTCATATTCCAAAGCCCACTCGACTACTTCACCATATGCAGGGTTTGCCATAACTAGTATTATGAGGTACTCCACTAGGAAAAACTGCACAGTAAATGAAAGGGTTCTATGACCAACTGACTTTGGGAAACATTTTATAGTCTATACATTTTGGAGATTCACAGTATTCATGAAATCAGTCCTCTGGGAAGATATTTAATCAAGCCAAAAAACATTTCTCAAACTTCTTTGATTGCAGAACTCTTATCTTTTTTTTTTTTTTAATTTTTTTCAACGTTTTTTATTTATTTTTGGGACAGAGAGAGACAGAGCATGAACGGGGGCGGGGCAGAGAGAGAGGGAGACACAGAATCGGAAACAGGCTCCAGGCTCCGAGCCATCAGCCCAGAGCCCGACGCGGGGCTCGAACTCACAGACCGCGAGATCGTGACCTGGCTGAAGTCGGACGCTTAACCGACTGCGCCACCCAGGCGCCCCCAGAACTCTTATCTTAAAACATGTCTATTCTGAGGAAGACACTTTGAGAAATGCTGTCCTCATTGTACAGTATCTCTGTGGCTCATTCATAGAGCCTCAAGCATTTTTAAAGAGGTTTCGGTATCACCTACACTAAAAGATTGATATAGATAACGTCCCTCTTTCCATCCTTTGATAGAAGATCTGCAAAAATGGGAGCTTACTACCTAGTGGGCCAGCCAATTCCATTTGAGGATAGCCTGTTGTTAGAAAAATAGTTTTTTAAATATTCAACCCTGTGAAAATTATTCACTGACTCTAATTTCACCCATTTACAGTTTCACGGACTATACAAAATCCCACTTTTTCCTTCAAATTTTTGGAGTCAGTAATTACATCTTAGTCCATCTGTCATCATCTTATCCCTACATTTCATGGTCCAAGTTTTCCTTTCACCTGCTCTTACCTTATCATATCCTTGCTCTCAAAAAGTGGTTCTCTCTTTGATATGCTACTATTGGTCTGTATTGGCATCAAAGTCCGATACTTAGAACTGGACCCTCCATCCCAGCTGTGGGCTGACCAGCATGAATTAGGACAGGACCAGTCTTTCCCTTGCTCCAAACATTCCATTTCTATCAATACCACCTAGGTTGGAACAATTTTATTTTGCAGCCACAGCATACCAGCCCTCTACCTGTACTTAATAACAATTCAACCCTCTAAATTGCTACTAATTTGGAAGGGGACAAGGTTGGGGATAATTGCAACTTTTGAAGAAAGCAAACATATAAGTGATTATGGCATTTTGTTCAGGACAAGCTCTGACCCCAAGGGAGCTTTGTGCTCTCTCAGGTTGAAGAGCTCTGTCTCTACTCAGAGAAGCAAATAAGTTAAGGGGTCGAGGGAGAGTGAAGCAGGAAACAATATGAAAGGTAAAGGATGAATTATAGCAATTATTTTGGCAAATTTTGAAGAGAAGATAAGCTTTATAGATCAGAAGAGTAGAATTAAAAATAACAGTAAGAATAAAGTATAACTATTATGACAGTGCTTTAAATACATATCTTCTCTTTATTTGTTGTTGTTTGATTTGGTTTTGGTTTTATTTTATGATATGTATTCACTTTTAAGCTTCATACATGGAGGAGAATATTACCTCTATTTTTAAAGTGCAGAAACTAAGGATTTGAGAGATTCAAGACTTGTCCAGTTCTAGTCAGCTGGGAGATTATGGAGTCAAGATTTCTGCCCAGGTATAGTCAAACCTAAAGTTCTAGAAGTTTCTCTCTCCAAGACTTTGCCCTCAGAAGCCCTACATGAATCCCAGTGGTGCTGGGATAGAGCAGCAAAGCCCGATGAGCCCGTTTCTGAGATGTGCCAGTGGGGAGGGCTGGGTGAAGAGCAGCGTACAGTGACCTGGAATAGTCATGACTAATTGCCCAGTAAATTGGCCCCCTTTGAGACCTGCCAGAAAGGAACTCTCTCAGTTCCCCAGTATGAATTAATTATGAAAACCAAAAGCCTTATAGAGAACATGTTGCAGACCTCCTGTTGGGCTGCCTTGAACTTCATTTCTGCCTTTGAAATTCTTTAATGGCTTCTTGTAATTTCCTCTGATCCTGGGGATACCTATGCTTTGATGGAGAAGGAACTGAACAGGGCTAGCTGGTATCCTTTTACTGTGTACAGGTTGGGCTTGGCCAACTTTTTCACCAATGATTTCGATACTATCAACACTATTAGTAGATACAAGCTATTGAACAATTATTGTATGCACAGTGCTAACTGCCCTATATACAGCATCTCTTCCAATGATCAAAAATCATATTTTGAAGTTTTATTTTTGTTATTTTAAACAGCTATAACAATTTAGAAAACAAAGGGGCAGGAGAAAACTTTTGGAGGTGTGGGATTTATTTAGTACCTTGACTGAAGTATTATTATCATCGCCGTTTGTATCGATAGGGAAACTACAAAGGCAGCTTGCCCAGAATCCCAGAGTGAATACGGAGTGGAGCCAAAATTCAAATACAGGTCTGTCTGAAACCAAAGCCTAGTTAACCCAATATTTAAACTGAAGCTTCTCAGACTTTGGAATGTGTTGTAATTTCCTAGGTCTTAAACATACATCCCAGATTCTGATTTAGTGGGTCCACAGTGGGCCATGCAATCTACATTCTGACAAGCACAACCAGATAATTCTGAGCACCATATTTGCAAGGCAAGGTTTTGAGACTATAATAGAGCCCCCCTTGGTATGAATCCACCTCGCCCCAAAACACGAATACAGTGTCCTTCTAATCAGAAAACAGCTAAAAAGCTGGGGTGTGGGGGTGGGAATGGATCCATGTCTGAAGACAGGAAAGGTGAGTGAGGTTGGGATAATGAAAGAGGATGAAATGATCCATCCTGAAATCCTGACACTCAATGACTTCTAGAAGTTTAACTTACACCATGAGTTGTAAGCACAGTGGTCTTTTGCTTTGTCCACTGGCTTCCAGAGTTGGAGCATTCCCTGGACCACAAAAAACACAGCAGCTAGAAGGAAGAAAAGCAGTGAGTGGACAGGTGCTTGGTTTACACATCAGTCACCTCTCCCCTCCTACTCCGTCTACACCTGTGCATCTAACAGGAGTGAGCACAGTCATGCTCAAAAGGGGCCAGAAGATGAGCACTTTCCTGAGGGATATGAAACGTACAACTTGTGCATTGCCTGGAAATGCCATAAGAAATTAATATTTGTTACAGAAGCAGTGAGGCTGCATTAATATTTTAATGGTGAATGAATATTTAATCCAAAACTCTGGATGGAAAGCGGACAAGACAACCATGGCAGGAACAGTTACAACCTACCCAGTTGGAGATGTTAATGATTCATTGGCTCTGTCCGTAGTAATAACGCCACACAGTGTATCCATTATATAATTCCTTTGAAATGTTGGTAAGTCACTCCTCAGAATCAAAATCAGACGTGTTGTTTATTCTTTGAGAGGCAGCATGCGGCATTGGATAGAGTGAGTCTTTGGAATCAGGGGAGCCTGGAATTGGGTACCAAGTCTATGGTTTACTGGCTGTTCAAGTGTAAACAATTCCATTTACCTCCTTCTGCTTTGTCTTCAAGATGGGACATGCATCTACTTCATAGGGTTGTTGGCTGCCTATGTTAGTCACTCAACTGATGTTTCCTTTTGGTTTCTCCTTATTTTTTATAATATGGTAAAAAAAAAAAATTAAAGGTGGCTAACATGTCTCTCAATTTAGCCCCACACCTATTTCTCAAAGACAATGACATTTTTATTTTCCTATCTCTCCTTGATAGTTGTACCTATAACCATTCCTACTTTAGTGGAAATTACTATAAATAGTTTGGAGAAAACTATTTATGTAATTAAAAATCCTGTCCTATCTATGGCCCTTAAAATTAAAATACATTGATGATACCTGTTTAAATACACTAAGGTGTCTCCATATGGCCCCACTGTTAATGGTCACATTTGTGATATAATTGCAACAAATCAGTAAGCTTCTCCTAGCAGGGAGTTCTTTCTCCTTCAGGCCTAGAATATGGCCTACAAGTGCACAGTCTCTCTCATCTCTCCCCTGTGGTCCCACTACACTTTATCAGCTTCCTTCTTCTTCCACTTGGGACTTTCTATAGGTAAATAGTTAACACATGCAGTCTTTGGAGTCCAGTAGCCCTTAAATATTAGTCTCCACTTGGGCTGTGGCTCATAGCATAATCTAGAGCAAAGCCATCAACCAACTTCCTAGGCCAGGGGTTCTTCATCTGTAAAGTTGAGGCAATAGCATTTACCTCATTGCATTACAAGCATCTATGAAATATGCATATAAAAGAAATATTTTTGGACCATTCCCATTTTTCAAATGAGGAAACTGAAATGCCAAGGTCAAGTAACTTACTCAAAGTCATTCAGTTAGGACTAAACCCATGTCTTCAATTGAAGTCTTCATGAATCCACATTATTACACTACATGTGATAAATCTCTGTAGTATGCTAAGAAGACATCTTTTTAAACGTAAGGTTGCAAGCAAGAGTTAGCAACAACACAGTACTACATAATGCGTTTTCTCTGAGAACAAGAAGCTTCGATGGCTTTAGGTTGTGGCATTTAGATATAGCCGAGTAGCTGTGTGCCTCACGTGAGCCAGTCTGGAAACCAGTACGCTGAATATAATAGGCCAATCAAAAAAGCTAGAAAATTCATCTTACTGCATTTATTTTTATATGAATTGGGGTCTTACTGATCTTAGTAGTGCTTTTCGCAAATTCACTCTGAGTAAGAAAGTATTCTTATAACTGGGTGTTTCCCCCAATCTTGATAGCTCCCTTTTCCTGACAGATGAACCCCAAGACCCTAAATTTTGTCTTTCTATTCCTTAAAGAGGATACATTTAGTGATGGCATCAGACCCTATTCCACCCTCACTTCCCTAAGAAATCCATGAGCTGAGGACAAAACAAAAACAAAATCCCAGTGACTCTACAAAGAAGCTTCTTAAACTCTTAGGTGAATTTAGCAAAGTTGCAAGATAAAAAGTCAACAGAAAAATCAGTCGTATTTCTATGTTCTAACAATGAATAATTAGAAACCCAAACTTAAAAACACAATACTATTTGGGGGGCCAGGGTGGCTCAGTCAGTTAAGCATTCGACTGCAGCTCAGGTCATGATCTCATAGTTCGTGGGTTTGAGCCCCATGTCAGGCTCTGCACTGACAGCTCAGAGCCTGGAACCTGCTTCAGATTCTGTGTCTCCCTCTCTCTGTGTCCCTCCCCTGCTCGAGCTCTGTCTCTCAAAAATAAATAAACATTAAAAAAAATTAAAAACGATACTATTTATAATAGTTCTGGAAAACTTGATGTTTTCCATGTAAATCTAACAAAACATGTATGGGTTCTCTAGAAGTAGCTGAAAACTACAAAATGCTTGTGGAATAAAAACTTGTAGAAATACCTTCAACAGAGAAACAGGCTATGTTCGTGGATTGGAAAACTCACCAAAGTAAAAATGTCCATTCTTCCCTAATTGATCTATAGGGTTAATGTAATTCCTATCATATCCCAGGAGGTTTTTTATAGATATAAACAAGCTGATCCTAAAATTTATATGAAAAGAACAAAGATCTAGAATAGCTAAAATTATCTTGAATAAAATGAATAAAATTGGAGAAATAATACTACCAGATTTTAAAACTTACTTTATAGTTACAGTAATCTATGCAGTGTAGCACTGGGGGAGGGACAGGCACTCAGATCAATGGAACAGAATAAAGAAAGTAGAAACAGATCTACACAAAGATGCTCGACTTATTTTGGACAAACATGCAAGAGCAGTTCAACAGGGAAAAGATACCTTTTTCAACGAACGGTTTGGGGACAATTTGGGCATCCATAGACAAAATAAATAAATAAGTGAACTTTGAAGTAAACCTCATGTCTCACACAAGAATCAGGTCAAAATGGATCAGAGCACTAAATGTAGTGCATGCAACCACAAAACTCTTTTTTTGTTGTTTATTTTTGAGAGAGAGACAAGGGGAAGGGAGGGGAAGGGACGAGAGAGGAGGAGAGGAGAGGAGAGGGTGCAAGCAGGGGAGGGGCAGAGAGAGAGATACACACAGAATATGAAGCAGGCTTCAGGGTCTGAGCTGTCAGCACAGAGGTCCATGAGGGGCGCAAACCCATCAACCCATCATGACCAGAGCTGAAGTTGGACACCCAACTGACTGAGCCACCCAGGTGTGCTGCAACCACAAAACTCTTAAAAGAACACATAGGAGGGGTGCCTGGGTGGCTCAGTCGGTTGAGCGCCTGACTTCGGCTCAGTCATGATCTTGCGGTTCGTGAGTTCGAGCCCCACGTGGGGCTCTGTGCTGACAGCTCAGAGCCTGAAGCCTGCTTCGGATTCTGGGTCTCCCTCTCTCTCTGCTCCTTCTCCGCTCATGCTCTGTCTCTCTCTGTCTCTCAAAAATGAATAAACATTAAAAAAATATTAAAAAAAAAAGAACACATAGGAGAAGATCTTTGTAATGCTTACATCATGTTTGTCAGGTGAACAATTCTTAAGTGTGGTTCCAAAAGCACAATCCATAAGAGGAAAAAAAAATATATTAAATGAGACTTCATAATAACTTAAAAGGTGTGCTTTGTTAAAGACACTGTTAAGAAAAGTAAGAGGCAAACCATAGACTAGTAGAAAAGATTTGTAAATCACCTATCAGGCAAAGAATACCCAGAATATATAAAGAATAGTCTAGATGGAACAGTAAGAAATCGAGCAGTCCTCTTAGAAAAGGACTAAAGACTTACACAGTCATTTCACCAAATAGGACACATAGAAGCCAAATAAAGCACATGAGAAGATGCTCAGCACAGTTTGCCATTAGGGAAATGCAAATTAAAAACACAGTAAGATGCCTCTGCACACTTATTAAAATGGCTCCAAAGTCTGGTAGTACCAAATACTGGTGAGGATGTGAAGCAAGATGACATCTCCCGCATCATTGGTAAGAATCTAGAATGTTAAGTCCTGCTGGAAAACAGCGTAGCAGTTTCTTATAAAGTTAAATATAAACTTACCTTATGACTCAGGAATGGCCCTAGAGAGATGTCTCCAAATGACCCCAAAGCCTGCATATGAATGTTCATGGCACCTTTGCAATTTCACACCAGAAACAAGCCAGATGCCCTTCAACAGCATGGATAAACAAGCAGTCCTACATCTACACAATGAAACACTATTCAGCAATGAGAAGGCACAGACTATTGATACAGCCAGCAACTTGGATGGCTCTTCAAGGCATTAGGCTGAATTAAAAAACAAAACAAAACCTTTAAATACTATATACTATGTGATTCCACTTGTAGACCATTCTCCAAGTGACACAGTTATACTGACAGACAACAGGTCAGTGGTTGCTGGGTCAGTGTGGGGGGAGCATGTGAGACTAAGAGGTAGAATCAGGGAGTTTTGGGGGTGACAGAGCAGTTTTGTATCTTGATTGTGATAGTGTTACTACAAATTTATACATATGATAAAATTTCATAGGACTATATACCCCCCCACTCCAAAATACATATAAAACCTGATGCAATGTGAATAAGGCCAGTAGTTTGGGAGTTCTGTGCCAATGTCAATTCCCTGGTTATTTTCACGTACTATAGTTATGTAACACGTTATCATTGAGAGAAGCTGCATGAATGGTATATTGGAACTCTCTGCACTATTTTTGGAACTCTGAAAATATGAGAATTAAAAGAAATTGAATATCCTACTCATTGTCATTGTAACTCCAGTTGATTTTTCTTACTTGCCCGTGCCCGTGGGACCATAAGCTACTACTGTCTTCTGAATATCTCAGTCGTCTTCTGACTCTTTGCCCAACTGTCATAGAGAAGTTTTATGACAACAATGAAAACACGCTACTTTGGATGAAAATTCACTAGTAGTTAACCTAAGAGCAAGAGCAGTGCTTTAAACCAACAGTGGATCCTCTCCTTTGGCAAATCTCCACTGAATGTCTGTGCCTAATGCCACAGTATGTGTACAGAGGAGAGTGAAAGTAGACAGGAGGGTTATCCAGACAAAGAACCAAGAAAGTAGGATAAGATAGAGCACAGATTACCATAATACAATGCAGAAAGTCACTTTTGGCCAGGAGAAGAATATATTGCAAAGCAGGGACAAACTTAACAAAGCAACTTTCAATTCATATGTTGGGATTCTTCGTAAAATTTCACTAGGAAAAAAAAAATGTGTCCACTGATAAAGAACAGGAACAAAATAAAAGGGGGCCCAAACCCACTATGATGTCAATGCACTACAACCAAACTTTTTCCTGGAAGAATGCATGACGTATATGTGAGAGAGAGGGCATGATGGATGGCTGCAGGATAGAGAAAAAGCCAAGAACCTGTGTTCAGCAGTAAGTGTCTGCAGTTCTGTTTAAAAGTTTCTGCTTTGTCAAGGAGGGGAAGCAACCATATGATTCCCTGCTAGAGGCTGTACAAAATTCCTTACATATCTAGTTTCATTTACTCCCCACAAAAACCCTAGGAGGTAGGAATTGTGTGAGCAACAACAGAAGTGACCTCCACTTGTTTTAAGCAACAGACCATTGTTGGGTGGCAGACACAGGGGCCTCTGTGTCTCCACCTATGGTGGAGATGCAGATTCTACTCCTAGACATCTCTGCCTCACCTGAGAATCCCTTCCCTCATATTTTCATATCCGAACTACTCACTCAACCTCCAAACTCCAAATCAGGAGCATCTGATCAACCATTTTCAGGTTAGGCCTTCCAAACCAGGATACCTAATAGGATACATATCCCCGCCCCCGCATTGGCTGTACTACTTCCCTTCAAGGCTAACAGTGAAGTATACAAGTTGGGAACAAATCCATATCCATGGCAGACTGAATGGCAATTATATATTGCAGGTATTATCATGCTAGTTTGATGAATGAAAGTATCAAGGCTCAGAGAAGTATGAAAATTATCCTAATATTGCATAACTAGTTTTTTTAAACCACTTTATTGCAGTATGATATGTAAAAAATTGTACATATTTAACATATGCAACTCAATGAGTTTGGGAATTAAGTATTCATCCATGAAACCATCACCACCATCAAACCCATAAACCATAAGCATCACCTCCCAAAGATTCCTCCTGCTCCTATGATGATGATGATGATGAGGAGGAGGAGGAGGAGGAGGAGGAGGATTATTCCTGGTAAGAACATTTAACATAAAGCCTACCTTCTTAGAAATTTTAAGTATTCAATACAGTATTGTTCGCTAGAGGCACTTTGCTGACTAGTACATCTCCAGAACTTATTTCTTGCATAAGTGAATTTTTGTACCCTTTGACCATCACTTTCCCTTTCCCCCCTCCTCCCAGCCTCTGGCAAACACCATTCTCCTCTCCTCTCCTATGAATGTGGCTCTTTTAGATTCCACGTATTAGTGAGAGCATACAGATATATCTTTCTGTGTTTGGCTTGTTTTGCAAAGCATAATGTCCTCCAAGTTCATCCATGTTGTCACAAATGGCAAGATCTCCTTCTCTTTTAAGGCTGAGTAATACTCCATTTTATGTATATACCACATCTTTATTTATCTCTCATGGACACTTGGATTGCTTCCACATTTTGGCTATTGTAAACAATGCTGTAGTGAATGTGAGTGTGCAGATACCTATTTGGGTCCCTGCTTGCAATTATTTGGGTTACATATGCAGCAGTACAATTACTGAATCATATGGTAATTCTATTTTTAATATTTTAAGGAATCACCATACTGTTTTCCATAATGACTGCACCATTTTTATATTTCCACCAACAGTACCCAAGGGGTCTAATTTCTCCACTTCCTCAACACTTGTTATTTCCTGTTTTTTTTTTTTTTTTTTTTTTTTTTTTAATAGTAGCCATCCTAATGAGTGTAAGATGGTTTCCCTACAAACCAGTTAGTTTGTAGGGAATTTTTAGTGCATGTTCAACACTGGCTGCCAGAGTTTCACAGTGGTAATTTGATTAATTGGTTTCCTTCCCTTTCTTATCATACTTTCTCTCTTCTCTATTGTTTCCTTGGCTTGCCTTCCAAATAAACCACTTACACTCAAACTCTTACCTCAGGATCTGCTTCTGAGCGATCTTGAACCAAGACACATGCTTGAAATTATTACTTGTCCTGTACAGTATTTATTGACAACACCTACCTTGTTCAGTTATGTTAGACCAAGCCTCTTCTCAATCTTAGTTTTACAAAATATTACCTGTCCAAACAAGCATTATGGGGATAGAAATATCCTAAAGACTAATTAGCTCTGAGCAGAGCTCACACTCCTAAAGAAACACAGGATTCATTCAACCTATCCTGTAGAAATCCTCCTCTCTTTAATATACTCAAAACTCCTAAAACTTACAGCTTCAGAGCAAAGGTCTACACACAGTTGTTTTAGAACTGTGTTCCATGGGTCCAGTGTTCCAGAGCACTGGGGACTCTGCACGTAACTACTTTGTGTAATATGATAAATTGGTTCTACACCAAGACTTTTCCAGTGGGCTAACTTGGGTTGGTACAGAACTCTGGTCACAATTTCTCCACTTATCTCTGTTAATTAAACAGTTTGCAGACTCGGGGCCGCTGGGTAGTCTTGGTCAGTTGAACGTTTGACTCTTGATTTGGGCTTAAGCCATGATCTCTCTGTTGTGAGATCAAGGCTCATGTCGGACTTTGCACTGAACATGGAGCCTGCTTGAGATTCTCTCAATCTTTCTTTCTCTCAACAACTCTCCAAGGCAAGTTTTTTTTTCAGTGTTGTTATAGACATCCACATAGCCTTATCAATCAGGACTTTATCAATAGCATCAGATCATGACTGCAGATTTAAAAATTTTTTTATATTCATCAAATCAATGAACATATTAAATCATTTCTAGGAAAAAAATACACACACACACACACATATATATATATACACACATGCACATATATATACATATATATATGTGTGTGTATATATATACATATATATACATATATATACATATACATGTACATATGTATATATGTATATACATATACATATATACATACATATACATATATATATACACACACACACACATACATACATACATACTGTACTGGGTTCCAGTACAGTTTGATTAAACATTAAACATAAACCAACAAACATTTAGATTTGCATAGTCCTGAAACTTTATAAACCATAGATCTAGGTCAAGCCCTCATCAAACTCATAATTTCCCTCCACAGCATCTTGACATGTGTGCTTAAGCATGATGAGTTAAAGAAAGCTTCTACCTCCTGAGAAAGTCTGCTCTATTTCAGGACATTTCTGATTGCCATGAAGATTCATGGTTTTCCCTTATTGGGCTGAAATCTGCCTCCCTACAATTTCTACTCTTCCATCTAAGAGAGATGAGCCTCTAGATCTTGTTGGAGTTACCCAGTACTCTCACACAAGCAGAAAGAACCCTTGAAAGCATCGGAATTCCTGTATCTTTAGCACCCAGTAAAGACAGGGTCCCCCTTCTTCTCCACTGGCTGGCAGCAAGCTTTCCCTCTCCAGCCCATCTGTAACATATAGGAAAGTGATGGCAAAGATATGGATTTTGCCAAACTTAATCAGAGCCTTAAGTGGATCAACAAGGGCAAGGGTAGGAGGAGAGTTAGGGGTACAAAGAAGGGGTGGGCAACTTTCCAGCCACACAACATATGGCAATAGTTTCACTAAAAGCTCAAAACAGTATTTATTTCATGCAGTGACATTGCCTCAAGAAGCACACAGGCCAAATTTATAAATGCATGAACCCTAAATCCATTGTTTCAGATCTCCTCCTCTTCCTCTGATTTCCCTCCCTCCCCAACTCAGTGCTAATCCCTCCTCCTCATTTTTTGAAGACTCCCTCTTCTCCTTGAAAGCTGGGGCACTATGAATGGAATGTTTTGATTTACTACAGCCCCCCTGAATTCTACTTTCCCAAATCAATTAATTTCCTCACATTCTGACAACTGAAGGGTAGGAGCAAAGGCTGAGGGAAGCAATGGTTAGGTAGTGAGAGGTTAGGGTATAGCAGGGGGTGAGGTGAGTGGGAGATTGAGCTCCCTGGAGGGGGTTAGCCAGGGGAAGATAAATTACCCCTGTGCTTGGTGTTGAGAGAAAAGGACTGGGGGAGAGCTTGGGATCTGAGATGAGCACAGGGGGCAGGAGGATTGGCCGTCAATCAGAAAGCTTGAAAAAAATAGAAGAAAAAGGCAATTTCCTTCCAAGAAGAGAGGGAACTGGGGGATTAGAAGGCCTCCTATACCTCCAGTTCTGGGTTGCCTGGGGCCATCATTAGGCTCTGTTGCCTTTGTATTTACTCCTGCAGCTGTGTCTCCATCTTAGGTGGGCAGTGGTATTTCTCTAGTACAAATATTCAAAATTCTTGTGGGAATGGAAAGAGGAGACTTTTCATTTCCATCTTTGTTTCTTTCTCTCTTTTAATCTCTTGTTTTTCTTCTTTCCTTCCCTTCCACCCCTTCTCCCAGCCTCTCTCCCTCTTTCCTTCTTTCCCTTCCTCTTCCCTCCCTTCCTCTCTTCCTGGCTTCCTCCCTTCTTCCTCCCTCCTTGCTTTTTTCATTCTCTTTCTTGATCACCCAGCCATTCATTCTTCCAAAATGTACTAAAGAACTCTACTGTGTGAGCCTCTATGTTAATTATGATAAGAAAAACCAGACTTCTAAGATAGGATGCAGTTCAATTGAAGAGACATTGACTCATCGAGCTTTGTGCGAGATGCTGGACATACTGGCTCTACAAAGAGGAACACAGCACTGCCTGTGACCTCAAGTAATGCACTGCTATGTAGAGAGAGACAGACATATCATTACTCATATGTCTGTTCATTGAATCCCTATGTGAAGTGCTGGAACTATTGACTATTTTTGAATCTGTAGCATGTGGGACCAGGCCTGGCCTCTGACTGCAATAAATATTCAATGATGAAAGCAACTACATTTATTAGAATACCTGTAATGTGTCAGATATTTTGCGTGTTTTGCTATTAATCCTTTCTCCAACCTCACAACAAAGTTATGGTCATTCCCATTTTACAGGTGAGAAACAGAAATAGAATTAGACAATTTGCCAATGTTAAACACCACTTAGAGGTAAAATTGTCTATATACGTCTGCCCAATGTTAATGCAGAATATTTATTCTTCCATGCTACTTTTTTGCAAAAATAGATGACTGTAACACCATAGGTATTTCAAGTTGATGAGATTAAAACCTTTGTAATTTTTTTTTTCAACGTTTATTTATTTTTGGGACAGAGAGAGACAGAGCATGAACGGGGGAGGGGCAGAGAGAGAGGGAGACACAGAATCGGAAACATGCTCCAGGCTCTGAGCCATCAGCCCAGAGCCCGACGCGGGGCTCGAACTCACGGACCGCGAGATGGTGACCTGGCTGAAGTCGGACGCTTAACCGACTGCGCCACCCAGACGCCCCGAAACCTTTGTAATTTAAGAAAGAAATCCTATCTAATTGGTAGAAAATCTATGTTGTAACATATTTTGCAATGCATGAACCAATATAAATAAATAGGTAAATAAAGCTGGCATATTCCATGTTGTACCAGCCTGAGGTCTCCATAGCACGAATGTTCAAATTTTGTTCCAAACGCCCATCTGCATGATTTTAGGGCCTCAGCACCATCCAGCTGAAGTCTCTTTCCAATTATTTTTGGTATCAACATACTCCCAGTAGTAACTTAACTCTTGTCCTTCTATCCTGGTCTCTTTGTTGGTGTCTTCTGCAAAAAAAATCACCTGGGACAGTTGTTCACCACTAACATGGTACTCGGGACCCTGAAGAGAATAATGTGCTCCTGCTGAGAATGATTCATCCCAGGGTCCTTGAAAACACACTACCAAAGATTTATGTGCTGCTCCTACCAAATGCCCCAAGTGTATCATCAAGGAGGCTCTGCTCATGGAGTCACTGACTCATCACATGCTTCCACCACCATTTCAACAATGAGCAGAGAGCTCCTTGAGTTGCCAAACCCGGCTCCTTTTCCTACAGTATACGTTGCATCAGAGCTAAGCTGTGTTCCAGTCAGAAATGGGGAGAATGCTCCACTCCTCAACCCTGCATGACTCTATCATCTGAGCTTGAGGAAAGTTTGCTTATATGTACTAGCTTGCCTGTAAAGGCTTTCACTCCTCCCTGAATCCATTTCCTTTGACAGTAAGCCCACTGACTCTGGGCATGGGCCATGTGACTGACTTTGTCCAATGAGATAATAGCAAATAATGTATGCAGAAGCTTGGAAAAATTCTCACAAGAGCATGCCTGGACCAGACTACTGGAGGATCAGACTTGTGAAGCAGAGGTAGTTGGCCCAGCTAAGACTATTGTAGATTTTCTGACATTCAAGTGATCACCCAAGTCCCAAGAAGACCAGAAGAACTGCCTGATCATGATCAGTTCAGTTCGGCAGAACTGCCCCATCAACTCACAGACTTATGAAAAATAGCATATCACTGCCTAAAACCGCTACTTGTGGGGAGGAGTTGTTATATACCTTTAGGTAACTGATATATTTATTGTAAGTCTCACAAATGATCTCATGAATACAGATTATTTGGCTCTTGCCACCAGCATTTCTTTTCAAAGGGCGGGACCCATCTGAGAAAGAAGCATGATTCTCTACTTTCCATTCCCTGTATCCCTCCCTCCCCCACCACCTTCTCCCCCAGAGCTCTGCTTACAAACCTAATCTGTGGTGCTATCAAGAAACAGATGACCTCTTAAACAACGATTCTTCTCTTCTTAACTCTTCCTCCTTCTTCCTATTCCTTTTCTGCATTTACCAGGGTGCCAACCTGCTCCCTTCTCCTTAACTAAGAGACAAAGCTAAACACAAGGCTCTTTTATAAATTAACACATACAAATAGATGTCTTTGGGTTTATCAAGTCTATTGCTTCATTAGTCATACATAGACAAGTCTAAATTCCCTTTAGACTAAGCCAAGATCTCACTGTAGAGAAAAGAAATATATGTAAATATGATTGATATATACTAGAATGTCACACATACACACACAGATGTGACTTGTATGAATTACATAGCAAGATTAAATCAATAAGAATAAGCAAAAGAGATTGTGAAGAGTAAAGTCAGAAGATTGCATTATGCGATAATTCATTGTTACTGCTAAGAGGAGCCATTACTACTATTTTGGCCTCTATCATACATCAGCATCACACATAAAATCTCTTAATTATAGCAGAATAAATTAGCAGGACATGGATTAACAATGTTTTTGTGCCTGAATCCTGCCTTATGATTTTTCCAAGGACACATGAAAAGTTTTGACCTTCCAGGAACCCATTGCTGGTTGCAGGTAGTGGACCAGCCCAGCTTTGCTAGGTCATCATGGTGGCATCAGAGTAAATCAGTCCTGCGCTTGCTGGTATATTTCTAGGAAGCTCTTTCTTATCTTCCTGACGCCTACAGACAGGCCCCTTTTCCTTTGATCTGTACTTTTATTTTACCCATTACAACCCTCAACATCAAAAACAGCATATCTTCTTTCTGCCAGCCAAAAAAAACAGGTCTCTGCACTTCATGAGCAATACGTTGCTTGTGAAATACTTGACAAGGACCAGCTTTGAACATGTAAGTGCAGTAAAAGGAGCAGTGGGTTAGGTAGGAGCCAAGAGATACAACAAAAGTTGTAGTCACAGCTTTGCTCCCAGTTTACTTGATGAACTTGGACTCCAGGCTGGATTTTAGTCTTCTTGTCTCTTCTCTTAAATGAAGAGTTGTATCAAATCCTCTTTAGTACTCTAGCTTTAAAAACTATAAGGATTGATGGGGCGCCTGGGTGGCTCAGTCGGCTGAGTGTCTGACTCTGGCTCAGGTCATGATCTTGCGGTTTGTGAGTTCGAGCCCTGCGTTGGGCTCTGTGCTGACAGCTCAGAGCCTGGAGCCTGCTTTGGATTCTGGGTCTCCCTCTTTCTCTGCCCTTCCCCTGCTCATGCTCTGTCTCTCCCTCTTTCTCAAAAATAAATAAACATAAAAACTATAAGGATTAATCCTGACGTTCTCAAATTGTGATGCATGACTTGAAGCTATACAGCTCGAGAGATTGGATCTTGGTTGGATTCCATCACTGGACTCCAAGACACCATGTTGTTTTGCCTGGACCCCTGCAGTAGATTCCTATTTGGTCTTCCTCTTTCCTTTCTTGTGTTACTATAATTCAGTCCCCAGATAGAAGCTGGAGTGAAATCTACGAATATTTAAATCATGTCCCTTCCTTATAAGTGTTCCAATAATTTTCCACTAAGCTTAGAATAGAATTCACACATCTATAAGGCATGACCTGGCCTGTGCCTACATCATCTCCCACTACCCTCCATACTACCAGCAAGGAAACAGGAACTTTAGTCCACAAGGAATTGAATTTTTCCAGCAACTTGAATGAGACTGGAAACGAGCCCTCACCCAGGATAGCCAAAATGGATCACAGCACTGCTAACACCTAGATTTCATCATTGTGAGACCTTAAGCAGAGCCCACTGGACTTCTGAGATCTTGCTGAGCCAAAGTGGACTTCTGACCTACAAAATGTGAGACAACGCATTGTGTTTTTTGAAGACACTGAGGGAGTAATAATTTTTTTATAGTGGCATTACAAAACTAATACAATAAGTGACAGAGCTCCATCTGGGAAGACTCCATGAAAACAGCTATCCACAGTCTTCTTCCATTTCTTATGTCTGGTTTTCCTCTTTTAGAATTCTTTATCCTTCTCTCAAGTAACACAAATACCAAGATTAAAATTGCTCTAAGCTTCTTCTAGAAGACTTACCTGAGGGTACTGAGCTGCCATTACACATAGAGACATCAAAGTCAGGTTGTAGATGTGTCATGCTAACTTCCCCTGGAGCGGGGTTTCAAGAGGGACCCACTCCTGGTACCATACTTGAAGATGGTAAAGACAGAGTGAAGCAAGTCCAAATGGAAAAGGGTCTCAACATGATGAAATGAAAGGAACTGGGTGTGTGTGGGGGGGGAGGGGGTGGAGCTAGAGAGAAGGGAGCTTGGGGGAGACAGATGTGTGCAGGGTTCTCAGAAGGTGAGGATACAGACATCTTCTGGTGCGAGGGAAGAGAAATTAAATTGATGGGTATATATTCTAGACAGGGTAGTGCTCAGGAGAGAAAAAAAACACCAGCGACCCATGAAAGGTGTTCAGGACTGCCTTAGCAAGCTCTTACCCTGAGGATGTTGTGTTAGGGAAGCTCAGCCAAATTGGCAGAAACCAGAGCACTTCAGAAACTCTAGTTCGACATTCTCATTTCATCAGTGAGGAAACCAAAGCTCAGAGAGCAAGACTTGTTACATTCCCTTTAGTCTTTTGCCACTCCGAAATTCGATGGGAAAGACTCATCAGGAATTATAATACCTTTCTTGTCCCCTTTATCTCTACTGCAGATTCTGGCTCATGGTACCTTTACAGGGATCTACTTCTGCCCTTTTGCTGAAAGAAAAACATTCTGGGAATTTCAGTCTTTGACTTCTCAAATGGAAATCCTTCAGATTTCAGTATTTCTGAGACTTATATTTCTTTTTGTACTATGTCTTGAAAAGAGATTTCTTCAGCAAAATAAGTGTTCAATCAAGATGTCCAAGGGGCGCCTGGGTGGCGCAGTCGGTTGAGCGTCCGACTTCAGCCAGGTCACGATCTCGCGGTCCGGGAGTTCGAGCCCCGCGTCGGGCTGTGGGCTGATGGCTCGGAGCCTGGAGCCTGTTTCCGATTCTGTGTCTCCCTCTCTCTCTGCCCCTCCCCCGTTCATGCTCTGTCTCTCTGTCCCAAAAATAAATAAACGTTGAAAAAAAAAATTTAAAAAAAAAAAAAAAAAAAAAATCAAGATGTCCAAATTCTGCTTTACCTGCTGAGACGTTCAAACTTTCACTCATTCATCTATTTGAAAAACATTAGTTCCTTCCATGCTAAATACAAGTGTTGTAGACATGAGATAAAATCCCCACACCCTGGGAGCTCATAGGGAAATGACACGGGAAGTGCCCACTATGCCATACGATATTGTAAGTGCTGGAGTGAGGGGCTCTTGAAGGTGAGGGTGAAGGGAACAGAAGGTTCAGAGCCTGAGGCATCAAGGATAGGGCATGTTCCCAGTACAGTTTGATTGTTATGCAGGGAGCTTGGGGATGGACAAGGTGACAGCAGATGAGGCTGGGAAGTTTCATGGAGACCATGCATGCCATGTTAAGGAACTAGTATTTTGTCCTGAAACTCATCTGTATTTGAGGGTTTATTTACTATATTTTTAAGTGTATTTGTTTTTGAGAGAGAGAGAGAGTAGAGGAGGGGAAGAGAGGAGGGTAAGAGAATCCCAAGAAGGCTCCGCACTGCTGGCACAGAGCTCCATGTGGGGCTCAAACTCACAAACTGTGAGATCGTGACCTGAGCTGAGGTGAAGAGTCTGACGTGTAACTGACTAAGCCACCGAGGTACCCCTAGAGAGTCTATTTAAAGGAGAGAGAGGACATGGTGATATTTTGTTTTTAGAAAAAGGCTTCTGATACAATGGAAAATACCAATTTCCCATAGTCTCCTTAGCAATATCTAATTTTGTGTTGTGCTAAAAATTATTCTCCTCATTACAGTATGTTCCGTGGGTTCCTCTTTGGGCTACATAAGGTAAGCTGTTAATCCTTGCTTTCAAAGAATGTATGTCAGTGGTGATTAAAAAATATTTTTAGGGGTACCTGGGTGGCTCAGTCGGTTGAACGTCTGACTTCGGTTCGGGTCATGATCTTGTGGTTTGTGAGTTCGAACCCCGCGTTGGGCTTGGTGATGATGGCTCGGAGCCTGGAACCTGCTTCGGATTCTGTGTCTCCCTCTCTCTCTTCCCTTCCCACACTTGCACTCTGTGTGTGTATCTCTCTCTCCATCTCAAAAATAAATGTTTAAAAAATATATTTTAATAATATTCGCACATCCGTATTCATAGCAGAAGTAGCCAAACACTAGAAGCAACCCAAGTATCCATCAACAGGTGAATGGATTAACAAAATGTGATATACAGATACAATGGAATATTATTCAGCTTTTAAAAAGGAAATTCTGATACATGGTGCAACCTTTCATGAACCCTGAGGATATTATGCTAAGTGAAGTGGGTCATTCACAAAAGGACAAATATGGTATAATTCCATTCATATGAGGTACCTAGAGTCATTAAATCCACGGAGATAGAAAGGAGAAAAGGTGGTTGCTAGAGGCTGGGAGAGGGAGAAATGGAGAGCTACTGTTTAATAGATACCGAGTTGTAGTTGGGGAAGATAAAAAAGTTCTAAAGACGGTTGGTGCTGATGGTTGTGCAACAGTGGGAATGTACTTGATGCCAGAGAATGGTACACTTAAAAGCAGTTAAAATGGTAAAATTTGTGTTATGCATATTTTACCATATTAAAAACCAATTGAAGTAAGAGGCAAAATTCAAAACAGGTCCGACAGAGCCTGAGGGTAGCATTCCACGCCATCCAGCTGTTGATGGTACATTTGCCGCCTTCATTCCATCTTTCTCTGGATTCCTTCTTAGATGCATGCCTTCCCTTAAATGTGATAGACTCATCCACTCCTGGCCTGTGCAAAGCGGAGACCAGTTCTACCACTCATCAAACTCAAAATGACAAGGGGGTTTATGAGATCATTTCATACACCCCACATCTTTATTTGTACCAGGAGACAAACTCGGGCCAACTCTTGTCCATTTTCTTCTGCTGAATCAGGGAAATTGCGTCTCTCATATGGTGTATGATCACACTATTAGAGCCTCAGGTAGTGAGACAGTCTGCCAGAAGTCTCTCTGTCTCTTGACTTTTCTCCCATATTTGGCATGTGACCAGGAGCTCAGTTATTTTCAAAGAAAAGGGGGGAGGGAACACTTGTGAGCTGAGCCAGCCCAGAGATCTAGTTTGACAAGTCTTAGAAACCACAGAGAATGATTGCTGCAGAGTAGGACAGCAGAAACCTAGTGCTGAGTGCCCACATGAACCCCCTGAAAAAATGGGAGGTGTTGTCAGAAACAAATGTAATGAAGAATGAGAGAGAGTTAGAGAAGGCCCAAGTGCCACAGAAAGAACACTGAACTGAAGCTACACGACCTAGGGTCAAGTCCTTCTCTTTGACCTTGGGCATTTCTCTTCACCTCTCTGTGCCACAGAAGCTTTATGTGTAAAATAAACATATTACTCTACAGAGTTATAATGCATAGGAAACAGCATGGCAAAATACAAAGTGTAGATATAGTGTAGGCACCTCCAGATGTTACTTCCCTTCCTTTGGACATGCTATCAAGAGATGGTCCAGTTCTACAGTATATATGGGTCTCTCCTCCACATACATCTCAGCATCTCTCCTGCAAAAGATGACACCAAGCATTCTTCCCCGTGCATGTCGCCATCTTGTTAAATGCTTACTGTGTGTTGGGTGTTATACTGGCTACATGTCTTAGATTTCATGCTAGCCTTTGCTTCCAATTCCTGAATTGCTTTTGAGACTTTCCTCTGACTTCTCCTTTCAAGTCAGCCTTGTCTTGCAAGTTTCAGACCATACTTTGGGAGAAGAATTGCTGCTAGAATCCTGACCAGCGTTTGGTGGTACCAAATGATGCTCTCAGGTTGTACAGAGCTTGTCCTTTCCTTAGCCACTTCAATGGGCTTGTGTTCCAACTCTTCCCGCTACTTGCTACTCTGTTACCTGGTAAGAGGATCATGTAGAGTGGGGAATAGTCAGGGCCTTGAAAGTCAGACAAAAATGATCATTTAATTTCCCCGTATGATTCCAACTCCTCCTTGGAGATTTCTGTAAGGGATTATCTTTTCTTTTAAGTTTATTTATTTTGGGAGGGATAAAGAATGTAGGCAGGGGCAGAGATAAAGGGAGAGAGAGAATTCCAAGCAGTCTCCACACTGTCAGTGCAGAGCCCAGCGTGGGGCTCGATCTTACAAACCATGAGATCATGGCCTGAGATGATATCAAGAATCGGACATTTAACCAACTGAGCCACCCCAACGCACCCAGAGGTGGTGAGTTTAAATGTCCATCCAGGCCAGGAAGGGAAAATGAATGAGTGACACCAGTCAGGAAAGTGACCCAGTGAGGCCAGGCTCCATCTAAAGGGAAGTTTCTACTGAGGTCCCAAGATTGATGGCCTCTGTGATCAAAGAAGGCTCTCATACATCCAGATTTTGATGTATTAGCAATTAATTTTGTTAAAAAATATTAATCTTGGCACTGACTGTTAGTGTCTTTAAAAATACTGTGTAGGCCAAACATAGCATGTTGGCACAGCCCCTGGGCTACCAATTTGTTATTTCAATCTTTGTCCAAACCGATCATTTTATAAATGTTAGGAAATAAAAATGAATGGCCCAAAGTTGTACCAAATCTTTCTTGCAGAACAGGAATGGGAACTCAGATTTGAGGCTGAGCCAGATCTTTCCACACTCCCAGGGCCCTGATGGTCCCTTCACCCATTTGGGAAGAAGGGTGAAAGGAAGAAGAAAGAGAGAGAGAGAGTCACATTTAGAATAGAGCAGCAAAATAGTCACCATGGTAGAAAATGTGATCACTTTCTCAAAACGTCATCAGCTCAACACATTTTTGCTGAACAAATGCCATCTGCTGACCCCATATGAAGCCCTGGGGACTCTGTGAGGAAAAGGCAGGAGAGGTTCTCACCTGGCAGACGTCGCTCTTTAAAGAGAAAGAAATTTAAGTGTTCAGGCAGTCATAAAATGTGAGAAGAGCCGAAATTGGAGCGTGTGCAGATTTGTGAGAACATGGGGGTTGGGGGAGACTCTAAGGCAGCCTGGTGGTCACAAGCCTGAGGAAGGGAGTTCCAAAGGAGCATCATGGATTGATGGATGACAGGACAGCATTCCCTGGAGTATGCAACCCCAATTACACAGTCCCCAGGAGAAGAGGAAAGTTATCATTCAACCATCCCGATGGGTGGCATTTTCATACATTCCACCTTTGACTATTAGGAAGGGTCACATCTTCCCAGTTTATTTCCAGCCTTCCTGTCATTACATGCATTGGATAAACTGAAAGCCCATTTGTTGGGGATGGTGTTGGGGGATCTCAATCTCCAAATGGCACTCAAAATGCTGTTATAGTCAACAGCTTTTTGGAAGCACAGACTTTGGAACCAAACTCTTGGTGTGTGATTCCTAACTCTGCTACTTACCACTTTTGTGTTCTTCAGCAAACTACTTAAGTGCTGTGTGCTTTGCTTTTCTCGTTATAAAATGGGAATCATAATGGTACCTACTTATAGCGTTAATGAGAATTAAATTGTAAAATCTAAAAAAACACTTAGCACAGTGCCTGGCACCTGGTAAGCATTTAATATACTCATTAATGTAGCTATTAGGGGGGTGGGATTCATTGATCATTAAAGCCTTAGATTTCACTTCCTCCAGGAAGCCTTCTGGGATCTCCCCTGATATAAACACACACACACACACACACACACACACACACACACACACACACACACACACACACACTGAGACCCCTTAGTTCCCTGTACTTCCCTACTGGAACATGTCTCATAATGTATTCTAATGTCCTTTTCTCCACTAGACGCTAAGCAATACAAGGGCACATACCATGGCTGTCTTGTTCACCACTCACTCCCAGTATGTCTAGCATGAGAACTGGGGCTCAGAAAATGTTTAGTAATGTGCCATTCCTTTTAGGAATGGTGACAGAGATTCTGTGAGCCCCCCAGTATAACCTTTCTGGTAAACTTAGCACTATCCCCCACTCCTGATCTCCTGAGAGCCTAATTCCCTTCCACTGTGACCCCCCTCTGTTGGCCCAGATCTTTCTCTCTCTCCTTCTGTTTCACCCCCCATCCATTCTGGAATCCGTCCCTGCTTTATTAGGCGTGTGTTCACTTTGAAGCCGTGGCTACACATGGCCACACAAACTCTGGCATCCAGGCCTCCAATCATCCAGATCCTTGGTGACCTGACAGCAGAGCATCTGGGCAACTGACTCATCTCGGTTTTCTTTTCATCCACATGGTTTGGCACTGCTTAGGCACTGCCTGAAGGTCAGCTGCTGAATCCCTGATGCCGTGACAATTTTCCTCTGGTCTCTTGAAATCATCATGGGCTTGTATACACGGGCAAGGCTTTTTTAATCAGGGACCAGCTGGTTGTGGGGGGGGATCTATTTGTCGCACCCACTATTAATTAGTAACATTTTAGAAAGCAGAACAAGCAATGGGAAAAAGGAAAGTTTATGACTGGAAGGAAGAATTGTAAGCCATGTGTACAAACTGTGGACAAAGATTGCTGGATTCACATGGCATGATAGAAGACCCGCAGGTGAAAGACACACATTTCTTCTCTTTGGCTTTAGAGAGTGAAGCCTTGATGAAAGGTTTCAGGGAGGATGGTTTCAGACCTTGTCCTTTCAACAGAAGGGACCGAATCAGGCTATGTTCTCTGTTGTTGTTTTTTAACAAACATTTATAAACACTTATGTGTTCTGTGCCAGTAGTGACAAGTCATAAAACAGAGTTCTTACAAGATTACAGTCAAATGAGGGGGAAATGACACGAAACCAGAAAGTCATGATGATACAGTGTGTAAGTGTAATGGTGCATCTGGGCACCATGGGAGCAGAGGAGGAGGGCACATTTTTGGCATTTCAGACCTGTTTCTACCACCTCCTGGTGAGGTGGTCTTGAAATCTCATAACCTACACAGCATGATGGTAGTGAACCAGGAAGGATTGAACATAGGCAACAGCATTTTGTAGACTGAAAATTGATTGATGCGTGTTAATGTCCACCCTTCAATGTGCCCAGATTCATACAGTGCAGTCTTTTTATTTTTTTTTATTTTTATTTTTATTTTTTATTTTTATTTTTTTTTAATTTTTTTTTCAATGTTTATTTATTTTTGGGACAGAGAGAGACAGAGCATGAATGGGGAAGGGGCATAGATAGAGGGAGACACAGAATCGGAAACAGGCTCCAGGCTCTGAGCCATCAGCCCAGAGCCTGACGCGGGGCTCGAACTCACAGACCGTGAGATCGTGACCTGGCTGAAGTCGGACGCTTAACCGACTGCGCCACCCAGGCGCCCCTACAGTGCAGTCTTTTAAGTGATTGAGCTCTTGGCCATTGGAAGCATGTAAGGAGGCCAGATGGCTTCCTGGATAAGGAACATTTAGAGGGAGAGTCCTGTACTGGGAAATGCCTGAGGATTCTTATTTACAGTATTTAAGGCTAGTGAATTCAATTCTTACACTAGACTGTGGAGATCATGTTGAAGTCAGGAGGCTATGAGCCAAATTTTGGGCACTGAATAATAATCCAGCCACCTCTGCCAGTGAGATAGTGAGGGACATTCCTGACCCTGCCTTGGCCTTGGTTTCCTGAGTAAGAACCGTAAGCCTAGGCCACCAGCAAGGACAAGGGGCAAGTTCCTCTTCCTTCTCCAGTGCCCCTTGCTCTATACTTTCTTTTTCTACAATTTTGCAACTCCTTCTCTGTCTCATCCTTCTCCTGTCATCAAGTCCCACTGATTTTACTTCCTAGGCATATTTGAATCATTCACCAGGCATTAGCTTTGTTCAGGACTTGCCATCCCTCACATCAGTCCTCTGGCTTCTGGACATGTCCCCTCACCCTCAGCATCCATCACAGTCCCTTCTTCAAACAACAGCCAGAGTGATCTTTTAAAAAATGTGAATCTCATAATATCAGTCTCTTGTATAAAACCATTTATTGTCTCCAACTAGCGTCCAGATCAAGTCAGAGTTTGCTGAATGTCTCATAGGGGCACTACTCCAGCTTTGTGATTAACCTGCAAGTAACACTCGTTGGCCAAACCAAAGGCACCTTTCAAATTGGTTATCTCAGATAATAAGACCTTTGCACATGCTGCTTCCTCTGCCTGGAAATGCCAACACTGCCTTTATATGATTACACTTATGGCTTGTTGTTTTTGTTTTTTTTTTTTGTATGTGTGTGTGTGTCTTTGAAACTTTCCCTAACTTTTGCCCTCTTCACCCCTTTTCTAAGTTAGGGTTAACCATTTGTCCTGTGAGGCCCCACAATACTCCATGTGCACCTCTATCAGAGGAGTTTTAATGCTGTATTGTACTTACTTCTTTACAAAAGTGTCTTCTTCTCCACACTTCAAAGTCTTTGAGGGAAAAGATTGCATCCCAGTCGCTTGGCACACAGTATTTTTATGGTAAGAAATTGAAACTGCCTAGATCACCACTTGGTGTTAAAAAAAAATCAGCAAATTTATATATTCGTCCTTATGCTCTTTCATTCTTTAAAGACATTCCAGGCACTGAGTATTGAACCAGAGATGAAATCAAGCAACTTTCAAAATTTACCCTCTTTCTTCAAGTAGCTCACAATCTCCGGACAGGAGCCGACTAATTAGACAGAATAATTAGTGTCATCATGGAGATCTGAAGAATAATCAAGTGAGGTGAGATTTTTCATTTTCCTGTGCCACCTGGGGACGTGGAAAGTATGACTATCAGAAGTCATATCATGAGCAAAACACTTCTTCGAGCAGGAGATAGTCCCATCCATGTTTCTGTGGGACAAGGGCAGACTCAGGATGAGCCACTGACCTCTAACAGAATCTCACCTCCCCCATCAAGGTTCAGATGGTGGGTATGTGGGCAGTAGCCAGTGCTTCCGTCATCTTCGGTGGAGGCTGTAAGCCAGTGGTGGTCTGTCCCGCCAGGGACCCTATCACCATAAAAGAGGAGGATTCAAGGAGCATATTCAGTCTTCGATGGGTCACCATCTGGAGCTGTCAGACTTCTTTCCCCCAGGAAACAAAGGTGTTGTTTGGAGCTTATTAATCTAGAAAAATAACAACAACAAAAGTATATAATTACCTCAAAATTTTATCTGGGTGAGGTGGGACTTTCAGTAACCATGCACAACTTTTCTGAGAATGTGACCATTCCTTGAGAAAAATGGGAAGGGCATAATAGTCACCCTTCAAGGACAAGGAATACTAATGAGTGCTTTAAAAATGGCATGTTGGTCTGTGTGGTGACCTTTCTTCTGCATAGTAGGGATGTATGACGCCTTGAAGTGGAATCACATTGTTTCAGGAGTCATGGAATTCCTAACGGTGCCATTATTATGGTTGACAGCCTGTTGGGCTTATTCATTGCCCTAATAAAGTTTTAGGCTTTAAAAGTGTTTGATTAGCATATCCCGCCAGAAGGATTCAGCTGAACTAGTGCTAAGCATAGGAATCATGATAGAGGAGATTGGGCACTTCTGTAGGACTCAGGAGGTCTGGAATCTTATCCCAGGAGTGCCCAGGGTTAGTTGACATCCCCCTCTGTTCTTCCACCTCCACAATGGCGGTGGGAGCTGCTGGGCAAGGTCAGCTTCTCTCTGGTCCTGTCTTTCTTGGCATGTATGTTTCCATGCATTTTATTAACTCAGCTGCAACTTTTCCAAAAATGATACTATAGTAGAATATTATATAGAATTCTTCAGAGAAATCCCATTAGAACATCAAAATTTCTATACTGGTGAGAAAGAAATCTATAGCTCTGGGTTCTCGGGCACTTCTAAAGAAGACACTGTAATCAACCTTAGGTTTGATGTGCACTGAAGTACTTGTAATGTTCCAGAAGGTACTGACGGCCACATCAAGCAGGTCATAGAAAACATTCATTACACAACTACCACGACTGTAAGGGACCAAATCAAGTACACGAATTATACTCAGGCTGTTAATACTAATAGTAATAATTGCTATTTAGCCTTATGTTTCGAAAACTTTTCAATCTGTACATGGTACTTCTTTTTTTTTTTTTTAAATTTTTTTTTTTCAACGTTTATTTATTTTTGGGACAGAGAGAGACAGAGCATGAACGGGGGAGGGGCAGAGAGAGAGGGAGACACAGACTCGGAAACAGGCTCCAGGCTCTGAGCCATCAGCCCAGAGCCCGACGCGGGGCTCGAACTCACGGACCGCGAGATCGTGACCTGGCTGAAGTCGGACGCTTAACCGACTGCGCCACCCAGGTGCCCCTGTACATGGTACTTCTTAATGGATAAAGAGAGCAAACTTCTCAGGGCTGAGTCCTCATCTGACAGACAGTGGCTGTATGACTTCAAGGGATAATGGTTGTCATGTTTATAGCATGGTGTCTGTCTGGCATAAACAAGTGCTCGGTGAATGTGGGATTAACTGTTGTCATTTCCATGAGACCTGCGAGGTAGGCAGAGGAGGAATAGTTCGAGGTGTGCCCCAAGTGGCCATTTCCCAAGTCTGCTTTGGAAAGGAGGGGAGGGAGGGAAGGAATTGAATCCAGTACCATTCCTTGCCTGTGGTTCCAAGTAGGAATTAAAAAAAATTTTTTTTAATGTTTGTTTACTTTTGAGAGAAAGGGAGAGAGAGAGACAGAGGTGTGAGTGGTGAAGGAGCAGAGAGAGGGAGACACAAAATCCAAAGCAGGCTGTAGGCTCTGAGCTGTCAGCACAGAGCCTGATGCAGGGCTCGAAGCCACAGACCTCGAGATCATGACCTGAGCTAAAGTCAAAAGCTTAACCGACTGAGCCATCCAGGTGCCTCCCCAAGTAAGCCGCGTTTCATTCTTCGGATCTGAATCTCAGCACCAACTGCAAAGGTTCTATTGCCATTATCAAACAAATATTTAGCCTCCCTGATAACAGAAAGAAAGAAAAGAAAAAGGACAGATCTGTATGCGTAGCCAAGCATGATGCCTGGGCAGGGAGTTTGGGAGCTATGGTTGTGGACAAATCAAGGCGGTATCTCAATTTCTTTCCTGATTGCCTGGTATAGTGGACACATGTGATATGGCAGAGAGAAAATGACAGCTAGAAATGCAAAATTTATTCATTTATTTGCATCAGGTCCTAACTTCCCAGGTTGTGTTCCCTAAAACATAATTTAAAAAGAAAATGGGGAATTTAAAAAAGAAAGAGGGAGAGAGAAAGAGGGGAGGGGGGAGGGAGGAAGGGAGAAAGAAAGAAAACGTTCCAGTAAAAATAGAGAATGCCATTTCTCTTTTTCCCTCATGAAATATAGACTGAGGATGAATGAGTCCATTTGGACAGAATGGGATCCCTTGGAACAAATATCTGTGGTTGGAATTGCTCCTTTAAAAGTTGTGTAACTCTATCATTCCATGGGTTCCAAGCACTGGCAATAGGCTGGGTGTGGCGTGAGACACAGACACCTAACACAGACAGCCACGTCTCTAAGCACGTACTCTGGACCAGGCTCCCTGCCAGGGGTTTTAGTGCACTATCTCATTCAGTGCCTCACAATAACACTGTGAAGTAGGTAATTTTAAGCCTATTTACAGATGAGGAAACGGAGACCAAGAGAGAGGTGAGGTAATTTGCCCAGGGGCATGCATCTTGTAAGTGACAGAGCCAGGAATTACACCCAAGCTTGTTTCCAAGACCTTTTCCACATCCTTACATCCTACTTGGCCAGAGAGGGCATTTACATAAGACCGCAAAGCTGGGGAGCTGCTTTTGCAGGGGTACTCCTTTGTACAGGCACTTTGGGTACGTAGGTCACATCATGTTTAGAAGCACCCTCTGTGAAGTTGAAGGAGGCTTGGTTGCTTTCATGTCTCATGTGGTGAAACTGAGGAGCAGATCTATACTGTGATGGTCAGGTAGATAATGGTGGGGCAGCTTGTGCACTGTTGGAGGACGTTTTCCTCAGGAGTCGGCCTTGACGCTGGGGTGGTGGGGTCTGTCCTCTTCTGATGACTGATGTGGAAACATTAACAGAGAGTAGTTGGGAACAAAGTCTCTGTGGTCTGTTGGCTTTGGCTGAAACCCTCACACAACCTCCAGTGAGTCAGTTGGCCTCTCTTGGGAAGCCTCAGGCTCCCCGTCTGGAAAGTGGGACCAAGAATAGTGCTGACTTCAAATAGGTTGCAAGAAGAACAGATGAGGTGAAACTTAGCAGAACGCTAAGCACTCTAGAAATTTACTTAGTGAGCACCTGAGAAATTTCAGTTACTATATCCTCATTATTGCCACTGTGTTTTAGTGTCCAGCTGTGATTGGGACCTGCATTAGCCAGCCAAGATGGAATGGCCCACTGGTCAAGGTGCACATGAGAAACCCTAGGCTCTCTGCCTCTTAGCTGTTTTAATCCTAGGGCAGCCACTGCCCCGCCCCCCCAGCTTCAAACTCCTCCTTTCCAACCTGGAGCGAGTCAAGATTCTTGCCCCCTCTCCCACTTTGTACGGAGGTCCCGAATCTCAAAGGAGATCATGCAATGGAAAAACCTTTTTGCAAACTCTGAAGTAGAGTGGTCATAGAAAGAGTCCCTGTTGCTAATTCAACTTGAAGTATTTTCCTCTTCATTTTCTTTTTTAATTAAAAAAAATTTTTTTAATGTATATTTTTGAGAGAGGGAGACAGAGAGCGAGCAGGGGAAAGGCAGAGAGAGAGAGAGTGAGAGGGAGACACAGAATTTGAAGCAGGCTCTAGGCTCTGAGCTGTTAGCGCAGACTCACAAGCGGAGCTCGAACCTGAGCCTAAGTTGGACACTTAACCAACTGAGACACCCAGGTGCCCTCCTTCCTCTTTTTCATATCTAAAATTTGTACATACATATGGCTCCAGTGTAAAAGTAGAAGCCACTCGGTAGACAGAGCAAAAGTCTCCTTGACTCCTTCCTGTTAGTTTGCCCTGGGCTCTCTTGATCTCTTCCCCCAGAGGTCACTCTGTGCACCATTCCAACCTGTTTCTATCACACTAGGGTTTTTTTCCCCCCAGTTATGTAATGCTTTGCCTTTCCAGCGAGATAGGTAACTGAGTAGTTGAAGACTAGGTTCAACCTAAGAACCTAGGTTGACTTACAGTGTTATCGTATCTTAACAATGTAGCTGAATTGTTTATTCTTTCTAGGTCTCAATGTCTTCCTCTGTTAAGGGAGGACAATGATGGTACCTAACTCAGGACTTTGTTGTGAGGATTTGAATAGGTTAATGCAGCACATGCATAAACAGCACTAGCCACCTGTGATTCTCGTTGTGCGTTCACTGCTATTATTGTTAGATGGGCAAGCTCATAATACATGGGTCATAGTTGAATCCTTGGCACTTAGCTAGTGCTTGGTCCTTAATGGGAGACTGATAAACATTCTTACATTTAAAGAATTCGACATTCATTTTTATCTGGTGATGCTGCTAAGGCATGGGGAAAGCTTGGTAGAAAGAATAGCTTGCACGGCATTCACTGTGCTCCCCCCCCACTAGCCCTTTATGCTTAATACGTATTGCCTCATTTAATCCTCAAAGAAAACATACAGAGGAGATCGTACAATCTCTGCCCTCATTTTACTGGTGAGGGAACTTAAGTGCAAAAGACAGGTTAAGTCTACTGCACTCACATGATCGTGCTGTCAGGATTCTAACCAAGCCAGTGTGGGTTCACTGAAGACACTACTTTCTCTTCAACTTTGTCTCTCTGTCCAAAGGCTTTGTGAACTGGCTTCTCCTGAGGCACTGTGTGACTTGGGCCAGTGACAATCACCCAATGGTTTCCCCACTTATCCTTCTGGGCGCACCTGAAAGGTGATTGTAATGATGTGGATGTGAAGATAAGTTAGTGTTTCCTTTGCGACCATATGTGCTGGAGTAGTCCAGACAGTTTCAGAAAGGTACTGAGATGGTTCGGTGGGTTGAAACCTGGGCTAGCCAGGTCTGGCTGCTGTCCAGAGAACCACTTCTAACCTTAGAGCCCAGTTGACCTCAAGAGCAAACCCACCATTCTGACTTGTAGTGAACAGTAATGCAGATTGCATCTATAGCATTGACGAGGATCTGAGAAGAACTGATTGGGAAGGACTCCCAGGGGGGCACATCAGCCGGGGTCTTAGCAGGATTCCCACTAGAATCGGGATGATGATGATGATCAACCTTTTAAGCTCAGATGTGAGTTAGCAAAGCGGGGTGGCATTCAGAACTGGTTAACTGCTACTAGGTGACAGACACCAGCCAATCAGAAAGAGCCTTGACCCTACAAGATAAAATGGACAGTTGTCCTCGAGCACAGCTGTGCCAGGGAGGGGGTCTTTTGTCTGTCAGACCAGGGGCTGTTGGTTTTCTGCTTCCCAATTTTTGACAGATCCTGGAAAGGAAAGGGTGAGGACTTGTCTGAGGCATCACAGGAATTGAGTGGCAAAAAAGTGAAAACAGAGCCTGGATGTTAGTACCTACAAGAGCGCTTCCCCTGACCAGTCCATCTCATGGTCCTTACTGAACACCACAGAAACACATCCGAGTGGAAACTGATCATTTCCCAGCATGACCCTTGCCCCTTTCTCCATGGGAGCACAAAGCTCTCCACATATATTAGGGCCATTGTCTAAGGCTGTTGTTGTTGTTGTTGTTGTTGTTGCTGCTGCTGCTGTTGTTATTATTAACTGTTTAAAATTAGTGCTTTCACATGTGGCCCAAGTCAGTCAATGTCTGTCTTCTCCCAGAATTGAGTGGCATTCTCTCTCAACGTCCACTTTACTAGAGTTACCCATTGTCTTCACTGTGGAGGGCTGGCCACTGCTGGTTCTCTATATCCATGAGTTCAAGGACAGGAATGGGGCACTGCACAGTAAATTTCCAGTTGTCTGGAAGGAACTTCCAGATTTCTCATTGCTGTAGTTAAGGCTAAGAATGTGGGCTCTGGAGGCAGGCATACCTGGATTTCAGATGTTACAAATCCATGCAGGGTGCTAAAGCTCTTTTTTACCTCTGTAAAATGGAGGTAATTACATTACTTGCCTCTTAGGGTTGTTATAAAGATGAAATGATATAATGTGTAAGCACTCACCACATATAAGCCAGCAATAAATTTCAACTATTACTGACAAAGGTAATAATTTGCAAGTAAAAGATAATAATTTAAGAGTGAAAGATAATGTTAGACATCTAGACAGACCTTGACACAATACCAGGCACATAAGTGATAATTGATAAATAACTATTGAATGAATAAATGAAATAGCATCACATGGAATAAAAGGGTCAGCATTATGGCAAAAAGAATGGTTTGGTTGTGTGACTTTGGGAGAATCCCTTTCCCTTCTGTGAGAGCGCTAGATTTAGCAGGCCGTAAAGCACTCTCTATAGCCTCTATATACATATACACGTACATGTAAATGTACATATACATATATATGGCAGCATTTGGGTACGGCATGCACCAACATCATCCGCCATATGCTGTCTAGGTGGGGTTATGCCCACATGACATGGTAAATAGCAATCACTACAGTGCTCTGCCTGACAGTGCTAGTTGAATGGCTTCAAGAGAAGACATAAGAGAGTTTCAGCAGAGGGGGAGATTAATTCTGTTTGGAGGAGGGCATGAGTAAATTTTCCTGAAAGAACCAAGACTTTCTTCAACTGGGTTTTAAGAACTGGAAGAACTCAAGGTAAGGTAAATGAAAGAGGCAGAACATTATTCTAGATGTCACACATGCCTAGGAGCTACAGAGGTCTCATGGAGTTCACTAAATGTTCACTGAGCTCCTATTCAGCATGAACCCTAGAGGGTTAACCCCATGGGGGATCTCAAAAGGCAGAACACTCAGATCTCCTCCTCGAGATGCTTAAGATCTGGCACAGAAGAGAAGACAAGGACATAAATCCAACAATATAGGAGAGGAAAGGAAGCTAAATAATCCTCTGGGAATGATTTATTTTAATGTTTAATAAAGAATAATGTTATGGAGAAGGTGACATTTGCACTAGATTGGAGAAAAGCACATAAGTGAGAGTTTTGATCTGGACATATATCTTCCAGGTAGGTGATTTGGGGGTAAATCGCTTCCTCTTTTTGAATTTGAATCTCCTTTGATTTTAAAACAGAGCAAGACCAACCTCATCAAGTTATTGTCAGACTAGGTACCCACAGGTCCATGCATGGCCTAGGCAAGGTGCTTAACGAGTCATGTCATTCTTAATTGGGGTAAGTTGAATTCATCAGAAAACATCACTGGATTCGTTTCCCATGAGAAAGAACTTCACTGAAGAGCAATTAGTTGCACGCCTTCGATCTTAGTTGATATAAAAAGTGGCCAATTGGACAGCGATTCTGCAATTTCTGGACAAAAGAGAGAGGGAAGCAATGCTCATTATGTGACTCAAGGCCTCTTCTCCAATAAACCACAAAATACATTTGCCCTGGAATTAAGTGGAATGGGTTATCAAACGCTTTATTTTCCATCAAACAAAACAGGGTAGAATGAAGAGAACGCCCACCATTGCCCATTTCTTGCTTTCTCACAAAGCTTCCTCTTCCACAAGATTATGGAGATATTTTATTCCCATTTAAAACAATAGGAAGCTTAAAGGTAGATTAGAGGCAGGTCAGTTAAGAATGTGGACTTTGGAGTGAGATAGACTTAGGTTCAAACGTGCCATAAAATCTAACCTACTGAGACACGTTTAAAAAAAATGCAAAATGGGGATAAGAAAAACTATAGAGGTAATGGTTTTGTACATTAAATGGTATGTGTAACCACCCAAGAGAGTCTTTCATGATAAATTATAGCTAGTTATTACAATTGCTAGACTAAAAATAAAATTTATAAAATCATGTTTTGGTATAAATTAAAATCACAGTTTCAGGCAGTGATCTTCCTCATCAGCTAAAATTCAAAGCTTAAGAAATGCCTTGGGCACCTGAGTTGGACAAAGTGGAGATCGTTGGCACTAGTCCGAGGACAGGGTTAGATTATAGAAGTTGCTGTTTCAGCTTCCAGTCATAAGCCTGCAGGAAGACTGACAGGGCTCCAGTTCACTTCAGTGTCACCTACTTATGGACACAAAAGCTTCAAGAAATACAGAGGAAAACACCTCGAGCCCAGCCAGAGTGGTCCGTAACCCTTTCCCCTGTACCCCCACCTCAGGAAATAGTGTGATGACTGGCTCTCTTTTTGCTGTGGCTTTGTAGAACAGGCAGTGATTAACCACAGACTTAATTTTTTTCAGACAGAGCTTGGAGATGCTAAAAACAAAAACAAAACAAAAACAAAACTCAGGGCTGAAAATTAGTTTATTTTTCTAATCTGAGTTAAGAAGACAGAATGATAGAAAGCTGCCGAGCAATTTAGATACGAGCGGAGTCAAAACCTTGCTCCTAGTCCTGTGAAGAGAAAAGTTAAAACTTAGTATCTAACACATAGTAGGTGTACAATATGGACAGGTTGTTATTACTACTGGCATCATACTTGCAGTCATCAACTCTAGTCTGGATGATAAATTAATATAATCCAAGTACTGTTGGGGAGGAAGTAAGGAAGCTAATATTTATCTAGCACCCACTGACATGTACTAGCCACTGTGCAACATGATATCCATCATCTCATTTAATCTCCCAGATAACCCCGTGAAATCTATAAAAATGAAAAATGAGATTCAAAAGGTTAAGTGATTCCTCCTAACCCCTGGAGCTAGAACACAGAGTGCTAGACCCAGATTGGCTGGGCTCCCCATGTAGTCTCTGTGATTATTTAGTCTCTGTGATTCAGGTTTTGGTTTGCCCTCCCCCTCCCCCTCCTGTAAAATGGGATGGTTATTCGGCCTCCTCTGTAGGCTTGGTATGAGGATTAAATGGAATCATTCCTAGAAAAAGCATTTAAATATTGCTTGGAATGTCGTGTGCATTCAACAGAGGTAAACTGTTACTGAATTGTTATTTAAGCGAAGAGAAGATCTGAATCCAATTTCCTTTACTCCAAATATGCTCCATATCTATGGAATCATTCAATTGAATGGTTCTGAAGCAGCAGCTATGTGCAAAGTGCTAGGCTAAGCATCATTTGGGGAAACACAAATATGAATGTAACAGAGTCTTTGTCCCACAGGGAAAGGGGAGACCAGGAGATATGTCATTAAGTGTGGTGGATGGGTTTGGGGATGTGCCCAGCAAAATTCAACTTCCGAGGAAGTTCTGTGAGAGTCCAGAGGAGGGAGCCCTTTGGGCTGATGGGGGAGGGGTGCGGTAACAGAACTAGCTCCTGAAGATCCTTGACCTGGGAGGGTTCTAATCTTGAAAGAAAGATATAAACAGGACACGGGAGAACAATACAGGATCCTATCTCATGGAGTTACAGATTCCACCCCACAGACCATGCTTGCCTAGGAATTCTGAGGTGAGTATAATCCTGGCTTGGAGTAAGAAGTAGGTGGGGCTCAGCTGGAGATGAGAGGTGACACAAACCCTGAGGGTCATACAATTTAGATCTTTAGAAAGGAAGAGAGGGTGCTCATTTACTGAGCACCTACTATGTCACACAGTCCATTGTCCTCAAGGCAGCTCTGTGATAAGGTCACTGAGACTCAGAGAAATTCAGCAACTTGCTGAAGGTCGTAGGAACCCAGGTCATAATGACTCTGAGATGTGTACTTTGAACCACTGTTACTCATTCAAACCTTTCCAAACTTTAGGACTCCACCTAGATGTTACTCTCCTAACTTCGCATAGACCTTTACACCCTCCCTGGCAAAATCTCTTGCTTTTTGTTATCACCAAATACAATGAATAATGAAGACGTGTATCCTTAGAGTGGAGGCACAAAAGTGTTTTTGTTCTAAAAGGTAGTTTTCTGGGTAGTTCCCAGAAACAAGGAACTCCTTGGGTGGTAGGTGGGATGGAATTGACCAAATATGGGATAATTCAATGGGAATTACTGACATGCTCCAATAATTGGGGCCTCCATTACACTTGAGATTTGTAAGTGATCTTAACTACCTTCTCCTGTGCTTTCATTTTACGTAAGAGCAAACCGGTCAAAGATCCCATACCAGTCAGAATGAGAACCCGAGTCCCCTAACCTTCAGATGATTGCTCTGTGACTACAAACGACGTAAAGACAGGGGACTGATCCTTGAAAGACCAAGGGATGGAGTAAAAGAAGGAGAGCAGCAGGTGATATAGTGTATTACATATAAATAAATAAATAAGAGCATGCATAGACCAGTGGTTAGGGCGGGTCATAAACCAAGGGTTACAATTCATGCAGTCCTAGTCACTCAGTTAAAAGCAAACACATGTATACATGCACGTTTGAAAGGCAAAGCGGCTTCCAAGACAGGTGGGACAGTATAATAAATGTATGTTCAATAGTAAGACCAGCAGAAGTCTTTGCCAGTTGCCCCATTGCACTCAGGGACTGAGATCAAAAGCTCAGGAGCTCTTGAGACTTGGACCTGTCCCTTTATCTTTGCATCTGCCACACGGGAGAAATGAAAACCTGGCCTCGCGGACTTTCATTTGCCTTTAAGAACCTGAAGGGCACTTGGCACTTGACAACAACGGTAGAGAAAATCGTATTCAAATAGCGTTTTCACAGTTTACAAAGTATTATAACCCAGAGTGTATTTTATTCTTGAGATGAATTTGTGAGAGAGTCCCATTGTAAAGTTTGGGAAGCGGGAGGCTGGTGAACCAAAGTGGCCCACGGAGGACAGAACACTGACTTGTGGTAGAGTGATTGGGGACTCAGAATGCTCTCTCTCATGTTATGACTCTTCTTTGTGGGAAAGTTGACAAAATCCCAAACGTCTATGAATATTCAGAACTATTGTATACAATGACTTAGAAGCCCCTGGAAGAAATACAGCTTTCCAATGCCTAAGTGCCACGGTTGAAGAGAATCAGTAGTCGTGTTCCAACCTCTGTGGGGAAAGAGGGGGATTTTGCAGGATGTAATTCATGTAGTTCAACACAGATCTCTTTTTTTTTCTTCTTCTTTTATTGAATGCCGACTTCATGACTTTCATAGATGACTTGGAATTGCAGAAAGTGAACGATTTGTTTACATGTGCCCCCAAAGATCTTTTCCTTTCATCCTGGAAACACATCTAATATAATGCCATTTTCCTTTTATAACTGGAGAAACCGAGTTCAAACATTCTTGGCCTAAGACCATATGGCAAGTTCTTCCCAAACCAAGAAGATCTGAATCTAGGATCTCCTGTTTTCAGAATAGTGCCGTAATCCCTGCATACCACATTCCGGCTTTTATAGAGGGGATGTCTGAGTCATTTGCTCATTCTACAAATCTGCATACTTTTACCAACACATATTCTCCACTGCTGTTCACTCTCCCTGAAGTGTGCGAGAATGATCCCAGCTCTTCAGAAGGATCTGGAGCAGCCCTGAGGACAGGAGTGCATGGGGAGGAAAGTCCTGGTTAATGGAGCTAATTTCACCTTAGGCTCCTAGCATGCTATCCACATGCAAACCTCACACAGCATATTTTTATCACTACGTTATTTGAATATGTTGGTAATTAATAATTTGTAATTCACCACTGCTAACTCATTTTGACTTCTTAAACACTTGGAAGAAAAAAAAAAGAACTGTTTTGCCATAAGGGGGAGCTTTTGAGTTCCATAAAGAGGGGGGAAAAAAGAGAACAAAAATATATTACATATATGTCCCAGTTCAAAACAGATCCACAAAGCAGCAAATGATCAGACCCTTACCTGTGACTTGAACAGTGTCAGAAACCCTGAATTTCTTAGGTTGCAACAAAGCAGGCAAATTAATATTTTTTTCTCATTTTTAAATATAAAACCACAATAATTTCTAGCAGCCAATAGAATATTTTTAAGAGTATTCAGGAGTATTTAGAGACCTAGTTGTGCGGAGTGTAGCTTTGGAAAGGCAAATGCCTTGGAAAACGTCTTTCCTCTGGTTGTTCCTGATGATTCCGTGAGGATTTTGGAGACAACATTTGGACCAGCTGAAGCCAGCAGCATTGGGGGCTCAGGGAAGAGAGGGGACATTCACCATTGCATAACTTTAAGGAATAGGGAAGGCAAAAGAGAGGGGAAAGGAGGAAGGAAAGAGAGAAAGCCAGTGGAGAGGGGGAGAAAAGGGAAGAGAGAGGAAGAGGGAGGGAGGAAGGGAGGGAGATGAGAGTGAGAGAGAGGGAGAAAGAGAGAGACAGCATTACAAAAAATTCAGAGAATCAAGTTTCAAGACCCTTTCTGTGCTACACAGAAGGATGAGGTTTACCAGCAAAGTGCAAAGGGGATCCTGAGAGAAGAGAGAGATTTTTCTCCTGCCAGGAGGGAAAAAATAAAAAAAAAATAAAAATAATAATAAGGGGGGTGGTGGGTGGGTGGTGAAGGAGGGGGAAAAAAAAGCAAGCAAAACAAAACAAAAACAGGAATGTGTGTTTTGAGCAGGAATGAGGAGAGCTGGGAGGACCGTAAGGGGGTGTGTACAGAATTTCATTAAATTGTTACTTTAAGATTGTCTTCTTAAAAAAAAAAAAAAAAAAAAAAAAAAAAAAAAAAAAAAGGAGGGGGTGGAGAAGCGGGAACGGAGGAGGCAACCGGCGAAGTGGAGGAAGGCTGGGTAGCTCGGCCTCTCCAAACTGATTGATTAGTCATGATCCCCGCAGTTTTAACAGGGACTCATTCAATTGGGAAGGTGGAGCGCTCGGGAGCAGATTAGCATACGCTTGTTTACTCATCTTCTGAGGGCTTTTTCCCCCCTCTTTCCTTTCATTTTGTGAAGAAGGAGGGAGGGGAGGGGGGACTGGGGGGGGAGAAGGGGGCTGTGGCTTGTGTTATAAAGGACGCAAAAAATAAATAAATTAGAGCATCTTTGGGGGGGGAGGGAATTCAGCGGATCAGTGTCTTAGAGGAGCTTTTTTTTTTTTTTTTTTTAGAAGAGAGAGAAATCATATAAAATAAAATGAAATAAAACAAGGAGGAAGGCAACCAGCTGTTAGAGGGGGGAAATAAGGCAGATAAAGGAGCGGGGAGAGAAATTAATTGCCAACCAGGAGGAGTTGGGCTGTATTTTTCAAAGGTGGGGGGAGTGGAGCACACACCTTGAGGAGGGAAGCGAGAAAGAAAAGAAAAAAGCAAGTGGAAGGGGGGGCTCGCCCAAGAAGGGTGAAGAAGCGAAGAAAGTCGAGGCGCCGAGGCTCCCAAAGCTGGCAGCTCCGGGCGGCGGTGCAGGGGCGAAGGGGGGGCGGGGGGGACCGTCGGACATGCGGCTCTGGAGTTGGGTGCTGCGCCTGGGGCTGCTGAGCGCCGCGCTGGGCTGCGGGCTGGCCGAGCGCCCCCGCCGGGCCCGGAGAGACCCGCGGGCGGGCCGCCCCCCGCGCCCCGCCGCCGGCCCGGCCACCTGCGCCACCCGGGCGGCCCGCGGCCGCCGCGCCTCGCCGCCGCCGCCGCCGCCGCCGCCGCCGGGCGGTGCCTGGGAAGCCGTGCGCGTCCCCCGGCGGCGGCAGCAGCGGGAGGCGAGGGGCGCCGCCGAGGAGCCGAGCCCGCCGAGCCGGGCGCTCTATTTCAGCGGGCGAGGCGAGCAGCTGCGCCTCCGGGCCGACCTCGAGCTGCCCCGGGACGCGTTCACGCTGCAAGTGTGGCTGCGAGCGGAGGGGGGCCAGAGGTCTCCGGCGGTGATCACAGGTAGGCGAGGGCTCCCCGGCGGGGTGCCCGGGCTCGGGTGGCGGGCCGGCTGGGGGCTTGCGGGTGTGTCCGTGCGGGAACCACCGGGCCGGAGGCGCCAAGGCACCCGGGGTGAGCTTGGAACCTCACTTTGCCCCATCTGCGGAATGGGCGCACTCGGAAGGCTTCGCGCCTCGCCCCCCTGGGAGGAGCGCAGGGAGCGCTCCAGGAGGCCCGAGACCCGCAGTCAGTGAGGGCTGGTCCCTGGGGAGCCTGCTGCACGTACATCGTGTTGGAGATGGTCAGACGTACTGTCTCTGGGATGGAGGGGAGGATGACCCAGTTGGGATGCATGTGAAAAGAGGCTAGGGGGATCATTGGTTTGACTTTTTAATGGAGGTGACCTCTCTCTTCACTTAGCCCCGTTACCCCGAAAGCCTACAAGGACAGGGTTGTTATGATACGCAGGACTTAGAAGTCCTCAAAGTGCCCCAAAGTTGTTCTCTGCTTGATGCCTGCCTGTGAGATGCACCCCCTTCTCCCCTGCCACACACACATGCATACACACACACACACACACACACACACACGTCCCATGCCCTCGCCTTGAAAGCCCGCTGCTTGTCACTCCGGGCTGGGGCAAGACCTTCCTAATGCACACCCATCCAGTCTTCCCCAACTAGGCTGCGAAACGGGGCACTTTCCTCATTTGGGACTTTTACGAGCCCGTCATGAATTTGAGTTCTCCCTCCTTACCCTCCCCTTCCTTGTTCCACAGCAAAGCCCATAGTGAAACCGGACACTTTGTGAGGGCTGCAAACCTTAGAAATGCTCCAACATCCATTTTTCTCCCTCTAAATGAATCTGTGGCAATGCCTTTAATACAACTGGGGGGCGGGGGGGGGCGGCGATGGAGGAGAGAAGGAAAGTTTTGCCTCTTCAGACTGAGACTGGGAGATTCCCTTCCTGCACAAACAATCTTGCTGTGTCCTAGGACGTCTTAAAGTGAGAGTAGGGGTTCCCCCTTCGCTGCAGCCAGGAAACATGTGGAGGCGGTTCGTGATCCCACCCCCTTCCACACACACTTTCTTCGAAGGGAAAGCTGTGAGTTCTTCCGGCAGTTCTGCTGCTTTCTGTCTTGCCCGTGGACTTTCTCAAATGTGCCGACGCTGTTCTCTTTACCTGAAGCCCATTTCAAGGTACCCAAACTCTGAGGCTATTACCAAGAATCTGCCCCCAAAGCTCCCAGTCTCCCGCTCCCAAACCCAGAGCAAGAAAGTGACTTTCCCCCACATCTGACGTCATCACATGCTGTTTTTTTTTTTTTCCCTCGGTTCCCCCCCACCCCAAGGAGAGGGAAACTGAGCTCATTCACTTTTAGCCCCCAAGGTCCTAGGCACCTAGAGGGGGTTATACTGTAGAATAGAGATAAAATGTTATTTATAATAATAACGATGGTGGTGACAGTTCAGAGCCGTGGTATGTTTACTTCTCTTTTGGAAAGCACAGAGCCTGCTGCTTGGAGATGATTAAAAAAAAAATGAGTAGATCTGATTTTTCCTAAGCTGTACCTGTCATGCTAGTGATTTGGAATGCTTTCCCCTCCAGAGGGAAAGACCCAGGGTGACATAGGTATCATCAATGAAAAGGCAGTAAATACGTCTTAAAAAATTATATATGCGTGTATGTGTATATATCTATACACACACATATATACATAACACCTGGGATTCCACAGGAGTCTGCTTTATAAATGTCTGTAATTCAGACAAGGAGCCTCTCTTCACACGCGTTCTCTTGAGCACTCATTCACTCTTTCACACAAAGATTGTGCAGTAAAATACTTTAATTGGATGGGGGACGTTAGGTTATTATTGCTTGTATAAAATGCCTGGCCCATTTTATGTGTGGAAATAACATTCCTCTCAAAATGAAAAAAAAAAAAGGAAAGAAAGAAAGAAAGAAAGAAAGAAAGAAAGAAAGAAAGAAAGAAAAGGCACTGCTGTCGTGTAGCACCAGAAAGCCAGGAGCTTTTCTCCTGAGGATTCTGGTGGATTTTTTTTTCCTCCCCTAGTTGAGTCTGAGCCAGAATTGGCGGTGTGTAAACACCTGGCCCCGAGCCAGAAAAGACTCATTCTGCGTATCCTCCGCACCGTACAGACTGTTGGACTCAAAAGAACCTGCTTCTCCTTGAATTAAAAAGCAAACAAACAGAGGTTCTTTGCAGAAGCACTTTCTCAGCTCCTTCCTTCGTGTAAGTTCAGGCCGGGAGAGGCAGGGCCCTAGGTGGGTCGCTTGGATGCTGGTGCCAAGCCACGTCCTCCTCGCCGCGACCTCGGGTGCCCAGTGTGCTGCCTGACCTCTGCTGGCTCCCTCTGGCTGGGCGTCGCCACTTTCGTAGGAATCCCTGTTCCCCTATCTTGAGAGAGCAGGCATCTCTCAGCAGGGACCGCGCTGCTATTTCAGGCAGAGGGTTGCTGCCTTGCTGTCAGGCCAGGCTGCCTTACATCACTCTTTGCTGCAGGATTCAATTGGGTTTCGTAAAGGTCTAATTTTACGGTGCTGTTAACCGGGTCTGTCGTCTGGCAGAGGCAGGCCTTGCCGCTCCTGGTAGGCGGGCTGTGCTCCCAGATCCGCCCGGGATGCTATTTCTGCCCCGGTTCAAACTTCACTGACACCAGTTCAGACAGGCGTTCGGAGAGGCAGAGGGAAGGAGTGAAGGAGCAGCGTGCTTCTGAAGCTCAGAAAACATGCCTTTTATTTTTCCAAAAGGGAAGAAGAAAAAAAAATATATATTAATAAATAAAAAGGGGAAGGCTCATGCAGACAAAAACAAAGCCAAAGTGAGAAAGTGCCCGTGTGCAGGCTTCTCCTGAGGGCCCACCAGTAATGGGGAGGGGTCTTTAGAACCGAAGAATTCTTTAAGGCCACAGTGAAAAGGGGTCCCCAGGGGTTACCCCCATACATACCAGTTCTCTGTGTAACCGGATAAGGAGACAGAGATGGGAGGGAGGGGTGCTGCTGGATGACACAGCTCCTGGATGGCAGGACCTAGGTTTTAATCTCAGGCATCCGGTCTTCAGGCTTTACCCCCTGCACCGAGAGAACGTGTCTAATAAACACCATCACCTCTTCCCCCTCCCAGACCCACCACCCAGGCTCAGGCTGGCCTTTGTGCACAACAGTTTGGGCTCCCTTTCAAGTCCGGGGCTGGGGGGGCTGTCTTACACACTCCTTTGCTTTTGTCCCACACCAGGCACGATCCAGACCCCTGCCCCTCATACCCAACTGCCCCCTCTCCAAAACCCTCCAGTTGGAAAAAACGAGAAAGAAGGAGAAAAACACTCCTTTGCTTTTGTCCCATACCAGGCACAATCCAGACCCCTGCCCCTCATACCCAGCTGCCCCCTCCCGGAAACCCTCCAGTTGGAAAGAACAAGAAAGAAGGAGAAAAACAAAACAATAGACTCAATTTGCTCCATGGAGCAGAGGCCCCAAGCAGCAGTTAATCTTGTTAAAGTTTCTCCTGACGTGTTAGATAAGTGAAATGTGGACCTCACAAGTGCTGCCCTCCCCCCACCCCATCCCTTAGTGATCCAGAATTCCTGCTCTGAAGAAGAAAGGGATTTACCTGAATCCCGTCCAGCACCTCGGCTTGCCACACTTTTTCCTTTTGTTCTAAATGTCGGACTGTTGAGTTTGCTGGCTCTTCAGAAGAGTCTTTTTTTACGTTCTCCCTTCTGCAGCCCCCACTTCCTACCACCCACCCAACCCCCCAGAAAGAGTGCCTGCCTTTTCCCAACTTTAGAATTGCTGCAACAGGCAAGGATAGGATTCAAGGGGTCCATAGATTAACACGGCCCGCCCCCAGCTCTCCTAGTCGCATCCAGGGTCTGGAATGTTGCAAGGGTCAGAAGCCAGTTTTAGCAGTCAGGTTGCTTAAGTGAGAATTCCCCTCTGCCCCTAACTGGCTGTGTGACCTCAGGCAAGCTAGTTGACTCCTCTGGGCTTCAGCTCCCTCACCTACAAAGTGAGGATAGCCCACGTACCTATTCCTTAAATGAGCTCACACAGGGGAAGTGCTCCATAAGGGTCACTCTTACTACTGGGCATGATTTTCCAGAGATGTCAGTCTTCATTTTATGGGTTGAGGGCATTTAAAGGCAGGAAGGAAACCCGCTCTTCCTGGGTGCCTCCAAGGGGCTGGGCACCGTGCGAGGCACTTGCCTTGTGTCTGCAAGTTTCACCCTCACAAACACCCTGGGAAGTGCACATCACCTCCTTCTCCTCCTCCTCCTCCTCCTCCTCCTCCTCCTCCTCCTCCTCCTCCTCCTTCTTCTTCTTCTTCTTCTTCTTCTTCTTCTTCTTCTTTTTTTGCAAATGAGGAGGAGATGGAGTCTCAGAGAGTTGAAATGACTTAGTCCACAGTCCCACAGGCCATCCTGTGGTAGGCATAGCCCAGATGCCAACTAGAGTTTTAACCGCCTGTTTCCTCTGCAGTCTTTCTGGGGAGAGGAGAAAGGACTCACATCCCCTTCTTTAATCCTGCTGTAGAACGTTCCCATTCCTTTCTGCATTTCTGGGTGCTGACCGTGCACCTACAGATTTAAGAGGATAGAGAATGAGTATAAATCTCACGTGGAACCCTGGATTTGACCTAGCAGATCTGTTTTTCCTTTCATGCCAGATTAGGCAGACTGGGCTTGGAATGTCTCTTGCCAGTTACTGGCCGTGTGATTTGAATCAAGTCTTTTCATCTCCCTATCCTTTTGTTTCCTCATCTGTAAAATGGGCAGAATGACACCAGGATAGTGCAGTGAAATAAACATGCAGGAAGTACCTGGCACGGTGTCAGCTCATATTAGGGACTCAGTCGACAGTAACAGGATCCAGTAAGTAACCACATTCCCTTTTCTGGTTTGCTGGCTTGGCCTTCAGGAAGCCGGGCCTATTTGCACTGTTAGGACATCCCCTCTTCTGTTACTGGGGAGTCTGTCGAGAGTAGACCATGTGTCCCGGGGGACAATTAAACCCCCCACCCAATCCCTTCCTTGCGTTTCCATTTCCTCTTCTTTGACCTACTTGGATGACCCCTTGATGGTAAGAGCCAGAGGAAGTGTAGAACCACTGGACCAGTGAATAAGGAAACCAGTTAGTACTAAGGAGAGCATGCACCCTTGGGAACAGAAGGCAGACAGTGGGCATAGTGGGGTCCAGGACAGATCTACTGTCACATGCCTCTTGCTCCTTTCCCAGATGCCCTCAACTTCCCCTTTCCCCCAAGCAGCCATTCACATGGACAGCTGGGGGTGATGGAGGCAACATCATCCTTGCCCCTCTGCATAGAAGAAAGCAAACTTGAGGCTCAGTGGGGTGGACTTCAGGAAGGTGGGTGGTGCACGGTCAGCCCAGGCATGAACTGGAATAAGCCTCTCATTGTGCAACCAGGAAACTCAGAACCAGCGTTATACAGGGGCTGGAATTAAACCATATTCATAGACTGTGCCTTCTCAAAGGGGCCTGGGAGATCGTATTGTCTAGTAGTTCACAGCCCTGACAACACTTGGAATTATTAGCCTGCAAAACATCCTGATGCCTGGGCCGCATCTCAAGGATTCCGACGCCATGGGTCTGGCCTTGGCTTGGGCACTGGTGTGTTTCAAGGCCTCATCAGGTAATGTGGAAGGGCTGCCAGAGGGGAGATTCACTGATCCAGTAAGATCTCTTTGCTCTGCAGGAGGGGAAACTGAGGCGCAAAGGGGAAGTAGCCTTTCCCACTTACTGAGCTGGTTAGCAGCTAAGCCTTTAGAGAAATTTATCTGTCTCAGTTCCGAGTCACCAAACACCAGAAAGGACCCTTCTTCCTTCATTCTCAATTCCCCTGCTGACCCCAAACCCCTGGGTGCCACAGCCCTGACATCCCACATTTCCAGAACCCTTCCTGTGTGTAAAAGTACACTCTCTCCTTCAGGTGCCTCCTCTAAAGTGTTGACATTCCTGTAGGGAGGTAACCTTGAGTTGTCTGCATTTCAAATTTTTATTTAACTAATATAATAATGTAATATATTTTTTAGATAATATAATAAAATAAATTAAGTCAGTTTTATTTATTTTAAATGAATCTCTCCCAAGGGGTTGGGAGGAGAGACTTGGGAAGCTCGGTTCTGAGGCGCTCTCCACTTTCCACTGGGCCAGTTGTCTGTTGTTTCAGAGAGCCCCGTCTGACATCACTCTGAAAACAGTACTGGCTGTAGGTGTCTTGGATGAGGAAGAGAGAATATCCCCAAGCACGCTGAGTATGAGGACCCTCTCTGCAGCCAGGTTGCACCTTGTTTCCCTAAGGCTAAGGCCAAGGGCTCAGGAACCCAGCAGGTGCCTGTTTCTCCCCTTGGCTACTGCCTTTCATTTATTTCAGTGTCCCCTCATCTTTCCTCTTGCTGCACAAGGACTCTACTTCATGCCTTGATGCACTTATTGGAAATACTTAACTGAGGACTGACCTGTGGATCTTGGCCACTTGGCTCCTTTGAAGAACTGGGACTCAGGAGCTTGGAGGTCCAATAGTGGCTTGGCCTCCTCTGAGCCGTGGGCCCTAGGGCCTCCAACTCAGCCACCGGGGCCTCAGAAGAGAATTTCAGGTTTGGTGACCTTCAACATCCCCGTGTCACGGGGTGTCACAGAAAGCTGGTGAGACAGTGGTGGCAGAAGCTCTTGGCCAAGGTCATAACCCGGTCCACATGTCAGCAAGAGGAGGAGGGGCCAGAAGGTGAGAGATGTGAGGGATTTGTGCCATCAAGGTCATTCCTGGGAAGGCACCTTTGTTTTTGTTATTCACATTACAAATGATAAATAGTGATCAAGTTAGCAAATCTTTTCATACCTGTGACATCACTGGAGTTCTTTGATGTTGGAACTTCACAGATCTGCTGAATCCTGTCGCTTACTTGTTGCGTGACCTTGACAAGTGCTCATTGGGCCTCAGTGTTCTCAGGGTGCATACAGAGAGGCAGGGACAGAATAGGGGCTTTCAAACTGTGCCACACAATCTTAGAGATCCCTTGGGTTGATGCTGAAGGGCAGGTTTTTGCCTCCCCCCAACTTTCCCCTTCACCTTATTCTGTACAAGCTGTGCAATTCTATAAGATTCCATTTGAAGGAATGGGCAGACTCCTCAGCAACACAGTCTGAAGGGACAGGGGATGACATTGACGAATTATTGTTAATTCTGTTACGGTGTGATAATGGTAATGTTACTGTGTATTTTTAAAGCCCTTAATCTGTTAGAAATGCATACTGAAGTACTAATGGGTTAAAGACCAGTATGTCTGTTTGATTTGTGTAAAATGCAGGTATAGGGGGTGTGGTAGATGACAGAAGATCAGCAGACTGATAACTATTGTGGAAAACAGGTGATAACCATGATGGGCTTCAAGATATTTTTCATCTGCCCTTCTGTGTGTGATTAAGGATTTCCATAATAGAAAGTTAAAAATACGTTAAAAGTTTGAGCGCCATAGGAAGGCTTGAAGTCTTAGATCCCTGCGTATTCCGTGGGCTGAGAGGTGTCCAAACACTGAGGCGCCAGCTTGGAGAGGGTCAGGGACTCGCCCAAGGTTACACAGCAGATCAAATGAAGGTCGGGATGCAGTTCCCTCTGCCCTCCTCTCTGCACACCTGCAAACCTGGGTGACTGACCATCCTGGGAGAGCATGAGGAGAGGTCTAGGAGGGGCATGTTGGAGGTGCCAGTGACTTGCCCTGCTGGGCAATAAGAAACTTTTGAGTGAGGACATTCTTAGCTCTATGGAGCCATCGCACACACTGTGAAGCATTGAGCATCTTGTATCATGCCTAAGAATCCCCCCGGGATCTGCTAGTTATTGCGACAATCCAATGCACATTGTGACAATACACACACACACACACACACACACTCCCATCTCTCACTTTTCTGGCTCCTCATTTATCTCCATCTCCAATTGCCCTGGGAACCTTCTAGAAACCTTTGGAGCTCTGGGGTAATGACCTGCATCTGCCTAATCTCAGGAGAAGTTGACACTATCAGGAAACAGGGGAAAGGAGCATGTGTTTACCGAGGAAGTATTTTGTGGTGGTTGATCATAGGACCCAAGAGTCAGCCAGCCTGAGTTTGACTTCCTGACTCTCCCACCTGCTTAGCCGCATGACCTTGGACAAGTTACTTAATATCTCCAAGCTTCACTTTTCCCATCTGTAAAATGCGGATAACACTGGCTTCTACTTCATGGGGTTGTTTTGAAGATTAACTGGGCCTCCATGTGGAAAATGCTTAGTAATGGAATCTAGACCATGGGTAAGCACAGTAAACGTTAACTCATGTTGGTGTTATGTGTGTCCGACCCTTGCCACCTTGCCACACATTATTTCTAACTCTCTCAATGACTCTGTGAGCTGGACAGGCTTATCTCCTTTGGCAAAGCCAGGGATTGCCTTTCTCTTCTTTGCCACTCGGGAAAGATACATTACTGTCATCTTAACATAAAACAAAAAGTAAAGTGAAAGGCAAAAATACAAACACTTTATTGTTTCGTATTATAAAAGCAATGTGTGCTCATGGTAGAGAATCTAAGGAACACAGATAACAACAAGGGACACTGTAAAAAAATGTGTCCATCCCATGCTCAGGCATCAGCAAGTAATTATGAGTTCTTACACATGAGTTATGTGGCAGGTACAGTTTGGGACCCTGAATACAGAGCACTCAACAGAAGAGGAAAGTAGCCTTGCATTCAGGGAATTTATGTTTGGGGGTGGGGGAAGGCAGTGGAAACAGAGTGTAAGTGAGTGAGTGTATCGCACATTTATGTGTTCATGAACAAAAATAGAGAAGAAGGTCTGGTGAATGCTGTGGGGGTCGGGTTGCAGGAGGAGTGAGATTTAAATGGGGTGGTCAGGGGAGACAGTAATGAGAGTGGCATTGGGGAGGAGTCCTAAGAGCAGACCCGAGGCCATCTAGAGAAGGCCATCGTATATTAGAAAAGGAGGAAGAGTGGACTAGGAGCTGGGAGAGGTCAGTTCTAGACCAGTTCAGTCTTTAGCTTGCTGTGTGGCTTTGGGAAGGTCACTCTTCTTCTTGGGGCCAGTTTTCCTCATCTGTACAATGGAGCAGGGATGAATTTATCTTTGCCCTAGAGACACTCCTAGGGTCTAGGATTAGAGATCTCCCAGGATTCCATAATCCTAATCAGGACCGACCTAAGAACAATTTGTTAAGTTGGCAACATTTCCAGTTCTTTTCTGTTTCTGGTGCATTTTCCTCCACTAGGTGGTGTCTGTGCTTGTCCCCCTCAAGGGCCCAGTGCCCACACGCTTTTCTGCTTCCTCACCCCTGGCAACACTCTCAAAAAAATGACATGGTATTTCTTCTTGCTAAGTTATCATTGACAACAACTTAGAACATTGCTCTTCCATAGAGATATATCCTTTCATATCTCCCCAGAAAACTTTATGTCAAAAAGCAAAGTGCTAATGGGTAGAATTGTAGTCAAAGACTGACTGAAGACATTATTTAGGTAATATTGGTACTTGCCAATAGCTGGAAGCCATCTCAATCATTTTGCTAAGCATCACTGACATAAATATCCAAAGAACTCACAGAGTGACCTTTCCAGTGGTCACTTAACTTGGCTAATGGTTAAAATACTCACATTTCATAATTTCTTACTATACAAATGCCATTTCAGGCAAGTTCATGGACATCACAGTAGACCACTGGCTTTTTAGGCTTGTCTATCATTTTAATCAGGTTATTCCATGAAGTAAAATACCTAAATTCTGTGGTCCATGGCCATCTGTTAGCCTGTTTTCCTTCTGGGAATCCCCAGCACTGTCATCAGTGAATTACCTCTTGCTCCTTATTCCCTCCTTTCTCTCTCTTTTCCTATTCCTCACACCAAACACATTTACTTTGGCTGCTTAGATGTTTCTTAAAACAAGAAAAAAACAAAACAAAAACAATTGGTTTTCAATATTATTTGCCACAGACCCAGGGTCCATGGAACCTGGCAGAGTAGGAGAGGTGACCCTGTTTCAATTTTAGAGAACCCAAGAAGGTCCCAGGTTCCAGTTCACCTGGAGGAAACAGAGGCAGAAAGTCTAGAAAGCAGGAGAGCACAGCTTGGCATCTGCAGATGTAATTATGGGGAGCATGTTCAGCCTTTTGCCTTCAAGAAGCCCATGGTCTAACCTGGACCTATTCCCTTTGTAATCAAGAAGTTATTCCTATAATCTGTCCCATTCCATCTTTTCTTAATTCCTTTTGCTCTATAGACATGAAATGTGGCTGGGCAGAATATGACCAAATGTGTTCATATAGGAGGGACTATTTTCCCTAATGAGATTGTAGATCTTGCAGCTACAAAGGCTGATGAGAAAATAGAAAAATATATGATAACAGGCCAATCAGGAGCAAGATGGCCTTGCTCTAAGAGATGCAAAGTACCCAGGCAGAAAACATAAGAAGTGAATACACACTGTACTCTGTTTTGTGAAATAACAATTCCATGTAATTTCCAAGAACCAAGGTGTGTGACTCAGGACTCACCTAAGCCATTCTTTTCATCGATGAGAAACCGAGGGTTGGTGAGGGAAATACCTGGCCCAAATCAGTGAGCTGGGTAAGTCCTCTGTCCCCTGAGTCTTAGGCCAGACCTCCATCAGCTTGTCTCCTAACTTTGCGTTCTTTCCCGTCGGGTAATCACCATCTCTCTGCTGACGAGCACCATTGATCTGTAGGCTTTGCTGAACTCCAGACTCATAGATCCACTGGAGATGTGAACATGCACTTCAAACTCAGTATGTCCAAAGCTGAATCACCTTTCCTTCAGAATTCCTCGTGTTCTCATTTGGTGTCACCCATTCTAGAGAGATCACCCACCGTATTCAGTCAGTCACCCATTTCTATCCTGCCTCTTAAACATTTTTAAAGCCAATCTTTCCTCTTCGTAGCTTATGCCCTCTGCATCTCTTGCTTTGCCCTTTTTCCTAGTATCGTAATGCCCGCCCCTCTGGGCCTCAACCCCTGCACTGTACCCCTTCAGTCTCTCCTCTAACACCCAACAGTTAGTCTTCCAGAAAATGCAAATGTGACTCTTTCACCTCTAGCTAGAGACCCTTCAGTAGCACTGCCATGATCTGCAATTCCCCCAGATACCCTAGGCTTTTTTCACATCACTTTGTTTAGTTGGTGTACTACCTGTATCCCCGTGTGCCATTTTGTAGAACATGTCAGCTTCCACAGGATTCTGCTCAAGGATCCCCTCTTCTGGGAAACCCTCCCCAACTGCTCCCCACCTCTCTTGTCCATCTGTCTCCACTATACCCTCTGCACATATATACCAAAGTGCCTGGAATTCTCACATTTAATTGTGTGCACACTGGGGGTCATCGCCACTTCTCACTGCCTAGCACAGCCTTTGGCTTATAAAGACACTATATACATTTTTGTATAATGAATGCATGACTGGATAAGAGAACCAGCTATATGCCTAATGACTCTGAGAGCCAGAGCTCAGGAACCTCAGGCATGTTGCATTACGTAACCAAAGCACATGACCTAACCCGTGCGTCACACTCAAAAACATTACACAGTGGTTAATTCCATTTCCCCTTGAGCAAAGAAGTCAGGAGGGAAAAGAAATCTGGCCTTCCAAAACAGGGGGGAGGGGGGCAGTGCATTTAAATGCCTCCTCAAATCACATTTCGTCCTCTCTAATCCAAGCCACATTTTAGCCTTGGCCTTCCCCTCTCAGCCCCTTGCCTGTTTGCAAATCATTTGTTTTGTGTGTGCACTACAGCACATAATCCCAAGCTTTGCTCTCCTCTCAGATTTCCCCCTCTCCCCCTAATCGGGTTCTTACTGGGCCTCGAGTGTCCTGGCAGTCATATCTGTTGCCTGGATTTTCATCCATTTCCCTCCGTCCTGATAGGGGGGCCTTTCCATCTGCTTCCCTTGATCTTGTGAGACCTTGTGGTGACCTCAGGATCTGGAATCCTCTATCCTCTGTTTATATACCCTTGGGAGAGAGTATGCATTCTCAGCAGTAATAACAGTAATAAAAGCAGCTAGCTTATAATGAGCACTTACTATGTGCTGGCACTGTGCTCAGTGCTACACTTTGAACCTTCTGAATTAGGTTTAGGCAGTTACATGACTTGCCGAAGGCCCCAGAGCTAAAGGGTGGTGGGACTGGGGTTCAAGCATAGGCCAGTTTAATTTTATCTTTAGCCATAGGCTTAGAGCATGGCTTGGAACACAGTAATTGTCCAGTAAATTTTCTGTGTGGGGAGAAATACATGCATGAATAAATGGATGAAGAGATGAATGAATGAAGGAAGGAAGGAAGGAAGGAAGGAATGAATGGAAGATGGTGCCCCCAGTGGTGCAAACATTTAGCGATTGGTTATAGAATGGAAAGGGAAGGAATGGAGGGAGGGGGAGATGGAAGAAGAATCTGAATTAATATTATAAGATTTCAAAGACATTGGCTGAGAAATCTCTTTAGTATGCAAAATATATTTTATTTGCAGGTGACTTTTGACCCAAAGACCATTGGCATCCATGAGAGCATTTCTTACCTATAAGAAGTCTACTGGGAAATAGACACTTATTTCAAGGCCGCTCTCTGCCAAAAACTTTTCTGAACTCCTTGTTTGGGACTCATAGTTTAGAATCTTTCCCCCACCTATGCTCAACGGAGGTCACCCTCTGAGGAGGGGCCTGATGCATTCTGAGCCGAACTATGGGGTTCCCAGTAGAAGAATGACCCTGGTGTGGCAAGGGTGATTCATGGTGTGTTCTCACTGGAGCTGATTAAGCCCCTATAGAGACAGTACTAAACTCTCAGGATGACTCCTTTACGGAACAGCCCCCATTGGGCTGATTAGATCTGATCCACTAAAAACAAACAAAATACCATATCTGGTTCATCCCTTTCCCGATGATGTTAGGCTCTGCTTTGTTAAATATGCTCAGAATACAGGTAGAGAAACTGAGGTCCGGGCAAGTTAATTTATTAAATTAAGCTGAGTTGATTAATATTAAGCAGCAAAATCGAAACTAGAACTCAAATCTCTTGACTTCCAAATCAGAGCTCATTTCACTGGATCACTTTGTTTTCCTTTGAGAGAGTGGTGGCGTGGAGGAGGCAAGGGATATGGCAGTTATATCTGTGAGTTCACATTAGTGAGCTTATTAGGAAACACCATATAGCTGTTTGGTAACTTTTCCTAAGCACTTCTTGTGTGCCAAACCTCTGTCCTAGGCATTCTGTGATGCTCAGTAGGAAATGGAAGTTTATTAGAAGTAAATCTTCCTCCCTTCCATCTCTCCACTCATCCATCCACCCACCTACCCATCCATCCATCTATCCATCCATTCATCCATCCATCCATCCATCCATCCATCCACCCACTTAATAGATGCTTATCGAGCAACTTTTAGTCTCTGTGTTTTATACATTGAACTAGGAAGTGGCGACTGAAAAGAAGCACAGGGCACAGTTCCATCCCTTGAGGAGCTCCCAGTGCTAGCAGCGGAAGCAGACTGGTAAACAGATACATGACATCATGGTAACTGCTATAACGAAGCAATTAATAGAGTCCTGGGGAAGCAGAGAGGCAGAAACACTGTGTTCTTGAACACCCGTGTTTATTACAGGGCTAGAAAGTGGTTTGAGCTTTCAGCGGCATAAGAGGCCCCTTCCACCTGGAAGGGTCAGGGACTTGTTCATGAAGTAGATGGCATGCATATGTATATGGAGTGTGTGCTCTGCCTTGCATGTGGATATATCATGCATGCCATTTTAAATGTAGAGCCATAAATCAAGTTAGAACAATAAACACTTTTTGATTCATGTCTCAGCTGAGGACATTGGCCCAGAGTAGCTTTTAGGAGCATGACACTAGGAAATGATTAGACAATTCCATCCATCACCATCCGAATCAAGTCCAGCAGCCCCTTATATCCACCCCTCATCACATTTATCACTCTGTTGTGTTTGCCTTTGTACATGTCTGCCTCTCCCCACTTGTCTCCAAGCTCCTTAGGGGCAGAGACCTCGTCTGTCTTCATCTCTGGTTGTTCCTTGCTTTAGCACAGAGCTGGCCCTGCCCATCGGTGTTCAAAAAACTTTGCTAAATAAATTGGAGATGGCTCCAAATAAGAAAGAAGACAGGGTGACTGGGAGTGGGTGCTGTGGAGGCAAGGCACTTTGAGAAATGACAACATGGGCCCTAGTCAGGGCCAAGCAGTGAAGGCAAACATGAATGGACCAGCCATTAGATATTCCTTCAATTCTCTGAGCTGACCAGTTACCTATGTGTGTTTTTACCACCCTTCCCTATCACTCTGCCTCCCTTTCTGTCGGCTGAGCCAGTGTACCATTCTGTTAGCTTTAAATTCTTTCCCCCATGGTTTTCTGTCATCTTCTCCAGGCCCATCCCTGGAGAGAGCTGCTGAAGAACCAGGTGTAATTGTGTGGGATGAGCCCATGTTCCTCCAGCAACCCTCACCTGTGCCTCAGAGACCTCCCAGCAGATAGGGGAGCAGGATGATGGCAGAAGCATGTTTGCTGTGCTCAGGGCACCTTCCCAGGGCCTGGCCCATGGCAGAAGTTCAACAAATATTTATGGGGAGATTTCTGGATGAAAAAAATGATGTGAATTTGCAACACATCTGGGCCAGTCTCTTCAGTTCAGAGATGAAGACTCAGATGTCCAGATGAGGCAAGAAAATGATCCCAAGTTCCATCCCAAATTGGAGCAGAGGAGCATCAGAGCCCAATTTTCCTGACCATTCCTTCTGTCCTGCCATATTGTGTTGGGATTTGAGCTCGGCTCTCTTGAGCTTGGTCACGCAGGTTTTAGATCATTGAATCCTGAAGTTGGATAGGACCCAAACTATCCTTTTACACCTGAAAAGTCTGAAGCCCAAAGAGGGGGTGAGATTTGCCCAGGGTCCCACACCTTTGGTAGTGATAACACCCAAACTTCCAGAAAACCTCCGTGTATCTCCACATAGCCAACAAATATGGAATATGTGCCTGGCACTATTAGAGAGGTGGCATTGAGCAAGATAGAGCAGGTCCTTGCCCTCATGGACTTATATTTTTTTCTGGGAAGAGAAAGATAATAAATGAGTCAGCAGTTGTAAGGACTTGTATATTAATGGCAAGGAGTGTTAAAAGTGGGTCATTAGAGAAGACTGGAGTGGAGGAACTTTGGTTTAGGTGGTCAGGCTGAGGCTTGAATGACAGATGAGAAGGAATAAACTATATGAAGACAAATGAAGAGTGTTCCATAAGGAGAGAGAGAACATAGCTAGCATACAGAGCATGAGGCAGGGTAAGTGGAGGATGCTGAGGGAGCAGGTGTGCAAGCCCCTGGGAGACGAGTGCCCTCGGCTGAAGGTAGTACAGGTCATGGAACCATGACCTTCTAATCCAAATGAACTAGGAAGTTAATGCAGTTTCAAACAAGGAAGTTACAGGATCTGGTGATCACTCTCACTTCGATGTGGAGAATGAATGGCATGAGACCAAGAATCTCATTTATACCATGAGCAAGGTTTACATTGATTATGGATGATAGTATTTTACTAATAACATAGTATTTTGGTTAATATCATTACCATTCATTTCCTTATGAATACCATTACCAACTAAAATACCTTAATGGCACTAACATTTTAGATCAACAGAGAAGCAGGGTTTTCTTGCACCCTCCAGGACGACTTGAATAGTTTTGTGAACCTGAGAAATTTTCTGTAAAAATTGAAGGTGTACACATTTTTCTGGGGGGAGTTGTCATCAGTTTATTAAAGGGTTCTATGGCCCCCAAATGGTGACTTAAATGCCTAAAAGCAGGGGGCATACGAGGGCATTTCCTGAAGCCTGTACCCAGCTCTAAAATCTGAACACTCTAGGAGATCTTTGAAAATGAGAATGTTGATGTTGAGTTGTCATATCAGACTGAGGAATTGCACTTTCCTTCATCTGTACCCTTGTTGGAGTAAATAGAATTTAGGGCTATTTTTCCTCTGAGGAGAAGTTAGTTTATTCCTTAGAAATATAATCTACAACTTTGTTTATTCAAACTCTGGTCTGAGTTTCTCTGAGTTTTAAAATAGGCAAGTTCACTTCGAATGTAGCCTGAGGTGGTCCTGATCATAATTATTCACTATGGAGTTTACCCATGAATCTATGAATCCAGATTTCCATCCACCCTTCTATCCATGCATCCTTGCATCCATCCACCCATCTCCCTTCCTCCCTCCTTTGCTCCCTCCCAGTCATGCATCCATGTATCCATCCCCATCCACCCAACCAACCATCCAGCCATCCATCCAGCCAGCCAGCCAGCCAGCCAGCCAGCCAGCCAGCCATCCTTCCTTCTCTTCTCTCTACCCTTCCATCAATTCATATCTTCATCCAACTACCCCTTCATCCATGCCATCTGCCATTTACCAGGCTGTGTGCTAGGGGTGGGGCAAGTGTTAGAAGACTCCAGTTCTTATTCTTATGCCACTCTCAGTCCTTGAAAAAAATCCCGAGACACCTCCACTGAGCCCTATGCTTCTACTAGACAACAATTTGAAAACCCCACTTTAGAAGTTGAAAACTATTTTGAAAAAATTCAGCTACTCTGCTTGCATAGTTATATAATTATAAGTATTCCCAGTAGTGCTCCGAATCTGAGTCTAGACTACTGGAGGTTCCTTTATCAACACTAATATTTTAGATCAATAACAGCTGCCATTCTTAGGTCAGCAGGTGGTGGAAAACCAATAGAGAATGTGAAATAGAGGCAGGGATCTTTGGGAAAGGGCAGGCTTCATAAAGGGAACAGAGAAGGGAGCTGCCAGTCACTTAACTCTTGGGACTCTCTTTGCCCAGAACCCCCGAAACCCTTGTATAGTGATTCTGAGCCTTCATGCTCTGTGTGTGCCCCTGGATGCATGATGTAGCAGGAAGCCGTCGTGGCATGGGGTTGTTTCAGTTTCCGAAGCATTTTCGACATGTACCTATCATATTCCCACTCGCCTTGTAAAACAAGCATTTTCATTTAATACAGTAAGGTCTTTGTATTCTCAACAACAAACACATGGTCTAAGGCTCTCGGACACAACCTGCCTTTTTCTCCAACACCACCCCCACCCTACTCTGTCCACCCTTACAAAGCCCAGTGTCAGCAGAAATATCTGTTTACAAACAAGGGCTCCAAGAGAACAGTATCAGTAGCTTACACAAACCTCTAAAATATGTCCCCAACTCTGTCCTTGGAATCCCTGTGAACAGTGTGTGTCACTGGCAGCAGCTTTCGTGGAAGGCTTTCTGCCTTTCCATCTTTCCATCTGTCTTCATGTCTGGCTTCCTCTGTCTCCTTCCACTTATTCATTAAAACCATGAGGAGTCTGGACTGGGAGGCAGTCAGATGCTGGCCCAGGCCTTGTGGGCTATCTGGAAAACAGAGCCCAGACAGGAAGTGCTTGCAAACAGCAAGACTAACTCAGACACATCTAACCTGTAGTGTCATCTGAAGCAGAAGGCTTATTAAGTGGGTGGATCTAATAGTCACATGATCATGCAGCTCTAGGTCATTTTTCAGGGAATATCAGGATTATCAGTGACTGAAGGGGCTCTCTTGCCTCTCTCTTGAACTTGAAACTACTATAGTTCCCTATTACCTATGCATAGTAAAAGGTAATAGCTAACATATTGAACACATACTATGTGGTAGGCACTATTCTGAACACTTTGCATCTATTAAGTCTTTAATCCTTAGAATGACCCTCTGAAATAGGTACTATTGCAATCCCTGGTCTCCAGCTGAGAGAACTGAGGTACGGGAAGTTTAAAATTTTTTTTTTTCCAACGTTTTTATTTATTTTTGGGACAGAAAGAGACAGAGCATGAACAGGGGAGGGGCAGAGAGAGAGGGAGACACAGAATCGGAAACAGGCTCCAGGCTCCGAGCCATCAGCCCAGAGCCTGACGCGGGGCTCGAACTCACGGACCGCGAGATCGTGACCTGGCTGAAGCCGGACGCTTAACCGACTGCGCCACCCAGGCGCCCCAAGTACGGGAAGTTTAAATGACTTGCCCAAGGTCACACAGCAAGTACATGGTAGAATCAGTCCTTGGAGTCAGCTTTCCAGACCAGGTCTAAATTTCTTAGCCCCACATTCAGCTTCCTCCCTGAATACTGTTGCTTACCATAACTTTTCCTAGTTGCTTGTATCTCAGTTTTTCAAACTCAGCATGGTTGATGTTTTGGAATGGATAATTGTTGGTTGCAGGATATTTAGCATTGTAGAATGTTTAGCCTTGACCCACTAGATGCAGTAGCGACCCCCACCCCCAGTTGTGATGATCAGAAATGTCTGCATAAGCATTACTAAATGCCCTGTGGGGGGCAAGATATCTGCTGTTTGGGAACCATTGTCTTACATGGATTTTTTTTTTTTTTTTTAAAGAGAACGTGTTCCTAGAACACGTATCCCTACCTCCACACTTTTTCACATTTGGTTTTCTCCTTGACCTTTCAGTGTCCTTGGCCTCCTCCCCATCAGTCTGCTCTGTTCCAGACTCTTTAAGTTCCTCAGCATCTTTTACAGCCAGGGAGGAAATACTGGCCTGTCTGGGTTACTGATCTGCTTTGTTTTATGCTTTTTTTTGTGTAAAAAAAAAAAAAAAAAAAAAAGCCAAAATGGTTTTGTGACCATCTCCAAACTTTCCATTTAAAATCCCCTAAATATTCCATGGCAACATTGAGTTAAGAGCTCAATTCATTTCATGCATTTAGTGATGTTTATTGGGTCAACCATGTATCAGGTCCGAGGCTAAGCACTCAAGAGCACAAAGTCAAGGGAGTTACAAGACCTGCACCTCAAGAACTTATGTAGTAGGCTATCTGAGCAGAAGAGAAGCTTCACGATAACTCTGTACCCTCTCCCAGTTGAGTAGGTGGGGAAACCAACCCCCGGAAGGTAGATAATAATTGGTCAACATCATTCAGAGACCAAACCCAATGCTGAACTAGATCATCCTCCTCCTAGTGGAACAAAACTAAAATTCTGAAGTCCCAGGGATCTCTACCATTTATCATTCTAGAGCCTTAGCGAGGCCCTGTGTGTTGAATCATAATTCATGATTTTATGGTATATATTAAGACAGTAGAAAATTAATATCTGAAAAGTCTGTCAGCCCTCTCTCTTCAAAAGGTTGTTTATACTCCATGCTTTCCTTTTTAAGTCTTCAGTAGGAACGACTCCAGATTGCCCCATGAGCACTGGACAGGGAGTCCTCAGACACAGACCTGGCTATTTCAGCAATGTGACCCTATTGATAAGAATACGATGAAACCCTGAGCTAATGACCTCCCGAATCCCCACCCATGGACTCTCTTCCTCAAAACCACCAAAGATTCCCTGTTGTCTGTGGAACAGACTTCACATCTCTTGGCGTGCCATTCACAGCCCTTGGCACCATGGTCTCAGGCAGCCCTTGCAATTTCATCTCCCTCTGCTATGCTGTGCACCCTCAATTCCACCAAAAGCAGAGGTCTTGGGGCGCCTGGGTGGCCCAGTCAGTTGAGCGTCAGACTCTTGATTTTGGCTCAGGTTATGATCTCACATTCATGAGTTTGAGTCCCGCATGGGGCAGAGCCTGCTTGGGATTTTCTCTTTCTCCCTCTCTTTCTGTCCCTCCCCTGCTCTTGCTCACTCTCAAAATAAATAAATAAACTTAAAAAAAAAAAAAGCCAAGGTCTTTCCCCATGTCCACAGCCCTCTTCCAGTGACAGCACAACACCTAGCCTTGCCTCATGTTTCCCCTTCGGCTGGGAGGTCTTTGCCCAGCCTCCCCCACCCAGTCCCCATTCCTTATGCGGGGCGGTCTCTGTGTCACTTATCTAGGAAAACTTCCCTGAGCCTTTTTTTCTCATCCGAATCGAGCACTCCTTCTGCTAAATTCTCTTTGCTTTATTATACTTTATACTTTATTTGTGGATAATTAAGAACTCCTTGTCCTCGCTCAGTCTGTTTTCTCCCAGCTGGGAAGCATAATTTAGAAGTTAGGAACAGGGACTCTCGAGTCTGATTACCTAGGCTCGAATCCCACCTGTGTGACTTGCCAGCCAGTTACTCAGGCTTGGGCAAGTTATCTGTGCTTCTCTGAGCCTCAGTTTCCTCATCTGTAAAATGGAGATAATAATACTGCCTCCCTGCTTGGATTGTTGTGTCGCCTGCCTGCACTAATCCACCCAGCTTCCCACAGCGCCTGGCAGACAGTGAGGGCTCGGGGAACATCAGGCATCACCACTCTCCCTGCACAGAAGAGTAATTCTGGATGGCACCAGCCGTGCACAGCAGAGTGGGAATCTGCCTGTCTGGCCGCGTCCCTTTCTTATCTCATTTTGCCATCACTCTCCCTGAAAGGCTCACCCCTGGCTGTGTGGGCCAGGATGAGGTGATGGCAGGCTCACCCGAAAGAGGAGCTTTTGTTTCCAGAGCTCAGCCCACACTGTCTGGGGTGCGTTTTTACATAACTTGCCGTGGGTCTGCGTCAGTTACGAAATTTACATCACTTGGCTCACCCACGTGGGAACCTTCTCCATCCCTCTCAGCTCTTTGGGTTAAGCTAGAGGTGCTCAGTGACCCTCCCGGTGCTATTTTGTAGATGGATGTCAGGTCCAGACATGGAGCCAAGGCCAGCTTATCTATTAGGCACAGCCAGTGTGGTACCCGAAGTGCAAGGTACTTTTAGGGGCCAATAAAAATGGCTTGATATCTTTTAAAATCAGAAGAAAATCATCTATATAATAACACATATTATGTAATGATGGATCCAGCCTCTTGACTGTATATATCTTTATGCCAATGCAATCATAAAATATAATTATATATATTTATGGAGGAAGGGAAAAGTGCCCAGGGCCCAGGAAAGTCATGATGTGACCCTGAATGAAAAGGAATTTGCCCAAGATCAATAATAGTACATTAGTGGCAAAGCAGGGCAAAAGTTCACGGCTTATGACTCCCAACTTAGAAATCTTATCCCTGCAGTTTCCACAGACTCCCTAGAAGTTATTCCACTACAGTCCTCTCTTTTCAGCAATGAGAAAAGTGGACCAGAGAGGGGGTGTGATTGGCCGCATCACACAGCTTAGTTATGCCAGCACACGGCTAACTTACACTTTCTTTACCGATTCCTTGTTGCATTTTGCATTTTACACATTGCATTGCATTCCCGTTCCTTTTTGCATTTTACACAACCACCAAACCTAGTGACCGTGGATGGAAGCCCCCATTATACAGATGGAGAAATTGAGGGCCAAGAAGTAGAAGAGGCTTACTCAGGTTGCAAAGATGCCACTCCTGCCTCCACATCAGGGCTCTTGTCCAGTACTCTAAAGATGGCTTGAAACTTCAAAATCTCCTCAAATTGGGTTTCCTCACAAGCCGTGGGCATATTTCTTTCATTTGCTCATTTATTCACTCATTCAACAAATGTTTACTGAGTGCTTATATTCTAGGTATTCTATAGAAGGCTCTAGATGCAGAGTGGTGAACAAACGTAGTCTCTTACCCTCTCGGAGGCTCACTTGCCCCATTTGCACAAACAGAATCATACGTTTCTATTTTTCTCCCCTTATAGAGTTCTGGGAAAAGCAAATGAAATAATTAAGACTCTTTTTGTACACTTTAAAACTTCAGGAAAATTTAAGAATGCTTCCTGTAGCGTTATAACCAACAGAGTGTATAATCAATATAAGGAAGCGCTAAAAAACATATGAAGAAATAAATATTCAACTAATTTTAAAATAATTGTTGCTTATATTTATTCACAGAAAGGATGAGACATTGGTTAACCACTTGACTTTGGAGTCAGGGAGCTGGTTTCTAATCTTGTTTATGTTATTACAAGTCAACAGACCTTTGCTAAGTCAAGGAAACTGAGTCTCGGTTTCCTCATGCATAAAATGGGACCAAGAGACCTTATAGACTAGTTGTAATAATTCAACGAGATGATGCCCATAACATTCTTATCCTGGTACATGGCACGTCATAAATGGTGGCTCTCTTTATTTCTCAGTAGGTTTGCGTGGCTCTGAGTGGCATTAGAACAAATCAGAGTAGTGATCTGAGGGATAACGTAAGGAGGCAGGTATGATAGTAATAGGTATTGCTAACTGCATATTAGTAATTCCTGGTATATCCACATGGCATCAACAGAGGCACTAGCACTAGGGAAGAGCTGGTCTCTTGTGAGAGGGTACAGGCTGTGTCTGGTCATGCTCTCCACCCCGAATGTCCAGGTAGGACCTGATACAGTAGATGTCTCGTGAAGATGTGCTGGATGAATTGGTGATTGGGTGAGTAGATACATTACGCAGGGCTTGGGGATGTTAACTTGGGGAATAAAAGAGCCAGGGATAACACAATCAAGAGACTCAGACATCTTCCCGGCTGTCCTGGGATAGAGGGCACAGATCCCTGGAGATCAGGTCCTGGCCATCTGATCCACTGGATGGCAAAAAAAAAAAAAAAAAAAAGGGAGGCGATTTGGGTTCACTGAAGGAGAACACCGAGAAATGCCCAAAGGGGCAGAAGCCTTCTTCACACGGCACAGGGTTCTCTAATTCTGAATTGTGTACAGTCACTTGTCAGGATGCTGCACGGGTGATTCAAGCAGGAAGTTAGGTGTGAAATGGATGATATAATTAACTTTGAAGGAGCCTCCAGCCCTGACTATGCACGATTCCATGAATGATGAAAGCTAAGAGCTTGAAGAATGTGGAGGGCAGGATGGAATGGTCCTTGAGAATTGTCTGGAATGTGGCATCATAGTCTCTGAGGTTTGGTGAGTGAGCGGGAAAAGCTTGTAGATCTTCATCAAAATGACCCAGAGTGCGCTCTCTTCTCCAGGGCGGCTCCAGCATCAGGACCACTTAGTCTGTCGGGGTCTGGTTTGGGTAGGGCAACTTCTAAAGGCAAGCAGACTGAAAATGCATGAATCCCCCTCTCTCCCTTCTCCTCCTTCTCCTCCGCCTCTTTTATCTTCTCTGTCATTTTCTTCCTTTCCTCCGCCACTTTCTTTTTCTGAAAGTTTGTCTGCTCCAATTTCATGGACAATGTGTGAAATAGAGAGCAAGGAGCATGCCTTTCTATTTCGGAGAATAGTGTCGGAAGGGATAACGTTTAACAGCACAGAGGAAGGGAGAAAAACTGGTCACAGTTCTGAGGAAAAGGAACAGACATTTATTCCTTTCAATAAAAAGTGTAGCCTGTGTTATGTGCTATGCAAATGAGTGTTTGCATTCTCTCACTAAATCCTCAAAATGGCACTGTGCGTTAAATACTGTTCTTATCAGTTTACAGTTGAGAAAACTATCAGGTAGGTGAAGGGATTTTGCCCAAGGCTACATAGCTAACAAGTGGCACAGCTGGGATTCCGACAGATAAGACTTCATAGTACACACATACATAGTACACATAGTACATAAGCCATGTACCATGCCAGTGCCCGTGTGCCAAGTTCTGGTATGTTCATGATCTCATTACTTCCCCCTACAACTGCCAGGGGTAGATAGTATCACCCCATTTTACACATGAGAAGACTGACACTAAAAGACGTACCCTGACTTTCCCAAGTCACATAGTTATCGAATGGTAGGGCCCGCGTTAAATGTATATTTATTGCTCCGTAAAGTCCTGACCTTTCCATGTCCACACAGCCTGCTTACATATGAGCAAAGGAGGCAGACTAGAGAGTCAAGAACCAGAGGGAGACACAGGTGCACCGTTAGCCCTCAAGAGCACTTTGCCATCCCAAGCATACCCTGGAGTCTGCATATTAATAAAACTTACGGGTTTCAGGAACCCTCAAGTATACTCTTGTGAACCTTGCCTTACATCTCGATTGCCTTAAATCGTTTACAAGGAAATATGCATACATTTGTCTCCTTTCTTTCTCAAAAGAGGTCTGTGAAGTATACAGGATAAGACTTTTTAATCCCTGGAGTATACATGGGCAAGCTGGGGCTCAGAGAACTGAACTCCACCAAGGTCAGACAGCAAGTAAATAAGGTAAGCAGACTCATGGAGTGAGAGGGCTCTCAGGTAATGGTTCGCAGCAGGAAAAACAAATGCAGGTGGGGAGCAGACACAGATACTACCGTGGGCACTCTTCCCGCTGTCCCATGCCGTCTTGCAAAGGGAGATCTGGCCCCACGTGTTCCCTTGCGTGGCCGATACATCGGGGCATCTGAGCTAGTCCTGACCCTGTGATTTCCTTCAGAGGGCTCCTCTTGGTACCTTTGCCTCTCTTACACCAGGAGACCTGGATGTCTAGAACTCAGTGTAGTTTGGGATAAGCCTCCAGCCAGGTGTGGTTTATTTCAAGCCTCCTCCTTCCGCTGAGCCTACGATCAATCCTCTGAGTCAAGGGGAGCCCTGAGGAATGCGATGCTGAGGAGCACTCCCTCAGGTCCCCACCTCGGTGACGTCCCAGCTCTCCTCTGAATGCCTGGTGCTGCTGAGTCCTCCGGGGTCATTTTGGTGGTCTTCCCCCCCGACTGAACCAGGGGCAGGGACCATGGGTATACTTAACCCAAATCTGTCTGTTTTAATCACTCTCCTCTGGACAGATAAAAGCTTTCCATAGGATTGCTCTCTCAAGCATTCCTCTGTGGCTTTAATACCAGCCATTAAATCATGGAAGGGAAAACAAAACAAAACAAAACAAAAAGGGACCGGCTCCAACCTTTAGCTTTTAACTTTTTTAGCCTCCTGAAAAAAACCCAGATTTTTGACCCAAATTCCCCCTTTCATACCCACATCCTCTCACCTCTGCTTCTGTTCCTCTGGTAGAGAATGGTCCTGAAATTGCCTTCTTTCCCTCGACTTCTTCCTCTGAGACTATACATCTCCCACAGTGGGAACCAAGGCAGGGATGTCTGATGGACCTGGGATCTCAGAGTCACAGGGAGTCTGAGACAGAAGGGGCCTCTGTGGCCATCTGATGTGACCCTCCTACCTCCTAGGGCAGGGTGTGAGGATGCCTAGAGAGGGGGTACTGCTTTCCCAGTGACCCACAGCAGAGCAATGGCAGACCTTGACCACAAGAACCTTGACTGTGGGCCAGGAGTTATTCCCACTGAAGGAAAGCATCTGGCTTTAGAGTTGGTCTAGTTGTGACTCCACCACTCTTTCGCTGGGATCCTTGAGGGGAGATCACATTGCTTCTCTCTACTTCAGTGTCCTTGTCTGTTAAAGGACTGTCAGGAAAGCCCACTACACGGGATCATGACAAGCAGCGAGTGGGATCTTTTTGCCTAGCAGAAGGCCTGCTACCTAGAGGCTTTCAGCAAAAGTTCCTCATCCTTCTCATTATTTGAAAATGCTGCTCTGTCACCAGCCAAAATGACCCAGGTAGAGTGTCCTTCTCCTTCCATGTCCACTCTACCAATGAGAGAAAAACAAATTAAGAAATTTTTTTTTTAACATTTATTCATTTTAGAGAGACAAAGAGAGACAGAGCCTGAGCAGGGGAGGGGCAGAGAGAGAGGGAGACGCAGAATTAGAAGCGGGCTCCAGGCTCTGAGCTGTCAGCACAGAGCCCGACGTGGGGCTCAAACCCACAAACTGTGAGATCATGACTTGAGCGGAAGTCAGATGCTTAACTGACTGAGCCACCCAGGTGCCCCTGAGAGAAAAACAAATAATATAAACTTGATATAATTGTCATCCTTTGCTAATTGTCCTCTGTAGACGGTGAGAAAGTCCAGCGTTATCTGAGCTAATTTTGTGTTGACTTAAATCATGCCTGGAAAACATCCTGGGGGGGGGGGAAAACCCCATAACGACAGCACAGCATGGAGGCATAGCTGAGGTCTCAATCATCTGTGGGGGGAGCTGAACTTGCAATTAGGAGTCTTTAATTCCAGCTCCTCCTACCACTTAGTGCTGCGTGACCTTAGGCAGGTGACTTCACCTCTCTGAGTCTCAGGTTTCTCAGCGGTAAACAGCACTTGTTATACAAGGTGGCTGTAAGCATAAGACACTTTGGCACAGAAGCAACTCCCCACGTGCTCAACACGCACAGTGACCTTCAATTACGTACACTCGAGCCGAAACATGGAAGCACCCCTTCCCCGAGAGGCACGTTCCCTGTGCGCCGTGACCATACCTCCAGTCTTTGTTTCCTCCTGATACACCTTGCTCTGATCGCCCTGGGAACGGATTACATTGAGGCAATGTATCCTAACCAGAGGAGGATTCTGCAGTGGGCACGAGGCAGTGGGAGATGGGATAGATTGTAGAGAAATTTTAGCGGGAGAGCTTCGGAAACTTGTAGAATGATGACGTTCTGGTCTGCCGGGGCTCTCATAACGAAGTTTCATGGACCGGGTGGCTTAAGCACCAGAAATTTATCTTCTCACAGTTCTGGAGGCTTGGTGTCTGAGCACAAAGTGTCTACAGCATTGGTTTCTTTCGAGTCCTCTCTCCTTGGCTTACAGGTGGCCATTGTTTCCCTGTGTCTTCTCATGGTCTTCCCTCTGTGTGTGTGTCTGTGTCCCAGCTTTCTCTTCCTACAAGGACCCCAGTCATACTGGATCAGGGCCCACCCTCAGGATCCTATTTTAGCTTGATCACCTCTGTAGACACCCAACCTCCGAATAAGATCACATTGTGAGGTACTGGGAATTAGGATGCCAACATATGAATTTTGGGGGTACATGATTCAGCCAATAACTAACAGAAAGGAAGGTGGGAGGCAGCTGAGGATATGACTACAACCTTGAAAAAAAACAACAACACATTTTTGTATAGATCCTGGAGGCTGGAGGAGACCTGGGTCAGAAACCAACAGGTAGGGAAGCCTGCGGTAGAAATCCAGGTGCTGAAGACAAGGTCTGGAAGGCATTCTGGACATCTGAACAAGGCCCAGGCACATCTTGGGTTCCCATGAAGTGTGGTGAGCCAAGGAGAACAGATGATGCGTAGTAGTAAAGAACCATTGGTCCTCAGTCAGTTGTTTAGGCAGAAGAATGACTGGAAAGCAGCCTCTTGGCCTGCAGTTCAAGTCAACTTGCTTATGTTGGTGCTGTGGGACTTAGATCTTTTCGGAGGGGTCCGTGCCTTCAAACAGCCCACTGGGCTCAGTGCAGTGACGTGATTAAGCACCTGGGCCTGGGAATTCTATAGGCCTGGATTTCAGGCTTTGGGAGAGCCTCTTCCCTCCCTGAGCCTGAGCCTCAGCTTCCTCTGGCAAGTGGGCCATGCTGAGAGTCTCATTGTGAAGGTTAAGTGAGAGAATTAATCTAGAACACACGGGACATAGCAACTTCTAAATAAAGGAAGGGTCCTATGCTCTTGTAAAGAACACGGCAATAGGGAAATGTCCCTCCTGTTCCTTTGTTTTTAGTTTGCGATGACAAACTCTACGGAGCACCTGTAAGACACCAGGGTCTGTACAGAATGTTGGGCACTTTGAAATGAACCAAACAGACCCACAGATGGGAAACACAGACACTGGATGAGTAATTACAGAAGTGGTGAGTTTTCAGACAGGAAGGAATGTGATGGATATATGGGAGGAAGATTTGTCTGTTCCTGGAGTGGAATGGAATGGTCAGACAGAGCTGCCCTGGGACAGTGCCATTAAAGTGATCCTGAGGGGGTGACCCCCAGGTACAGAGGACTCCTGGTACAGCCCTGGCCAAGATTTTGGAAGACTTCTGCCTTTGGTCTAGCCTCTTTTACATATGCTCTTTGTCTCCAGGGTGAGGCTCAGTGGGTACATGAGAAGAAAAAGAGACAGTAAAAATAAGTAGGCAGGAAACTTCTGGGGGTGGGGGTGGGGGGTTAGAAGCCCATTTCAAAGCAAGCCTAGCTGCAGGAAGATAAGAGCACATTAGAGAGGCCAGCTGACCAGGGTTTGAGGGACCGGTGATTACTATGAGGCTCAGGGCAAGCCTCTCCCAGGTCTGGGGCTGGACTTCTCCACATCTGTAAGAGTGCCCTAGACACCTCATGGGCTCTACACGCTTTCAGTGTCTGCTTCTATGCGTTTATAGCCTTGAGGCAGGCTTATGCTAATTAGATGTAGATTGTGTGCAGGATTGCCCCGTAGCCTTCATCTTGTCACATGGGGATGTGTCCCCTGGGATCAACTTCCAGCAGCACACAGATGGGGCCACTTCAGAAACGCCTCTCCCCGTTTCCTTCACTATGTCTCTATCTTCCTGGACAGCTGTGGGGAGGGACAAGGTGAAGGTGGGGAAGGTGCTCGCGTGTCCTTCGTAGAACACTGTTCTGTGTCCCTCTGTGGAGATACACAGAGGACAGGGAACCTAAGTATGCAAGGACTGGGATTGACACGAGGCATCAGATTCAGATCAACACCTATTTTTGAGCTCCTTCTGCTTACAAGGAACCATTCTAGCAGTGAACAAAAGAGCTCTTAAATTGTAGGTGGGGATCATTTAATCCAAACTTCTCCTTTTTCAGAGAAGGGAAATGAGGCCCGGCAGCATAAGAGGGGGGGATGGTGTGACTTGTCATCTGGCAAGCTGAGCCCGGATCTCTGGTTCCAGATCCCTGGTTCTGGGCTGGTGAGACAGCGGTGTCTCCCTTCCAGCCCCCTGAAATGTGGCTACTGTTGATTAAATTCTTTTCATACAGAAATAAGTCCCCATCACTATTTTACTCCCCCCACCCCCCACCTTGTTGAAGTTCGGTGATTTCCTTTTGCCACTTATACTCCAGGTAAATATTTCCTTCTGAACTTCTGAAGCCACTGCTTCAAGGTTCTCAGTTCCCTCAATGTGTTTCCTCTGGGTTCCACTGAAAAGCCTCTCTTTGCCTTTCCTCTCAGCCTCCTGGGGCCAAGCCTCCTCTTAGTCTCCCCGCTCCATGTCCCAGAGTCTGGCCTTTCTCGCTGCTTCTCTCTTCTCTCTCAACTGCACACAGAGGTGGCTTGAGCCTGAGTCCCAAGCCCCAAGAAGGTTCTGAACGGAGGGCACCCTACAGATGTGTAAACATTTTACCTTGCTAACCCAGCTAGCTGCCTTCCAAAGGCAACAGGAAAACCAGGGACTGAGAGCCCCTGGCATAATAAAAAACCTGCAGAGAGAAAGAGAGAAAGAGAGAAAGAGAGAGGGAAAAGGGATCCTGTTTCAGATGTTAATTTTCTCATTAGAAGAATTTTCTGTTGAAGGGGGAGGGTTTAGCCAGGGGAGCAAGAGAAGGTGAGCTCAGTGGTGGGACCAGGGACACCAGAGTGGTGGCTCCGGGGAACGTGGCTCTCACTGATCCCTGTAGCAAGCGGCAACCCATAGATTGGGTAACTCACTCCAAATCTGGAGTCAGAGCTTCAGTTTTGGAGAGGTCAGTGCAGATTTTCACATTCAGCAGCCTGACAGCAGTTCAGGAGATGAGATGTCTGATTTCTAAGTCGGGTTTGTCAGTGGGTTTGAGGAGGACTTGGACGTTTTCGAGGCTTCATTCTATCAGCTCTTGATACATCAGCCAAGATGCCTTCAGGGTGCCTTCTCTCTTTGGCCCTTCTGTATTTTATTTCTAGTCGTTTCCCACATGTCATCATTGACATCGGTCCTAGACCCTCCAGCGTCTTCAAGCTGAACTCACACTGGGACAGCTACCGTGTGCCAAGGACGGGGCCTCCACCGTGTCTGTTAAGTAGGACAGCATGCTTAAAGAGGGATATCGGCAAGAGGATTACGATCTGTAGAAGGGAAGTGATTTTCCCCAGATGTATGGCTAGGAATTGCTTTCATCAGAATTACTTACTCTGAATCCAAAGATCCTGGGTTTTCTATGGTACTAAGAACACACACTTTCTTCTGATTCTCCCTGTCCATTAGCCATGGAGACATAAATCAGTGCCTTTGATTCTGCTTGTCCTTTTTCCTTCTCCCAGTCTTTCAGGAATCCTTCTTGTGCTCCATCATGAGACACTTACTGAGTGCCTGCTGTAGGCAAGGCATGGTGCAGGGTGCTAGGCACGATATACAGATGGTCCAGCCAGAGTCCTCACTCTCCAGAAGCATCCAGTCTAGGGGGACTCCAGAACCAGAGGACAAGTGTCTAGTTGCCTAAAAGCAAAATGAGTTCAGAGGAGAGAATGGGCATTCCTTACAGGGCTATCACAGAGAGCTTCTAGGAGGAGGTGGTTTCTGTTTTAGCCATTCAGAAACCTGGAAACACAGAAGAGCAGACTTGGGCCAGGTGTGTGAGGGGGACTCCATTCAGTCCCCTCCTTTACCAGGTAGAGAACCAAGACCCAGAGGAGGTATTATTCAATGCTTCACCCAAGGTTGCCCAGCCAATGAGAGCAGGTTGACTTTGTGAGGAGACCCCCAGCCATTGCCTGAAGGACTGTTGGACAGGAGTAGGTGGAGGGGTGTAGGCAGACTTAGATGCCAGGCCCAAACTGCCATCCACATCAGCTGCTAACAGATCGACATGAGTTCTGAGGCCCCAGTGCTCACAAAGGAGTAAAGACTGTGTGGGCCTCCTCTGTTGATTTTACTGGAAGCTCTCCATGATCGTTTGATGCATGCTGATGGCAGATGCACCCTCAAAGTTATGGTGACCGCAGAAACTCACCAGCTCAAAGTAGGGACCGTCCTTCTAAATGGGCATCTTTTATTCATTCTCGTCTCCCTCTCTTTCTCCTCCCACCTGGCCTCGTACATCATCCCACACTTCAAATGCATTCTTAATTAGAAAGTCCTCTTCCTCATCCAACAGCCTGTCTGTGCCAAGGACACTGGGTATATTCCAGAAGGGCTGGGGAATAGGGGTTGGTGAGTATAAAGATACTTTTTGATCCAGAGAGAATCGGCTAAGTGACTTCCTGGGGTTCCCAGAGTAAAGCTACAGGCGTCAGCCTTGGGACTTTCCCAAACACCCAGCTTGTGGTACCCTCAGGAGGTTGGTGTGTCCCAGATCCCTGGTGGCATTGATGGGGGAGAGAGAGGTGCCTGTAGAGTTAGCGCACAGGGTAGTGAATCCCAGGGTCTGGGATCCTCTTACCAGTCAGTTGACCTTAAACCCATCCATTTCCATATCTGCCTCTGTTAACATCACTACTTTAAAACTGTTACGTGGATGAAATGAATTCGCACACGTGTAGACCTTAGTACAATGCTTGACCTGCTGTAGAGGCTTGGAAGATTTTACTTAATGAAGGAGTCCCCAACATCTTTTTATGTTAAGAGAGTGCTTTTCATTTCATTCTTTTATAAATATTAGCATTAGTGTCAGAGAAAAGCAAGCTGAAATGGGTCTCAGGAAATTTGTCAGTGACTCTGTAACCTGACAAATGTCTTTCATTTTCTGGGTCTGAAGTCCCTCACCTGTCGAGTGAAGAAGTTGGAATTGTGATCTTTAAAAACCTTTCTAGCTCAGGAGCACCTGGGTGGCTCAGTTGGTTAGGCGTCCGACTCTGGGTTTCGGCTCAGGTCCTGATCTCGAGGTTCATGAGTTTGAGCCCTGCATCAGGGTCTGTGCTGACGGTGCAGAGACTGGTTGGGATTCTGTCCCTCCCTCTCGCTCTGCACCTCCCATTTGCTCTCTCTCCTGGTCAAAATAGACAAATAAACTTTAAAAAAAAAATGTTTTTTAAAGCTTTCTTGCTCAGATATTAAGCATGCCTGCCTTTGGGGATGAATTTCAGGGCTAACCAGGATTCCTATTAGGAGCTAAAAGCGTTAGCTTTGCAGCCCTTGACCCTTGATTCTCTGTGCCAACTTTCCTGATGGCTCACCACCGCTGGCCTTTTGATGACTGCTAATCGTTAACGTGCACTCAAAGTTACGGAGACCGTAGTAGGGGCCATCCTTCTAAATGAGCAACTTCTGTGCATTATCACCACCGCTGACCCTCCTCTCGCCTCCTGTATCATCCCACACTGAAAATTCCATCTTAATCACAAAGTTCCCTTACCCATACAACAGTCTTGCAAAATCAAAGGTGTTCAGATTTCCATTATTATGATTGTTGGTATTTTGTTTAGCTCAACTCCCCATTCTACAACAGAAACCTTTCTTGTAAGTTCCATACTCAAAACCAATACAAGTGAAACTGTTTGGGCTACAGGTTGTGGTGAGCAACCCCCAAAGCCAGCTCACCTGTCCTCTCCGTCCCTCCGGCCCTCAGTGTGCCCGAAGGGTGGTCCCAGAGCCTCCATTAGTAGCTGCTGGCTCTCGCAGGGCACAGTTTGAAAACCGCTGGTCTAGGACATCCTGATATAAGTTTTATCAGGGAGAAATAACTCACCACCACCCCCTTCCATCCTTTATTTATTCATCTTTCTCTCTTCGGGCCACATAGGGCTATATGACAAATGTTCATATACCTCGCGTGACCGAGGATGGGTCGTGGGAATTCACACCGTCAGTGACCAAGGCAACAGAGACCCACGCTACTTTTTCTCCCTGAAGACAGACCGGGCCCGGCAGGGGACCACCATCCATGCGTACCGCAGCTACCTCCCAGGCCAGTGGGTACACCTAGCTGCCACCTACGACGGGCGGCTGATGAAGCTCTACGTGAATGGCGCCCAGGTGGCAACCTCCGGGGAGCAGGTGGGCGGCATATTCAGCCCGTTGACCCAGAAGTGTAAAGTGCTCATGCTGGGAGGCAGCGCTCTGAATCACAACTATCGGGGCTATATCGAGCGCTTCAGTCTGTGGAAGGTGGCCAGGACTCAGCGGGAGATACTGTCGGATATGGAAACCCGTGGCCTCCACACGCCTCTACCTCAGCTCCTCCTCCAGGAGAACTGGGACAATGTGAAGCGCGCCTGGTCCCCCATGAAGGATGGCAGCATCCCCCAAGTGGAACACAGCGGTGCCCACGGCTTCCTGCTGGACACGAGTCTGGAGCCTCCGTTGTGCGGGCAGACGTTGTGTGACCACACAGAGGTCATCGCCAGCTACAACCAGCTCCCGCGATTCCGCCGGCCCAAGGTGGTGCGCTACCGCGTGGTCAACCTCTACGACGACAGCCGCGAGAACCCCACGGTGAGCCGCCAGCAGATTGACTTCCAGCACCGGCAGCTGGCCGAGGCCTTCAAGCATTACAACATCTCCTGGGAGCTGGAGGTGCTGGAGGTGAGCAACTCTTCCCTGCGCCACCGCCTCGTGCTGGCCAACTGTGACATCAGCAAGATCGGGGATGAGAACTGCGACCCCGAGTGCAACCACACGCTGACCGGCCACGACGGCGGGGACTGCCGCCACCTACGCCACCCCGCCTTCGTGAAGAAGCAGCACAACAGGGTGTGTGACATGGACTGCAACTATGAACGGTTCAACTTTGACGGCGGAGAGTGTTGTGACCCCGAGATCACCGACGTCACCAAGACTTGCTTCGACCCCGACTCTCCGCACAGGTAAGGCCTGCGGGGCAGGCGATGCCCGGCTGCCACCTGACTCGTCCCCTATTGTGTAGGCGAGGCACCTGAGGCCCCTAGGGGGTGTGGAATTTTCCAGTTCACACAGCGGTTTCATGACCGAGGCCAGCCCCTCACTCAGTTCTCATGGGAGTGCTACGCAAGGATGGCCCGTCACGACGGTATTCGCTGAGCCCCCACCACGGGCTAAGAAGGAAGGCTCAACCCGGTCTTCTCAAAGGGCACAGAGTCTAAACTGGGTGATGTGGGGCCGAGTACCAGTAGCTGCCATCATGTACGTGGCACCGTGGGGTGCAGCGCGTTAGCCACGTGCGGTCGCCAGCCACACGCGACTGTTGACGGGGAAATTAGCCGAGACTAAATAAAGTTAAAATCTGTCCTGAGTCCCGTTAGCCACCTTTCAAGTACTCAGCAGCTTCGTGGGCTGGTAGCTACCGTGCTGGACAGACCAGTATGGAACACCCTTCCCAGCAGAACATTCATCCTGTCACACCGAGCTGGCAGCGGGGATCAGCTTGGTTGGACGGCCCGGGTTCAGGTCTTGGTGATACTGTTTCCTCACTTTGTGGCCCCTTAGACGCTACGTCTTCCTCTGTGAAGTGGGAATAAGAACAGCACCTGCTTTGTCCGGCTGCTTTGAGGGTTGAGAGGGGGCTCTCACGGTGTCTCTCCCATTAGCTCTCGGTAAGCGTATTTGTCATGACTTGTGTAACGGAAGATGGTGCGTGCTGTGCTTAGGGAGTGCCAAGCGAGATCAAAGAGGAAAAAAAAACCTGACTTTCAGCTTGAATATCTCTGGGAGAGCTTAGGTACAGTTTGGACAACCGAGGTTGGGTTGGGGGAGAAAGGAGGGCACGGGGCAGAAGGACTTCATCTCTTGCTGAGAAGAGGGTGGGAACAGGAAGCTCGCGTCTGAGGCCTCATTCAGCGTCCACTTGCACTAGCACCCCTGGCCAGCAACCCCAAAGAAAAGCCCAAAGGGGAACCCATGGGTGATCTGTATTCAGTAGGGGACCCGGAGGAACTAATTCCAAGCCAGAGAGACTGTCACCCTCCACTTTCCTGATTGCCCAGATCCACGCTGAACTTTTCCATTCTGTCCAGCACACAGGACCCTGGACTTGTTGAGAGCTCGAGCACATTTGCCGACCTCTGCAGGCTTTCTGCTGACTCTTCTCTTTAGGTCTCTCTCAAAAGAGCGAGGGCCTCCCGTGCACAGACAAAATACCTACGTGCAAAGGAATGACGATACTGGCAGGAGAATGTCGTGCCTGGCAGCAGGCCAGAAAGCACGTCAGCTCAGCCTGCTGGCACCAGGCAGGCCCTCGACTCTCACCTCGGTCCACAGACATGAGCGGCCCAGGTGGGAAGAAGCCTTGATGTGTGGCCGGTTCCTTCCTGGTCACAATGTGTTCTCATCTCTGCTCTCATTTGAGCTTTGACAGAATTTGACAAAGAAGGCAAGACAGGGGTTAGTATTTGCATTTGACTGATCGGGAGAGAGAGGATGTTAATGGGTCAAATGACTCGGCCAAGGTCATGGGTCAGGAGAGTCATTCAGCTAAGGCACAAATGCAAGTCTCTGAGATTAAGGCAGTGTGTGCCCTACTGAGCTGGATGCCCAGGCAGAGTGGGCATGGAGGAGGGTGAAGGGCCACAAGTAGCTGGAAGTTATTCACCCAATTTTTCTTTCTCTGTTTCTTTGTTTCTTTCTGTCTTTCTGTCTTTCATTCATTCAAACCCTGTTTCTTCAGCAGGTGCCAGGAAGGTGGGTACTCTTAGCCCTGTTTTGCTGAAGGAAACCCAGGATTCAGAATGACATAGGGGTTTAGCCAAGGTTACTCAGCAAATAAATGGAGAGCTTAGATTCCAATCCAGATCTAATGACTCTAACGCTCCCACTGAAGGAGGGTATTTTTAAGCCTAAGGAACAGTAAGAGGCAGAGTTGAAGGGCAGAGGTGACAGACAGGGTAGCTTCACTAAAGCCTTGGGAAAAAACTGCTGAGTTGATTGGGTCAGGACCAAGGGCAGCTGGCCTTTGTGGCGGGTGAGCTGTCCTGGTACGGAGGGGCCGCGGGGCCCCAGGTCCCAGATACTTCACAATCAGCAGACAGAGCTGGCAGCCTCCAACGGCCTCCTCTTTTCTAAGTCACGGGACTGCCTGCCCAGAATGTCTGTGAGCAGCCGTGTGCCAACTCTGACCACTCACGCCACGGCCCGTTTGTTTGCTGGCTGGGAAGGTCATGTGCCCTGGGTGGGGCCCACCAGGCAATGTGTCCTCTTCTGACGGGCCGAGGCGGGGGTACACAGCATTCTGGCTGTATCAGCTCTCCTGTGTGCAGAGAGAAACCTGTGGAGGTTTGCAGAGAGATATTTGCTTTGTGACTTTAAAAAAAAGGGAGGGAGGGAAGGAGGGAGGAAGAAAGAATGAGGAAAGGAAGGAAGGCAGGCAGGAGGAAAGGAAGGAGGGAAGGAAGGAAGGCAGTGCAATACAAGGCAGGGAAGGAAGGAAGGATGCCTGCAATATAAGCAGTGAACATTTAATATTATCTAGGTGATTTCTAATAAAGAGCTGAACTTCATTCTCTCTCTCTCTCCTCTCTCTTTTTCTTTCTTAATGAGTAAATGCAATAAAACTATTTAATACTTATCAATCTATGGTAAAGGACCAACTTTCTTCTCCTATATGTTGCAAGCTGATCCCTTTGATATGTGCAGGAAAAAAATGAATCAGTGTAAAATGAAACCACAGGAATGTCATTGTCAGAATTCTTGAAAAGTTTCTAAATGTGCACTCTCCATTTCTGTTCCCAGTGCACCGTAGACTGGTAAGCAGTACCTACTTTGAGTAGCACTGATTAAAATCCACCATTCTGACAATTTAATGTAACAATTCCCTTGAGTAAAATAAGATTTTTTTTTTTCCCCCAGTAATGCAGCTGGGCAGGTCAGTGTACTCTAGGAAAGAGTACCGTTTCTTTTAACACATTTAGATGCCCTTACGTCATAGTCCTTGGACCCGTTAGTCCATGTTCTCAGGGATTCACGTGCTGTGGGGGAGCAACTAATCCTAGCAGAGGGCTGCACAAGTTACCAGAATTGTGCCCAATGTCAGACCTAGAAACATCCTCACAGATCATTGGTCCACATCCCTTATCCTCCCATGGAGGGAAACCGAGTCAGAGCTCACCCTATCCATTAGTGGTCAAGCTAGGGTTAAGGTTGCTCTAGATTTCTGACTCCTGGTCATCTGCCATGGCACAGCCACCCAGCGTGGCCTTGACATCTTCGCAGCCACAGGTACCTGCCCCCTCACATTGTACCCTCGCTCTCTTCTCAAATATCACCCAAAGAGCTTGGGATTACGAAGTGCTTGAATGAGTGAGTTTAGAAGAGAATTAGATAATGGCCTTGGGGTTCCGTGGGCCCCTGTAGAACTATTAGAGCTACATTGGCAGCTAGTGTTCTTTATTAAGAGGCCATAATAAAAGCAGTCAATTGAAGATGTGCACGGAGAGAGGGACTGGACAGTGAGTGGCCAGGATATAACTTCAAATGGTAATATCATAACCGTTTGAAGATGGTTGGCCTGGATGAGAAAATTCTCACAGGGCCATGACTATAGGGCCATGTGGCATGCACCTCATGTCCCCAGAGGCCTGTCCTGTGGGAAAGGGAGCAGAATTGCTCTGTATGGTTTCTAAGCCCTGGCCAGGACCAGAGTGGGAGGAAGCTTGGAGCTGAGTAACAGATGATGTCCTCCCCCCTCAGAATGGTTCTCCCAGGGGAGTGCCCTGTCACCTGAGGCACACACAGTGAGGATTATGGTAGTGCTGTAGAAAGTAGCCTTGTTGGTCTTGAGGTGGAGTATGGCACAGCCCGACTTTTTGCTGATATCTTTCTCCAAATCGTGTTACGGAACCACGTGGTTGTAGACATTTATCGGGTATGTGCACCTCTGTCAGGCTCTCTGCTGTTCACTGGGGATGCTTCGGTGAGTGGGGCACGTTCCTCCCCATTGAGGGGCTTCCACTTTGCTGGGGGGGTCATATTCAAACATAAGAAATTCTGATTCATGACAACAACACACAGTGGGACAGGAGTTCTGCGAGGCAGAGATCTGCTCTGACTAGGGAAACAAGGCAGGGGTGGCTAGTGGAGGCATGATTTGGGGGGCATCTGGGGCCGGGCAGCATGTTCAGAGGTAGAGATGCAGCCTGCGCAGGTCAGGTCCTGGCAGGAAACAGGTGACACATTCAGACAGAACAATTAAGGAAAGTTGAAGGAGGGGGTAATTTGAAGGAGAGGCTATTTATAACAGGGTAGGCAGGGTTTAGGACAATCTCCAAGGCCAGGGTCAGCAACAGAGCAGGGAGCCATTTCTATCCTTGGCCTGGAGGGGCAAGAAGAGAGAGTAGTTTTGGAACATTCAAGAGAGGGGATGTGTGTGGAAGACTCCTGGGCAGCCGCAGTGACTCTCCATAAAGAGGGGTAGCCAGCCTACTGTGGCTCCCAGGCCAGAAGGGAGCCAGGAGAGTAACTTCTCCATTGACATTCTCTTCTGCCTTCTAGTCTTCTGCTAGTGCTTCCCACTAGGGACTGAAACTAGAAGTCACAGAGCAAAGGAACCCATAGAGGCACCCCAAAGAAGCCAACCTCCAAGGGCACAGAGCAGGGAGGAGAGGGATGGGCAGTGGATGTGGAGGAGCAAACAGCATTCCCAGAACACAGAGAAAGCCCATGCAGAGGGGACAAGACAAGCAAGAGGACAGGATGGGAGGAAGGGCTTGGAGAATAAGGAGTCATCTGTATAACTGGGACCCAGACCATAAGCAGAATAGGGTCTGCTTTATCTCATGACAAACTCTAATATCAGGCTAAATCCTTCCTTCCTGCCTCTCTCCCTTTCTTCATCCCCTCCCCTCCCCTCCCCCCCACTCCTCTCCCCTCCCCTCCCTACCCTTTCCCTCTCCTCTCTACCCCTCTCCCCCTTCCCTTCCCTTCCCTTCCCTTCCCTTCCCTTCCCTTCCCTTCCCTTCCCTCCCCTCCCCTCCCCTCCCCTCCCCTCCCCTCCCCTCCCCTCCCCTCCCCTCCCCTCCCCTCCCCTTCCCTTCCTTTCCCTTCCTTCCCTCCCTCATTTTTTTTCTTCTTTTCCTCTCCCAGTAAATATTTGTTGAATGCTCCCTCTGTGCCAGCCCAGTCCCTGCCTTTGGACCTCACCATCTAGTGGAAAAGACAGACAAGAAAGCATGCCATTGTAATCATGGGTGTGAACGAAGGATCCCCAGTGTCAGCCAGGAAGAGCAGTCTGTGTGAGCAGTAAAAATTTTTCTATTAGACCAACCATTTAGAAAAAGACATTCCATTGAACTTGGCCATTCTCTACAGTAGTGGAGACGAGCCAGGGAGGCAGAACTTCATCTGCAGCCATTAGAGATGTCTTCTAACAAGTTAGAATGCACTTCACATGCCTTCTTATAGCTAAACTGGAAAACCTGGATACTAAGGGAAACCCCTAGTATCAGGAACCCCAGGGGCAATTGACACTTTGGGCTGCATGCACCCCACGGGGAGGGTATATTGCCACAAGCCTGCTGAGTTTCTATTTGGACCCTGTAAACTGCAAGCTATATAGCACAGTTAGGTGAACTTGACCTTTGTCTGTGAATATCGATTCATATGCAATAGGACAAATAGAAAAAGACTTCCCTTGCACACTGTTGGCTCATAGGGAAACATTTTTGTTGCCTCCCCCTTATTGTTATTTTTAATGGAACAAGGGCATTCCCCTGGGGCCATGTTATTTTTTTTGGATATGAGCTGACATTGCTAGAAATCTTTGGAATGGACTGTAGTAAGCCTTGAGGCAGGCTCTTCAACCCCTCTGCTGGCACTATAGTTCTCACTGTCTTCCCCCACCCCTTGTCAGAGACCATTAAATGATTTGCCCTCATATGTTGGGGTCTCTTACCTCTTTTCTGGGATGATCTCATGGAACATACACTTCCTTCTCCCAGGTTCTCCCCAAATCTGGAAAAGTTGCATGGAATCAGAGATTCTCTGAGCTAAAAGGAGCAGTGGTAAGGTTCAGCCTTCTCTTGCTATAGATGAGGAGGCCAAGCTCCCAAGTGGGGCCAGCACTGACCCAGGCCTCCCAGTGAAAGTGAGGCCAACCTGAGAGCAAGATCCAGGGTCTCATCTCTTTATCCCAGGGCATTTCCATCCTCCTACATTACTATGGTATCTTAGAAGCTGGGGATTCAAAACTTGGAAAAGTTCTCTTTAGCATGGTCATGTTCATACCCGTCATCCGTATTTTGCTAAGATGCTTTAATATCGAGGGCACTGCAGTAATGCCCTAGAGATCCAATGTGTAATCTGTGTCCTGAAGGTGCTTATATTCTGTGGTTTTATGACATTTTGTTACAGTCATTCAAGAGATGGCAAGAAGGTGGATGATTAATTTACCAGCGAACCACACAGACGATAAGGCTTGCATGAACTCTGAGAAAAGGCAGGATCCCTGTGGTTTGGAGAAGTTAGAAAAGGTTTTCTGGTAGAGGAGGTCTACAAACAGACCTCCAGAATTAACAGACTTTGTAATGACAGAAAAGAACAAAGAGATTGAGGTGGGAAGGTGATGGGAAGGTTTAAGGAAGAGGTGACTCTACTTGGAATTTCATGCAGTTCAATGTCATGATTTGTTCTTCCGGCCCTAGAGCTCTAAGAATCAGACTAATGTAGAATGAAAATAGCATTCCAGGGAAATAGATTCTAGCCCTGGCCCAGCAGTGTCTTAGCTATGCAATCTTGGGCAAGTCTCATAATCTCCTTGAGCCTCTGTTTCCACATCTATGGAAAGGGAATGATAATAATATCTGACCGCCTGGATCATGTGATTGCCTTGAGGGTCACATAAAATAATATCCAAGCAAGAGTTCTGGGAAGAGTTAACCAGCACGCAGATGAAAGAGGGCTTTGTTATTTGTTCAGTAACTTTGTTCTTTCTTTTCCAGTAATCGTGTAAGAGAAATTGCTTGGAATTTTATAATCAGAATATCAGCGTTTATTTAATGTGACTAATATTCATTAAAGCAATAACAGGAGTCAGGCCTGGTATGGTGGAAAAGTGATATGTGTTGGAGACTGACCAGGGTTTGTATCCTGGTTCCACTCTTCATTAACTGTCTGACCTTGGCTCGTTTCTCAATAAGAGTTGCTGGTTTCTCATCTGTGAAAATTGGGTGAGAACAGCACTCCAACAGGACATCAAGAAACTTACATGGAGTCATCTGTATGAAATGCCTGGTAGATTGTGTGGCACACAGTAGGTGCAAAAAATTCTCTCCCTTCTCACGTGCACACACAGACTCCTCTTCGCATTGTTTGATGGAGACTGACTTTCCACAGGCTCATAAAAAAAAGGCCTGGATGAAACTGCCGGACGCACATTGAGGGCATTTACACAGATTACTTTCATTCTTAAAATACTAATTTTTTTTTTTTTTAGTACTGGCCACAGAATTGGTATTTTTAAATAAAGACCATGTAACATACCAAACTTCTTGAGCTTGCACACTAATTTATTTTTGAAACAACCCAAATGTCTCACCATGTTAGAGGATATGTTTCCACATGGAATGACCCCAGGCATTGTTGGGATTGGTTACAATGGGTGATGTACCCCTTTGATTGAGGTTCCAAGAGTTTTTGACCATCTCCAGCACACATGCCTGCTTGGGTGTAGATGCAGGAACATGCACACACATTCAGGCCACGTGGACACATATGGTCCCATTCTCTCAGCTTTGGTCCAAGTTCTCTTCATGCTTTTCATCTAAGCAAAGTCTGCCTTTACTCACGTCCCATCTGTGACTCTGTGCACAGGTGAATTTGTTCTTTGAGAGCAGGAGAGAGGGGCAAATGGAGTGAAGAGAACTGCTTGTGACCCCTCCACAGGATGTTAAGAAGGAACTCAGGGGGCACCTGGGTGGCTCAGTTGGTTAAGAATCTGACTCTTGATTTTGGCTCAGGGCATGATCTCATGGTTAGTGTGTTTGAGCCCCATGTTAGGCTCTTTGCTGACAGAGCAGAGCCTGCTTGGAATTCTTTCTCTCTCCCTCTGTCTCTTCCCCTCCCCATGTTCCATCTCTCTCTCAAAATAAATAAACATTAAAAAATTTTTAAAAAGAAGAAGAAGGGGCTCAAAACAGGGACCAGTGAGTAGCTGTGTGGGGTCAGTATAGCCTCGCAAATAAATAAGAATATGAGTTTTGGAGACTGAGCATACTTGAAATCAAGCCACTTAACATCTCTGTGACCTTGAACAAGTCTCTAGCTTTTATCAAAGCCTCAGATACCTCCTCTGTAAAGTCGGTGATGAAAGTACCACAGTCTATGGCATTGAGTGGTTCAGAGGATTCAGTGACATGATATAGGGGTCAACCCTTACAACAGCACCCGCCACTTACTGAGCACTCAAAATAACAGTGGTGGTTGTTTGGGGGATTTTCCATCTCTGGAGAATCTTCTGACCTTCCTACACACATATTCCCTAATTCCCAGCCCCCTCTGGATCCTGAGTCTTTCCTTTGGGCTGGAGTGGGGGTCCAACACAAACTAATCCCACTCTTCTACCAAAGGCCCTTTTACTTTGGCTCCTGTAGGTTCCATATTTAATAGATTTTCTTTACTCCAAAAACCCTGCACATATTAAATGATAACGTATTCCTTGTCCCAGGCAGCACACCGCAGTAAGTTTAGGCATCTCCAGCATAAAGCAGAGGCACATCTGGGATTCCAGGATGGGACTCACTCTGTGGTTCTCGCACATGCTAGAGAAGGAGCTGGAAGTCAAGAGGGCTCCCCTAAGGTGCTCAGGACCTCACCGAGCCACATAAGACACAGCACTAGGTGTCGGCTGGCCCCCTGCTCTTACCACAGCAGGACCTCTGTCAAGTTTACAGGTGAAAGTTGGAGATGCTTCTGTGTCACCCCTTTTCCTAGATGTGTATTTCCATTTCCAGCTCCCTGGACAGACAGCAGCACTTGATAACCTCTTGAGGGCCCCAGTGGGAGGCAGCTGGGGTTTTTCCACCCTGGGTGTCCATCCACTGGTGACACTGACCACTCATGACAGCCTCTGCTTGGCCAGACGTCCTTCCACGGGGGGAAACAAAGTGGTGGGGGTGTGAGAGAGGGTGGAATGGACAGACACCAGGACATTTTGCTTTAGTGAAACGCATTTCCTTAATTGACCACAGCTCGGCTTGTACCTGCAAGCTCACAGCTGGCCGATTTTCCACCTTCCCGAAAGAGGACTTCCACACCCCCACTCTTGCTTTCTGGAAACACAAAACTAGTGTGTGTACAGCCGTGCCTTTTGCTCACAGTTTGTTTACCCAAGTCCAACAGGCTCCCGTTTTCCTGTTTTGTTTTGTTTTGTTTTGTTTTGTTTTGTTTTGTTATGTTTTGTTTTGTTTTTAGAGGCATGTTTTCTTGTGTCCTTTCCTCTGTGTCTGTCTTTCTCTCTCTCTTTCTTTCTTTCTTTCTTTCTTTCTTTCTTTCTTTCTTTCTTTCTCTTTTCCATGTGCTAAGTTGTTTTGGTGATCTGGTGGTGAAGGGCAGAGGGTAAGGAGAATATTGTCTCCATTTCAGGTGTCTGGTGTAGGTGATTCTAGCCCTTTTTGAGTTCAGACAGACAGCACACCTCTTAGCCTTGAGCCTGAATCCTGACTCCCAAACTATTTTTGTGGCCACGGGAGACAACAGTGAGTGTCTAGGATGTCACACAAGTATGGACTATCTCAGGATCTTACAGAGTGTGGAAGAGAGACACGAGAGAGAGAGAGGTCTTTCCCACAAGGGTTCATGGTAGAAAAACACAGTTTGCCCTGTGGGTTGGCAAAACGGGAGGAAGGAAGTGACGAGATATTTCCAGTAACTTCTTTGCCAGCATAGAGTAAGTCACTTCTTTTATTTTACATTTTTCTTCTGTAAAATGGGAGGATTTGGGTAGGATTTTTCTAAGATCTTTTCCTTTCATACATTTTCAAATCAGACGTTGTAATCCAATTCCGAGGCCTGTGGGGACTGGAGCTGTACTATAATTCAGGAGCTTGGTATCAGGAAGGTATGAGCAAGGCCATGAGTTGACACTGGGGACAGTCCCTGCCTTCAAAGTATTTACTGGCCCCTCTGACCAATTGAGTCCAACGTGTTCAGCATAGCAATGAAGGAAGTTTTCCTCTTTGACAAGTTAAAAGAACGTGACTCCCATTATCCAGATCCCTGTGACAGCCTGATGGTGGCACCCTACCTAGGGCAGTCTGCATGTCTGCCATTTTATTTTCCCTTAGGCCCTGAATGTGGCATCCTCTTTCCAAAAATCCATTTGAATTTAATTCTACTTTTGATAGCCTGACATACAATGTCATGGTCTTCATTATTTCACATACTTAAAATTTTTGATTTTCACATGACCCTCTGACCCTTTGAGAGACCCACATTTGGGGATGCTACTAGACTTGTTCAAGCCATCCAGAGAGATCTACATCTACTGTAATGACTGTGTAGTTGTGTCTTTAGATGATTCTGCTATTTGCTATTAGGAGATTTGTATGGGGCTGCAGTTCAAACTAAAATCTAGAAGTTGCCATATTGACACGTGTCAGTGATGATATTGTAATTCTTGCTCTAGCCTTCCCAAACATCATATCGTTCAGTCAGTCGTCACATAAGTTATATGGCTTACGAGACTCCACATTAGAGCCAAACTACATAGTCTACTGAACTATCACCTGTATCCAGAACATGGTGGCTGCCCCAACTTATGAAAAAGAGGTGATTTTGCTTTATTTAATTGTGCGTCAAGTGGAAGACAGACCACAGGGCTTCTGGGGAGCTGTGTGTATTCTGCTTAATGTGGTCAGTTCTATTATTTATCAGTTGTGGTTTTGATCCTCCAAGAAGAAAGGGAGGTTGCAGGAAGAGCTAGCGTGTGGGCCCTAGAACTGCACACTTGTGTTGTGAAACCAGTAGTTTGACGTGGTACTTTTGAACACACCATCACACATCAATTGTTATTTCTCCTTACTTTTCAGGGTATATTCTTCATGCTTATTGGCTTTCCGAAAATAAGTAAACTCTGAGAATATGGGACTATCAAAGCAGAAATTCAGAACCCCAAGGAAAGATCTCAGTGAAGTAACTGTTCCTTTAACAATGTGTGTGTGTGTGTGTGTGTGTGTGTGTGTGTGTGTGTGTGTGTGTGCTCACGCGCACGCGCACATGCATGTGTGTGTGCCTGTGATGTGCAAGGCACAGTGCTAGGTGCTGGAGGTATAGCAATGATAATTTCACAAGATAGGTGTGATTCTTCCCTCATGGAATTTCCTGCAGGTAGGTATGTAGCTAGTTGGATAAATGCTTTAAAGAGGAGTCCGAGGTCTGGGGGTGCTCAGAGGATGGATACTTGACTCATCAGGGGTCAGAGACCCTTCTAGGCTGAGTCCTGAAGAATGAGTCATGCTAGCCAAGGGAGTGTAGCTGAGCTTGCCAGGATCCAGGCGTCCTGACTCGTTGTCTTCTGCCCCAGCAGTCTCTAAAAGCCATTTTATAAAAAGGCTAGTGAGAGGAAAAAAAAAAAAAGGAGCTGAGTAGATCCTGGTGGAAAGGTATTCATTTTTCGGCACACCTGGGTCGCTCAGTCGGTCGAGCGACCGACTCTTGATTTTGGCTCAGGTCATGATCTCATGGTTCTTGAGATCAAGCCCCTCTTTGGGCTCTGCACTGGTGTCATGGAGCCTGCTTGGGATTCTCTCTCCCTCTCTCTCTCTGCCCCTCCCCTGCTCATGCTCTCTCTCTCTCTTTGTCTCAAAATAAACAAAAATAAAAAAAAACATTATATATATATACACATACATACATACATACATACATACATATATATATACACACACACATACATACATACCCAGTGATGTCTTATCCACCTTCAGCTTGGAAATTGTCATTGCTCTTTGCTTCTCTCCTGTTCGGTACCCTCTCTATGCTAATACATATCATAAGAGAAGGTAAGACACTAATGATGAGGGATGTGGTCTGCAGTATCCAACACATGACCAGTCAGAGCTCACCTCCCACACCTGTGACCAGGTGGAGAGACCTTGGAAAAACGGCATCACCTCACCGAGTCTTGGTTTCTTCCCCCTATAAACTGGGGATACTCATACTTGTATAGCACATTGGGTTTTATTGTAAGGCTTCAAAGAGATAATTTTGAAAAATGCTTCAACAGTGCCAGTGAGTAGTAAACTCCCCCAAATGGTAGGTCGTATTAGTATCATCACATTATGTTGTGATCATCTGATTATTTGTCTCACTTCCTTCATAAAACTGCTAACTCTTTCATAGTGAAAAATGTTTCTCTTTCATATTTGTATGCCGAGTTTCTAGCTTAAGGCATGGTTATAATAGAATCTCTGTAAGTATTAGTGAACAAAAGAGGAACAGAAGGAATGAATGATTTGCAGAGAGGAGGGAAAAAAGGAAAATGAAGGCAGGCAGGGAGGGAAGGGGAGGAAGTTATGAAAGAATGATCGATTTTTCAATTGCTCTTTGATTGGTGCTGTTACATTTTTCTTAGATTGTGTGTCAGGCTTCTTTACAAGAGCTATTATTTTGGAAACCAATCATTCAGGATTCCGAGAATTTAATAAACTCTCCAAGCACTTTTTTTTTTTTCCCTGTGCCTCCTCTTACAGACAAGAGAGGCAGATTTAGACATTTCTGACAATAAAACTAAGCAAGAGAATAAAGTCCAGATCGTTAGGACCCTTGGGATCAAAACATAGAATCCAGGTTTCAGAACTGGCCACAGCTTGGAGAACGCTTGTTAATTGCAACAAGGCTATGGATGCAATAAACATTCTGAGGTTTATCTTGCTTTAATGACTTGTCTTGAGTGGCTTTGATCTTTATATTTGATAATCATTTTCAAATGGTCTAGTGTGTTCTGAAATTGGAGTAGTGGTTCAGGGACTTGAGATCCTCCTCGGGAATGACAGGCTACAATCAGCATTTGCAAATAGGCAGTGCTATAGGACTTGCTTTGTTAGTTGTAGAAACAGGTCAACCACCTGTGGAGGAGACAAACACCCTGGTCCAGTGATGAGAGCAGGTTCTCTGATGAGAAAAATACTGTGAACATTCAGAGCTAAGGCCAGTTTCCTACAGCTGCATGAGCAAGCTAAAAAGAGAGTCGTGTCTCTTGGGCACCTCTCATGAGGCAGACATAGTTCTAGGCACTTTCTCATGTGTTACCTCCTTGAATTTTTATACTCCTGTCTAGCTTGAATTTTATAATCCCCATTTTACAGGTGAGGAAATTGAGGTTCAGAGAGATCAAGTCACTTCATTAAGGTCACAGGGACACTTCTTGGCAGAAGAGGTAAGATGTGAACCCTAGAATGTCTCTCTCTCTCTCTCTCTCTCAAGATGAGGCTTTTCCCCCCCAAAAAAGTTGTAAAGCCAGTGATTACAACAATGAAGTATTTCTTGGTGTGGTAATGCCAGAAGAAAATCGTGAATGCAACAATGTGTATCATGAACTTTGGTGTACTTGTACCCCATTTTCACATCGTTGAATGAAAAATAGACCTCAGTCCAGAACAGTTCTGTCTAGAACTGTATTTAAGAATATTTAATTATGAAAGTAAGTAGCAGTGATTCTCACTACATAAGACAGTCCTTCCTATAAACTATAAGTAGAATAAGGTTCTGAGGCACTCCATTTAAATGTTATGTTGTCATATTTAAAAATTCCTTTAAAAAGAGATGTGCTTGTTTCTATGGTACTCTCCTGCCTTTTCCTTCAACCTGAAAAAACTGTCACCAGCCTCTAGCTTACAGGGGGCATACTCACAGCCAGGTGCATCTCAGACAAATCCTCCCGAAGCTGAGGGCATCAGCAGTTGGCCAGTACCACTCCCATGACCTGGCTACACCTATCAGGAGCCCAGGGAACAGAATGGGGGCAGGACACTTCTCAAAAATCTCCTCACCTAGCACTTCGACAGTGGGGAAGTCAGTTGGCTTTAAGTGGGAAGAGAAACAAACCCTGGTCAGTCTCGATCTGGGCTCACTGTGAGAGGTACCTTTGACCAACCATCTTTAGAACGGGAGAGCCAGTGTATTCTGTTTCTAGAGCTGGAAAAACCCAAGCTTTCCATAATTTCACTGAAGGGATCTGTTGTTGTTGTTCTGCATTTTGAATATACTTCCCTTTTGCTTCCCTTTCAGTAAAACAGGCCCTGACAACCCTCTCGTTGAGATTATTACAGAGTTGTACCATCTCAGGCCAGTGCATTTAGGAAATATGTTATTGGCACTCACCAGCGAGTGAGATGCATAAAGAAAATATTCTAATGACAGTTGAGTTGAGAGAGCTTTGATCTCCCTCCAGAATTGCTCTCATGGCTTTGAAATGCAGTTCTGGCAGAGGGGTAAAGTCTGGGCGCCTTGGCACTCTGAGCTGGGCCCCCCCTGAAACTGACATTCCAGGGGACCCACAACCTCTAGAGCAGGATCCAGGGGTATGGGCTGTGCAGGAAGCAAAGAGACACTAAGTCACCTCTCTAGAGAGGCAGCTTGGGGTGAGGGTCTGAGTTAGGAAGGGCTTTCCAATTTAGCCCAACACTTCCCAAACTCTGTTGGTTGTGATGCTAATTTGATTGTTGGCCGAGGTAGAGGTTAGGGTGGGGAAAAAGGATTATGGTCACACATGTTCCGTAACACTCATACACTATCTGCTCTGCTCCCATTTTGTGTATTAAAGGCTCTGATAATTCTTGCCATTAAAAAAACATACGTGTTGGACATTGTTTAACACAGCATGTCCTAAACCCATTTGAATCAAAAAACTTCCTTTAAATATGCATCTGCTTCTTGCAGATTTAGCCCTCTTCCAGCTGTGATTTGGAAAACACCGATCGAATTCATAACCTCACCCAACAGATAGGGATTCTGAGCTGCAGACCAGGTAGCAGAGTGTAATGAGAGAGGCCAGAAACTCAAGCAATACAGGTTGTGTCTAGGGGTGCTCAGCTGAGGGGGAGCCCAGGGCTGCAGCCCCTCCCACGCTTGACTCTCTAAGCCACACACCCTCACAGGGAACTGTGTCCACCTGAATGAAGAGGTGATGCTACTAATTTGTGAACATGTGCTGCTACTCATAGGCTAGTGAACAGAAGTTTATTGTCAGGGCCTTCTGTGTCCCTTCTTCAATACCTCAGGCAAATCACTGCACTTCCCTGAGCCTGGACTTCCTCGTCTTGTGTTGAAATTCTGCAGTTAAGAGAGTGGTGCTCAATCACTGCTAATCCATGATTATCTGTCTCTCTCTCTTGCTCACTTGCTTGCTCATTCACTCATTCAAGTTTTAGGGAGCACAGAGAATTATAAAGACTTGGCCCCCACCTGCTTGAATCTCATAGTCTGATGGAGAAGACAGGTGCTCACAGAGAAGGTAACATAAAGCGGGTGACAAGTACTAGAACCAGAAGGGGGAGGCTGTCAGGAGGGAGAAGTCATTTTGTAGCTAGAGGTGATCATTTTGGTGCTGCTCATAATTAACATGGTAAGAACAATAATGTAATGAACATAGACTATGCTAATTAACGAGTGCCAGCTACATGTCAGGCACTGAGTGAGGCACTTTCTCTGTGTGACCTCTAGACCCACCACCCCAGCCCGAGAGGTGGCTGTCATCATCCCATTTTACAGGTGATGGTGATCAGGAGTGGATGTACGCTGGACCTTGCAGGAAGATTTTAAATGTCAGAGATTAAGGAAGAAAGGTTTTGAGGTAGAGGAGGAAAACGAATGGACACGCATAGGAGTGGGCATAGCTGGGGAAACCCAGCAGTTCTAGGAGCGGGGAGACTATGAGAACTTGAGGTTGAGGTTGCTGAAAGAAGAAGAAGGTTGGATGGTGGGGATGAGACTCTGGAAGCCGAGACTTGGGGAACCATCCAGAGGCAGACTGTCAGTTTAGGTTTTTTTTGTTGTTGTTGTTGTTGCCAGGAGGAGAAAATAGGAGACCAGGACCTAGAGGGGGGGTGTTTGCCCAGGCTGTGCTGAGCTCTCCCATTTAAACCTGTTGGTATGCTCAATGACATGCAGAGAGGTGAAGCAACTTGCCCATGGCCGTAGGTCTGTCCATCTAACCCTGAGTAGTACTGGCATGTAAATTAATAAACACACCAAGATTTGGATTTATATGGATTTTTTATGGATCATGGGCAATGATTTTTTTTTAATGCATTTGACCAATTTGCAAGGTAGACATAGGGCCAAGCGTTCCACAGTTGCAAAACAGAAAGCCAAGTGGCCCTGCACAAGTCCTTTTCCTTCCCCTCTTCACCCAACTCCCCAGAGTCTAATGGCCCCTCTCCATTTGACCTGCTCTGCTTTTCCCTCCATTCCCTGACAGGAGGGATTAGACATTCTCTTAAAGAGGTAGGGGAAGAGAAGGAAATACCCACATGGACTCCTATCCCCTGAGATTTTCCCTTGATGATCCAGCTTGGCTCTGCATTTGTGGGAATACCTCAGCCAGCAGGAGGAAGGCTCTTAGCCACAGAGCTGTTTTCCTTTGGGTGGATCCCCCCAAAAGAGATGGAGAGGAGAGAGGCTGGGGCCGGGGAGCCAAGGCCCTGGATGGCTGCCATAGAGTCTTCCTCTTGGGGGAAATGGAGGCTCCTCAAAATGTGAAAAAAAAAAAAAACACACCTCATGTACAAGCAAGGGAGAGGCTCCAACATCCCACATCTCTGCCTTGGGCCAGGACTAATACCACCCCCAGAAAAGATAGGCTTCTGTAATTACAACTGAATAAACAACCAATTAAAATGTCTCCCCTGCCCCACCTTACCCCATCTCTTCCCCTCTTGAAGCCTTCCCAGCCCAGAACAGCAGGGCAAAGAGGTGACTTTGTCTAATAACATCTGTGTCCTCTGCCTGAGAGAATGCTTGATGGAAATGGACAAATCAATTAGAAAATAATAAATAATGTGGAATGGGCTGATCCAAGAAAATCTCGGCTTCTCTTTTGTTTTCACTCGCCCACACATTGTTTCCCTTTTCACCGTGGCCCCGAGTGAGCCTGGAAATGAGGGTGAGCTCGTGGGAAGAATTGGACACTTTGAGATTTGTGCTTGGCTTCGTCACTATTTATGTGATCTCTGAACCCCTGTCCCTTCATCTCTAAGATGGGGGTAGATAATAGAAATAGCTAAACATTTATTGAGGTTTTCTACATGCCAGGTATTTTTCTAAGTCTTTTACGCTTTTCCTTTATGACAGCCTCAAATCCTCTGAGCAACTCAACGAAGGTAGGTGTTTTGTGTATACAGAAGCTGGGGCAAAAAATAATGAAGTAAATTGCCCAGCGTGATCCAAACATCAGATACATCAGTGGAAGAGCTGGATTCAAACCCAGGACTCTGGCTTGAGAACAAGTCATCATACCCACTGGGCTGCATGGCTTTGAATACTGCAGACATGGAATAGAAGGTGTTGTCTAGCATAGGGGCTGGTGGACAGCAAGTGCTTAATAAATGTTGGTTTTCTCTTTCCTCTTTCTTTCTCTGGTCACAGAATAGACTGACTGAAACTCCTTAGAAGGCTTCCAGTCTAAGAAGGTGAAGGTAGGATTTTCAGGTTGAGGAGGCATGGCAGCAATATTTCAGGTCAATATCTAAGCATATGGCTATCCTGGAGACTGGTCAAATCAACCCAGACATACCTATGACCTCTCCTGCTCCTGTCTGTATCGCCAACTTATGTTCACCTTATTTTGAAAAGCCAGAAAAAATTATGGTCACATGATCACTGGGCTCTTGGTGATGTGGGGGACCAGAGGGCTCTCTAGGTCTCAGATATGTCTGTTCTCATTGGAGTAGAGGAATGGGTTTGTGACCCATAGGAATGCTCTGTGAAGCACTAAGATAGCTGCTGCTAATCCAGTGTATTAGCAAAGAAATAGGCCTTCTAGGAAGGAAACTGGGGCCTAAGTATTTTAGCTTTTTTCTTTCCCAGTGTAAATTGAACCCCATCAACATCAACTGAGTGCTGACCCGTGGCAAGCCCCATGCTGAGAACGGGGTAAACAAAAATGGATAAGGCATGTTCCCCACCCCAGGGAGCCACAGATGGTGGTGGATATAGACAGGTGGAGTGATGATTTGGAATAGTGTGAATGTGTGGATGAGTGCAGAGATGGCAAAGGAGGAGGTGTGATGGGAATCAAAGAAGACTTCCTTGAGGAGGGGCACCAGAATGGGCTTTGGATGTGTTTATCAGGGGACGAGATGGGGAACCGAGTCCCTGACAGAAAGAACAAACAAGTGAAGACATCATGGATGATGCGTCATGGTGGGCGCCCCCAACCCACACTGGGAAATTCGAAAGAGGGAGCAGAGAGAGCTGAGGCTATAGAAGGAGGCAGTATCTTGGAGGCTGTGCTGGGGATCTTGGGCTTACTCTTGCACATACAGGAGGCTCTTCTATGACTCCAGGAGGGGAAAAGAGAGGGAACTGTCATAAAAGTATTCTACCAGCCAGGATTTGGGCCAACCTGTCAAGGACAGATAGCATTATGAAAAAGGTAAACACTTTCAACTCGCTGTGCAACCTTAGCAAGCTCTGAAGGTTCTTTATGTCTCTTTTCCCTCCTCTGGAATATGGGCATAATGATACTACCTACCTCAGTCTTATTAAGAAGATGAAAGGAGATAATCCATGTAAAGTCTGACCACCTAGAAGAGCCCATCAAACACTAAATATCATTATTCATAGACTTTATCTCACCTCCTACATCAAGCTGCCTGCTTGTTTATGTATATTTTTATTCAGTGATTCATTGGTTCATTTCCAGCCTTACTCAAGAAATGATTATCAGCTGCTCATAAGGATACATGACAGCAGACATAAAATGGGGGCTGAAAGACTCAGGAGAAAGCAGCAAGATGCCTCTGTTGATTTAGAAAATGATCCATTGAGTAATGTGCCTGTGACTGATGGAAAGCATTAGTGTCTCTGTGGTGATAGGAGAGCCAGACTCTATGAATGAGGAGTTCTTATTTATTGAGCACCTAGGATATGCCAGCCTCTTTTCAAAGACCACCTCTTCTGCTCGCCAACATGTGTTCATTGTATGTATTAAAGAGCTAATGATGATAATGGGGAGTTAGTTCACTTTCCTGATATGCCAGTCTACAACGGCAGCCATTCCAAATGCAATATCCCTAAGTCCATCTTACAGACTAACAACTAAAGGCATACAGAATGTAGAATCATCTGGTGGGGGGAGGGGGCGGGCAGCATGATGCCCAGTGACAAGAGCATAAGTTTCCAGGGTAGACAGAATTGGCCTTGAAACCCATTTCTGTAACTTTGGGCAACCTGTGTAATCACATTTGGACCATGTGTTCCTTATCTTGAAAAGGAAGCAATAACACCTCTTTGCAAGGTTGGTGTGCAGATAAAAGCAGGCCTCCTAGTATAGTCCGTGTTTGCCAAATAAATGGTTTGACGTTCATAGTGAATGAGTGAAATAGAAAAGAAGCCAAGACTAGAATACATGTTGCCTTTTCCATGGTCTATGTCTTTGATTTACATCCACATTTATGTGGCCCTGTCACCAGTCAAGATAGCAGAGCCCTGAAGAGCAAAGATAGAGATTTTAGGTAAATCTTGTTTCTAAAGTGAACTCTGCTATATATAAGCTGAGCAAACTTCTCAAATCTCTTAAACTCAAAAGGACTTAATTTTCTCAGCTGTAAAATGGGATCATCTCACTTACCTTATAACATCGTTGGGGGGAAGTCACGGAGGTAATGTTTATCAAGTGTTTAACGAAGTGCCTGGCACATAGTAGCTCTTAATTACTTGGGGAATAGCTGTTATTTGAAGAGTACCTTTTTTGGATGGTGATGACAGCTAAGGTTCTTTTTCTATTACAGAGCATACTTGGATGTTAATGAACTGAAGAACATTCTTAGACTGGATGGATCAACACACCTTAATATCTTCTTTGCAAACTCCTCGGAGGAGGAATTGGCAGGAGTAGCAACTTGGCCATGGGACAAGGAGGCCCTAATGCACTTAGGTGAGAATTAGAAACTTCTTCAGGAGGAAATTGGATTAGCGCAGGAATAAATTTAGTGGCAATGATAATGATGATGATGAGCATGACTAGGATGATGGTGGTGGTGGTAATGATGACGAGTAATCTATTAATCGCTTTCTAGTATACCGAACTCTCTAGCATTTCTTATCTCATTTCAACTGCCGAGCATTGCTCTGAAGAAAATAACATGGTACTATTAGCCCTGTTTTACCAATGGGGAAACTTAGATCCACAGAAGGAATAGAGCTTATCCAAGGTCACACGCAAGTCCATGGCAGAGCCACGTTTGGAATTCAAGTTTCCAACTCTGTCCTTTGATTGCTTTCTTTACACACCCCTTACCTCTTAGTGCATACAAATATCCTCTCAGCCTGGTAATCACTTTGTGCTGACACAACTAAGTCATGAGTTGGCTTGAGAGACCAAAGAGACCAAAGAAAGTGAGTTATTCCTCTATGTTCCACTAACACTACCAGGAACTCTTCTTACACTCAAACTGTGCTGTGTGCTGTGTGTGAACACAGGCCAATTACCGAAAGTCAGAAAAGACCCTGGTTTCTGAATCAGGCCCTATAAACAAACATTGTAGTTCTTTAATTTTGATTTTTTCATGCTGCCTTCTAGTACATGTCTGTATGTACACATGCATTTTTTTAACTTACGCATCTTTGAAATCACAGCATAGATAGAATTTTATGTTCTCTCTCTCTTTTTTTTTTACTTAATGTTATGCTCCCTACATGTTTCCACATGATAGCATTCTTCCTAATCACTTCTGCTCCATCCTTTTTTCACTTAACATCACAAGACAAAAGCATCCTTCCAGGTAATTTCCGTCTCTCTAAAGGAGACGTTTTTCATGACCACATAATATTCCATTGAGTTTACTCAGCCATTTTCCCCTTGATTCAATGATCCCATTCTTTGCAGCCCTGGATAATGATGCCTCCCTCAGCGAGCGTCTTCATTTGGGAAGGTTAGGGCTCAGCAGAGTGACCATGCTGGGTGTTCTCCAAGGCCCTGACTACTGTCCCAGTAATACGCCCAGAGTCTAGTCTCTGCTTTCAATCTGCAGAATCTTGAAAATGAGGGAGTGTGCAGCTTCACATGATGAAGACTTCAAACTTTACACTTAGTTCCCTTTAGACTGCTCTTATTCCCCACTTACTTTTAAGGGAATGAAACCTATCCTCTGTGTGTGTGTGTGTGTGTGTGTGTGTGTGTGTGTGCGCGCGCGCGCGTACACTCATGCACGTGCATGCATGTATGGAAGTGTGCTGTTGCATAAAGAGAGATAGAGACAAAGATAAATATGTATTGGTTCCCATCTGGGGGGGTTTTAGCCCCTAGGAGATATCTGGCCATGTCCAGATATTTTTGGCTGTTACAAATGGGGGGATGCTACTGGCATCTAGTGGGTAGAGGACAGCGATGCTGCGAAATGTATAGATTTAGCCAGAAAGAATTAACCAGTCCAAAATGTCAGTCATGCTGAGGCAGAGGAACCCTGAGCTAGATGATGATTGGGTGGAATAGACAGGGAGACAGGCAGACAGAGGCTGGGAAGAAAAGAGTGTGCAGCTTAGGCACACTTCAGGGTAGATGATCCGTTTCCATCGCGTGCCTCATACGATATATGGGAATCCTGCTGGCCCAGAGCAATACACATGGTTGTTCTCGGCTATGATTCCACTTGGCAGTATGGCCTTAGGCAAGTCTCTTTCCTTCCTCAAGTCCCAGTTTGCTCAGATTTTAAATGAACGGGTTAGGCTAGATGGTCTCCAGGGACAGTTCTCGGCGCTGAAATGCCGTCCTATTGGAAAAGCAGCTGAAAGTCTCTTCATCAGTGTCTTAGAGGGGTTGAACAGCAGTCTTCTAAGTTAGAGAAAAATACTCCTGATGATTCTGTGAATTTCAGAGGCTGGCTCAGGACCAGAAATACAGAAGGCTATAAATCCATAGCATGTTATAGTATTTCAGGATGATGTCAGGCTCAAGCTATTTCACCTTTTAAGAGAGGCAGTGAAACAGGACTCGAGCTCTGTGCTGTCGCTCTGAAAAAGGGTGAGTCGGGAGGGGATGAGGTAAAACAAACAGAGGTGGCCCGGACATTAAGTCTGCAATCCTGTCACCATCCCTAGAAATACCTGTGGGGTCCTAGACCTTTCCACCCACCTGCCCAGTACCTCAAAGTTGAAGCTTCATGGGGAGACAGAGAACCATGGGCACTGTTGCAGCTGTTTATTTTAGAGCTCGCCAGAGATGCAAAGTCACTTTTCCAAGATCACACAGCAGGGTCAAGTGGAATGGGGGTTGCCTCTCCTGTCAGGCTAACTGTCCCCATCCCCCTAACCTGTCTTCTTCCTGTCCTGAGAAATGCTGGCCAGAAGCGATTTCTCTGCACCAGACCCAACCAAACCCAACTTATTAGAACCATACATATATTTTACCATCTTTTCCTGCTGTGATGCCATGATCCCTGGAAAAAGGCTTGGGTGGGAAGGGGATTATGTTTCATATTATGATTGACAGGAAATAATTGAGAGAGATTTCCTGTCTCAATTTCTCTTCCTCCCTGCCTCTCAGCTTGCCCCTTCTCACACACGCGTATGTGTGCACACACCCCCACACACCCTCTCATACATCTTTATCTTTGTGCTAGAAGGCTCTGAGCAGTTCAGAAGTAATAGACTCTGTGAGCCCCATGACTGAGCAAGTTCGCCCTCCCGGCAGTTCAATCCAAGAGAAAACTCCCCCCACGCCTGCCAGTTCAAATCAAGGCCCTGCCCCATCACCATTCTTTTATAAGACACCGCTCTGCACTTAAAATCGCTACTTGCAGAATGTTCAGACCTGAATTTTAACCTCCTCTTAAACACAGTTGGATTTTAAAGTTTAAATATCTCCCTACCAGCCTATATGTGTTTCTCCAGTGCCTAAACTGAACATGAAACATGCTATCCATTGATTCTGCTGCAATCTGTTCCATCAATCTCCCCAAGATAAGCCAGACTCAATCTTCTAAGACACGTGGGGTAGACAACTGCTTCTCAAACTAGAACACACAGACCAGTCATCTGGCGCCCTTGTTAGAATACAGATTCTGATTCTCTAGGTCTGGAGTGAGAGGCCCCAGATTCTGTATTTTAAGTTACCTTTCAAGTGATGATCATTCTGCTTATTCTCAAGACACTCTGAGAGTAACGAGTAATTAGTGTAAGGTATCCACTGAATGTGCAGTGTTATGCTAGCTGCTTACGTGTGCTTAGTTAGACCTCAGAAAACTTCTGTAGTAGGCTTAGCATTCAGCGAAGATTCAACCGCCATTTAATGAGATACGATATTCCAGGCTGTGTGATTGGCATTAGCTGTAGAACTCATTAAGGGGCCTGGCTCTGGAAGCTAAGGATCTTGAGTTCAAATCCCGACTTGAAACCCTACTGACTCCTGATCATGAGCCAGTGACTTAACCTGTCTAGGAAATCAGTGTACTCCTATAGGGGTTGTGAGTTGGTTAAGTGCTATTAGATGCATGAAACACTGAGCACGGGGCCTGAGGACACATGATAAATGTTCAAGAAACATTGGCTGTAATGATACTGTCATAATGATGAGCCCAACATGATGCTGGCCATCCTGAGTGCTTATTCTCATAGAGCACCAGAGATGAAGTGGGATTCAGAGATGGTAATCAGTTTGCTCAACGTCACACTGTTGGTGAAGAGCCCAGAACTGGGACCAAGGTATCTGATCATGAGGGCTTCAATTGGACAAGAGTGTGCAGAATGTTTGTAAACCACAGCATGCCTTACTGTTGAAGGACAAAGTAGCAGCAGAAACATCTACTAGCCCAGAAATCAAAGTCCTCAAATGCCAATCATGCCCCTTCTTTTAAGTTTGAGAGCACCTTGGTTAAGTTGTCTTACTTCTTTAGGCATTGGTGTTTTCATCTGAAGAAATAAAGGGATTGCACAGAATGACTCTTGGGACTCCTTCCTACCTAAGCAATGATTCATTTCACAAGTCATAACGGTACTCAGGGCAGTGGAGTCACAGGGTGGAGAAGCCTGTGGTTACTTTGGGCAGCACCCCATTTACCCACGATTGATTGGGGGATTTCTGCACCAGGAAGCAGGGTACCCCGTTTGCTTAATGCTCTGGTTTTCCCCTTGCAGGTGGCATTGTCTTGAACCCGTCTTTCTATGGCATTCCTGGGCATACCCACACCATGATCCATGAGATTGGGCACAGCCTGGGTCTCTACCACATCTTCCGAGGCATCTCAGAGATCCAGTCTTGCAGTGATCCCTGCATGGAGACGGAGCCCTCCTTTGAGACTGGTGACCTCTGCAGTGACACCAACCCGGCCCCCAAACACAAGTTCTGCGGTGACCCGGGGCCAGGGAATGACACCTGTGGCTTCCATAGCTTCTTCAACACCCCTTACAACAACTTCATGAGCTATGCAGGTAGGGACCCCTGCTTTGCAGGGAGCACATGGCCGGGTGTCACACACGGGCTCAGGTCCTGGCTCAGAGAAGCCTGGTCAAGGTCTTCCTTTACTAAGACTTCTTCATCCCAACAGTCCCTCATCCTAGACAATCAGGATAATAGTCCTTGTGTGAGACCTCAGGGGTACTTGGAAGCTGTTGTATCTGAAGACTCCTCAGAAGCGCACACTTTAGGAGGCTGACTGGGGCCCAACCTCAGGAAACCTGGGTAGATTCTAGCTTTGCCTCTGGATCACCTGATGCCTTTGGGTCTATCACATCCCCTCTCTGGGTCTCACTTCGCTCAAGAAAATGGAATCTTTGGATCCAAGGAACGTTGGAGAAGTTTCCTCCTAATTTTGCAGCTATATTTTTCTAAGCTGGTGCTTACTGCAGCTTTTTCCTTTTCTTCCTTTTTTTTCTTTTACTGCAACTTTTTCTTAAACATAAATCTCTCATACCCTCTTTTACTATTTTACTACAAAAAAATAGAATGCTTTTGGTTTTGCAAATTGCATGAGATGGGGACATTCTTTTCCTAATTCCATATATCCTGTCAAAACTCTTTTCTTATACCATCAGTAATAGTGCTAAAGACTCATTCTTTGGGTTCAAGGATGTCCTGTACTTCTTTTAGAATAATATATCAAGGCCACTTCTAGCCCTTAGAACATTTTTGGAAAATTAAAACAAGGCCATCTCAGCCTTCACTGCTGGCCTCTTAGACCAAGAACCGTAGGGCCCAATCCACAAATTGCACATGGTAGCCCAGCATTGAATTTTATTATAATATTAAATTTAAGTGTCTTTTGCCCCTATGAAAATAAGTGAGTTCTGTGAAGGCAGATATTATCTCCAATGCCTCATGGTATTCCCAGCACCTAGCACAGAGACTGGTGCTTAATAAATGTTTGTTAAGAAGAAAGGGAGGGAAGAAAATGAATAAATTCTCATAAAGGTATGCAAAAGTGATTCTTATCAATAACAAAATTTCTGCTTGTATAAAAGTTTGTGGTTCATAGAGGACATTAATACACACTATCTCATTTAACTGGCAACAAAACTGTAGGGTAGAAACTATCTCCATTTTACAGATGGCAGTACTGTAGCTCACCAAAGTCCTTTGCCCCAGGTCACGCATCTGACCCCAAGCATTTTCTTCTCTTCTGCTCTTGTGCAGCTCTTCAGAAGAGACCTAGAGATGGGTGCATAGGAAGCAGAACAGCCAGGCTGGTTTTCATATTCTCTTCCACAGAGATGGGGGTGCAGGAGCTATCAGGCATGACTCTGGGGGGCTCTAGATGGGACTCCATCTCTCTTTGAACCAGGAAAGCTCCCTGTCAACTGTTTCCCATTTCTTCCGGGGTTTTGCCTCAGATTGTGTTGGAAGAGAGGATATTGCTGCTGAAACCCAGTGAATTTGATGATCCCCAGTGGGTCTTTCTGCCTTCCTGTTTGGGCTGATGACTTCTGGGGGCCTCTTCAGTTTAAGGCTCATGTCGTTCAAACCTGAGATCTGTGGAAGTGTCGACCACCCAACCTTAGCACCATAAAGGGGTCTTTAGGTTTAGGTCTTTAAAAAAGACCACAATGCTGGGTATTGCCTCAAAAGCAGATTCCCACTAGGCTCCCTTTCCCAGCCAAGCCGACATCCCACATCCGGTGCCCTGTCCTTTCACGCAGCCCTACTTACGTTCCATTTCTGTAGCACCTTTCCTTGGCCAGCTCGATGCACATGGAAAATAAACAATAACATGAATTTGGAAGTTTGCCGGACTGTTAGGGGCCTCAGAGCTGCCACTAGCTACTAGACCCCCATAAACTAAATCTTTTTTTTGTTGTTGTTCCCCTTCGTACAGATCTAAAGGGTGATTGATTTACTGTTGTTTTTTTAAAGGAACCCCTCAGCTCAGTGACCCATTAACAGCAGAACTAATTCACTGAGCTACGATAACAAACTTACACCCGCAAAAGCATATTCAAGGCGACCACGAGCTTTGAAATGTTTGTTTTCCTTAGGATCTCTGATAGATGAGGTGACAAAAGCAGTTGGATGAAATTCAAAATGCAGAACAGGATCGGGTTCTCATGGCCAGGGAGAGCTGTGCACAGAGGCTGCGAAGTCCTGGCCAGAGGGTGGGGACCCTGCTGGGTCAACTGCTTGGGGTTCCTTCCTTCCTGGGCACTTCTTCCTCAGGCCTGGTCACTGGTTGAGCAAAGAGTCTCGTGCAGTGCTGTCCACTAGAACTTTCCGTAAAGATGGACATGTCCTGTGTCCATGCTGTCCAGTATGGTAGCCACTAGCCTGATGTGGCTCATGAGCCCTTGAAATATGGCTAGCGAGACTGAGGAACTGAATTGTTAGCCTTCAGTAGTCTTAATTAATTGGAATTGAAATAACCCCAAAGGCTGGTGGCTGCTGTATTGGTCAGCACAGGTCTACAATAATTATTTATTTAAAAAATTTTTTTGAAATTTATTTATTTATGCTGAGAGAGAGACAATACATGTAGGGGAGGAGCAGAGAGAGAATCCCAAGCAGGTTCTGCACTGCCAGCACAGAGCCCGATACAGGGCTCAAACCCACGAAGCCTAAGATCATGACCTGAGCCAAAACCAACAGGTGGACACTTAGCCATCTGAGCCATCCAGGCACCTCAATACGTCTGCATTAATTATTGAGTGCCTATGATGATACACCACACACTGTGAAACACTTCATAGGCTTGTCTTATAGAGTCCTCAAAATAACCCAACGAGGTGAGTGCTATTCTTACTGAACCTATTTTACAGATCAGAAAGTGTGGGTTTCATGTAGCCTAAGGAACTTGCCAGGGTCACACAGCAAAAAGAAGGTAAGCCTTTCTCACTGTGGAGCCTGTGCTTATAATCATTCATCATCTGGCTCTGTTTCTGATGCTAAGGGAGATAGAGGGGGTCCCAAGTACTCAGTTCAAGCAAACACCAGGCAGGTTGATTGGGGCAAGCTTAGTTGAGCACCAGGCGAGTACCGTCACCTTGAGCTGTTGGATAAGCCCTGAGCAGGTAGAAAAGCAGAAGCCTAGACTCTACTTTCTGAAGATGATGGGCCATAGGAGGCCCCCCCAAGAGCACCGTCCAGTCAGGTCTTCCTCAAGAGTGAAGAAAACAGGCCTTCTCCAGCCTACAGGAACAAGTGTATTGTTACCCTCATTCTGCATGTCAGGGCCTTTGAATACAAATGGATGCTTCAACCCTGCGCTCCCAGCTCTCAGGAATAGATCCTACAGAAATAAATTCATTGACTTCTTTGAAGATGTAATCATAAGAATGTTCTTAGCAATATTCATTGTCCAAGTATCAATTAAGTATTTACTACCTGCCAGGCTTGAAGAAAAATGCTTATGTGTGTGAAAAATTAGAAACTGTTAGCAAGTCCAATGAGAATGGATTGTTGTAATAAATTGTGAGGCCTCTGTATGATAGAACATTATGTGGTCACTAATGATAGTGTAGTAGATGAAGAAGAGGGGTAAACAGAAGCAGAGTAACCTGGTGCAGAGCACCAAGTTTGGGCGTGCAGGCACTGAACTTGAATCCTCCCTGCATTAGCCTTTGACCCTAGGCAGTGACTTCTCCTCCGAGCCTCACTTACTTCCTGGATAGCATGAAGGATAATCACACCTCCCTTTTGTGATAGTAGGTGTAATCATGCAGGTAAAGGATTTAGAACTGTCCTTGGTACCATAACTAGTTCTTCCTAAGTGATATTAGTGGGTTTATTTGTTAACTATTTAATGTGAAAATGGTCAGGGAACCTCGTACAGTGTAAGACCTGGCATGTGTGTGTGTGTATGAATATATGTATGTATATAAATGTATGTATATATATGATGTAAATATATTTATGATAATGAGAATTATAAATATTTATATGCATATACATACACACACATATACTCCTATGTACTAAGTATTAATTGTATTATCTCTAGATAATGAGTTTAGGGTTATGTTTATTTCTTCATAACTATTTTTGGCACATTCCACATATTTTACAGTGAATGTAATCATTTATTATCACTATCATTATTTAATAAAAACCAAAAAGTCAGGGATTCTTACAAGGGACAGCTATAGTTATCCATATACTAGACACGAATTAGCTTATTAAATGCTCTCATTAGCTTTAGGAGGCAGGTAGTATCACTATTCCCTATGGTTACAATGGGTACAAACAAGGCTGGCAGGGGCCAGCATTTTGCTCGGGGTTCCACAGCACATGGCAGCCCTGGGTCCATGACCCAACCTCCCGTGCTCTGCAGTCTCCATGCTGCAGAGGGGAACATGTTCTGGAGAACAAAGTTCAGTTACCAAAGTCAGGGCAATGCACCAGCAGCATGGGGACGGCAGCATGGGGATGAGATCCCCAAAGTCCTCTCGGCTTAGGGATAAGATGGGCTGGCTGGTCCTGGAGATCACGTGTCGGGAGGGGAAGCATGTGGAGGCAGGAAGCCAAGAGGGACTGACTCTAGACATGAGCTAATTGAGACAGAGCATTGTGATAAACGGAAACCCTTTGGTACCTCCCCCAAGATTCTGATAGCACCTAAGTCTCTAAGCAGTGTACCCTGGGACAGACGTTTGCTGACTTCTACTTTCAAGTTCACATGCATTTCTGTTTTCCTGCTAAGTTCTGTCATCTATCTCTTTTTCATACTCTTTTTTATTGAGAAACATGCAAATGGCTAATTTTTAAATCATTAATGGAAAACACACTCTTTTGGGAGAAAAGGAAGAAAGGCACAAATAAGAGTGTCTGGAGGAAAAAAAAATGCTGGTTTTCTCTTCCATTCATCTTGATAAATGCTTTATGTCCTCCAGCTCACTGGGTCCCCACAGCAGCACTGTGGAGTGGGGTCAATTTAAATGTCCCCAATTTATACATGAGGGACCTGAGTTTTAGAGTTACTTCTCTCTTTTGGAAGTGACTTATTAGTATACTACTCAGTGCCTGTGCCTTAACATACATAGACATTCCCCTATTAATAGCCAGATGTGTTATTTCTGATATTTTTACCATTATAAATGATGCTTCAGAAAATATCCTTGTACCTAAATTTTCCGTATGTTTCTTCATGAATATATGTCTATTGAATTCCTGAATGTGATATTGCTACATCAAAGAGAATGAATATTTTAAATTCTGGGATTTTTCCTGCTTCTGGTTTTCTAACGCACACACATGTGCTGTTTGCAATCATGAGGCAGTGAGGATTTACTGAGCATTTATCATGGTTCTTTGTGTTCTACTCCCCTTACCCTTTAACCGAATTCGGAGGTGAATGCTCTTGCTAGCACCATCATCCCCATTTACAGATAGGAAAACTGAGGCACTGAGTCGTGAATTCACTTGCCCATTTGACTCCAGATCCTTCATGTATTGGTCTAACTCTTTATCCATACTTTCTTAGTCCCTTCTCCTGACTCTAACCTATTAAGTGGCTTTTCCAAGTGCACTTTTTGCATTAAGAAGGGCAAAGCTCACAGCAACAAAGAAAAACGTACCCAATGATCTGGCCCTTCTTAGACTGAGACATTTGGACTCTATTCTCCAGGCAATGGGGAGCCATAGAATGTTTGTTATCCAAGGAATTAGATGGCTACATCCGGGCTCAAGGGAGATGCATGTGGCTAAAGATACTTGCTAAGGGACACCAGGCTCTACTGCTTCTTCCAAACATATGAAGGAGTCCCCAGGATGCTGGAGAAGAGACAGACTGTCGGAAGTCACTCAGGAGATCAGAGGCAGCTTCTGTGTATAACCTCCTTGTACTCCTGTCCCTTCCCCAAGCTGGATTCTCAAGGTCCTATCCAACTGCCTAGCACCTGCCCAAAGTTATTTTCTGTTTGTTTGATAAGGGGGAAGTCAGTTTATGTTGCAGGATTCCCAGTGGCGGGTTTATTTTAAGATCTGGCGAGCCCCATGCTTCTCTGTCTGGGGCCCAGCTGCAGAAACCCTGACCTGGCCGACACCTCTGGGAAGTGGTGTTTTTGGAAACCAAGCGAAAACAGTGCCTTGCTCTGCCCCTGAGGCAGTTGAATAAAGCTGTTGGAAGGGTAGACAGGAGGCAGGCTTCTTCCTTGAGAGGCGAGTCTTGGATACTATTCAGTCCACATGGTCGAAAAGAGAGTAGGGCTGAAGGTCATTTGATCTAAAGACATTTAAGAGATTGTATTCCAGTCAGCTCAGACTCAGGCTCACATCCTATTAATCACCTGCAGGATACTGTTCCCATACAGGGTCTCATTTATGCTCAGACGTCCTTCTATTGATTCGAAACATGGTCTTAGCATCAAGACTGCCTGGGTTTGAGTCTTGGATCTATCCCTAACATTGTGATCTTAAATAAAGCTGCATGACCTCTCTCAACCTCTATTCCCTTCTCTGTAAAATGGAGAAAATCATAGTATTTACTCCCCAAATCATGGGAGTGTTAAATGTGTCCAAGGCCCAGTGCACCATGCCTGGCTTATACTAAGCACACAGCAAATGTCCCAGTGACAGTGCTGTCCTCATTCCCAGGACGGACATGAGCCTGATAGTTCCTAGGGCTGCCTGCCTCTGGCTGTGCTCACTGCAAAGGACACCATGTCCCTGGGTCCTGTAGCTCCCTACAGTCCTGACCTTTCTTTCTCCATCTGAGCCATCCAGTCTGGTTGACCTCAAGTACCTCCTTCTTCAGAAGCCTCCCTGGAGCACTGCCCTTCCCCAACGTGCTGTCTCTTGTTCATCAGTGGTCAGCATTGCAGTCGTCAACAGTCTTCTGATCGCCTTGACTCATACAACAAACTGGCCTTCACTCTGTAGCTAGAGTGGTCCCTCCTCTGGGGCAGGAACATTTTAAGTTTCATCTTCCCGTGGCCCCTGGGACAGAGAAGAGAATATGGGATAGATGCTCCGAAGGTTTGTGAAGGACAGTATCACTGCATCCATGGATAGTGGAATGGATGAATGAATGTATGGGTGAATAGAAGGGAGTGAGTGAGTGAATCAACAAGGAAATGAATGAATGAACGAATGAATGAATGAATGGGAGATACTAGGTGAGTAGTGAGGCAGGGGCAGAATAAAGAAATACATCGCTTACTGACCAGGGATTTGGGGGCCCATGGAAAGCAATTTACCTGTCCCTTGTCCTTAGCTGTGACCTCTGGGCTGCTCAGTCCCATCCACCCTCCCCTTCCTCCCGTTCCCTCTCACCTGCCTCCAGAGGTGATGACTGCACTCATTTGTGCACAGACCATTAACTCTTAAGCACTGAAAGAGGCCAGCTCTGTGTTGGCAAGGACTGGGGTGCTGGCTGGCTGTTCCCTGGGAGACGTCATAACTCTCTCTCATGCCCTCCCATGCAGCCAGGTTTTTATCTCTCCCTCTGCCCACTCGCAGATGACGACTGTACGGACTCCTTCACGCCCAATCAAGTTGCCAGAATGCACTGTTACCTGGACCTGGTGTACCAGAGCTGGCAGCCCTCCAGGAAGCCGGCGCCTGTCGCCCTGGCCCCCCAGATCGTGGGCCACACGACCGACTCCGTGACGCTGGAGTGGTTTCCGCCCATCGATGGCCACTTCTTTGAAAGGTGAGTGTGGCCTGTGAAGTGGTGATCCCTCTCTCTCCTGCCAAGAAGAAGGGACTTCAGAAGGGAAGCAGTCTTGGAGAGGAGTTGTGCTGTTTTCTCTGTCCTTGCTCTCTTGTTCAACTGCCCCTGGCAGTTCAGCCACTTAACAGTGACTGGTCCAGATAGGCATGTTGTAGATTTGGGGGTCAGGGGATACATGAATGATTGCTAATCGGAATTAATAAGTAATGATGCATGCTTTCAATGAATGAATGTTTAGCTTTATTTTATTCTGAAATACCTGGAAACTCTATCCTCTGGGATGGAGGTCCTGATCTCTTCTCCATGCATTCAGGATTTGAAATTGCCCCTGGTTAATGGGTAATTGTAATATATGTATAGTATATATTAAATATCAAGGTGTATATGTGTATATATACATATTCATATCATACATGAATATACATGCAAATATATATATATAATATATGTATAATACATATAATTAGAATCTTTGTGCACAGTATTTCTTTGTAGAATTGAAGGTAGAATTTTTAGAAGACCAGGAATGATAAACCGAGGCACAGGAGTTCTGCTCCCCCATCTGCCACTTATTAGCTGTACTGACTTGGGCAAGTTACTTTCCCTTGCAGAGTGGTCTTCTACCTCAGAAACGTGTGTCTTACGATGCCTCAGTAGTCTGCAGGCATGAACCTGAATCCAGGGGTCTCTTGTGATGCCTTTCAGCATGGAGACCCTCTGAGGAGCTCAGGCTTTAAGGAAAACAGATTCTAAAGAGTCGGGAAAATAGATTAAGATGTTGACATCTACCCTTGCCTTTAATTTAGGGCTTATTAGTGTCTTAACCTCTATCCCAGCCCTTCTTGGGAGTGTTTTATCTCATACTGATGATATACCATTGATGATGGCAAAAATAAAAGCCAGCTAATGATTAACAAATAATTCTCTGAGGTCGTGGCTGTTGCCATTCATTAAGTGCTTACTCTGGGAAAGATTCTGCATTAAAAGCTTTGTTTGCAGAGTCTCATTTACTCTTTCTAGTAACTCTATGAAGGGGGAATCATTTTCCTCATTTGCTGGGTAAGGCAGGAATTGGAGCTGAAAGAGGCTGAGAGATTTGACCAAGAGCCCGTAGAAGTTGGTGGGAGCTGGGCTCTGACTCACATTTTGCAGCGTCTTGTCTCTGGCCCCTGTGTGTTTTCATTAAGTCCGTCTAAAATTTGAATTATGAAGGGGGTGTTACCCCTACCCTCAAAAGAGCCACAGAAGGTGGTAAGGAGCTCTCGTGGTGTGTGTGTGTGTGTGTGTGTGTGTGTGTGTGTGTGTGTGTGTGTGTAAATACATATTAGTTCATGGTGCCACATTAAATTGAGGCTCTGGGGCACCTGGGTGGCTCAGTTGGTTGAGTGTCCAATTCTTGATCTCAACCCAGGTCTTGATCTCAGGGTCGTGAGTTCAAGCCCTGCGTTGGGCTTCTCACCAGGCGTGGAGCCTTCTTAAAAAAAATGGGATCTCTAATTTTCTACAGTACCATCAGTCCCTGAATCTAGAACCTTTGTCTGGCAGCTGGGTGCATGTGTTCATAGGGGAAGGAAATGTAATCCCTGGGCCCTCTATAAAAACCCCCTTCCCCTGCCCCCAGCCGCCCTCACTGGGAGCTCAGAGCTGGGTTTGGGAAACCTCATGTGACACTTCAGAGCAGGCTCTCCAGCAGCCCGTAGATTTATTTATTTTTTCTGTGGCGATGAGAAGTATCAGACTTTTGGTCAAGCCTTGGCCTCAATTCCACTTAAAAATGGAAGTTTTGTAAATGAAGCTTCCTGTGTATGTATTTAATTTATATTTCATAAAGCAGTTATTGTCCATTAAATAAATACCATCTGATTGTTGGAAACCTATTGGAGGGTTAATTGTTGTGTAATGAGATAGGTCTCTATTACATGGTACCCTCAGCTCCAATCAATATGTTTTTAATAACCTATAGTCAGTTGGTACTTGAGGCTCGTACAATAGCTATTCTGTTCAGTCTAAGATTTCATAACGGAGTTATCATATGTTAAATTAAAACTGACATTTTAGAAACATGTCTAATTAGGGTTAACAGCTACATAGACGATAGACTATGGCTAAAGGAAGTTGGTCCACCAGTTCAATAAATTGTTACAAAGAAATTGAGCTATCACTCCCGCATACACTCAGTTTGCACTCATGTGCATTGGCCTGGTGCAGAGCATACAAGCTCTACTGACAAATTGTCTGCACTCCGCTCCCCGCTCCACCACTCTTGGTCTATGGGGCCTTTGGCAAGCATTCTCACCTTATTCTCTCTGACCCTCTGAATCTTCTTCCATAATTGTGCCCACTTCAGCTGGATTTTGTGGGGAATTCAACAAACATGTGACATCTGTGGTATGCCTAGCACACCCTCTATGTTCAAGAAATATTAGCTCCCATCTCATACGAAGTTTCCCAGAGCTGTTTAGCTACTTGAAAATTCTCTTTCCCTGCAAAATCTCTGGTGTTTTCCACTACATCCATCAATGCCAACCTCTCGCCCCTGGCCATCCCTACGTCCTCCTGCTGTTCCTCACATCTGTGGTCTAAGAGAATACAAGGGTTTTCCTTAAAAAAACATATTCAGATCCTCCCACAGCCTGTGTCCTCACACATGGGCAACTGAATAAATAATTCAAGGCCACCCCTGGCTTTTCTAACTCCTTTATTTTTATCTGTCTTGCAAACATGTGTTGATGGAATGGTTTCAGTTATCTGAACAATTGGTGGTGGGGTATTAGAAAGAATTCTGGACTGAGAAGCAAGAGACCTGGGTCTCAAGTCTTTGCAATCTCATTCATTTCCTCTTCCTCTTCAGCCTCAGTCTTCTGATCTGTAAGCCAAAGGGCATCTAGCCTTTTGCAACCAAGGTTCCTATTTGCAAATCTCAGAACACAGAAAATAACTTGAGTAACTATTTTCTCAATTCTCCTTAGAATGGTACATAATGAGTACCATTCTAGATGCATAGGAGAGAAGTAAACTCATCATACACAGTGGACATCTTAAAGAAGCACTGTTCAATGGTACTTCTGCAGTAATGGAAATATTCTCTATCTGTACCATCCAATATGGTAGCCATTAGCCAACTGGCTATGAAGCACTTGAAATGTGACAAGTGTGGAACTGAATTTATTTAAATTTATTTAATTTATAATTTATTAAATTTATTTAATGTTAATTAACTTACGTTCAAAGACCCACATGTGACTGCTGGCTGCCATATTAGCACAGACTTGAGCATTAAGCTTTGATTCTCATGGAACCTAGGTGAGAAAGATGATCTCTTCCAGTGTTAACATCCTGTACATCTGTGATTTCAGAGTGTGTGTGTGTGTGTGTGTGTGTGTGTGTGTGTGTAGATACAGGTGCAAATAAAAATCAAATAAATGCCAGAGGTAAAAAAAAAATACTATATACTCCCTGGATGTATAGATACTTCCTGATTTTGGTAAAGCCTTTACAAGCTATAACCTTGGCATGAGTACATTGTACTCATGATCTTCTATTTCCTAATCTGTAAAATGGGAACATGACCCACTGCCCAGAATCACACCATTGCTTTTTAGTTGCTGACTTAGCCTTTACTTTTGTCCTTCTTTCCTCAATCCATGTTTCATTTAGCATTCAAAGCAATCTTTTTAAAATGTAAATTATATCATATTGCTCCATGACTTGGAGTGGCTCCAGTGGCTTACAACCCTCTAGTGGCTTCCCATTTCTTTTATGTATGATCACCATGTGGTCTACAGGACTTCCCATGATCTAATCCTTGCCTATTTGTCCAACTGCCTCTCTTACCACTCTTTCCTTCATTCGTGACTCCTGTCACTCACACTTCCTTTGGGATCCCTATACACCAAGCCCTTTTTTTTCCTGCTTAGGTCCTTTATGTTCCTGCGACTGCCCCTGGAATACTTTATATCTACTCTTTATGTCATCCTTCAGCTCTCACCATAGATGGCATTCCCTCACTAAGGCCTTTCATGACTGTTCCAATTTTAATTAGCCCAGTACACCTCTCCCACTGGTATTCTTGCATACGTCATACATTTCCTTTGCTTCTAGAACTTAATGAGCCTGTTATTTTATATTTGTCTACTTGTTTATGGACTATCCACCAGGCTGCAAGCTCTCTGAGTTATAGGTAGCACATCTAATTTCCTCACCCTTCGATGGTCAATGTCTGGTACTTGTACAGTGCTAACAGCTAGAGGCTGTTCAATGACTACCCATTGAATGAACAGATGAAAAAATGAATGAATACATGAACCAATGATTGAATATGATGAAAGGTATTTTGTAGGGCTCTGTGCAAACAAGGCACATTTACTGTCAGGTGGATGATGGTTTAGTCACTCATCAAAGTATTTATTGGAAACCAAGGATGTGTCAAGAACTCTGTGAAGTACAGGGCACTCACTCTATGAGTGTCATCTGAAGCATGACATATAAAGAAATAGAAAGAAAGGTTCCATGTCCATTAAGGTCAGTGTGTTTCCTAATTCCATCCCAGAACCTTTATAATCTCATTGTCATCATAGAGCCAGTCATGTGACTCTGAGCTGCTATGCATGGTTTGTGGTCATTGTAATGGAACTCAGCCTTCCAGAGTAAGGAACTCTCTCTCCACTCCTCATTCCCTGTCTACAAGTATATTTGTATAATTATTGTGATTGCTAGTCCAGGAGTAACTCCTAGATATTCAAAATACATAGAAAATTCAGAAAACCAGAAGGAATAAAAATGGGGATCATCCTATACTTGTTCCACCACCCAGACATTGCTGCCAATATTTTGTAATATTGAAGTTATTTGAACAGTACTGAGATGCTGCTATAAATTCAGTTTTGAATACAACTTTTTCACTTAACATTATAGCATTCCATGACATTTCAGGGAACATTTTTGTAATGACTTCTTACCATTTTATTGACCATGTTAATCTTAGGCTATTTCATCATTCTCCTACCACTGGATATCAATGTGCTTGCAAAATTTCTACCTACGTATGATTTTATATTTATAGTGATAAAGCTGAGGATGCAAATTCTGCAATTTGAGAGTCTAGACTAGGCTAGTCATGAGTCTTAGCAACATGTCTGAGTTACTGGTGTTCACCCATTCATCTATCCACCTACCCATCTATCCACCCATCCACCACCCACCTATCCACCATCCATCCACCCACCCACCCATCCACTCACCAATGCACCCAGCCAGTATCCACCCATCCACCATCCATCCATCTACCCACCCACCCACCCACCCACCCATTCACCCATCCACCTATCCACCCATCCACCTATCCACATATGTTGACCACCATATAAGCAGATAAGCAGGAGAATGATCTGTTAAGATATAGATTTGGGGATGAGTTCCCTGGTAGCTGTGTGGAAGAGGAATGGGGAACACCAATAGACAGATGCTTACAAGTATACTCTTTCTTACCATGTGATCCCAAGGGCTATAGAGCTTCTCTGTGAAGGGAAAGCCCTAAGACTCCTCCACTGTATCTTTCAGGTAGTCAAGGGATAAAGATTCTTCTAGGAATGATGAAAGAGGTATTGGCAGGACCATTGCATTTTGAGAAATAATGGGCTGATCCCTCTCCCCTCCTGGCAGCTGCCTCCTAAACAGATGCCAAGTCTGGAGAACAAGCAAGATCCCAGAGGCTATTGTGGCTAAGGGGAGATTGAATCCAGATACATGAGACACTAGATGGTAGCGGAAGCCACTGTAATATTCCACTTCTAGGGCTGTTCCCTTCAAGGGATTGGCTTGCCCCTTGGAAAGCTGCTAAAAGGAATTTGATACCATGGTAAAGAAACTGCTTTTCACTGTTAAAGGTGATTCATCCATCCACACAGTGTCAGGGCTGGAAGGTTCTATAGGCACCATCTGGTTCACCCAACTCATTTTTGAATGAAGGAACTAGATCATGCCTTCTTTCTATTTCATACCTAGGACCCAGGATGGTGTCTGGCACATGGGAGGTACCTGATAAGCACTGTTAAAAGAATAAAATTGGAGGTTAAATGGGACTAAAGATTTTTTCACAAGCACACATCAAGTCCTCAGTGGAGCCTTGAATGTCTGATGAAACTAAGATTAGTACAGGTAGTAAGTAGTTGGCCTGTTGATTCTGTACTGCTTGAAATTAAACAAGTGTATCTATCGTTATGACAGAAACCACATAGGCCTAAATAAGATCTTTGCTGAACACTGGGGAGGAATTTCACTTATGCTCATATTCTGGAATCTTTGGCGAGGATAAGGAGGATAGGGTAATGTGGAATTGTTGTGTCTTCTGCCCTGGATCAGGAGCTCATTCAACCATTCCTAAGTCAGTGCATTTCCCTTCTTTCCTTGGCCTCCTAGAGAATTGGGATCAGCATGTGAACTTTGTCTGGAAGGGAGAATCCTGGTGCAGTATGCCATTAATGCCTCCTCCCCGATGCCCTGTGGCCCATCAGGACACTGGAGTCCTCGGGAAGCAGAAGGTAAGGCCACCTGGAAGCTCATTTACAGGTTAGGGGTACAAAGAACAATTCTTTACATACTATCTCATTTGATCTTTATGGAATCTTCAAGGCCAAGTTTTTAAATTTTATTTTATTATTTATTTATTTATTTTTATAATTTTATTCTTTTATTAATTTTATTTTTTAAAATTTTATTTTTGTCTTTTCCCCCAAGTGTTTTTGAGACATTTTTGACATCTAACATCACATTGTACAAAGTGATGATTTGATACATGTATCATTGTGAAGTAATTACCACAGTAAGGTTAGTTTACACATCCATCATCTCATACTTTTTTGTTTTTTGTGGTGAGAACATATAAGATCTACTCTCTAGGCAATTTTCAAGTGTATGATACAATATTATTCACTAGAGTCCCCATGTTGTATATTAAAACTCCAGAATTTATCCATCGTACAACTAGAAGTTTGCACCTTTCGGCCAAGATCAAGGCCAATACTCATGTGTCGATTCAACACAGTCTTTGAACTCTTCACTGTGTTAGGTTTGACATCCCACTTTAAATTTGAGGAAACCAAGGTGCTGAGATAGTGAACAAGTGCCTGAGGCCACACACCTGATAAAGACACAGCTTGTATGTGTGTTTATACACGCCTCCTGACCCCGACAGCGTGTTGGTTCAAGATCACCTTAGAATCAGCACACATACCTGGGGGGGGGGGGGGCGGGGGGCGGGGGTTGGTCAAGGTTTCAGTAGTCTTTATCTTCTTTGGTTGTTTCTGAGAATCCCCAGGGCATCCACATATACACCACAGCTATCCCTCTCAATGTTTTCTGCCATGTACCCTCCTTTTTGGGATCCATTTATCAGCAAGACACTTGAGGGAAGCACCTCGTGATTGCCACTGTTGTGGGCTCTCCCCATGACCAGACCCTCCCCGTCTGGGGGTCTCCCAGACCTCCCTAGGGCTAACAGTCTCTGTGCTGTCTTCTAGTTCTGCACACTGCCAGATCTACTGGGTTTTCTACAGAAATTAAGAGAGTGCCTTTTACCCAATTCTTTGTTCCATGGTCACTTGGCTTTGCAGCAGCCACTTGGAACTTAACAGAATCTCATGGAAAGTTCCCTACTCAGTTTCCTTTTGCAATGTCCCCTTCTTTAGGGCTCAGATCTAGTGTCTGAAGCTAGGCTGGCAGAGACCCCATGTTCTCCCTTACCCTCAGAGACTTCCGCTTAGAACTCCGCCCCCCCCCCCCAACCGCCCGGTCCCTCTTGCTTCTGTGCAGGGCAGCTCATGTCCATGGTCCCTGGGTGGGGACCACAGTCCATCAGAGGGAGCAGAATCTGATTCCTCACTGAGGTTCAGTGAGAACTCCCCTCTTTTCCTTTATATTTTTAGAAAGGAGGTTGGAAAGAAAAAGCCAGAGAATAAAGCAAGGGAGAGGGATCAGAGAGGAAAGTGAAGGAGAAAAATGACAGCACTGTACTTTGTTATCTTCTAAAGTAGCTTAAAATAAAAATGAGAGCTGAACTTGGGAACTCTAAACAAATCCATCTGGAATGTAAAGCAAGAGGGATGTCTGGGAGAAGCCCTCAGTTCAGCCTCACAGAATCACAGGCTGTCAGACTTGGAAGGGGTGGCTAGGTCATCCAGCCCCAGTTCCCACCCAGTGCAGGAATCCCCCTCCTGCCCTCCCTTACTGAGGCTCTCCTAGCACCAGCTCATACATTCCTTGGCCTTCCATTCGTTAGAAAGTTCTTCCTGAAATCCACAGTCGTGACTTTTCCATGCCAGCAGAACCCACTTTGGGTTTTCCTGGAAGAAAATGCATGTTTCTTCCAGCTGACAACACATTGTGTGCGCACAGAATGAACAAGTCTCACCTGTGACCACTGTAGGAACTGTGTGCCTGGCACTGTGCTGGGTGCATGGGGCAAGGCGGAGCTGGCCATCTAACAGGGGTGCTGGATGGTAACCATCCAGTGCAGTGAGGCCCATGCTGATCGAAGCACAGAGTGCTGGGGGGAGCAGTGAGAAGCTGGCCTCATGTAGAACTGAGACTAAGGCCACCCAGGAAATGTCACCACGCCAGTGAGCAAGGCACATTTGACAACATGAAAGAAACTGGGTATGTTTAGAACAGTGGTTTTTTGAGTCTGATCTGGAGGATTATGGCATTCCTAGAGACTTCATAGGGTATCCTCAAAGACCAAAATTATTTTCATAATGATTCTATGATACTGATTACCATTTCCACTCCCAGTCTCTCATGAGAATGGAGCTTTCCCGTCCTTCATGGAATGCGATGTTATTACTGCTCCAATAGCTAATAGAGCACATGCGTATGTGTTTTTGTGTTCTAAAGTTTCTCAGTTTTCATTGATAGTATGGCAACTACTAGTAGATGTAACCCTCATAAACAGAAGGTCTTCAGTAATGCTCTGAGAGATTAAGAGGGTTTGGAGCATGAAGAGTAAGGTGTGGAGTCGGGGAAGGTTGGACTGAGTGTTCTATAATGAGTGGATAACGATGGGTTTTTACTGAGGGCAGCAAGGAGGCACCACATGCCTTGGCAGGAGTCTGTTGCATGGTGAGATGTACATGTTGTCAAGATTGCGTGGGTTGCTCTGTGGTGAAGAGCCTGAGGAGTGTGTGCTGGGGGAAAGGGAGCAGTGGCTGTTGCAGGAATCTGGAATAGGGATGGTGGTGGCCGGGGTGTGGTCCGTGGCAGTGAGAAATGGAGAGAAGTCAATGGAATTGAGAGATATTTAGGAGGTATAATCAGCAAGACTCTCCACTGAGACTTCTCTGGCTAAAACATCTTGGTTTGTTCTACCAGTTGCATGAATGAAATAATTTTCAGACATCTCCCCACACCTCCATCCAACCCAACTGTCAATCGGTTAAGTCTGTTCCTGGTTTGCTGTTGACCTTCTTAAAGCACGATATGTAGAGCAGAGTTCAACTGGAAGTGCTGAGCCCCCTCGTTCCCTGAGCTGACTCAGGCATGCAAGGAAACCCAGCAGCCTTGGGTTTTCCTTCAGAATATGTAAATTTAGTGCATGCAGGCCAGGAAAAGACACTGTTCTTTTTTTAGAGCATCCTATTACAGGCTGTGTGATCCTTTTGGCTGAGACCCTTTTAATATCCTTGAAGAAATAAACTTTTCCATGAGCCAAACTCTGCAATATATTTCTCAACTCATTTTCATCCTATTTATCTTTGCATGTTTAAGTTTTTAGGCTTCCCAAACTAACATAAAACTCTCAAATCCATGAGCAATGCCAGACAGATCTTTGGGGTGGGGGGATAAAGAGGACTGGACCTTGGTCTGAGCCCCAACATTAATGTGCTCTGTGCCCTTGAATGAGTCACTTAGCTTCTCTGAAGATAGCATCTCATGCACAGAATAAACGTTCTCTCTAGCTCTAATATTCCACAGAGCTGTAACTTCTTTATTTTAACCCCACATTAATAAGATAGAATATTTATCATTTAACAAATATTTATTGCACATATGTGGTGTTCCATTAACTCTGTTCCATGAACTTCAGATAAATACAGTCACAGAAATTCTTGCCTTTGGCCACAGAAGGTGATTGGACTCAGAAGAAACCCTGTTTTCCTATATCTTGAGCAAAAACTGTATTTCAGAGTTGAGTGTTTCTTGAGGTGTTTAATACCATGGACACTTGTCACCCAGGACTGAGATAGTTAAGCCTTATCAACTCACATCTCTGGTAAGATCACATGTCCAAGCATGTAACACCTTGCAAATGTTGGGTTTTCCGTGAGAGTGACACATGGCACTAGCTGTTTTCATTTTTTCTTATCTGTGTGAGTCCTTTCCCCCATTTTTCTGCCCATAATATTTCAGGTGTGCTGAAGTATTCATCTGGAAAAACTCGGCACTAAGTTTTTATAACTATATTTGTGTCAACAGCTGCAGGGTTTATACACAAAGATATATAATAGATGTCTGTATGGATCTTCATAAATGTACATTTAAATCAGCATAAGTATATATAAATATATTTCACACATATGTAGCCTCATTTCTAGTGCACAGCTTGTATCAACATGTACCTTTTCATGTAATCACCGTATATACAAAAGGGTAGGTATTAATAATGAAGTAACAGTACTTTCATGCTTTTCTTTCTTCCCCCTTCCTTCTTACTTTTTTCCTCCTTCCTTCCTTCCCTTCTCCTCCCTTTCCCCCTTTTCTCTGCCCTTTTCCCTGCCTCACAGTCACTCCCAGTCAACTTTCTAGCCTTGTTCATTTTTTCCCTCTTAGGCACTTTGGGTTGGTCCTCATCTCTTTTTAGGGTCCCTTGTCCAAGCCACAGGTGTGATTGTCTGTGTTAGTACAATCATTTCTCACCTGGTTTCACTAGACTAGAAGCTCCATGGGGGCAGAGGCCATGTGTATAGAAACCTGTTTTCCCAGGGACTAGCCTAGCACTAGGCACAGACCAGGCAGTCAGTAATCATTCTTTGGACGGACAGATGGATGGACGGATGGATGGATGGATGGATGGATGGATGGATGGATGGACAGGCGGACAGATAGATGGACAAATACATAGATGGATAGATAGTATCTGTGACTCTAAAAAGTGGTTTTGCTAAAAGATAATTTTCACTTGTTTGCTTAAAATTTTTCACTAGCCCCTCCATCCTTCTCAGTATAAAGTGCAGTTTCTTTAAAGCGCCATACAAGACTCTCCAGTATCTGGGTTATGTTTAGCTTTCTGGCCTCACCACTTGCTACTCTCCCTTGCACTCACAACCATAGTCATCTTTGTTCCTGTTCACTCTCAGCTGTTCTCTTTGCTTAGACTACCTCTTCCTCCCAAGCTTTTCCCCGTTCCTTCCTCCTTATGTTTCATAACAGAGCTAATCTATTTGTGACATCTAATAAGTATACCATCCCATTTTGAGTTTTATAGCACCCCTGTGAGGTAGGTATCATCAGAGTAGAGGACACAATGAGCTTATAGTTCAGCCCAGCTTCCATTGCTTCAAAGTTTGGCATGCTGCCTGGATGAACAGTATCACATAATATTCTGCTCCCCATCAGGGAGTGACTTAACCATCTGAGTCTCAGTTCCCTCTTCTGGAAAATGAGTTTCTTAAGACCTGTGCCATAGACTTATTGCAAAAATGAGGCATGTAACATGTTTGGCGTGGCACCGAACTCAGGATGGTCAGTCCGTGGAGCCTGGCATGGTTCAAGGGGTTGCTGCATTGGTGATGGCTGGACTCTATAACCCTGAGGCTCTTTTTGACATGTAAAAGTTTGTCTCTGATGACAGTACAAGCACAAGCTTTGCTAAGATCTCCATTCCTCTTTACCTACTTGACTGTAAGGTCCAGGCTCACCTTACTGTCCTTTGAAAAGCATTTGGTCCCTCTGTTGATTAACAAGAAATCAGGGAGAAGGCAGGGGACAGACACATTTGTCATCTTTGCTCTGTTGTGGCTCCCATCACTGATAGCCGTTTTCTCCAAGGAAGGAGAAAGATTGTTGCATCCTTTTCCAGTTCCAAGAGAAAGTGCGAGGAGGAGGTGGAATGTTCACCTGGCACTCACCATAACGCAATGGGCTTCTGCATTCCACAAAGTGCTCGCTGCTTTTTTAACTCCATATTAGCAAGATAGAAGATTCTTCATTTAACAAATATTTATTGAATATCCACTATCATCACTGTCTATGGACCAGGTACTATATTAAATAAAGGCTACCTGTCATTGAGTGAAACAGAGATATGAGAGACAAAAATGATAACTGTCTTACAGGATCTTGGTGACAAACAGATGAATACATTAATGGCTAGGGAATGTGCTCCATATACATTAAAATGTTGCCCTCAGGAAAGCTCGGTGAATAAATGATAATGTATGTGCCAACAACTCATAAAGCTAAGACAATCAGGGACTCCATCGGGTTGGAGAGTCGACACGAAGAAAAGCTTCAGCCTCACTAGGGAGTCTTATTTGTGCCTTTGACTTAAATCACTGGTCACTTCTAGCCAGCATTTGCTGAAATGGATGAACCTTGCCTAGGAATGGTGGAGTAGTTATATCCATTTATTCCTGCTCTGATGTGTTCTATCTAAAAAGTCTTTTGAATTCTTCTCAACCGCCCCCACCCACCCACTTTCTTTTCTTTTTCTCTTCTCCATCTCCACTTGATGTCTTCTCTCTTCTCCCTTGGCTGGGCAGAGGCATGGAGATTGGAGGCATTTTTATAGTCTTCACTGGAATAGCTTTTCTACCCAAAATGGTTTTCTAGTTTTCACATTGCAATTCCTATGATGCTGTAACACTACCACAAATCCATTTCCAGCAAAGATTGCCTTTTCCCTTTTGATTTATAAATACCCAGCATCCCACTTGCCACCAAAAGATGGAAAAAAAGTGTGGCTGATAGGACAACTTGAGATCCTGCGTCCTACCCTCACCAGTGATCTGTATCTCTTGTTAGATTCCCTTAAACAAATCAGAGCTGATCATTACAGAGTCATGATTACTTTTCTCAGCAGTGCAAAGGAGAGCTCTCTAAGGGTCTAGGACTACATGATCTCATCAGAGAAAAATTCAGAAGTCACTGCAGGCTGAGATCAGTGGGGATGAGGCATTGTCTCCCTGGGGAAAGAGTAGAAGAATCCCTCCTTCCTTCTCCCCCCTCCCCTGCCTCACCCAACCCTCCCCTTTCCTGAGTCAGACTGGACAGAGCTCTGAGAAGCTCAGTGGTATGGAATGACCTCATGTGGTAAAGAGGAGGAGGAGAGATAAGATGGCTCCAGGGCTGCCTTCCAGTTCTGTCATTCATGGTTCTACACAGTTTCCCTCCCAGAATCCTCAATCCAATGGGAGGAACTATCTGCACTCATCTCTTCTTTGCTGGAGGTTTCTGGTTCTTCTGTCATTTGAAGCAGGTTGTACTGAAAGCAGTACTATAAGGATTCTAGTTTATTTTTGTGGCCTCTGCATGCAGTAGGGAGAATAAAGAGTATGAACTTCAAGATGAGACAAAACTGGGTTCCAATGCTGACTGACCTTCACATCAAGCTGTGAGACTTTGATCAGTCCACTCCACATTTCTGAGCCTTAGTTGCCTCACCTCTGAGATGAGTCTTTGCAAGAAATAAGCAAGTTCAGGCGATGTTTAGCAAATGTGTGTTAAGCAAATGTGTGTCCCTTCCTTCTTTCCATCTGGGGCAGCAAAGCCTGCAAGTAGGGAATGAAGAAAGAAAGTTAGGGAATTGACTCAATAGTAAGACACTTACTTGAATGTAGTTGTGAGCAAATGTTTTGTGATTTATCCAAGATCTGTATTGCAAGGGTGGAGATGGGCTGGATGCTTTGCATACAACTGATTCACCAAAACACTGAGAATCTTCCCTCTCTTTTCACCTCTGTCTGAGCTCTAGTCAGACCAGTCTCTCCTACTGTGTACCGGAAGCTCCAAGGACCAGACTGAAGGGCTTTCAGGAACTCATACCCTCATCTCTTCTCCATAGGTCATCCAGATGTTGAACAGCCCTGTAAGTCCAGTGTCCGCACCTGGAGCCCAAATTCAGCTGTCAACCCACACACAGTCCCTCCAGCCTGCCCTGAGCCACAGGGCTGCTACCTTGAACTGGAATTTCGCTACCCTTTGGTCCCTGAGTCTTTAACCATATGGGTAACCTTTGTCTCCACTGACTGGGACTCTAGTGGGGCTGTCAATGACATCAAACTATTGACTGTCAGTGGGAAGAACATCTCCCTGGGCCCTCAGAACGTCTTCTGCGATGTCCCATTGACCATCAAACTCCGGGATGTGGGTGAGGAGGTGTACGGCATCCAGATCTACACATTGGATGAGCACCTGGAGATTGATGCGGCCATGTTGACCTCCGTTGCTGACAGCCCGCTCTGCCTAGAGTGTAAGCCCCTGCAGTACAAGGTGGTCCGGGACCCTCCTCTCCAGGTGGATGTGGCCTCCCTTCTACACCTCAATAGAAGATTCATGGACACGTAAGTGCACTCTCTGGATAAGGAGGTGGTCTTGTGGGTGGGCAAATGTAAGGAGTGTCAGAAAGGCCTGTCTTGGAAAAACATTCATCACAGACAGATTCACTTCTAGGGATTCATAACCTGGCAGTGGGTGTGGAACGGTCTTAATAAGGCAGAGTTGATATGGTGAGAATGGCGAAGCACAAGTAACCAGGAGGTCTGGAATTTGGGGAGAGCTCTAACATAACTCTAAGATTCCCAGACCTCTCTTGGTTTTCCCAACAATTAAATGAAGGAGGCTGTATAAGATTAGCAATGAGTAAGTCAGGTATTACTCATGAAATTGGAAGAATGGAAGTTTGCTAATGATTTCCTTTTTATATTTTATTGAAGATTCATGCATTCGGATTGCTTTTTCAGTGAATGAGAAGGGCGTGAAGTTAAGTAGCAGGTTGCCTGGGAATTGAGCATGGTTCTGTGTATCTGCATGAGAATGTTCTTGGAAGGTGAACATCACCTGCCACAGTCCTTGTTTTGTTTCCTTTTCCAAAGTGGAAGAGAGGTTCAAACCCATTTGATCCTTAAGAGTCCTTGAAGCTCTAGGTCTCCAAGATCCTTTTGGGATGCTCACGGCTTTTATGCGAGATAGTGCTCATCCTTAATATTCATTTCTCAAGCTACCTTTTCCTCCAACATCGTCAGGTTTTATGTTTTCTGAGAGGCCACCTTACAGTGACCTCATTAGTGCTTTGCCTGTGTGCCAGACAATGGGCTGAGATCTTTGCATCTTCTACTCATTTATTTCATCCTCTCCACAAACCAGCCCAGTTACCCTTCTTGTTTTACAAAGAAAGGTGCAACAGATTCAAGACGTGAAGTCACTTGTCCAAGGTCACATAGTTAGAAAGTGGTAAGATCAGGTTCTGTCCTGATTCCTAAGCCAGTGCCTTCGACCAGTGTTCACTTAAAGATGTGATTCCAACTTCTGCTTTAATCCAACAAATGAGGGTGCTTTCACCACCTAACTTGGGTACCGAGAAATCTACGAAGTTAATCACCACACTTTTGTTGAATATCTGCTGTAAGTGCAAAGGACATTGGTAGGGAACACTTTGAGTACTGGAAAGAGCAATAGCTCGGAAGTCAGATGCCTTGGTTTAGCCCCAGCCGGTCCACTTACTAATTTTAGATTAGCCCGTCAGTCTCTTTGAGCCTCACTTCCCTCTTCTGTGTGATAACAGTGCTCATGTCAGTGGTTTCTATGGGCCTTTTTGTGGCACTTTCTTTGGTTCTAAGACGATAGAAGACACAATCTCTGCTCTGTCTACTTGAAAATATTTACTGAGCCAATCATTAATAGAAACCAAGTTCTGGAGGAAACTTTTAATCTTTTTAAGAGACAGAACCACTTTCAAATACTTTTCCAGCACTCCCTTTTACATACCAGCAATTAACGTGCACATCACAAGCAGACCCTTGCCCATTCATTGACTCAGAGATGAAGAAAGAACATCTGTTCAGGAACTCAGAGGCAGCACTTGGTTTGTGTTTGAGAATGTACTTAAAATTTAAAGGATCATCTTGCCTTGAAAATATTCCATAACTCTGTCTCTTTCATCTTCTTGCTTGTCTAGAGTGGTAAAATTCTATAAATATGCATCCACTTAAAATTTCTTTATAAAACAATGGAGAGAATAGATGCCTTACACCCTCAGTTTAAATCCAGCTTTTTTTTTTTTTTTTTTTTTTTTTTTTGCCTGGAGTTGTGTGCCTGTGAGAGCTGACTTGAGTTGATAAATGTGGAATGGTGGAAATCCATCTGAAGAAGTGAGAGTCCCCTGAGTTCCATTCCCAGATAGTCATTGATTTGCTCTAGGATCTTAGGCTAATCACTTACCCTTTCTGGGGCTTCAGAAGCCTTAATTTACAAGGAGGAAGACGTACTAGGCTGGGGGTTCTCAAAGTCAAGTGCATGTTATGGAAACTTGGGGCACTTTAAAATCACTTGTGTTTCGCCAGCATCCCCTCTCCACCCCCATCTCCCACCCTCCACCAATGCCCCAGGCATTTATTTAATTGGTAAAGAGGATAAAGCCTGGCCATCAAGTCTTTTAAAATATTACCAGATGATTATAATGTGCAGTCACATTTAAGAACCACTGCACTAAAACAGGTTCTCCTGCCCCAGACCAGGAGCAACAACAACACCTGAGAACTTAGGACAAGTCCTTAGATCTCAGCCTAGACAACTTGATCAGAAACTTGCCTACAGGGTCTTCCCAAATTACTCTAAGACTGGCTACATTTATTTTATTTTATTTATTTTTTTAATGTTTTTAATTTATTTTTGAAAGAGAGAGACAGGGTGCAAGCTGGGGAGGGGCAGAGAGAAAGGGAGACATAGAATCTGAAGCAGGCTTCAGTCTCTGAAATGTCAGCATAGAACCTGACGTAGGGCTCAAACTCATGAGCCGTGAGATTGTGACCTGAGCCAAAGTCAGATGCTTAACTGACTGAGCCACCCAGGTGCCCCGTGGTTACATACAGTTTAATAGCCACTGCTCAAAGTGATCAATAAGGCTCTGGGATTTCCAAGGTTTCGTTCCCAATACTCACTCAATTTATGAATATGTATTGAGAACACTCTGTGAGCCAGAGTGTTCACTGGGATCTGGGTATGTCAGGAATGACCTGGCGCCTTTCCTATAGACACTCACACTTCAGTGCTGAAGACCTTAACTACATGATAAAAAATGAACAGTCTTGTACCACTTTACTTCCAGAACCACCACTAGTCGGACCCACACTTTTATGTGCCATTTGTTCTTTCATTCACCAGCAAATCTTTCTTAGGCTATGTTTCAGACACATGGCTAGACTGAGGCCTACATTGACTTCCTCTATGTCTTTCTTGAGTCCCATTGAATTTATTGGAGACCTAGACTGGACTACACTACATTCCTGACCTGAATGTTCTCTGAGACTCTAAAACAAGTAAAACATCATTCCAAGTCAACCTACCATTTCAACTCCTTTATCTTTTGGTAATTCGAGTTTTGAACTCCAACACAAATACCTCTTTGTGTGTGTGTGTGTGTGTGTGTGTGTGTGTGTGTGTGTGTGTGTGTGTGCGTGCACGCATGTGTGTGTGTGGTATGTTTTGCTGCTTTCACATTTTTTCCATATCAAATAAATTGGCTCTTATACAAGTTCTATATAAAGACTGTTTTGGAGAAAAAGAGGAGAGAGAGAAAAAAATGCTTTCTTTTTCTTTCCTGACTCAACCCATTACATGATTCCCTTTGACCTTTGTCTTCATTTTTTTCTCTCAGCAAAAATATTTATTCTTTCTGTTATCTGTACTAGAGATAGTTTCCCAAGGTATGACATTGATGAAGGGAGAGGCTTCTGTGCTTACCCAATGGGCATTTCTAGGAGACTGATTACTTTTGGCCAGAATGAAGAAGAAATGTGGACTGTCTCCCTTACATGAAAACCCCTCTATTGGATGAGAAGTGACACTGATGGAGGGAAAGGGGACCAGCATTGACTCTGCTACTAATTCACCATATGTTATTAAGACATGTTGTATCACGTCTCTCGGCTTCAGTTTCCCCCTTTGTAAAATGAAGGGCCAACACATTAAACTCTTGGCTGTGGGTAGACGTTGTTCTTAGGTGACAGGTGATTCATTCACTTTTTTGTAGTAAAAGGGACTTAGCAGAGACTATGAGAATCAGTACCCAGAGGGGTCCTCACTGAGTCCCTAGGATGCCCTAGTGAAATGTGTAGTGTGCAGACAATAATAATGGTGATGATAAAAATAACAACAACAATGGCAACCATTTGCTGGATATTCTCTCTGCTTTAAGTGCTTTACAAATATGTATGAGGAGGTAAAGCTCAGAGAAAAAGCTGAAGCTCAAAAAAGTGATTTATCCAATGTAATACAGCTGGTAATGGCAGAGTCAGGTTTAAAACCCACCTCTAATTCCAAATAACACCTTGTCAACCACAGCACCACACCATCTGAGGTATTAATGCAAAGGCAGAATTCTGGAGCTCAGACATGCATCCAGGCTGGCTGAAGTTTGAGATACAGCAAGTGGAAGGCAGACTACAACTCACGGGCCACTTGACCTCAGTCAGTTACTGTGACCCACTCTTGGAGTCCAGAAGCACAAGTCACATGGCCAATTTCTTTAGGCACCTATCTGAGAAGAAAGAGCAGGGGAGCTTCTCTTTCTCAACTTGACTGCCAAGTGCCCCTGCACTGGCCACCATGCTCCTTGGGTCTCCATGGAGTCTTTAGATTTCTCTAAGTAAAGACTCTGGATAAAACTAAGCTAACTTACTTGCTTACTTTCTTTCCTTCCTTCCTTCTTCTTCTTCCTTTTTTTTTTTTTTTTTTTTTTTTTTTTTTTTTTTTAGCTTAGAGAAAGTGAGGTATAAAGCAAACCATAAACAATGAATGGACAGGCATGGAGTCTGAGCTCAGGGTGGTCACACTGTGGGAAGAAAGAGAGTTAGGGAAGCAGTGTCACTGCAGTATATAATGCCCTAAAGGCAGAAACAGAGATAAAGAGTCAGCGGCTTCTAACCCAAACTTGGAAGAATTGAGGTGCAATTAAGGAAAATAAACCTCCTGAGGACTGGAATTTTTGTCTGTGTGTCTGCTAGTGCATTCTAAGTGCCTAGAATGATTCCTGGCACAAAGGAGATAGTGAATATTTTTGAATGGCTCTTGAATGAAGAATGGGAAAGAGTTTGGCGGTTGAAGAGAAATGGAGAAGCTGTAATTTACTAAGTACCTACTATGTGTCAAGAATTTACTGAATGTGTTACTTAAGTAATCTCATTTGATTGAATCTATACAGCAGCCCCACAAAGTAGGTGGTCTTATCCTAGATTATGGATGAGGACCTGAGGTCAGTCTTTACACAGCTATCCAGCCACCTACCTGGGGTTGTATGTAAATCTATCAACTCCAAAGCTAAGTGCTCTTAGTCATTCATTCTCTGGTTGAACATATATGTTTGTACCCCTCGCTTAGGACTTTTGATTTACAACTAGAAATATTCTTAGAAGTCACTTTTCCCAATTGGCTTATGTGTGTATCCCAGTTAATTATTCCATTGATTCCTCTCTCGTTCAGACCTGTTAACCTGCCAACACAATATCTGTTTTGCCTCACCTTCTTGCCATTCTCAATATAATTCTTGGGGAAAACAAACATAAGGAAAGGAGATATTTACATGATCTGGGTGGAGTTTCTTGTGAATATGAGTCCAAATTTTACAAATTGGATCCCACATCTCTTCCTCTGGACTCTATGTGCTCAGAACCCCATCAATCCACTCAAAAACTATAGTTTATCTATCAGTCCCTTCACTCAGCAAATATTTTTTGATTTCCACCATGAATCCATCTATTTTCTAAGCACTAGGGATGTAGTGGTGAACAGAGCAGAAAAGATCCTTGTTCTCATTAATTCCTACGATGTATCTGGGAGGCACAAACCAGAAATAATTGCATAATATCGCAGTTGGGTAGCATTTAGTGATTTTAGAGAAGTGGTAAGGGAAGGCCTCCGATGGGGTGATATTTGAACAGAGACCAAAAGTGTCTCCTGTTTGGAACATAGGTGTTGTATAACAGGATCTTTGGTCCTTGATCACTGTTTGGCTTGCCTTATATTTAACTGTGCTTGTGTTTTTGTTTCTTTTTTTTTTCCTTCTTCTCTCACTTGGTTCAGATTCTTAAGTACAAAATTTAACATGCTAGTGTGTGACAGCATCAGAGCTTCATGAATGGTTGTTGAATGAATGAGTGAAGAACGAGTCAGCAGTAACACAAAGTGGAACCTCTGGAAAGATGCCTCTTGCCTAAAGATCTTAGCCATAACATTGACATGTGATGCCATATTAATCCTCAGAGGATTGAGGAAGTTTAGACCAAATCAGGGTCAACTGAAGACACAGGTGGCTCTCTCATGCTGTTTTTATGGCTCTCAAGCTGACTCACCACCTCATTGTTTTTTTAGTCCCATTTCTTTTCCTGGCTCTTTCTGTATGTCCCCGACTCATCCATTCTTTGTTCTTGTATGTGTTCATTTGTTAATTCATTCATCGACCAAATCATGCAAATCAAATATAATCATGTTCAGTAATATTTGTTGTTTAGCAAGTATTTACTAAGTGTCTGTGCTATGCCATATACTGTGCTAGAACTAGGAATAGAGCCCTGATTCCTGACCTCATGAGCACATTGTTTATTTTAATGTTTATTTATTTATTTTTGAGAGAGAGAGAGAGAGAGAGAGAGAGAGCGAGAATGAGCAGGAAAGGGGCAGAGAGAGGGAGAGAGAGAATCCCAAGCAGGCTCTACACTCTCAGCACAGAGCCTGACATGGGTCTCAATCTCATAAACTGTGGGATCATGACCTGAGCCAAAATTAAGAATTAGGCACTTAGCTGACTGAGCTACACAGGTGCCCCATGAGCACACAGTTTGAAGGAGCTGAACAGGCAATGATTCAGGTGTTTCTCCTGCAGCATGGAAAGCACTCTAGTGTGAAGAGCCTAGGGAGGCTGTGGGACAACATAGGAAGGGTATCTACCCCAGCTTGAGGTAGTTAAGGAAGGTTTCTCAGAAGAGGTGATGTCTAAGCTAAGACCTTGAAGATGATAAAGAATTGATCATTTAAGAGGTTTGTCCTAGTATGGATGCTTGAAACCAGTTGGGTACTTAGCAAACATTGATAGAAGAATGGATGGATGGATGGATGGATGGATGGATGGATGGATGGATGGATGGATGGAAGGATGAATTAATTAACCAACATGCTATACTATATACTTCATCATAGACTAAAAGTGGACTTTTCTGGTCGGCGGGGGGATGTAGTAATCTGGGCTATCTATCCACTTTGGTTCTAAAATCTATTTTATTTCTTTTAAGTACTATACAGTACTCCATAGTGGGAGTGTGCTACAGGTTATTTCACCATACCCCTAATGCTGAGCATTTATATTATTTCACACATTTTTCCTATTACAAACAAATGCTGCAGTCAGTACTCTTACTGTACTTACAGTACTCTGTATTGTACTCTTACAGAACTCTTACAGGAACCTCCTTGTAGGCACATGTGAACATTTCTCTAGAGTTGATATTGAGAGATGGAATTGCTGGGTCATAAGCTGTAGGTCGTTTTCATTTTAATGGGTACATTCTGTGGCATTCTGAGAGGGTGAACTAGCTCACATCCCACCAGCAGCATGTGGCAGGACCTGCTGTCCCACACTGTCACTACTACTTGACAAAATGAAAGTTTTTTGTCTTGGCCCATTTGATGGATGAAAACGTGGTTTTTCATTGATGTTTTTGTGATTGAGCATCTTGAGGGAGCCTCGTTTCAAGTATTTACTGGGTATCTACACTTTCTCTTCTGTGATTTGTCTATTAATGTCTTTAATTTATGTCTGGTGGTTAATCTGTTCATATCTCAGTTTTCCCATCTGCTAAACTGGGATTTTTTTTTTTAATTTTTTTTTTCAACGTTTATTTATTTTTGGGATAGAGAGAGACAGAGCATGAACAGGGGAGGGGCAGAGAGAGAGGGAGACACAGAATCGGAAACAGGCTCCAGGCTCCGAGCCATCAGCCCAGAGCCCGACGCGGGGCTCGAACTCACGGACCGCGAGATCGTGACCTGGCTGAAGTCGGATGCTTAACCGACTGCGCCACCCAGGCGCCCCTAAACTGGGATTTTAATGCCAGTGCCCCTGCTTATTCAGCAATGTTATTAGAATCTAGGATGAAACAGGTAGTCAAGAGAGAACTAGCATTTATGAAGAAGTTATTCTTAGTGATTCCTAGTGTAATCACTTGTATGTTGACATATTTTTCGATTTAGTATGCTTCCTGGATGGGAACCATGTCACATTCTGAAGATACAGTAGACTAGAAAAACCAACCCAATCTCTGCCCCCAGCGGAGCCTAAATTTAGATGGTGTTAACGACCATCACATATGCAGGTAGCATCTACTACAGGTAGCACTAACATCATACCAGTAACTACCATGTGGTGAATAGTTCAAATATGCTCAATATTTTTATAAGTCTACCAATGAGGTATAGGTGTCAGTATGCCTTATTTTTAGATGAGGAAGCTGAGACTCAAAGAGATAAAGTCATTTATTTATGTAAGATCTCATCATTAATAGATGCTAGAGTCCAGTTTTACATCTCCTTGCCTGATCCCAGGGCATTCCTGCAAATTACTGAGCATAATCATTGCTGTGACAGGCAGCACATAAGGTGGCATCTTGATGGATGGAGAGAAAAAGTATTTGAACTAGCTTTTCTTGTTTCCAAGGAGCAACAGAATAAATACACCAAAGAGAACAAATATTTTCCTTTTTGTTTTGAACATGTAAGTAGATGAGGAGGAGGAGGAGACTTGATGAAGTGCATTTCCAGTAGCATGTTGCTGAAATGCCTGCTCCAGGTCGGACCTCTTCCTGAGTGGGTGCTTCTCTGTGCTGCCTACCTGACATGGTCTTACCTGCATTCTGATGTCCTGCCTGCCAGGACTGATGAGAAGCATCAGGAGTAAGAGCTATTTCTTCAAGCCCAGAATAAATACCTCTGCTCCTAGCCCAGGCTAGCAGATTATATAGTCAGCACAATTGTACTCTATTTCTAGAAGTTGGGCATCATCTACCTATGACTCCCTCATGTCAGTCTTCGGCCAAGTACCTCTCAGAATGAAATATGGGTTCTGAGAACATTAAGGTAAGCAAAAGGGTTTAGCAAAATCAACAGATCTCCAGGGCCAGCAGCAGCCATAGAAGTGCTTACTGTCTCCAAGTACCTTCATGATTTTGAAAGTGTGAAGGGTCCCTGTTTGGTGCTAACACATGACTTATCTAAATTTCAATGGGTCTGTCTGATGCACTACTGAATTTTAAAGTGTGTTGTTATGGTGTTTTCTCTACAGATGTTAAGTAAGATCCACAGAGGTTAAATGATGGACAGAAGGCTCTACTAATAAATTCTTTCCTTCCTTCCTTCCTTCCTTCCTTCCTTCCTTCCTTCCTTCCTTCCTTCCTCCCTCCCTCCCTCCCTCCCTCCCTCCCTCCCTCCCTCCTTCCCTTCCATCCTTCCTTCCTTCCTTCCTTCCTTCCTTCCTTCCTTCCTTCCTTGTGTCCTTCCCTGCCTGTGTCCTTCTTTCCTTCCTTGTGTCCTTCCGTCCGTCAGTCAGTCAGTCCATAATAAGTACCTATTGTAGGTCAGTCTCCATGTGGGCTGGGCTAAATAATAGCCCAAGTAAAAATATAATTACAAGCTGAAGATTATTATTTTGACAGGTCATAAGAGAGTATAATTCCTCCTTAAATTAAAGGGGGGGGGATATACAGAAACATAACTGTAGAGGTAAGCAGGGGCAAACATTATGGAGTTTGGATTTATTTGTTTGGATTTATTTATTTATTTGTGTTTTTATAAAATTCCTCTGGGTACTGTATGAAAAAGAATTAAGGGAAAATGAGAAAGTCCATCCAGGAGTTATTACTAAAGTCTGAACCAGAAATTATGATTATTTGCCTAGAAGAGTAGATGGATTGGAGGTATGTTTTAAAGGTAGAATCAACCATATTTGGTGATATATTGGATGCAAAGGTTTTAAGGAGTTACCCAATTACTTTCAAGTTTCAGGTATGAGTATTTGGAATGAGGGAAATGTTATTTCTGGAAATAAAATAATATATTTTTTAAATTTTATTTATTTAAATTCAAGTTAGTTAACATACAGTGTACTATTGGTTTCAGGAGTAGAAAACAGTGATTCGTCACTTACATATGACACCCAGTGCTCATCCCAACAAGTGCCCTCCTCAATGCCCATCACCCATTTAGCTCATTCCCCCACCCACCACCCCTCCTACAACCCTCTGTCTGTTCTCTGTATTTAAGAGTCTCTTATGGTTTGCCTCCCTCTCTGTTTTTATCTTATTTTACCTTCCTTTCTCCTATGTTCATCTGTTGTGTTTCATAAATTCCACATATGAAGGAAATCATATGATGTCTGTCTTTCTCTGCCTGACTTATTTTGCTTAGCATATTCTAGTTCCATTCACGTTGTTGCAAATGGCAAGAGTTCATTCTTGCCAAGTAATATTCCATTGTATGTATGTATGTAGATATATATATTCCACATCTTCTTTATCAGAGAAATATAAATCAAAAGAATAGATTTTAATTTAGTATGTTATTAGAGGGTGGGGTAGGGCAAGAGACCCTTTGGAAAACAATGAGTTAGTGAAATCAGGTTGTAATGAGTGTCTTGATATCACTTACTTCTTTGTTCTCTCGCTGTTTGCCCTTGGGGTAGGTAGGATGGACTGGACTTTAGTTGTGCTTCTCCAATTCCTGATTTTTAAGCAAACAAATACATGAATAGGAAAGAGAAGGAAAATAACAGCCATCAGAGTAATTACAGATGTGGAAAGAATGGAGGAATTTATCTCACACTGGACGTTGGCAGGAAGAGTGGACAGAATCCATTCAGTCTGTGCTCAGATATGATGAGAATCCTTCAGGCAGGTCTTAGTGGGTTTATGTTGTGTCTGTGCAAACAGGAACCTCAGACATTATTTTAGAGAGTCTGAATTCAAAATTAAGAGACCTGATTCCCGGACCAGCACATGGCTGATTTGCTGTGTGACCCTGACCAGATCCTTTCAGTGGTTTGAGTCTCAGCTGTTTCCCCTGGAAAAAGCGGGTGATGTCCATGCAGTCTCATGAGGGGTGTCCTAAAAAAAAACAATGAGATAATGGTCTTGCAAGAACACAATGCAATCTTGGGGAACCATAAAGATTTAAATGTTCATGATTCTTTCTATTGTTTGGTTTTCATTAGGCTTGTTCTTGGCCAGGGTCAGTCTGGAGAGTATGTGTGAAAGGCAAAAACAGACATGCACAGACACATACATGAATCAATTTCCCATGAAACTCTCATCAGAGTTGCTAAGGTTCATTGTTGGATTAGAAGATGGGAAAGAAAAATTGCACTTAATCTCTGTAACTAAGCTAAAGAAAAAAAAAAGAAGAAGAAGGAAAAAACAAAACAAAACAAAACACCAAAGTGCTGACCCTTGAATCAGGAGACCAGGATTCCAGTATTGATTTCCTAAAACTTGCTCCGACCCTGATCCGTGACTCCCCATCTAGGGACCACAGTCTCCCTTCTGTAAAATGAAGACATAGGTATATAACTTCAAAGGACATTTCTAGCTCTGACAGTCTGTTTGGACCCTCCTTGAAGTCTCATCTGCACTGAGTGCATCTAATGCTGTAAGGGGGGGACGGGACAGGTTGCATGGCCCGTTAGCCACAGGTCTGGACTGTGAGCTCAGAGACTGGCCGGTTCTATAGAAAGCCTTCTAGACATGCTGGGGCTCTCAGAACTCCTTGTTAACATCCTGTCTCTCTCTTAGAGCCTACCAAGCTCTTTCCTTGGGACTGTTTCAGAATGTATCAGTGTGGTTCTCCTGGTCAGTGGCATTTTGTCTAGACAGTGAGACCCTAGAGGTGGGGACTAGCAGTACTTGCCACATTAGCCTAAGCTTTTGGTGCCAGGCCAGGCACCAAGTAGATGGCCAATAAATGTAGGTAAATAAATGCATGTAGGCATGCATGCATGAAGAAACCCTGTGACATAACAATAAAGCCAGAAATTCGAGATGATGCAGATGATATATGGTATGAGGCCTCTCTTTTAATTTCCAAGATGGATTAGTTACCAGAGAATCAGAAAGACCAAAGAGAATCTTATAGCATGGTCCCTTCTCTTGGGGCTTCAGTTTCCTCATCCTTAAAGTAAAGGTATTGGGCCAGATGATGTAAGTAAGTCTTCCTTTCATTCAACAGGTGTTTATTCAGCACTGTCTTTATAACAGGCCATGTCCTAGGCAGTGGGGATAAATAAACCAGTCAATAAGGGAGTCCTAGCCCTCTAGAAACTTCATCTAATTAGTAGAAGAAGTGGACAGATAAACAAGGGTAACAAAATAGTGAGGAAGGTGTTATGGTAAAAGAAGCATGTAGGTAGGAGCTCCCCACTTGGCTTAAAGGCTCAGTGAGAAGCTCTGGGAGAAGGGTAGGACCTAAGCCAAGGCCAGGGTATTTAGTCAGGGATGGGAGTTAACACTACTTTCTCCTGGCAGAATGGGGTGAGGGGGGTGGAATTTAAGGAAGACCAGATGAGCAAAGAGGTCAGAGAGGTTGAGAGAAGCCAGTAACGATGATTCTAGAGTACTGTACTGGAGGGGCTGGGCTTCATCCTGAGGGTAGGTAGTAAGGAGCCACAAAGTGTTAGGTAAGAGGATCCTGATCAGATTTAGTTTCAGGATAGTTCTTTGGTGATGAGTGGCTTTCTGGTAAATGTAGGGGTGGGGACACAGATTGGACACAGTCAGGTAAGTAAGGCACTGTTCGTTGTCAGAACTGAAGCAGGAGATGAGGTGGGGGTGGTGAGAACTGGATGCACTGAGCTAAGGGGATGGACGTACTTGGCAGAGGGAGGAGGCAGGCGTGTGGGTTATGGCAGACACCTAGGGTACTGGCATCACGGAAACAGAACGCGGAGGTAGAGGCATATGTAGGTCGGGACGAGAGGCAGAACAGTTTGAAAGTGCCTTCCAGTTGCCAGCTATGAATCAGTGGCGGGCACACAGCTAGAGTTCACTTTGAACCGTAAAATTTCTTCCCTGTGTAGAGACTCAGGAGCAAGTGAGGTGAGCCTGTGCATGTGCACATGCACGTGCGTGCGTGTGTGTGTGTGTGTGTGTGTGTGCATGCATGTGAACGCACGAGTGTGTGTACACGTGTGCATGCACGTAGGAGTGTGTGCATGTGTATGTGCATGTGTGTGTGGTGAGATGGGCAGACAGGACCTGTGAACCCACCTGTTTGCATCATCCGCTGATTCTCAAAATGTAGTCCAGTGTTCTGCAAAGGACCCCCGGGGGGTCAGGGGGTTAATCTTCCGTAGCACTAATGCCTATAACGTTACAAGGCATGGACTTTGTTTTCTGCCCGGGATTAATCATTCACTCATGGGCTTTAATACAAGCCAGAGGCCACCTCCCTGTGCCTCATGCAAAGCAGTGCCCCGCCTTCCATGCTAACGCCGGCTCTCACATTCTTGTTGTCAGAGTGGGAAGTAGGGTTTTTTTGCCCCAGCTTCAACGTACTATGAACTGAAACATTTGGAAACTTCCATCCAAGGATGTTAGTCAAAAATACCAGAACAGTTGAACTCTGCCATTAATTTTCTGTATGACTTGGGGCGATTCATTCCCCTTCGCTGGACTCTCATATCCGTCCCACGATTAGAAACTTGCAGTAAGTAGTATCTGAAGGCATGCAGCTCTGTTTCTGCATTTTTGTGTTTCCTTCCTGAGCTCCACTCCTTGTCTACAGCTCTGTCTCCAGATTTTTAAGCAGAGAGCATTCTCAAGTGCTCACGCCCCCTCCCATCTAGGAATTAGACCCAAAAGCTCTCAGACCTGGAAGGAGCATTGAAGCACTGACACTTGACCACTGAGAGAATTAAGGCCAGAGAGAGGAGGTCACTTGTTCAGAGGCACACAGCCCTGTGATGGCAGTACAGGGAATCGAGCCAAGGGCTCCTGACTCCCAGTCCAGGTGGTCCTTCCCGCACATAACAGAGTGCTGGAGTTTGGCCAAACCGTGGGGCTCAAATTTGAGCCAGGCTCTCTGTGATCACGGAGAAGTCTCCGATGATGCTCGGAGTGAAGTCATAGAGAGCCGACATCGGTCACGTCATGGCAGCTGGCGCTGGTGAGGGGGGTGGTATAGGAAATGAGAGAACACATTTGGCCAAGCGCAGGGTCCACGTGACCCTCCAGGCGCCCTCATTTCAAAACAAACTCAACCTTTTAGGTTCAAGTTCTCCCTCTTGTCAGAAACGTGACTTCCTGCTTCTAAGACGCAAGGCTTACAAAAGGGCTTAGAAGGCTTCGTGGACATCAAATAGCTCTTACAAAATAGCGTTTTGATGAGTTAAGTGTAAATGAATCAGAAACATAAGGATTACATTTTCCCCAAGTGCACATGGGTTTCAAAATTTGAGGGGAAATGTAGTCTGCTGACTGCACGCCGGCTTTCACCGAACCCAAAGCATTCATGGGGTGGGCGGGCTGGGGGGAGAGAAGAAAGAGAAGCCCAGCCCCCAAAGGGTTTTAGATGTGGTGCCAGATTCGAAAATGCTGCTGGGCTTGCCCTCTGCCAGTAATAAAATTGCTGGCCACCCAGAGAGGCCACAGGGAGGAGAAAGGACATTGCTTTCCCTACTGGCCCCTGGTCCTCAACAACTGTGTTCAGTTAGTGCCCCTCAATCACCAGCTGTCACTGGGTCCCTCCGCTCGACTCCCTGGCCCCTACTTGGCCTCGATTTTCACACTGTGCCGCATGCCTTGTTTACCTCCAACCGTAGCTGGTGTTTTGGCTCCCAGAGGCCTAGGCGACCGGTCAACTTGTCACAATCCCCAGCTCTGTAATCAAGAGACCTGTCCATCACCAGCAGGGGTGTTTGGGGAAGCCGTCACACATCGCCTTTGGTTGCATTCCGGAAAAACAAGAGTCCCTTGTAGATCTTTCCTCTCCCCTTTCTTTAATGCTATCCAGGTGTGGTGTTTTCCCCAAACTGGCAAATGTCTTCCCTTCCGATCTGTGCCTGACACAGACAGCCAGCTAAACCTCAGCACTGCCATTACCTTATCCCAGAATTTGAAGCTCTGAATCTTTTATAATTTCCACATTGTCCCTCCATTCTTTCCCTTGTATTTTATGTCATTGCACCAAGAAAAGTAGAAAAGCATTTCAATTGGTGGTAAAAGATGATTAAAACAAAATAACAAAGGCCTTGGCTGAAAACTGTTAGTTTTATTAAATTTGCTACTGTGTTTTAAATTGGTACCAGGGCAGATCTTTAGACAATTCTATCAAAGGCTACTGGAATTAATCTGTTGCATATATACGTTTGCTCCTTCCTGAGCTGTGGACAGAGTGGGGGCAGCGTAGCAAGCATGAAAAGAATGAGCTTCGTGTTACCTGTGTGAGGGGGACAGACCAGAACCCCACTGGGAGGGATCGGGAAGCCCAGTGGACCGCAGACCCCTGCCATCACATTCTCATTAGTTTCATCCAGACTATGGTTTGGAGCTCATACTGGTCGCCAGGAGGAATAAGTGATGGATATTGTCTTGGTAACAAGGCAAAAGTCAGAAGTCTCCCTAAGCCTTTTGCATCCTTCCAGCCACTATTTGGTTCCCCTCTGTATTGGTGGCTCTTCGAACTCTACCTTAGATTATACCCATCCTGTACTTTATTTAGCTTTCCTTTGGGCCTTTGAACTCTTTGAAACCCATGATGGTATCTTCATCTTTGGGATGAGTCCTACCAGAAACTCCATACATGCTTTCTTTTTTTCTCCTGCCCTCCCTTCCTTCCTTCCCCCTCTCTCTTTCCTTTTTTCCTTCCTTCTTCCTTCCTTACTCCCTCCTTCCCTTCCTCCCTCCCCCCTCTGTCTCTTCCTTTATTCTTTCCTTCCTTCCTTCCTTCCTTCCTTCCTTCCTTCCTTCCTTCCTTCCTTCCCCCTCGCTCCCTCCCTCCCTCTTCCTTCTTTCCTTCATTTCCTTCCTTCCTCTCTCTCCTTCCTCCCTCCCTCCCCGTCTCTGTCTCTCTCTCCTTTCTTGCTTCCTCCCTCCCTCTCTCCTTCCTTCCTTCCTTCCTTCTTTCCTTCCTTCCTTCCTTCCTTCCATAGCAGAAGAAAAGTGAGGTCCAGAGAGGAAAACCGATTCATCCAAAATCACAACCAAAGTTAATGGAAGAACTATGGTCATTTTTCCTGACATGTAGGATGGGGGCATCCACAGTGATGCCAGACTCTGCCTTTCGAGATGTTTTTTCCCCAAGGACATGTGGTGTTCTCCATCCCAAATCCTTAATGACCACCCTCTCCTGGTATAAAATAAGACCAAAGTGGCACTCAGCCTAGAACAAAAGTAAAGTGTTCTCTTAAGAATTCAGGGTGATACCCAGACAACATTGGAATTAAAGAATATGTTGTTATGTGGCACAAAACTGAGTGTATATAACCTTAATGTATGCATGTTAAGAAAGAAACTCTTTAGAGAGGACTACACACAGCTCCAGAGGTATTTAGTGAGGAAAAATATTTTGTTGTAAGTTTCATTTCTCTTTAAACAAAATAGGACATGGCACCTAGTATGGGGCCAAAACTTGATAGGTACTCATCCGCTCCTGCATCATTCTTTCCATGGGGGATATTTGGTCTCCCTACCAACCACATAACCCTTTACACCTTTCCCCTTAAATCAGTTATCTACACTGTTATCAAAATGATCTTCCATGAAACAAATATGATTTTTTTTATTGTATGTAATTTACTGTCAAATTGGTTTCCATACAACACCCAGTGCTCATCCCAACAGGTGCCCTCCTCAATGCCCATCACCCACCTTCCCCTCCCTCCCACCCCCCATCAACCCTCAGTTTGTTCTCAGTATTTAAGAATCTCTTATGGTTTGCCCCCTTCCCTCTCTGTAACTTTTTTCACCCCTTCCCCTCCCCTCTGGTCTTCTGTTAACTTTCTCAGGATCCATATATGAGTGAAAACATATGGTGTCTGTCTTTCTGTGTCTGACTTATTTCACTTAGCATAACACTCTCCAGTTCCATCCATGTTGCTACAAAAGTCCATATTTCATTCTTTCTCATTGCCAAGTAGTATTCCATTGTATGTATAAACCACATCTTCTTTATCCATTCGTCAGTTGATGGACATTTAGGCTCTTTCCACAATTTGGCTATGGTTGAAAGTGCTGCTATAAACATTTGGGTACAAGTGCCCCTATGCATCAGTACTCCTGTATCCCTTGGGTAAATTCCTAGCAGTGCTATTGGTGGGTCATGGGGTAGATACTATTTTTAATTTTGGGGGGAACCTCCACACTGTTTTCCAGAGCAGCTGCACCAGTTTGCATTCCCACCAACAGTGCAAGAGGGTTCCTGGAAACAAATATGATTATATCATTTGCCTAGAAGGCCATTGTTCTCCTTTTCCTGACCTGGTTCCTCCTTCCCTTTCTCCAGTCAAGCCAGTAAGCCTCCCTTGGGAAGTCTTCTCAGGCTGTCTGCTCTTCAGCCTGGGTCAGATGTCACTCTGTGCTCCCACAGCCCCTACACTTTTTAGGCTGTGTCAAAGCCGTCCATTGACTTTTTTCCCCCCAAAGCTTATGAGCATCCTAAAGGCAGGGCCCTAGTTTATTGACCTTTGAATCCCAGACCCACAAGAAGCTGGGAGTGCTCAATGAATGCTCTTTGCACAAATAAATGGATGAATAGATGAAATGATATAAATACAGTAAGACCTTGGATTGCGAGTAACTTGTTCTGCAAGTGTTCTTCAAGACGAGCAAACATTTCTAATGAATGTTAACTTGATAAATGAGCGATGTCTTGCAATATGAGTAGTATGTGACACCAAACATCACATAATCAGAACTGAGCCAATGGTTCCTGAAATTTGCTTTGATATAAAAGTGCTTTGGATTGCAAACATGTTTCCAGGACAAAATATGCTCACAAAAACCAAGGTTTTACTGTATATTTATCCAGAATTTGAAAAGGTGGTCAAAGTCATAAATGTAATTATCTAGTGTAGAGCTCACTAGCTCGATTTAGTTCTCCTATACCCCTTTTTTGTAAACAGCAAAGATGAATCAGTGAAGATAGATTTGGATCTTACATTCACGGAACATACTATGTGTACGCATTTATATGTACAAAGAATCGGGAAGGGATGCTGACCAGGATGTTCTTGGTAGCCTGCCTCAGGGTGGTGATGGAATTTGAGAAGATTTGCCTTGGTTTTTAATTCTTTCTTATAGAGCTCTAATTTGTTAAAAGAAACGTGAGTGTTCTTTATGGTTAGGAAAAAATAAAGCAATTATGATAATATGCTGTCACTTCTCAATTAAGAAAAAAAAGGTCAGCTCTTACCCTAAAGATATGTTAGAACTGAAGCTAGTTTCCTCTACAAGTCTACAGAGGAAATAAAATGTAATCCAGTCTGTGTTGCAGCTTCCTAGAAGGCTTTAGGACTATGAACAGGAGTTTGTCTTATCTTCAGATAGTTTCAGTCTTCTGTACTTGGATTGGGTATTAATGTCTTGCTTACTACCATGAGCTTATCTCAGGAGTCTACTCAATGTCATGGAAAGGTCAGAAGTTCTAGAGTCAAACAGCATGGTTTAAATTCTGCTTTACAATTGTTATCTCCCTGACCTGGGGCAGGTCACTACATTATGCTGGGCCTCAACTGAACAATGCAAATAAATGCCTTCTACCTTTCAAGTTTATATTAGGAATAGGATGAAGAAATTTGGTGAAGGAGCTAATCTAAAGGTGTTTCTAATACAAAGCATCCATCTGGACATTCTAGATGAAAATGTAACCGATATAAGTATCATCCTTTAGTATGGGCAACTGAAAAGCAGGAAAGCAGGAAAATGTGTGGCCAAGGCAAGAGATAAGATGAAATTGAGAATTAGACAGGTGAGCCCCAACGCTGATGTTTTACCACCATAATTGGGATAAGGGACAATCATCAGTTTTGGCAACTGAGTGGGTTGAGTATTCTTGCTTATCACAGCAGAAGAGATTGGGCCCTGCAGCTCTTCAAGGTGAGGAATTGTACCTAAGGCCTTCAGGACACAGTGGTGACCCCTGAAAGTCTACATGCATGGTGAAAAGGTGTACTAGGCGAAACTATATATGCATATGGCCTAAACCTCACAGAGATTGAGGTTTGAATTTATACTGCACACCGTTGTCTGGAAATGCCTGACCTGGGAAACTACTGAGGAAGGAAAAAAAAAAAAAAAAAAAAAAAAGAGGGAGAGGAAGAGAGAGAAGGGAAAAGGTTCTGGGTTAGTGATGTTCCAGGGGTACCTAGAAGTGAACTTGAAAACATTCTAGGAGGATATAGATTTGACACAGGAGACATGTGATTCCCACAGATTAAAACCTAATGAACGTGAGTTCCTGTGTCAAAATTTAAAACATAAAAAAAGTAAACAAGACACCCAGAGAAGGGGCAGCAGTCCACACCAAGGTTTTTGTTGAAGTTTGATCTTGGTGACAAGTATGCATATTCATTAGTATATTAGAGTAAACGAGAAAAAGAAATATAATTGGAAAATACAGTCTGTAAAGATTAGATGGACTGAGAAGGGGAGAGAGCAGAAATAAAGAAATCCAACAAATCCAAATGCAGGCAAGAAAGAGGGGAAACAAATATGCAAAAAAAAAAAAGGAATGACCATTCAAAAGCCCAAACAAGATGTGAAAAATAAATCTGATACAATAGTCCTTCTACTAATCAGATTAAAGTCACCTCTGAAGGTTCTCAGGTCGGACTTAACTAAAGATAAGTTCACTGAAAGGTGAAAGGTAAAGGAATGGAAAATATTTGCCAGGCAAATACTAAGCAAAACTAATTAATATTCATCAGATAAAGGAAACATCGAGGCAAAAAATCTTACTAAGATATAGAGGTCACCATATAAATGATGAAAGGAAATTATGTAACGATTTTGAGCTGAAATATACCAAATAACATGACCTGAAAATGTATAAATAAAAAATGACTTACGTAAAAGAGAGATGAATCTGTGATATTATGATATTTTAACACACCTTTCTTAATAATTAATAGATCAAGCAAGCTAAAATAATGATCTAGAAGATTTTGAACAACACAAAAAAATGTTTCATCTGATAGAAGTGTGTAGAACCTTGCTACTGAATTAAATTATATACATATTTTTTTTCTGGGATATGTAGAACAGACTTTTTCAATTTACCATGTCATAGGCCAGAAAACAACAAATCAAAAGAATCAGTGTCACATAAAACATTATCTCCATGATACAATACGTACATATATACATACATGAATAAATACATAAATAAATAGATAATTAAATGAAAAAGGTAAAACTTTTTGGTAATTTAAATATATGACCAAGAAGCCAAAGACTTGTGTAAGATATTAGCATACAGAATTCAGCAATATATTAAAACCTCTGCCTTCACACAAACATGCACGTTGTACATAGGCATGCTTATCCCAGAATAAGAAGGGACTCTAATGTTAGATGGTCTTTGAATTCCAGTAATTCACAATAGTAGCATATGAGATGATGTTTCTAAAACAAGGTTGTCTTACTAGATGCAGAATTTAAGTCTCTTGTTAAAATCAGGCCCCTTTATGATCAAAACAAGACAAAGCAAATGAAACAGTGTTATCTGGGAATAGAAAGGTACATCCTTAATCTCCTAAAGGATATATACTGAAATACAGTAGGCATAACTAACAAAACAGTCTATGAGGACATCTAAATATAATATCAATTTGTAAAACTGAGTTATTAGTCTCCAAATATGAGAATACAAATACAGATGTGCAGGTACATGTGTGTATATGTGTGTGAGTAGATGGATCGATAAGTAGATAGATACATGGATTAAAGCTACCATTTACTATAGTGCTGACATCTAGAAATGCTCAAAGTTAGGTATATATTCCTAATAAAATGTCATCACAATTTTTATGAAGAAAGCTTTAAAACTTTACTGAAACCATAAAAGGAGACCTATATAAATAAAAAGATGAAGCGTGTGTATAAATGGGAGGATACAATACCATAAAGATGTCTTTCCCCCTCAAATACGTCTATAAATTCAATGAAATTGGAATCAAAATCCCAACAGGCATTTTAAAAAATGAAACTTTGAATTCACGTGGAAGATCTCAGGGGTCTTTTGAAGGGGAAAACCAAAGTATAGAATGGACTTGTAGCATAAATCAAGACTTTTATAAAACTCTGGATATTAAGACAAAGTGCTATTGATAAGGTGATGGGAAAAAATAGGCCAATGAAACAAGATTACCCAGAAACAAACTTATCTAAGTACGGAATGATATATGGCAGATGTGGTATTGCAGTTCAGTAGCAAAAGGATTATTACATATATAATGCTGGGCCAGTGGCTCATCCGTATTTGAGGGGAAAACAATCATTATTACACACCACTTGAAAAACTATATTGTTCGTGATTAAAGCCATACGTGTGAAAATAAAAACCTTAAAACTATTCAAAAGAAATAGAGGTGACTATGCTATGACCTTGGCAGAAAGAAACATTTATTCACGAAGATATAAAAAGGACAAATCGTGAAGGAGATGATTTAAAAATTCTGCTCAACAAAGCAGCCTAAACAGAATAAAAGGAAGAGGAGTCACAGACCTAGAAATAGTATTTGCAGTACCTTTAATTATAAAGGATTAGTACGCAGTGTACGTAAATATACTCATATGGCAATAGAGAAAAAGAAAAAAAAAGAACGCAATTAAAACAGGCAAAAGTGATGAACAAGCAAGTAACATGGACGGGAAACCTATGTGGTCAACAAACACATGAAATGATACTCAGCCTTGTTAGTAATCAGGGAAAGGCAAAATGCAGCAGTAATTAAATGATATTTTAATATCCATCAGATTGGCAAAAAATGTTTGGCAGAATCAAGTGCTGACACAGACCTGGAGCATTTGGAAGTCTGTTGTAGGCAACAGACTTAATCGGTATAACCATTTGGGAGAATAATTTGGCAGTATCTACAAAGTTGAAGATGCAATCGATTACCTTCATCCTAGAGATCCTACTTTAGATACATTTCTTTCAGAAAACTTTTGTTCTGTGTGCAAAGGAAAATGGACCCAATGTTTAAAGTCACATTATTGGAAATAGCAAACAAAAAGGATTAATGGTGGCAATAATAATAGAAACCACCTAGATGTCCATCAAGAAAAGAATGGTCAAATGAAGTGTGGTATATTCATACAATATAATATTTACATCAATGAAAATAATGAGCTAGAGCTGCATGTATCCATGTGTATAATTTTATGTATCAGTGTGTACGATTTCAAAAAATAATGCTAGACAAAAAAATGTCAGCTTCATATTGATAAATAGGGTATTAAAACACTTATGAAATTTAAAATACGCAAAACAATGCATATGTATGAAAACATTCATGATAGAGAAATGGGATACAGGTGGAGCACAGAGGTGGGTTGAAAGCAAATACACAAAATAGTATATTTTATTTCTTTTTACAACAAAAATAAGAGATGAAGGGAATATGGCGAAGTGTTATAATTTGACAAAGCTGGGTAGTGAGCCTAGGGACTTTTATTTTATAGTGTTCTCTATACTTTTCTATCTAACTGATATATTTTCTCGTTAAGACAGTAATAATCGTATGTATAAAGTTCCTTGGTACATCATCTCAGGCTCAGAAAGTGTTTTCCTTCTCTTCCCATTCTTGGCTGGTAGTTGGTATGCAAAGTGCTTGGTTTTTACCCTCTGATCCTTGGCCCAGGGCAGAACTGGAATACTTGGGCTCTTCCTCAGCCAGATGCATCCTAGGTGGTGCCCCCCCACCATGTCGTCCAGCTCAGACAATCTGGTGGTAGGTCTTGAACTATACCCATTCTCAGTGCACAGTTCTAACTGCTGAGGCGGCTTCTAGCTGGTGGAAAAGCTCATGACAGAAAAATACAAAACTACATTTCTCATTAAATTAGGAATATGCATTGCAAAGTTGATTGTCTTTCTCCCGAGATTTCCATTTCATAGATGAAGAGACAGAGACAGTTCAGAGACAGGAAAGGGCTTGTGGTAGTGGTAGTGTTTAAAGGAATGTTTGTATTTCTCCTAAGCCCTACAACTTTCAAAGTGGTCTTTGTATGTGGACTCTACTTGGTTCAGAACTAGGTCTTTGAACTTTTCTGCGGTATTTTCTCTGTTCATAACAGCTTCCACTTCCAGAAAGTGCTGTCTTGGGATGGAGTTAGATAGACCTGGCTCAAGTCTCAGTCCCAAAAGCAATGTCACTGTGGGCAGTAGGTCAACCTTCCTAAATACGACTTTCAACAACTGAAAAGGGAGATAATAATAATTATTCAAGAAAATGTTGTTTGGATTAAATGAGATGATTCATAGAAAATACTAAGCATTGTGACAAGTATATGATAAACAGGCAACAAACGGAAATGACAGTCGCTGTTCTTATTGCAGAGGAAGGAGTTTCAAAGAAGCATGACACAGTTTGGAGAGACAGACTGTGACCAGTGAACGCTATAAGATGGAAACAATAGGGGTCGATAAAGAGTAATCAAGAGGCTTTAGAGCTTTTCCTGGGAGCAGCAAAATGGGATATGTGCATAGTGCAGTGAGGCTCTCGATCCCTCTTTTCTGCTGATGCACTTTTATATTTCTCATTTCATTTTTGCGTGGGTATGGGGCAAGAGTCCTATATCCTGATTAGAAGGTAGAAAAACAGACCTGGAAAGTGAAGTGACGTGCCTGTAGATTTCAGATGGGTTTTCGTGGACCAGTCACGTGTGATATAAACGACACATCAACAGTTTAAGAAGTACACATTTTTGCCGAAAGCTAGGTCAGATGGTGCTTAGCCTCCTTATGGATATTTATGTCCATATTAATATTTTCAAGATCATGATTTCATAATCTGGCAATAGTCTATAGACTATATGGCAATAGTCTATAACTAAATTCTACTCCAAGATTGGGACCTCAAGGTACTTGGCCGGCTCATTTGGTAGAACATGTGACTCTTGACCTCGAACTTACAGTTTCGAGCCCCATGTTGAATGCAGAGATCACTTAAAAATAAAATCTTTAAAGGGGCACCTGGGTGGCTAAGTCAGTTGGGCGTCCAACTTTGGCTCAGGTCATGATCTCGCAGTTGGTGAGTTTGAGCCCCGTGTTGGGCTCTGTACTGACAGCTCAGAGCCTGGAGCCTGCTTCGGATTCTGTGACTCCTCCTCTCTTGCCCCTCCCATGCTCATTCTCTGTCCTGCTCTCTCAATAATAAATAAAAATAAAAAAAAATTTTTTTTAATAAAATCTTAAAAAAAATAAAAATGGAATAAAAATTAAAAGATTGGGCTCCCGATCTGATCCACATTACCATCAATATGACATTTCTGAGGAGGATACTGAAATATCATACCAATTAGAAATGCCACTGTTTTCTTTTATAATTGCCAGAAAGGCGAACCGAAGGCTGATACGTCATTTGAGAGGTTTCTGAAAGAACGATGGCTAAATGTTAATTTTTTTTTTCAAAAGAAGTCATACTAAGGGTGCATAAAACAACACCTCAAAAGTAGCCAAGCAATCTCATTCCATTTCAAGACTGCAGTTTACATTTATTAGCTGGACTGATGAAATTAATCTGAGATGCAATTTGAAGAATTGACCATTAACTGCTAATGAGGTTTAGCTTTTTAAAAAAGTAAGTAAATGACACTGAGAATTCTGTGAAATAAATCAGAAGTGATGCAATTAATCACGTTTCAGAGGAAGTGGTAACATTTTAGTTCCAAGCAAAGAGTAAATAGGGAGTTTTGGCTTGGCGGTGTGATGCCCCTCGCTGCTCTAAATGAGATTTTGAACCGAAGAGTGGCTTTGGATCTCATAATATTCTGGTGGTGTTGGCAGTTCTGGAAAAGGGAGATACCACAGAATGGTTCAGGCATCAAGGTTGAGATGTTGGCCGCAGCAGGGATGCAGAAGGAATCACTCGGAAGCTTCTGGGCTGGGGAAGAGGGACAGAGGCTAGAGTCTGATGGATGTGGGAGGCCCAGGATAAGGAGTTTAAGTGACAGGGTAAGACCAGGTGGTATCAGGAGCAGCTAAAGGGAACAACTTGACATCAATGTCCCACTTTTAGACCAAGCACGAAATGGGTCCTAACCTCCAGCAAAGTCTTCAGAGGTCACTAGCTTGTCCTTCCATAAGAATTCTATTCTACCTAGGGGCGCCTGGGTGGCTCAGTTGGTTAAGCATCCAACTTCGGCTCATGTCATGATCTCATGGTCCGTGTAAGCCCCGCATCGGGCTCTGTGCTGACAGCTCAGAGGCTGGAGCCTGCTTCAGATTGTGTGTCTCCCCCTCTCTCTGCCCCTCCTATGCCCATGCTCTGTCTCTCAATAATAAATAAACGTTAAAAAAAAAAAAAAAAAGAATTCTTTTCTACCTAGATTCTTGAGAAAAGAGCCCTCAGCATTAATTTTGACTTCAACATGGAGGAAATGTAGTTTTATCACAAGGATTCTTCAGTGGGAAAACATAATCTTTTTTTTTTTTTTTTTAATTTTTTTTTCAACGTTTATTTTTATTTTTGGGACAGAGAGAGACAGAGCATGAACGGGGGAGGGGCAGAGAGAGAGGGAGACACAGAATCGGAAACAGGCTCCAGGCTCTGAGCCATCAGCCCAGAGCCCGACGCGGGGCTCGAACTCACGGACCGCAAGATCGTGACCTGGCTGAAGTCGGACGCTCAACCGACTGCGCCACCCAGGCGCCCCATGGAAAACATAATCTTTTAACAGCAGCAGCACTGCTCTCCTTTCCCTGCCTTTTCACCAAAGTAGTGACTTGGGCTTCTCTTTTCCTATCTGGAAACTTGGGATAACAACCCCTCCTTCCAAGAGCTGCTGTCAGGCTTCTGGGAGGTAATGATACATGGGCTGTGCACACACAGTTGGAAGAAGGAGGCTTATCAAGGTCTCCCTACCAATCAGATGTGTTCTGTGTGATGCTAGTGGGTAAGAAGGAGGTGTGAGCGGAAGTTATGGGGAGACCGATTTTGCCCCGGGGTAAGACAAACCTTCTGGGATCCAGAATTTTCAGAAGTTGGAATAGCCACGTGGAGGGAGAGCAAGCTGCAGGCACTGAGGGTGTTGTAGCCACATGATGTGGCAGAAAAGAGACTTTCCACTAAGCTGTGGCACGTGCAGTTTGTGGGTTTACCTAACCAAGGTTACATGTAGCTATCTGTCACTCCATCCCTTCTACTGAAGAGAGCATAGCATAACTCCAGTGAATGAGAATATTGATACTTAAGCATTAACAGTGATGGGTTAAAATTTGTTAACCATCAGAGGCTGGGCACATATATGCTTTATATATGTTTTCACATTCAATCTGTAATAAAATGCCATGAGGTCAGGTTCATGACTAATTTAGAACAGGCTCAGGGCAGTGAAGCAACCTGCCTGTGACTTCTGAGCTCGTAAGTGACGAAGCCAGGATAGAGACACGTGTTTGCTTGCCTCAGACTTGTGTTTATTGAGAAGGAGGAGGAGGAATAGGGGAGCAACGAGGGCAACGTAGGGGGGAGGCGGAAAACATTCACAAATATTAGCAGAGTACCTTAAATATTACCAGCCATAAGTCATTTGTGACGCACACTACAAGGAAAAACACAACGTAGAGATGTACTTCTCACACCCTCTTGCTTTCCACAGAAGAGCTCCATCTAGTTCAGACATTGACCATATGCCCCCAGTGGCCTGAGATGTAGCCTGAAGAAAATTTCCTTTTTTATTTCATAACACGGCCACATTTGTTTAATATAAAACATGCCTCCATATTTTAGAGGAAGATGAATATACAGTAGGATGCATGGCTTCCTTATCTTGTGGCTCCGTGTATCACCTGGGAAGACCCCGCTCTCCCCTTCCCCCAAGGAAAGCCACTCTCCCCGACACCACGATATTCAGTTTTAGAAGTACCACCAGAAAAAGTGTACATTTGTTGATCTAGAGGTGGCTAAAATACCTAAAAAGCTTTTTTTAAAAAGAAAAAAAGAAAGCCTGTTTCACCAAATCAGCATTCCAGAAGTTTACAAGGCAACAGTTAATTCATATATTCATACATATAATAGCTCAAGATGTGTATGCATTTTACCACCTAGCTTTCATTAACAGAACGCTAATGGAATCCCCAGGGACTTCTAGTCTACCCTCAATAGTGCTTTTTGCTCTCGCACTGCCAAAACAAAGTCTCTTTTGGGTAACAAGTCCAACATTCTCAGGAAGGCTGTATTCCTCACCAGAGTCCTCCAGTGCTCATAAACTCATACTCATCATTGTGTTGAGATTTGGGAGACACTGTCTGTCCATTGCCTCTGCACCTGTTATCTTATTGCCCTTATCCAAACAGCCCCAGCCCTAACAGCAGCTGAAACAACAGATGGGCAGGAGAACTTGAGATTTTTTGACATCATCCTTTTGTTTATGAAATCCCACCCCCCAACTCTGGAATCTGATAGGAATTCTCTTCATTATCATTTTGTGGGATTTTTTTTTTCCCCATGACACTTTTTTATTCTTAAAAAGTAAATAATTAATCCGAGGGTGGGGGGAGATAAAAAGAGGAATAACCTTGCCCTTTGAAAATGGTCAACAAGGAAATGGGGGTGGTGATTTTGTCACGTGGAATTGACATAAATGTATCTTTGCCTTGGAGGATAATTGCCGGTAGCCAGGTTTGGTGGCAGGATGAATTCAAGCAGGGAGCTGAGACGGGCTAATGAAGGGGAGGGTGGAAATCTGGTGATAAGGTTGAGTGTGAGGAAGTCGGAACACGCACTGCCCTGGGAGGTCTGAAGAGCAGAGGGGAGATGCAGGCTAGGCAAACTGAGAACCTGGCAGGCACCAGTGCCTGGAATTGCAATTTCAGGACAGAATCCCCATTGCAAGGGATGAGATTATTAAAACAGGCCTAACCTAGGGATTATGGAGGCAGAATGCAGGATATTATTTAGTAGCATATGATTGTAAGCAAGTTGATTAACCTCTCTATGCCTCAGATTTATCATCTGTAAAATAAACATGAAAATACTCGTACACACGTAGGGTTGTTTTGATCTCAAATGAGAAAATACACACAATGTGTGTAGCCCCAAGCCTGACAGTCAGTTAATGGATGCTGCTATGGTTGCTCCTTTAGTCTAGAGTGAGACACATGGAGAGGAGCAGGAGGTGGGGAGAAGGACAACCAGTGGATGTGCAGTATAAGGAAGGGGCTTACTGACACGTAATGGGGTTTTGTTGAGTTCCTGAAATGAGGGGGAAAGAGCGGACTGTGCCCACAGAATCTGGCATGATACTTTCCCCACTCTGTCTGCTTATCCCATTTAGTTTCTCTCCCAGACACCCTCATTTTGGGTCACATTCCATCCGACTCTTACCCACCAGGGTTATTGTGAAGGTTAAATTAAAGATCAAAAAGTATCTAGTAATATTCAGTCATGTGTCAATTGATGCTAGTTATTATTGCTGTTCGTTCTGGTGTGGTCTGTCATGCGTAGGCGAGTGTCTTAACCATAGCAGATGATAAAAATGATTGGATGACTTAATGTATGTGTGCTTTCAAAAGTAAGCAGGACTGATAGAATATCCTCAAGGGGATCAATTTTGTCTGCCCCCAGAATTGTGTCTGTGTAGCTGATCATCTTCATTAACAGTCTTCTTTGTTTTCCAGGGATCTCAGTCTTGGCAGTGTGTACAAATACTGGGTCATCACCATTTCGGGAAGTGAAGAGAGTGAGCCATCACCTGCTGCTGTATACATCCACGGGAGTGGGTATTGTGGCGACGGCATTATCCAGAAGTAAGTAGATCTCATTAATGAAAGGGGAGGGAGTGATGTTAACCAGGCCGCGAGATGGTCAGGGTGCTACATAGAAGAGCTTATGAGATACTCTACGATGTGTGAGCTGTGAGTTCCCAGCAATGCCCAGCAGCCTGTCTGTTTGTCTGCAAGTAGCTTCCTGGCCTCAAAAGAAAAGCAGTGATTCTTCTTGGAACACATCTGTTTCTCGAGTATGTAATATAGAATATGATTCTGACAGGGCTACTGTCATGTGCTTACTACAGCATGCTCTTACTTACAGTTGTTTTATGTTGACTCTAAGGGTTCTGTTTGTCTTTTCCATCCCAGCCCACATTCAGCTAACAGGACGCTGTGCATCCAGGTCAAAACACTTTTATATTCTTTGCTGGCTACTGTTTCAAGTTGTTAAAACCTGTGTATTTTTTTTGTTATTTCTGTTGTAGCGTGTTATAGTAACAATTTACAAAATGGATCATAGGCTCATCAAAATAACAAAATATCCTAGCTTGCTATAATGCTGAAACCACATGTAGTAAACAGCACTCCAGGGTGAATATTGAACATGAACATAAATAAGTGCAGGGGGGCAAAGGAATCAGAAAGTGTAAAGACTCCACATGAGCAGCCAAAAAGGAAAAGTGTGAGTAGAAAATAGAAAGCTGCATGTCTACACCATGGATTTTATTGGGTCATCAGTCCATTTATCCCCTTGTCCACAGGGTGAGGTATTGCACAACTGTGAAATAGGGGCAAGAAACCATCAAGAGTCTTACATTGTTTAAAAATTTTTTCAAAAAAAAATAAAATAAAATAAACCTCCTCTTAAGAGTTTTTTCCTCCAAAATTAGCACAAAAATGTTTTCTGGCACAACATCGAATAGTTTTTTCCCCAGAGGTGAAAAAGGGACCAGAAATCATTCGCAGTTAAGTTTCTTATTGCTAACTTTGTGTTCCTTATTGCTAACGTGGTTGCAAGTTGTACTAATGCTAAGAGACTTTTAAAATCGTCGGCAGGTTTAATGATAAACGTCACACATGGAGAGGACAAACAAGCTATTGGCGAAATCCCATCATTAAATGGCGCTGTTGGGTGTCACATAATATCTGTGCAATGTGGCATTGCAGTGACTGTTTCTGTAGGGGGAGGGGCGCCGTAAAGAGAATTTGTTTCACAGTTGGATGAAACCGCTGATATGCAGACCATGAATCATAGGTGTGGTACATATATGAAAGAAAAGTGCTAGATGACTCCTTCTTTCAGTTCATCATTGACTCTGGTGCTGGAGGGGAAGAGCAATTTAATTTGGTACCGATGATCGTGTGGCATGTAATGTAAATTGGAAACCTGCTTTGGGATGAAAGGACCGGCCAGGCTAGCAAGGATAACACAGTTGTGCAAGTACAGCATTTGCACATGAATACCCATCCACACAGACATCAGTTACTGGCCAGCAGTTTGCTTTCTAGTCATGACTTCCATTGAAGGAAATATTGAATGTTGCATATATGATCAGATGATGGCCAGCATGTTACATCTTTTCAACGTGCTGTGCAGAAAGAATGTCCAAGTTTCAACCACCCCTACAGACTGAAGTATATGGGCTATGACAAGAAAGGTACTAATTCCAGTTTTGGGAATGAAAAAATGATGCTTTCTTTTAATATAGACACTGGCAAGGCCAGTAATGATTATTTGCACAATTTCAAGTGAATTGCTGAAATGACATATCTCAGGGATATATCCATGTCTTAAATGTCCTGCAGCTATAATTACAAAGCATGAATTATCAAGGTTTTAATATTAAGGAGACAATATAAGGATTTTTAAGTGTTGAATTATGGTACAAATCACCTGATGGCCAAGAATTTGACTCATGAAGCATAGAAGATAAAGCTCCTCATTGGTTGGAGAATGAAACTCCTGATGTGTTGTCCTGTGCACTTAAAATCCCATCCAAATGCAACAACTAAACATGAAGATACAGTTTCCAGTGCTTAATGTAATGCAACTGGGGAAAGGGAAGCCTTTCACTGTTCTCTCCCACATTAAGACATCAACTTCTGGCTCTTGACACAGCTGTTCTGATGGAGTACTGAGCGACTGAACAAGGCAGTCTCCAGGGAAAGTGCCCCATCACTGTGGGTCTAAGACTGAGCTGCGCATCCAGAATATCCAGGAAACACTTGCGGTCATTGCTGACAACCCGTAATTGTGATTTGGGATTTTCTAGTTTAGCACAAAGAATAAAAAAAGAAACTCACCAGATGTAGAACCTGACCTATAACTCAGTCTGTTCATTTTGGAGCCAGATAGAGATGTATTGGTAAAATACTGCAAACAATATCATTCTTCTTGCTGATCTAAAACTATTATTATTATTATTACTATAATTATTATTAATATAAGTAGTATTTTTAATAAAGGTTTTTTTTAGTACTTTTACCTAGAATTGGTATCCTACCCAGACATCAAATATTTTCTAAGTTACCTACAGGTACCAAATATTTGTTGACATGCTTTGGAGAAAACCAAATGCAGTTGATGGATAGTTCCCTGGGCAAAAACAAACAAATAAAAACTTTGAGGAAAAGGAGGAATATCATCTCAGCTAATTGGATTTTTCATGGGATGATACATGTGAATTTACTATGTATATTTAAGAGAATTTGCAAAGTTATTCAGATAGACTAAACACTTCATGAGGCCCCTAATGGATGAAAGCATTGGATGAATATAATGATAATACTCATAAATCTTTTTTGAGCCTCCGCTATGCACAAGCATTGTGCTACCCTATTATCTCCATGTGAAACCACATGAACAGCATCCATATAAAATAGGTTCTATTACCATACTTTACAAAAGAGATAACTCATGTACAAAGATTCTAGTGACTTTCTCAACCTGGCATACCCGGGAAAGAGCAGAACCTAGATGTGAACCCAGAGCCCATGTTCTCATTGGGATGCACCATTGCCTCACCTTGTGACCAGCAACCCTACAAAACTAACAAGTAAAGGAGTAGCTACATGCTCTCTGTTGTACCCCAGGCACTGTGCCTGGCATTGCGGGGCTAGGATGACAAAGGCTGTCGCTTCCTTTGACATCTGAAAGCCCAATGTAGGGGGGCTGTCAGGTAAATGGGCAGAGGTGGTCAGTTTGACAATTGCTGTCATAGATGGAGCCTGGTGGCTTTGGACACAGAGAAGACCGCCATCCACTCCAGCTTGGGAGGTCAAAGGAGGTTTCTCAGAAACTCTATCTAATGATAGATCTATCATGCCTAGAAGATATTTGTGGTAACACCAATGTTTTGCTTAAACCAAGAGAACATACTGTTTGGGTGGTGAGGGAAGGCGGGTTAGATGTGTTCTTTGTGGCTTTGGGAAACCAGCCCAGGTTCAAAAAAAAAAAAAAACTCTCCCTAGATAACCCATGAGATAGTTAAGAAACACAAGAGATTCACTGGCAGTGATTGGGAATATGGGCCCAGCTTGGAATACGGAATTCCCTTCTCCCTGGCTCCTAGGTTTGCAGACAGGGGAGAACTTGAGTGCCTCCTCAGTGATTAGTGCGATGGCCCAGCCATCCTAAGGATTGATTGCAAGGCACCATCCTGCTACTCCAACACCTCCTAAAAGCAACAAACATTTCCCAGTGTTAATTGCCCGGGTGAAAGGAAAAGTCTGAGGCCTCTCCCATGCTGTGACAGGTCCCAGCTGGTCTCTGGGGAGGGAGGGACAGCTGCCACACACTCTGCAGAGACCTCCCAGGACTAAGAGGGAATGGGATCCGTGATTCCCCAAGCATCTACTGTATGTCATGCACCATGCCAACCATTGTTAAGTTACATTCTGTCCTTGTGCTGGCTCTAAGGAGCAAGTCTGATGATCTCCATTTGAACCTGTGGGAAAACAGAGACTCAGCATCTGGAAGAGCACTGTCCAGTGGACTTTTCTGCAGTGATGGAAACATATTCTGTGCTGTCCAGTCCAGGAGCCACTAGCTCTCGAGTACAGCTCTCGAGGACTTGAAACGTGGCTATGGCGACTGAGGAATGGAATTTTAACTTTTTTTGTAGTCTTAATTGATTTAAATGGTCAAGTAGAGATTAGGTGGCTTATCTGTGATCACATGGCCGGTTTGGAACAAGGGGATCTAACACCAAGTTTTCCGTTTCTCAATGGATGAGGATTTTCCAGGTAGTGGCAATCCATTCAGTCCTTCAGCTCTTACTCTTCCTTCCAATTCAGAAAGCATTGCTCATTTTCTGTTCATCCCAACCTCTGCAGAATCACTCTTAGGTGATAGAAAGTATTCCAGAAAACCCCACAAAACACCAAAAAAAAAAAAAAAAAAAAAAAAAAACAAGAGGAGGCACTTCTGTTTCCCAGTAGTATAGTTTCAAGGCCCTTGGAGTTCCTGATGCCATGAAACGACATACCCAATGGAGAGAGCAATACTTGCTGGTGAAAGGAAGACCAGACTCAAGCATGTGACTGGGAAAAAAAAATCTTTATTTTTAAGTTCATTGGGGGAGGAATGTGGGGGGGGGGTGGGTGGGTAAGTTAAGTCATAGTGAAGAATAGCGCTGATATTTCAGAAGCTCAGAAATTTCCTTCAAATCCACCATTTCAAAATGGCAGCAAGATCTTCCAGACACAGAGGAGCAAGTTCTGTTCATTTATTCATTCATCCATTCATCCATTTCTTTCTCCCATCTGACTTAAATAACAAGATCTCAGAGAATGAGTTTGAGGCAGGAACTCTGCTTTGTCATGGGAGGTCCAAAGTTAGGCCAATGTAGTAGGATCTTACAAATTTATATCTTTACACGTCTCATTTTGAAGATGGAGAAATGGAGACTCAGACAGGGCAAGGGATTTGGCCTGAGGCCTCTTGGGATGTTCATGGCCTGGGAGGGGCTCTTCCAGGCCCAGCTGTGGTCCTGAAGCGGCTCTGACAGATTTCTCTTCTGTACCTGGTCTGCAGAAGCCAAGGTGAAGAATGTGATGATATGAATAAGCTCAATGGGGATGGCTGCTCCCTTTTCTGCCGAAAGGAGGACTCCTTCAATTGCATTGGTAAGTCTTCGTCATTTCTTTGGGCTTAGCTGGAGAAGGGGACCGTGCAGAATAGCCACTTCAATAACTGCAGTACTTATGACTAATCGTGATTTACTCCTTTGTATTACAAATATTTGCTGAATGCCTCCTGTGGGCCAGACCTTGTTTTAGACACTGGGGAATACAGCAATGGGAAGCAAACAAAAATGGGCACTTGCACCTGCCCTCACGGAGCTCATGTTCCCATTGGATGACAGCAATGGCTGCTGGTAACTCTTTTTCAGTCTAGCTTCACCTCATAGCCCTTCTTCTTGCCAGCTCTCCAGGATGGTTATGAGTATAGATTTTTATTAAGGCTTTTTATTCTCATGTTAGAGATGAGAAAAATCAAAAGCCAGAGAAATGATAAAACTTGTCCAGCATCACACGAGTTAGAAGTGATGGGAGACAGAACAGACAGAGCCAGGGCTTGAACCTGATTCTGCCTGATTCTTAAGCACATGCTCAGCTTAGTTTGCTGCACAACCCCCAGCCAAGATCCAGGAACCACTGAGGTCCCCTCTGCACACTCAGAACCTCGAGGAATAGCAGACCAGCCTGTGTTTAGAAAGCAAACGTCCTTTTCCCACCTTCACTGAGTCAGATGGGAAATTTGTTTTCCTCTGGCTTCTCTAGGAGTCTGGCTGTTCTTGTTGTTACAGCCCCACTTGGGAGGCCCCGGCCAGCCCGGGGCTGGTAAACAGTCAGGGGTTGGGGGGCAGGGATGGAATTTTGAGCTGGCTCAGATGAGATCATACTTCCTTTAAGATGCAAATCGATACCTGAAGATCAAAGGTCCCCCGGCTAATCCCCTGGGCTGGAGGTGAAAACTAATCACAATTCATTTGCAAGTACAAAAGACAGAGGTGCTCTATCTGAAGCGGGAAGGGGCAGCTACTGAGGGGATGAAAACATTGGTGGGAAGATTTCTCACTGAAAGGCAATTTTCTAGGAAGACTAAAGGGAAGGAAATGTCATCGGGTCCTCACATTTGCAGTGCATTACAGGGACGCATTTAGACCTGACTTCTCCCTAGAGATTGTGAGCGAGCACTGTGCGCTCTTCACCATATATCGTTCACCCTTATTCCATTCTCAACACACATTGATTGAGCACCTGCTGTCTCCCTGGCACCAGGTAGGGGCTCAGCAACACAGTAAGAGGTGTCCCACAGCTTGCCGTGGATGGAAGCCAAGGAAGACATGGAGGAAGGAAAAACGGGAGGAGAATTTCCAGGCAGGACCTTGGGTTTCTAAATGACAGAAGGTTGTTTTCTGTCGATCTGGGTATGGTCCATGGTAAAAACGTGATGTCAGCATAGTGGTATGGTGGAAGGAGCCTGGGCTGAAAATTAAGAAAACCCAAAGTTCTCACTGTGCTGAGAATTTGCTGCCTAACACTGGCCAAGTTGCTTCTCTAGTCTGGGCCTCAGTTTCTCTCCTGTAAACTTGAAAGGATTGAGGTAGGTGGTCTCTAAGGGCCTTACCTGCCCATGACTTGTGTGATTTCCAAGGTGTGTGACTATTTCCCATCCCTATGAGCTATTTGCCTTTGTCGCTATCTTTGCAACACCCAGCATCACTCTCCAGTCATGCTGGGAAATATCTTCCTATGTTACTCGCACAAAGGTGGCATGTAACTTAAATGCTTCTGGAAGGAAGGCAGGATGTGGTGTGAGGGTTAGATATGGTATCCTAAAAGAGATGCTTGGGTGGCCCTGACACCCACGTTGTAGGTTGTTTCAGCACTGTGTGGCAATAAACAAAAACAGGAAAGCCTCCTTCAGGTAGAAGTGCATCGTCCGTGGAAGGGGTCTGTGAGCTACAGTCCATGGGCCAAAACTGGCCTACTGCCTATGTTTGTTAAGTAAAGTCTTACTGGAACACGGCATGCTCATTACTTTACGTATTGTCTATGGCTACTTTCCGGCTACAAATTATTGAGCAGTTGCAGCAGATATCCTATGGCCCAAAGAGCCTACAATATTTACTCGTCTGGCCTTTTACAGACCTTTGCTGACCCCTGGCTCATGGATTTGAGGTCTTTGATACTCTTGGTTATTGGAGCCTGGTGCAGAGAGGAGGTGAAAACCAGGCCATGGTTTGCCATATCTAAGAAAAAGAACTGAATTTTAAGTCGATGGGTGGGGCCTGGGAGACTCTTAGAAATAGCACTGGACAGTGAGTCCAGTCTTTGGGTGCCTAACCCCCTCGGGCCCAACTTTCCCACCTATACATTAGCCAGAATGACTGTTTTGGACTAGATCACTGATTTTCACACTATGTTAACTGGGATGTTTAAGAGGAAAGAGATGAGGGTGAGGGAGGTACCAAGAAGGTGAGACTTGGACCCTCATAGATAAAGGTTGATGTGCTGTTGGTGTCTGCTAGGTTCTGAGTCTTGTGCTGGTGATGATGATCTTTAATGAACATCTATTATATACCAAGCACATTTCAAACCCTTATTTTCATAACAATCCTTTTGGTTTTGCTTTTACGAAAGAGAAAGCCCAAGCATGCAGAGGTGAACTAAAGATATGCAGTTCAATGGTAGAATCAGGACTCAACCCCAGAGAGTCTGATCCCAGACTATGGTGAGCTACCTGGAAAAAAAAAAAAAAAAAAAAGTAGCTCTTGGTCTTGTAGGGTTTTCAGGGTAAATGAGGAACACACTGCTGTAGAATAGTTCCTATAGTGAATTAATGAACTGAAATACAAAATTGTCAGTGGTGTGGATAGTGACTCTTAGTTACCTGGTATATTCAGTATGGTTTGTGTTAGAGGAGAGACCTCACCTACACCCTCACCCTCACCCATTAGAATTCCATCATAGAGACTCAATGAGACACAGGACATTCCAGGAATTAGGGAGTGTATCCAGAGATCCCAACTCCCAAGAACTTCATTCCAAGGAGAAGCTCCATGCCTTTGAGTCTAGAAAAACATCTTCCCTTAAGAATAGCCGAAGAATAGAGAGTGAATCTTTGGCTCTCACCAGATCCAACTTATGTGAGTCAGAGAAATGGCAGTGCAGTGTGGGAGGCTTTGCTGAGGTGGACTGGTTTCATCATTATATTGGTCAAGGCAGTGGCCAAGCGAACAGGCCTGAGTGAGACTCACTTGGGCTCTCATACCATGGCTTAGACATGGGACCTTAGCTAAACGTCAGTGTTCTCATCTAGAAAATGGTAAAAGTCATGGGACTCCACTGTGGAAGTTGTTTATCAATAATTTGGGATACTTGTTATCTGGATCTCCTTAGATTTAGGAAATAACTCTCCTTGATATAATAATAATGAGGCAGAGCCAGGGCCCTCTATAAAAGTTGAAAATCCCAAAGTCTCTTTCCCCCAGTCCCCTTTGTAGCTTGAGGGTGGGCACAAGCCCTACACTTTCCCTTGGTCAGACACACCAATGTAAGACATTGAATCAGAAGCTAGTGGTAGTAAGACATGGGGACATCACAGAAGCCATTTTGATAAGGATGGCTATGACTCATATGTTTCCAAAGTACCAGTGACAGCACGTAGCATTAGCACCACAGTGACTCTGTTCTGATGTTTTCACAAGACCAGTCCTGGGACCTAATCTTGAGCTTAGAATTGGGCTTCAGAGCATGCAAGCCTGGCTCTCCAGCCCTCCCAGAGAGTGTTCTAGAACTATCCAATATTCTCTGAATAGATTTTGTTTGCCTGTTTTGCTTAAGTTAGCCAACGTTGGTTTCTGTTGATTGTCACTTAGAATCCTGACTGCAAATTGTTGTCATAAGATACTGTGAAGTTTAACCCCGTTCCTAGCAAGTTGGATGTGTTGGATGCATGTTACTGTGACTTATCTCAGTGTGTGCTTGGCGGGGAGGGGAGGACTATCAACAACCACCATTTATGGGCACCCACTAGGTGGTATGCCCTGGGTCATGCACCTTTCTTTAGTGTGAACCAATGGGAGAACTCTTACATCCAGATGAGAGATCTAAGAGCTATTATGATCTCTTAACCTGCTCAAGGTACCAGGGTTCATAGAGGTGTGACCCCATGTCAGATTGAGTAGGCAGCCTCCACGTTTTCTTCTCTACCACACTGCCCACCCCATCTGAATGAATGACTTCCTTCTCCCTTCCTTTCTTTCTTCCCTCCCTCCTGTCCTTCTTCCTTACTTTCTTTTCTTCTTTATTATTATTGTTGTTATTATTATTATTATTATTATTATTATTTTTATTTTTATTTTTGTCACCAACCATTTAACAGGGCCAGTGATTTCCCTGGGTTTGGTAACACCAGTGTGAGGGTGGGTGACAGATTTATGGTGGCATTTCCCATTCACTTTTCAGAAGCCCACACATCCGGAAGTATTCCCAAGGTACCAATGTGTTATTATGCAACACCCTGAGACTTCCCTTTCCCGCCCCAGTGCCCTCATCCCCAGGCACATAATACGCTGCTTGTTAAAAGGAACACCACCCACAAGACCTCTTAGGCAATGCAGGCTACATCCCCAGCAATGTGGAAATTATCTTGTCCTCCCCTCCCCCCCTTTTTAAAAACATAACATACACCAGGCCTGAGGCTTCAGTTAAAAAATGTGGTATCGGTAAAATGATAACTCCCCACCCCCAAACAGGCACCGGCTGGAGGCATTGTTCAGCAGCTCCGGGAACACTGTTCCTAAAGCACTGAGTCGTAAACTACAGGCAGGCTGCTGATAAAAGCTGAAGGGGGGGAAGGTGATGGTCAAATTAGACAAACTGTGAAGCATCCCCAAGAGGGGCTCCCCTTAGCGACCCGTCTCAAAGCCAGTGGTGGAAGTGAGCTACCTTCTGAGATGAGGTACACTCCCTTACAGGAGATGCCATTGTGGGAGGGTTCCTCCTGCTCCATTTTGATTTACCTTTTGATTTACCACCCTGCATCCTTCAGGATGGCTGGGCTCATGGATCAGCTTAGATGTAAGGGCCTGGGCCGCAGCTCAGGATCCCAGAGCCTCAGTTTCCCCCTCTGTGACACGAGAGGGATCAAGCTGCGGGCTATTGGGCTTCTTTCCCTGCTTGGCACTGAGGCATCCTCAATGTGTCAGGCATCTATTTAAAGCCTCTGAGGCAGGGCGCCTGGGTTGCTCAGTCGGTTGAGCATCAGACTTCAGCTCAGGTCATGATCTCATGGTTCGAGGGTTCAAGCCCTGCGTCCGGCTCTGTGCTGACAGCTCGGAGCCTGGAGTCTGCTTTGGATTCTGTGTCTCCCTCTCTCTCTCTGTCCCTCCTGCACTCATGCTCTCTCTCTATCTTTCTGTCTCTGTCTCTGTCTCTCAAAAATACATAAACGTTAATAAATAGTAATAACAAAATAAAGCCTCCAAGGCTTCAAATCCTGCTTGAGGCCGATATACAGTTAGGAAAACAAAGCAAATGGCCCCCCATGTTGTCATTCCCTGACATACACACATGCCCTGTGTATCTCTTTTTCTCAATTCTTCATAATTCCTCTCTCCCCACCATTCCCTGCCGTTAGCATGACGTTGTCTCTGGTCCCTGACATAGCATCTCCAGCCCTGTCCCAGGGCCAGTAACTCAATTATCTGTGAGGCAGCTGAGGGGGAGGAGGGGAGATCAATCCTCCTACCCACCAGTCCCTGGGAGGGGCGGGGGTCACAGAGCCTTGTGGCCCCTCTGTCAGGCTGCCCTGGCCTGCTCTGAGCCAAGGCGAGAAAGGAAAACAAGAAGATGAATCGCCATGTCTTCTTGGTGGATGTTCTGATGAGACTTTAGAACAACAGTGACTAAAAAGAAAAACAGCATCTGGTTGGGGGGGGGGGGGGAGTAGGAATGGAAGGGGGATGGAGAATGGGCTCTGCTGGGAGTTGCATTTATTATTATTTTTCTTTCTAACAAAGTGAAATCATAAGACGATCTACCTCTCACCTTACAAAAAAAATGAAAATCAGAAAAACAAAATAAACCTTCTCCTGGATGCGTGTAGACTTCAGACTTCCCTCTGTGGGAAACATAGTAACATAGTAGCTTTCACCGAAATACTAGCATCCTGAAATAAAGCATCCTGTCCCTGGACTTGAAGACAGGCCGTCACAAGAAGAAAAGAGAAATGTTAGCAGTAGTTGCAGTGCTGGTGGGGAAGGTGGTGACCGTCAGCTAGGCTGGGTGGCATGCTTGGTGCTGGCATAATGACACATGACACAGTGATAGGTAAGAACAGAGATGCTGGGGGCGCCTGGGTGACTCAGTTGGTTGAGCGCCCAACTCTTGATTTCAGCTCAGGTCATGATCCCAGGGTCGTGGGATCGACTGAGCCCTGCGTCAGGCTCTGTGATGAGCTCGGAGCCTGCTGAAGATCCTTTCTCTCTTCCTCTGCTCCTCTTCCCTGCTTGCTCGCTCTCTCTCTCTCAAAATTCTTTAATATTTATTTATGTTTGAGAGAGAGAGAGAGAGAGAGAGAGAGAGAGAGAGAGAGAGAGAGGAGAAGCAGAGAGAGACAGACACAGAATCCAAAGCAGGCTGCAGGCTCTGAGCTGTCAGCACAGAGCCCGATGTGGGCCTTGAACTCACGAGCTGTGAGATCATGACCTGAGCTGAAGTAGGACGCTTAACTGACTGAGCCACCCAGGGGCCTTCTCTCTCTCTCAAATTAAAACACAAAACAACACAAAACAAACCCAACATTGATTATGGGTGACAAGCCTGGCCCAGGCACTTGTAACCCAGGCCTCAGTTTTCTCAGCAGTAAAATGGGTTAGTAGTAGATCCTACCTCTTAACAGTTATTGCAAGGATGACACAAAGTTATACAAGTAAAGTGTGTTTTAAAGCAGTGACACCTGGTGAGTGTTACATGTGCATTTGCTGCTACTGTATTATTACTGTTATTAATACCAAAAATTCAGAAGTTGTATCAATCCACCCAGGAATCCTGTAAGATAAATGTTATTAGCCCACTTTCCTAGAGGACATCATCTGAGATTCAGAGAGGTTAAGTAACTTGTCCAAAATCCCACAGCTAGAAATAGCAGAAGTGTGGTTCACAGTCCCTGGGCAGCATCTACACACTGAACCGTGAAGTCGCTTCATTTAGTAGGCACCCAGCTGTACCAGCTTCTGTGTTAAGAATGTGTTTTTCAAATGACTTCATATTTCCCCAGCAAGTCTTCTGCACAGACTAATATTGCCCATTCTGCTGATGAGGAGACTGAGGTGCTGAGAGTTTCAGTGGCTTGTCCTAAGTCATACAGCCAGGGAGATCAGAAAAAGTGACTTCAAGACCCCATCTGCCTGCCTCTAAAGACCATGTCCAGTATCCAGATGAACTCCCCCAAACCAGCAGACAGCTTCTCTTTTCCACTCTTTCTGTTTTGGTGCCCTTGGCTCACAGCAGGAATGAAAGTGAACGCATAGGTCCTTCTGTTCTTTTCTCATGAGTCATGAAAGCTACAACTTTCAGTTATTATCACCCTATAAACATTCCACTGCGTAAACCCACGCCCCCAACATAGGGCCCTCCTGTGTTTCGGGCTGTATTTTCATTTTTAACAGCTCACCCTCCATTGACAGTAGCCACATTGTTTTTTAGCTTAGGAGGACTTTTGACACTTAATCCTGTTGTCATGGCAATCTGGTAGTGACAAGAGGTGCCTGAGTTCAAACGTCCCTCTGTTGTAATTACTACCTGGGTCATCCTGGGCTCCTCCCATCCTCTCTCAGAGTCTCCGTGTCCTCTCTGGAAAACGGGCATAATTATAACCCCACAGTTCTGTTTAGAGGAAGATGGGCATAATGTCTGTAGGGTGTTTAGCACAATGCATGGCAGTTAGCGGATGTTCCACAATGTCAGTGAATGCCACTTCCCCTTCCTCACTCCCATGTCAGTTGTGACGGATACAAAGGCCTCCAGTCCATCCCGGGCAAAAGTGGTCCTGAGCCTGATCTGCTGGAAAAATGCGGAGGTCCCTTGTACAAAGTGATCGAACCCCCTTCATCTCAGCTTCCCCAGCTATCAGGTGATGGGGTGAGCTAGATGAGCTCCCAGGGCCCTTTCAACTCTGACTTCCAGAATTTAAATCCCAGATCATTATTGTTTTTAAACTGTGCATTTTAAAAGAAATGAGGGCTTGGGGAGGAGAAAGGAATTCCTTTAACCCACAGGGTCAAAGGGGGTCACTGAGGGGACAAAGGAGCAGGAAAGGGAGGCGATGGGGCGGAAGGCTGCCGAGAGGGGCAGGACCGAAGATCTGAAGTCCTCAACCGGGAGGTCTGATGGATGCATTCAAACACCCCGAGTCGAGTCAGCACCGGTTAGGATCAAGCTTGCCATCCAGCCTCAGACCTCAGCTTGCCACCTCCTTCGGAAACCCGGGAGGCCTACCCCACAGAGAGGCCAGGCTGGAATGAAAAGAAACAGGAGGCTGTGACGCCAGAAGGGAGGAATTCTAGCCCTCAGCCCAGGTCGGCTTCCTGGCTCGCAGGGAGGGGTCAGGCTCAGAAGGACTTGGAGCTTGCCTGAATTTGAGGAATCAAGACCACACTTTGATGTGTGCCTTTGAAAGGCAGCCTGACTCCAAGGCAGGTGAATCTGGGTAGCCAAGAACAAGGGCTTCTTTATGGCATTTAAAGTGACCAGAGACCAGCCTGCACGTACATGCGCCTTGCTGCGCATCAGTGCGGTTGTGACTGAGGTAGCTGGGGACACAGAGAGGCCTGGGGGGCCAGGTGTCGGGGAATTTTCCTAGCTGCTGGCTCCCTGCTCTTTCTTGGGGACCATGTTGTGTTGGAAGAGACATTTAATATTCATGAGCTGTGATCTCCACTTGAAGGGAGTGCCCTGGGGGAAATTGAAATATTAAGCAAGTGAGGGATATAGACCTAATTGTATCCTCCTTTTCTTTTTGGACAGAGAAATAATGTGCCTAAAATAAAATGATGGATGGGCAGCCGGGATTGTGTGAAAAGCCCGGTGTTGCAGCCTGCAGAATAAAACAGCTAACACAGGCAGTCAGAACCAGGCAGAAGATGGGGCCAGCTGGCTGCTGGGTCACTTTGTGTCATTCATTCGCACGTTTCTTGACGCCTGCTGTGTGCCCAGCCCGGTGCTAGCTGCAGGAGGACAAGGAAGCAGTGGCAAGGCAGGCCAGGGAAACGACCCAAAGAAGTATCTGAATGTGATTGTTGAAAATGCCAGTCGGTGGATGTACTTAGAGGTGTGTAAGTGGAGGGCCTCCTTTGCACTGAGGAGTCAGGGACGGCTTCCTTGAGGACACCTACATTTAAGCTCGGACCGGAAGGTCAAAGAAGTGGACAAATTAAGGAGATGTGGAGCAGGGTGACGGGGTAAGGAGTGTAAGAAGCTCAGACTATCAAATCCTCAAGGCAGGAGACAACTTGAGAGGGTGCCACAGAAAGGCAGCACAGCCAGAAGGCAGTGAAGGAGGGGATGAGGCTGATACCTTGCGAGCTCCGATCCTCGAGGTCCCTGTAGACCTCAGTGGGGCTGCTGCCCCTGGTGTGATGTTCTGTGCCAAGCCCTGCGCGAGGCACCAGAGGCTTGCGTGTCTATGCATGTTTGGACTGGTCAGGGGTCAGCCAACCTCTGCCCTTGGCCAGACTCCCATCTGCTGCCCGTTTATGGGTACGTGCAGTTTCATCGAAACCCATTTATGTTCCTTGATGTAGGTGTTTGCCAATACAAAGACAGAGTTGAGTAGCTCCAGCAGAGACCTTGTAGGGCCCACGGAGCCACACTATTTCCTGTCTGGCCCTGTACAAAAAAAGTTGCTAACCAACCACTGGCATAGATGGGTGACTATACAGGTGGGTAAGAAAACAGCCATTTAGGGAGATCAAGGAGCGTGAGAGATGAAGAGATGAAGGTATGGCCTTATCCATCTTGCTGTTGGGCCTGTAGAAGTGTAGCTGTAATTGTCTTGACTCCCCTCAACATTTTCCCAATACACATCGGGCTCCCTTGCCCTTCATGGAAGAAGTTATCCTGTCCAGCCCTGTGTCCCCAGCACTCAGCTGGAGCCGGTCACTAACTGACTCTGTGGCAGAAAAGAGTGGCCAGTGGAGCCCAAACTGCTCACCGCCTAAAGGCGGACGGAGTCATGGATCCTCCCGGGGCTGCGCAAGGGAGTAGTGTATTGATATTTATGGAGAACCTACTACGTGGTCTCATTTCAAACCCATGGCAGCCCCTGGCAACCAGGCATTATTATCACCACTTTCCAGATGACACAACAGAGCCCCCAACTGTTTAAGTGACTTTTGAGAAAGTGGCCCTTATTCAATGAGTATTTATTGAGCTGGAAAACCACCACGAGGGGAAACAAACCTTCGGGAGTACTGCATCCCACACAGCACAGGGCACGTGGCCTCCCGTCTTGATTTCCACGAGGCTGCAGGAAGGCAGGGACCATTACTCCCCTTTTACACAAGGAGAAATTGAGGCTCAGGGAGATGAAGTGACCTGTCCAAAGCAGGTGGTTATTAAACAGCAAAGCTGGGATTTGAACCAACATCCACCCAGCTCCACAAGGAGGGGAGCTGGTGGCCTCCTCCCATACACCAGACTTTCAGAACAAGTAGGAGTGGTAAGATATGTTTGTATAATTCCAGTCTTCTTCTATTTCATCATCCCAGACAATAGACATTACAGTAGAAATAGCTCATGATTAATTTGATTAATTTCATTAATTGAATGCTTTTTCTCTATTAACTCCTTTGATTAATTGCATTGACCCTATGTGGTAGTTTTAATATGATGGTAAGATGTCTGGGTAAGAAAAAAGCACAGAGATGTTAAGTAATTTACTCAAGGCTTCCAGTAAGGGATTCCCGCCCTGGAAGTCTGGCTCTTAAGCCCGCAGGCTGAACGATTAATTTACACTACCTCTCGATCATTAAGGTTATCTAATAAAATGTGTCCTCTCAAGAGCTGAACAGGCTGCCTGCAAACAGATAATGAGAAGGGGAAACAATGTGCAGAGGAAAGGAGTCTTCACTTAACAAAAGGATCCCAGGGTCTCTTTAAGAAACACTGTCTGAAGTGTTTGTTTACAGATCATTAAATACTTAACAGAGGGAGAAACTAAACGAGACTTTCTCTTGGCTGCTACTGATTAAGTACCAAGAAGAACTGAAGATAAGGCAAATCTGAGATGATGATAATTTTTAAGGGATTGGGTTTTCAATTTCCATTTGCCAAACAGAAAGATAAAATGTTCCACGCCCCTTGTCTACAGCCCTGTTCACCAGGGCTGAAGTTGGCTTCTCTCCCTCCAAGGCACAGCCACAGGGTCATGCAAAGACAGCTGGGAGCAAATGTGACCAGCCTCACCCTAGTTTTTGTCTCTATTAAGCGCCTGCTCCATGCAAAGCTCTATGTTAGGTAGGCTGCAGATAGGAGGGACAAGTGGCAGCAGAAATTCTTGATTGGAGGACCTCAGAAGACTTTGTCATTAAGGATGTGTGGTGGGAGGTGAACGCAGGAGGAATTGCAAAGCCCTGGACTGGGAGGTTGGTGGGGGGGGTGGTGAGTCTGACCACTTCCTGGGCACCTGGGCTCAGTTAGAGCAGGTGTAGAGCTCTGCTGCTACAAAGGTCCAGAATGAGGTTTCTTTTGGTGGGGGGCGGGGGATACCGTGAGTAAACTGGTTCCAAAGAAAGCTTTGGGGAAGTCACAAGATGAGTGGGTGTCTGAGTGTGATCCTGCATCAAGGAGCAGTTTCTGGGCGGAAGCGTGACGCGGTGTTGTAAGATCAGTCTCCCCTCGCTGGGATGCTCTTCAAGGGCCCACGAAGTACTTCTCTTGGCAAAGTGATCTGAAGAGAAATCAGAGTGATTTTTGGCTTTCAACACCAGTCAGAAACCCAGCCCACATCATCCATAAGCTTGAACTATACTTTCAACTGCCTTTGGCAGGGCTGGTACAAGTCCTGGCTGGAGCTGGTCCATGAGTTCAGGAGTACAGAACTACGCATATAACTTGAGTTCAGCCTCATTACCCACGAGAGGGCTACACAAGCATCTTAAACCCCTCCACTTCCCCATTTGTCTTTGTGCCTTTTACCAAGAAAACTCCTGAATGGAGAGAGAGAGACAAAGACTCACACACACACACACACACACACACACACACACACACACACACACACACGGGGTGGGGGGAGAGAGAGAGAGAGAGAAGCCAATTGACCTGACCTGAAAGAGAGGGGAGCGTGGAGAGAGAGGGGAACAAAGAGACACCAATTGACCTGATCCAAAAGCACAGGGGACCACTTCTCTGCTCTGGGCTAAGTCCACCAAATATCTTTTTCCATCTGTGAAATGGGAGTGCTGTTCTTTACTTCACAGGGTAGCTATTTCATTTCTTTATGAATTTACTCATCACAGATTTGTTGAGTGCCCCTTACATGTGAGGTCCATGCTAGGCACTAGAGATGCCCAAACCTGTTGCGCTTGGGATGGTTGGTTCCTGTCTTTCAGAAAGTGTTCAGTAAATATCGATTATTATTGCTATTAATAATCTAGTTCTTACAAGTAGCAAATGCCCTGTCCCTGAAAGGGATCAAGCAGAAACTTAAGAATCTTTACTCAGAAAAGCCGTGAGCGGGATTCTATTAAATATCTTGATTGCACAGACATATTTCAGTGTGTTTCTCCCTTAATTTATCCGGCTCTTTCTTGAAATTTTGAAACTTCCAGGACCTCTGAAGTATACCCTTTTCCAGTTTTTCCTAACCCCTCTGGCCATCCCTACACAGACCTTTCTGCCCACCCCTTGAACTATTAGAGCTCTCCAAAGTCCCAGAAGGAGCTTTTCTGGTGTTACCCTCTCTCCCCGAGCTCATCATTCAACAACAAAGACCCCCAAATCTCCATCTTCAGTCTGGGCTTTTCTCTTGACCTGTGCATGGACTTGTATACCTGGTTGCTCTAATGGGATGCCCCAAAGGCACTCAAACTCAACCCATCTGACAGCAAGGGGACAGATTTCCTCCCCAGACTGGCTGCAGCTCCTGTTTTTCTCAATCTCCACTGGTGGTGCCACTGGCAAACCAGACATTTAAGCTAGAAGCTTAGGAAACATCCTTAACTCTTCCCTCTCAGTCATTCCCCACATCCAGACAATCGCCATCCCACCCATTTTACTTTGAAAACAAACCCCTTCCCAAATGAGTCCCTCCTCCCTCTCCCTGAGTTTGTTGCTCTGCCTGAGTCCCTTGCTCTACCTGAGTCCCCTGCAGTTCCTGCCCAGACTTTTGCAAGAGAACACGAACGGGTCGCAGGATCCCCCTCTAGGCTTGCCCTTGCCCACCCTCTCCCATGTAGTGAGAGCAAGCTTCCTAAAAGGCAAACATTTTGCCACTCTACATCTGAAGTACCAGGTGGCTCCCCATTGCCCTGGAGATGAATCTAAATCCCTTCTTGTGGCTTTCAAGGTCTGAACCGGGCATTTACGCTTCATGTTCCAACATCTTTTGTGCTTTACCTACTAGGCTGTTTCCAGCTTCCATCCATGTGCTTACAGAGGGCCTCTTCCTGGAATGTATCCCCACCCCCAGTCCTAGGACCTCTCAGAGATTCAGCCCCCGCCCATTACCTCCCAAGGGAAGCCCTGGGGGCTGTGTGCTTGGTGTTGGGAGTCCCTCCCCTGTGCTCCCACAGCATCTTGTACCTCAGGACAAAATGCTGTGCAGCTCTTACCACACACTGAGCTCCGGGAGCGTGAGATCCTGCGTCATTCATCAGACTCCCCAGAATTCAGTCCCAGACCTGGCAAATAATTGGCGGCTCAGTAAATACAGAATAAATGAGTGAAGGAAGGATGTGTTTCTTAAGAACAGTTTTATTTTTCAGGCAGCAAAGTGTGGTAGTGCGTTGTTGGTCTTCAGAGGCAGGCAAACCCCAGGGTGAATCACAGGCTTTTTTTCTGCATTCTCGGGGGCCTCTCTGGCAGGATGTCTTTCCTGTGGTGGTTTTGTGCCCAGGCTCTGGAGCTGAGTGGCTAGTGTTCAAGTCCCACTTCTGCCACAAAAGGGGAAAGGGAGCTACTTTAGTTTCCTCATCTATAAAAGGACCACATTACAGTATTGACACGCCACAGAGCTGCAAAGCACTATACAAATGTTAACCAGAATGTTCTTTGGAGCCCCATTTCACCTCAGTATAAAGGAGAGAGGAGCTCAGTGGTAACCCTCCTTCTCTGTCTCCATGCTGGCCATGGCCTTAACTCTTTGACAAGGTCCAAACATTTTAGAACCTTAGCAGAAGGGATGGGCAGGTCCAGGGGCTTTGGTGGGCACTTAGGTTCCCCCCACAGGATGGTCAGATAACCCCAAACTGAGCTCCTTTTCAAAGCTCAGGCCCCATCTCTGACAGTTTCCTTTTCGGAAGGGAGCCTAATTCACCAGTAGCTGGAAAGGACTGCAGGTAGGCCACCCCCCAGGCAGCGAATTCAAAAGGAAGTGGATAGCTGTGTAAATAGCGGCTTTAAGGGGGCATTTAAGCCAGTGTTCTTTGTTAAGGAAATTGATGGCTTTGTAAGCTTGGCCTCTGAAGGCTGTACTTGAGTTGAAGGCTCCCCATCTGTCCTCGTAAATTCCCTAATGGACTGTGGGCCCGGAGGCTGGGCCCTGTGTGTTCAATCACCTGCCAACGAAAGTCGGATTCCACTTTAAAAAAATTAAAAAGGTTTAACCAAAACGTAAGTGATTGAGCCCGTGCAGTTTAACTGGCACAGAATAGCAGAGACGGATTGCTTCCTTTAGGGAAAGGGAGGCTTCCTGGTCCTTCACGGAATCTTTTTTTTTTTTTTTTTCATGCTGGATGCCATGCCAGGTGCCTTCCATACAGCTTCTAGGTTCATCCTCCTAACATCTGGGAAAATACTCGTTATTACACGGATTAGCCCAAGAGGAAACCGGGACGCAGAGGTGAAGTGTGCTGTTCATGGACACCCAGCTCCTGAAGTATAGTGCAGGGGCGTGACCACAGCTCTGTCAGACCCCTGGGCCTCCAATAACACAGAATGGCAGGGCATCTCGGACAGAATCAGATTCGCTTGTCTCTTTAGATCCCTCTCAGTGTCCACTTCCACACATAAGACGTGAACTGGGCAGCATGGGCGGACGGAGGGGCATGGATTGTGGAATCCAACTAGTCAGGATTGGATTCTTGCTTCTACAGCTTGTGAAACTTTATGTGAAGCTAATGACTTACCCTCTTGATGCATGAATTTCCTTGTCTGTTAAATGGGGATAATAGCAACACCAGACAAACCCATAGGGCTCTTCTAGGATTAAATGACATTACATATTGGAAAACATTTAACATAGTGCCTGGCACTTACCAAGCCATCTGATTATTCATTTGGCAAATACGCTTACTACCTGGTAGCTAAAATTTTAATTAGAGAGGTAGAGGATGCCCTGGGAAGACATAGAGAGGGGCAGGCGACCCCCACCACCCCCACCCCCCGCCTGGAGTGGAGTGCCAGAGAGATTTTGCAGAGGAGTGAGTGGTCACATAATGGCTAAAGATGAGTGGAGACTAGACAGAGGCAAAGCGGTGCTGGAAATTGGGGGGAATGTGGTCCATTTTGGAAGCAGCCACTTTGAGCCTGTCTGAGCTGAGACTGGGGTACACTAGAGAAGAAAGAGAAGGCTGCAGAAGCAGGCAGGGGCCAGATTATGCCTTGTCAATGATCATCAAACCTCCGTCTGAAAATGTTGACTGAATACCAGTGTCTTCTGAGGCAGCCAATTTCACTTTCAGACCAGCTGCAGTTTGTTAGAGGAATTTTATGCCGTGTCCCCCCTGAGACTTCTCTTCTTGAAGTTAAACATCTTCATACATAGGAATATTGCTCAGTGATGGTACCTGCCTTGGGCCCCATTCTCTGACAATATGTAGGGTCCTCAGTGGCCCCAAACTGGTCTGCCCAGTCATCTGGGAACCACAGGGAGCTTCTCTGAGCTCTGTTCTGGAACCTACAGCCAGTCATGCAGTCTGCAATTACATGTCTTATTTGGGCAATCCCTTCTCCAGTTAGTAGACATTGATGTCGGAGCGACCACTACTCCTTAGAATGTTTTCCGTGTGTAATTATGCTGACCCTTATCATTTCTGATAAACAAAACAAAACAAAACAGGTTTTGATGGATATTTTTAAATGTTCCGGGTGAAAATTTGGGACCAATTTCCCCTGCCCCTCCTTCCTTTCCTTCCCTCCCCTCTTTTTATCCTTATTGGGAGAAGAGAGAGGCATATATATACATTACTGTAACAACAAAATGCAGTTCACCAATACGAATCAAAGAACATACAGATTCAAATTAACATAAAATCCTCTTTCAAGGGCAGAAGAGGAGCCCACCCATCATGGAAGGTAAAGAAAACTTACCCGAGTACGTTTCTGCCCCTTGAGTTGGCTTCTGCCCTTTAGAGCAGTGTGGCGCATCTCACCAACTTGGACGTGGAGGCCTCTGTGGCTTGAATGGCTCATCTTTTGGACTTATCTGAACCATATGGCAGGAGGATGGTCTTCGAAGCGGGCCAAACCAATCAGGGCTCTGGTGGGAGGGATCCATTTTGACACTCCAATTTCTTACATGGGAACCCCACCAAGAACCCAGCATACTGCGGTCACCTTAGTCACGATCAGCTGTGCCAGACTGGGGTGACTGGCTTGGTTTTCATGTGGTGCCCTGATTCATCCTCAGTTCCTTGGCTACCATTATTTAACATAGCATCCACTTGCCCAGAAGTCTCTTTTCTCTGGAAACGTGAGGATGCCCTAAGATTGGTAAGCTGTTTATTTTACGGACTTGAAGGATACGCGTGTGTGCCCATACTGACTTTTGTTTGGATGCGTTGTTTTCTCTTTATACACACCTATTTCTCACAGACCAGTTTCTTTTTGAAATCACAGCTTCCCAATATTTATATAATGAGCCTTAATTAGCCAACCCAAACCCTTCGCCTATAGCAATTAACTGTACAGCATTCAGTGAGTCACTTAACCTTTCTGATTCTTAGTTGCCACATTTGCAAAAGGAGGCACATGGACTAGATAATTTCTAGAGATCCTTGTGGTACTACACAGTCATGCGTTCAGCAGTATTAACTGATTGTCTTCTGTGCTCTGGAATTTGAAATGTAGTCTCGGGCAAAACAGCCTATGTTTCTGCTCCCAAAGAGCCGCCATTCTATTTAGAGAGAATGCAGTAACCAAGTAAACTTTTTTTTTTAATGTGTATTTATTTATTTATTTTGAGGGCAGGGGAGAGAGAATGCTCACATACAGGGAGGGTGGGGGCAGAGAGAGGAGAGAGAGAATCCCAAGCAGGCTGCACACCGTCAGTACAGAGCACAACATGGGGCTTGATCTCACAACTGTGAGATCGTGACCTGAACTGGAGTCAAGAGTCAGAGGCCTGACCGAGCCACCCAGGCTCTCCAAGTAAACTTTTGAAGCAACGAATGCTCTGTGGAAAGTGAAATTGAATAGTGGGATAGCCTGCAGACACTGGAGCGGAGGAAGCATGGTTAGAAAAGGCCTCACAGAGCAGGTGACATGAAGCTAAGGCTAAGACAGTGAGTCGAGAAAGCCACCTGATGATTTGGGAGATGAGCTCCAGATTGTATCTGTGTTAAGAAAATGTGAAAACAATCACATGTCTGAGTATTTGTCATAATATCTGATCATTACAACCACTTGCTAAAATGGGTAGGAATGGGCGCCTGGGTGGCTCAGTCGGTTAAGCATCTGACTTCAGCTCAGGTCATCGTCTGGCAGTTCACGAGTTTGAGTCCCGCATCATTGCTCTCTGTTGTCAACTTGGAGCCTGCTTCAGGTTCTTTGTGCCCCTCTCCCGCCTTTACTCTCTCTGTCTCTCTCACCCTCTCTCTCTCTCTCACCCTCTCTCTCTCTCTCACTCGCTCGCTCAAAAATAAATGGACATTAAAGATACTAATTGACACAAAGACCAAAACCCAGAATGATGATTCTGTGTTACTGGTACCGAAGAGTAAGTTAGTGACAGAGGTGAGCTTCCAATTTTGATTTCCTGTTCTGTTTGCTGTAGTCCTGTCCTGTTTCTCAGAATGGTTTCAACTGTACCATTCTCTGTTTTCATTTTGCTAACATTCCCCCATCTTCAGACTGCAAACCTGGTTTAATGATTAAAGGGGGGAAAATCAAGAACTAAATACTTGATTAGAATGACTCAGTTGAGGGGGATCATAAAGCTACTTGATGTAACTCTCTTACTCTGTCGAAGCGAAATCGCAGCCCAGAGAGGGAAATGAGAGAGCATCTCTTCTAGACTCACATTCTCTTGATCAAGCTGATGATTTTGAGAAAGGGTCCCATTCTTGTTTGTTTGTTTCTTTTTCTTTCTTTCTCTTTCTTTCTTTCTTTCTTTCTTTCTTTCTTTCCTACTTTTTCACTTATTTATTTTTGGTGTGGGGTGACGAGATCACATAACAACCACTGACACTTTGTTACCGTCATCACCCTTTTGTATCACTTTTGTCCATTCTCTGCATATGAATGCTTCAGATTGCTTTTCTCCATTTATTATTAGCTTATGTTATCCAAAACAAATTTCATTCTGTTATTTCCTGCTCATACTTTTAAAGGCCTTTGCGTCCTAGGGTATCACTCTCCCTCCTGACTGTGCTTAGAATGCCTGCCTATTTTGTGGCCACTACATAATTCATTGTGGGACTGAATTTTACTTCCTCTCCCATATCATGAGATAGCATTGGAACCCAAAAGAGACCCGGCTGAAAATCTTTCAGGGCTTTGAGCATCCTGCTCTATTGAATGCCTTCTCACTTATTAGGATCACTATCTTTGTTTACGATCTCTTTAGGCCATTCAAATAACTATAGCAAATTCAAGGTGATGTAAATATCTTCAAGTTCCAATTCATAAGACCATCACATCTCTTTATTAAATTTCAGCCCAGTATGCACCACCTTTTCCATCCAGATGTTCCATTTCTTTGCAAATTCAGTTAAGAAAGAAAATAAAATAATATTTAGGACAGATGGTGAGGCAGAATGTCTCATGGGGGAAAAAACATTATGGGCTGCTTTAGATGGAATTGGATTTTTTTCCTCCCAATGTGTGCTTGGATTTATAATATGATCTCATTCTAATTAATATTTTCATAAAAATCTTTCTTTAGTATAATCTACTGAAGCAGATTCAAGTCAGGTTTGAGGTCCCTTCAATACAATCAGTAACAGAGATTCTAAAACTCCAAAAAGACTCATCATTTACCGAGCATCTGCTATTAGAATGGCATTGTTCTAAGAATTAGAGATGTAAATAGAAGTAACACTGGATGCAGCTCAGAAATGTCTCACAGTCCAAGAGCTGTACATATTCACTCATTCATTCACTCATTCATTTTTTCTCAAATGTTAGTTACATAATAGAGTGAGGCAGTTTTCCTGGTCCTAAAGAAAGATGTGCATGTTGAAGTGTGCTTCCATGAAACCTATGTCACATGGGGCAGGTGGTGAAGAAACAATAATAAATCAAATTTGTTTTTAGATCGTGAATAATAGTATGAAGGAAATAAAGCAAGATGGTATATATGCTCTAATGGGGATGGAGGAATGAGATGTGGCAGCGATGGAACAAAAGTGGAGCTTTTTGGAGTATCCCAAGATGAAAGAATGTACAGGATGTGCTCAGGGACTTTATGTGGGGTTGGAGGGTGGGCTGAAAAAATGGGAGAGATGACTCAGTTTTGGTCTGGCCACTGTTGGGCAATGTTGTCATTTACTAGGATGGGCAAGAAAAGCATGTGGGGAAAAACCATTACTTCTGTTTTAGACATTATGATTTCGTGATGCCTTTAAATAGATTTTTTGAAGTTTATTTTAGAGAAAGAGAGAGTGAGTGGGAGAGAGGGGCAGAGGGAGAGAAACAGAATCCCAAGCAGGCTCCCTGCTCAGCATGCAGCCCGACATGGGGCTTGATCCCACAACCCTGGGATCATAGCCTGGGCTGAAATCAAGAGTCAGATGCTCAACCATCTGAACCATGCAGATGTCCTTAAATAGATACTTAGAGATGTCATTGTAGGCAGTTAAGACTCAGAGAAGAGGTCATTTCTAAAGAAATATTTGAGTCATTGGCACATAGATGTTCTAACGTTTTTGTTGAAGAATTAGAAGTGAAGGACACAATGCGGATAGATAAGAAAGGGGGCCCAAGACCTGACCCAGACACGTGCCAGAGATTTAGGGAAGCAGAAAGCAGTGAATGAGCCTATGTGGAATGAGCTGAGAGCCAGAAGAAAATGGGATGGCACGTGCCATGGAGTCCATGAGGGAGTGCTTCAGGAAGAAAGGGCGGGGGTACTTCTTTATATGCTTCAAGGGAATCTAGCAAGATGAGGATTTCGATGTTACGGTTTTAGCTATCTTGAGGTCAGTGGTGATCACCATTGACAAGATTGATTCTGGTGAAGCTGTGAGTACAGAAGTGAGATTGGAGAGAACTGAAGAGTGAATTGTAGGCAAGAAGTGGGCAGTTTAAGTCCCAATAACTCTCAATAAAGTCTACTGTGAATCATGGAAAGAGAACTGTGAAGTACAAGACATAGTGGTATGGAGATGTGGAATGAAAAGAGGATTTTTTTTTTATTTTTGTATTTTTTTTAATTAACATTTTTATATAGGCCATATCCCATTTTGCTGGTTTGGAAGGCGAGAATAGTGATGTAGGAAAGAAAGGGGGTTGGTTCATCTGGACACATCGCAATACCAAAGTGTGACAGATGAGGCTTCATGGAGCTAAAGATGTCAGAGTCAAGTCTTGATGGAAGACTCAGGCAGAAACTAGCCTTTCAGGCTAAAGACGAAAGGACAGAAGCTCTGAGCTGCGAGTTCTGGGAAGAAACGGTGCATTTGAGGGTGGAGGTATAGTTGGGAATGAGAACTGACAGGAAAATTGGAGGTACCCTATGAAAGGATTTGAGTGCTAGGTAGGGAAGTTCAACTTTTGCAGAAGTCAACTAAGTATTTCAAGCATGGTCCTAGATGAATTACTCATTGACTAATCACTTTAGATTCATCACTCCTAGGAAATGGGGAAGACCCAAGCCAGTCATGAGAGGGTTGTAAGGGCCAAGTGGACGGAGGACCAAGCTGTCCCCTGCAGGATGCTCCCCGTGATAGGTCTGGGTGTGGAACATGTATGCTAATGTGAGACTACATCCAGACTCGACTTTCTTTTCCTAGTGCTTTCCACTTGCTAGATGATGCCTGGTTGTCACAGTGAAACACAGGAAGGAATTTCTGGCCCACTTTGGTGTATGGCCAAGCCATGGAGGAACCCAAAACCAACTTAAGCTCCTCAGATTCAGTAGACCTAACCAGCATCTTAAATTTGTTAGTGGATGCATGGTTCTTTAGAGGCTGTTCACCATCGTGTCTTCTGCACTCTGGACAAGCTCATCTGGTTGAGGAGGTTAAGAACAAACCCCAGTTTGAATAAAATTAAATGAGGTCAGCAATGTGGGTTTGACATGAAGCCTTTGAAACACAGGCAATGTAAAGTGCAGCTATTTCTGTTCCAGAGGAGACACATGCCAACATTGCCACCCCCACCTCCCCACCAAGCTTCCCCTTTGTAAACCTTCAGGGGTTAAGTTCTCCAGTTTTCCATTCCAAGAAGCTATTATTTGGACACAAAGATTGTGCATTTTTTGGTCCTTTGTTGTTGTTTGGATGAATTGTTATGTGGCATGCAGCTTGTTGTGGTTGGACCCATCCCTAAACAAACAGCTGATTTTAAAAGCATTATTTTTTTCTGGTATTTAAAAAATACAAAAAATAGTAATCATTGAACTAAAAGAATATTCTAATGCCAATCACTGTTCCTTCAGCTGGAAATAGAAGCAGATACTAATTTCTCAGAAGCTGACCCATCTTCATAAACAAGAAGGTTACAAACACAGGTAAATCCAACCTTTGGAAGGTAGCCGTTCTCAGGAGAGTGTGCATTCAAATTATTTGCTACTTCCTGAGTTTTATTACTTATTACATCTCCTATTACTCAAAATTGTCATCTCCCCATCTGAAGAGAGTTTTTCCCCTCAATGGGTCAGAGACTTGGTAACCCCAGTAGCTTCTCAGACTACAGACAGTTAGCCCATACTAGGGATATTGCGAAGAGTGAAATCAGAGATTCCCAAAAGGAATATTGAAACTTAGTTAAGGGTGACAAAGTATTTTGTTACCAGAATTATATACTGAAAACCCAGTCTGATAAATTGGCATGGGGCAATAGAAAAGGCATTGTATTCAAGAACCAGTGTTCTAGTCTTGTCTCTACTAGAGGTGTTCTCTAAAGGCAAATCACTTCAGTTCTGTAAATCTCAGCTTTGCCATATATGAAATGAAATAATTGCTTTCAGCTCCAAGATCATCATCATTGTCATAGGCCATTTACTGATCACCTGTTATGTCCTGAGTGCTTCATCTACATTTACCACTAGGCTGTAAGTCCCATGGGGTGAAGATCATGGATGATTTATTTACTACTCTGTACCTACAGTTTATCACAGTACCTAGCACATAGAAGCAATTAAGCAAAAATTTTTGGTGATTATACAATTGCATGTATTATTAAGTGATGTGGGCATGATAGTAAATATTCAATCCTTCAGTCGTTATTCATGAAGAAAACAAGGTCTAGAAATTCTAAGTAATTTCCCCAAAGTCCATAAATAATAAATGGCACACCTGCCAAACAAAATCAGGTCTTACACTTCACTGCCTCTAGAAGTGTGAAAATCACAGGTTTTCCTGCTCAGAAAAATCTTCAAAGCCTCCCTATTTCTAAACAGTAAAATTTAAATACCTCAACATGGCATTGCAATTCTTCTTTATTCTGGCCTCAGATCAGCTTTTCAGTTCATCAGTTCTAGGACCCATCATTCTCCTTTAGCTCTAACCTTGACAGGTTCCTCATAGACACATATATTGATTGAGGCTCATCCATTGTTCATACTTTCCCTTTCAAATGCCCAAATTCTTTTCTTCCTCCAAGATGCTGCCCCAAACCATCTTCTTGGCAAGCCTTTCCCTGTTTTCCCAAATAGTATTGATTCCACCCACAAGGGAGGAGCCCAGTCTGATTCATTGTTGTATCCATAGTACAAGCCCAGACACAGAACAGATACTGAGTAAATAAATATTGGTTACGTGAATTGGTTCTCTTCTGCAGTTCTCATTGAAAAGTTAGAAGCTATCTTAGCTGGGGATAATAACAGCCCACACTCCTAAATCTCCAGAAAGTTTTGATGCCTCTTATTTGTTACCCATTCATTGCTGAAATAATTGCAAAAAGATTACTGGATTCTTAGTCCCAGTGGGGCATTATGGATATGTTTGCAAGACAACCACTGTGTGTGGGAGGAGGGGTTTGTTTTAGAATAACTGCAGTCAATCCCAAAGTTTGAAGACATTTGATAGTGAAGCTAATAAACTTTTAGACAAAAATATGTCATTAAACTGAAGGAAGATAACTCTGATGAAATCTGGTTTGCAGTACTCTCATGGTATGGCCAGTAGTCACATCACACAAGAGTATGCTTAGTTTAGAACATGCGTAAACTGGTAATAATGTATTTAATTATGAGGCATTCATTAGTTTTCATCTGTCATTCATCTGCTCATATATTCCTCAGCCATTTGTCGGGTACCCCCTTCACTCTAGGTACTATGCTATGAGTTGGGAATACAGATATGAGAGTCAGCAATTTTGTACCCAGAGATACTCCCTGCCTGCTGGGACAGGGCTGAAAGAAGGTCTTGTTCGTAGACAGATTGACAAAAGCTGGATGGGGGCAGAGTGGAATCTGGGAATTGTAAGAGGGAGCACAGAGGAAGGTCCTCTAATCCAGCCAGGATGGGAGTCTGTGGAAGAGAAGGGAGGATGGACCCACCATGTTGGAGGAGACACTTTTAGTCACATCTGAAGAACTGGCAGGAATTAGTAAAGGAAAAATGAGAACTACATCCCAGGCAGAGGAAAGAACACTTGTGAGAGGATGGCAGAATGATGGGAAGTGGGCTGGTTTAGAAAACTGCAGGACAGATCAGTTGTGGAGGGTCTTGTATGCCAAGCTAAAGAAAAGGATCTCCTCCATAAACAGAGGGATCTGTCAAAGCATTATATGTGAAGCATGGTATGGGCAGATATGTATTTGGGGTAGACTAATGATAGCCCAAATCTGCTAAATTATCCCACTCTCCTGAAGAATACACATCATCTCTGGTCTTGTTTGAAGAACACAGTGGCTTACGTTCATTTTTTCAGTGGCCAATAGCTTGTGACTGTCTGGTCTTCAAGATTCTTGATGTGAGGTCTAGTGGAAATCATCCTAAGATCTTGTACTCAGCTGACATGAGCGATTTAAGTCCATTCTCCCTTTTCCAGTAATGGACTCTCTAGCTATTTCTTTTATTCATTCACCCCAAGAATTCTAGTGGTGTTGCTAATTCACAATGCGTCTAATCAAGCTAAGTTAATTAGTGTCCCCCAGTTGGGTTGAAGTAGTTCCACTGTAAGTAAATATATTCAAGATTACCTGGTAATCATGGACAGATTTAGAGGCTTCAATCCAGGGTTTCTGGCTTTAAGGACAAGAACACTTGACAATAGCCTAAAACCCAGCCTTTGCTTACATGCCAAGGTAAACTCATCTCATTTTCCTAAGACTTGGCTTCCACACTTTTAACCAGGGGCGGTAATCTCTGACTATCTCAAATAGTGTCCTTCAGACAAGCCTCAGGAATGCAGAAGCATGGCATTTCATCCTGATGCTCCAGACAGATGGGAATTGAAAATTAAGCCAATGAGAAGTGGCATCCTCTGTGTCTGTCCACTTACAGAGAGTCCATCTGCCTTGGGCTCCTGGGGCTGACCGCATTTCTTCCAAAAGGAAAAAAAAAAAAGTATCTATCAAAGAAAAGCTCAACTGGGGATGACAGACTTGGCAATGCCTGCCCCCCCCCCCCCCACATAAAGTCCACTAGCTGGATAGAGCAGGTTTCTAAATGTGCCACTGCATGAAAAGGGGTGGGTCTGAGACAAGGAGGTCTCTTATGTCAGGGGAACGTGGGGTGATGTAGAGAAATCAGACTGTCCAGTGCAATCCTACTGTAAGCCAGTCACAGCTGCCATCTAATCTCTTTCTCGCTACCCTCAGACCCTGCCCAAAGAAGCTTCTCAAAGGGTAAAGAGTCTAAACTATGCTGGACCAGGAGTATGTGCATTGGAAGTGCTGAATTTCATTCATTCATTTGTTCATTCATTCATTCAACAATTATTTGAGAGTCTAGTCGGCTTTCACATTACTCCATCCAGGGGATGCATTATTATCAATGACACCTATCTACTACATGGAAGGCAGGTGACAGGGTGGTCATTTGACCTTGGTATTGACTACAACCTGCTCAGCTACCAGCATAAAGTGTTCAAAAAGTACCAAGTAAATTTGTGTAATGAAAACAGGAAGGCCAGTTTTGTTTTATTGTGTTGTTGTTGCTGTCTTTGTTTTTCCTGGCCACACATTTTTATTCCATTCCTCGCTGTGTTCTCCACGGTGCTTGGGGCATGGGAGTAGAGCGGGAGAGAAAATTCCCCAGATGTAGACTGGCAGATGTAGCTGAAGGGCCCCCGGGACTCTAGTGGCAAGAGAAAATGAATAGCAGAGTCCAAGGATGTTATTTCAAAAAGTGGCTCATAGTAGCTATGTCAGCAGAACCTTGGGGGAGAAACCAGGCATATTTATTCTCTCTCTTTCTCTCTTTCTTTGACTCACTCACTCACTTTTTCTCACTCCTCCCACTACCTCCTATCTCTCTTTTAACTGTCCCTGTCTGCCTGCTTGGCTGTCTACTATCTATCATCTATCACATACCTAACTACCTTGTGACTTATTTACCTTCTGTGCCTACCCTCACCTCTCCACCATTCCCTGGTTCTTCTGAGTCCAAGCAGACAGAAATATTGAGGTCTTAAACATAATCAGGAAGAAGTTAGCCTTCATGAGAACTCAGCTGTAGCCCCCATTGCTGCCACTCTAAGGTCTTTTTGCTGAGGAAGTGAATGAAGTCATGTTAGAGAATAGATCTTATATGATATTATAATCTTACCCTACCTGTCTTCAGTCAAGCAACCCCACAATCTTCTCCTCAGAAGGAGGTGCTTTCATTATTCTGTGGAGACAGCATGGGGTGTGGGGCACATTTCTCTGCTGGGTATAAAAGGGCCAGGCTCTTACTTCTAACTCTTCGACCATGCCCCTCTGTGATCTGGAAGCAGACTCCTTACCGCCTATGGCTCTCAGTTTCCCATTAGCAAAATGAGTGAAGATGCTGACGTTGTACCCGTCATCTCATGAGGCCAGTGCAACAACACTGGGTAAACATCATTGTCCCCGTTATTTTTTGGATGAGAAAATGAAGTTCAGAGAGGCTAGGTTACTTTATTTAAGTCCTATTTGTCTGATGCCAAATCCTGTGCTTTTTATAATTCCCTTTATTGAGTTCTGAAAGAGTAAAGTCTGGATTAATGGCTGGTCACTCGCAGATTGGGTCTAAGTTTTACTATATGTAAGTTGGCCACGTTCACCAAGAGGTTGGAGCTCCTGAGAAGTGCTGAGTCTGTATTCTCTCCATGCTTGCCTGCCAGGCATGCTACTGGTCACTGGAGTCCTCCGCTGGCTCAGGCTCATCCTTAAATAATTGAATTATAATGAATTGATTTATTCTGGCTCTTTTGATAGTATTTCGCTATGTAAACTGTTTGCTGAAATAAACAAGGCATTTTGGAGCTTGGAAGGGGCTCAACATTCTGCTGCCCCTGAATTCACGGGCTCCTTTTGCTGATAGCATCCTAGAAATCCAAGTTTTAATTCTACTTGACCCTAGCTTTTCCTATTTGGGGGGAATGCTGGACGAAGTGTTTTAAGTGAGTACTAGGTGATTCCATTCAGCCAGCTATAAATAAACTGACCCACCCCTTAAAAGAACATTTTTTCTCTTGACTGTTATTTTACAATGTACAAAGCATGTTTACGTCCACTTCCTATGAGAGTTCTGTGGCTATCCTGAGAGTTGTCTTGGCTGGGACGATCATTTCTATCTTTTTGTTTTAATTGAAGTATAATTAACATACAATGTTATTTTAGTTTCAGTGGCACAACATATCAATTCAACAATTGTGTACATTGCTCGATGCTAACCATGATAAATGTAGCGGCCATCTGTCACCATGCAACATTATTACAGTATTTAGGACAATTGTTTCTATATTACAGATAGGAAGCCAGAGGCTGAAGAGTGAAGCTAATTGTACAAAGTTCTCCAGCTGATATGAGGGGTAAAATTCAATCCCTGATTGGAAATGGGGCTCCAGTCCATTATTTTGGAGTAAATAGGGGAAGGATGTCCTAGATCAAGCAGTATCCTTAGGGTGACCATATGCTCCGATTTGGCCAGGACAATATTCAAATTTTCCTAGGAAATGTGCCTATTGCCTGGACATCCCTGTCAGTCTCAAAGTATACTTGTTGGGATGATAATTATAAGTTCACCCGGAGACATGACATAGGGATTGGATTTCAAGAAGCTCAGTCTTTCAAAGGAGCTGCAGCATGTACATATAATGACACAGATAAGCGTTAAGGTAGGGATCTTTATAAAATAGGGACCTACACAGAAAGGGGTATTTAGTTTTGCCTAGAGGTATTGGGAAAATAGCACAGACTACCTGACATTTGAGTTATTAAAGGATGGGCAGGGGGGTCTCCTTCAGATGGCTGCATTCTGATTTCTCCTTGTATTGTTCCTGTGCTGAAATACCAAGCAACGCGTATAGGTCCTGCCTGCTCAGAAAGCACCTGCCAGCTCTGTACGCTTCCATGATCTTTGTCCTTGTGGCAGAGAGTCACTGTAGCCAGCTGCAGCTTTAAGTTGTCCCAAGCAGAAATCTTTGCTGTGATTTGAATTACATGGGAGCTTGAGAACTCACTTGGCCTTGAACTTGAACTCCTACAGTATCCAACAAGCCCTGAGGAGCCTAGAGCAATAGACAGCAAGGGTTCCTGGGGTCCCAGCACTCTAACCCCCTTATCTGATTGAGCCCAGAGGGGAAAAGGGCTTTGTCTTAAGTAACAGAAAAGTTTAGTTACAGAGCTGGGACTGAAGCCAGTCCCTCTAGTGTATCATTTCACTCCTTATATGAAACCTAAATTCTCTTTGGAGTTCAGTAAAACCTCAGTTTGCCACTGTGAAGTTCTGTGGTGTCAGATAATGTACCCAGAACCTGGAAAGTGAAAGCTGGAATTTGACACCAGGATCTGGCATTAACACACCATGTGACTTTGGGCAGTTTTTAAAGACACATGGATCTCAGTGTCCAGTTAACCTGGAAGACTAAAGTAATTAAAATAATAGTGCCTTTCTCACAAGGTTGCTGTGGGGCTCACTTGGGGTAATGAAGGTCGAAGTGTTTGTGAATGTCTGTGTGTGTGTGTGTGTGTGTGTGTGTGTGTGTGTGTGTGTGTGTGTGTGTGTTAAAACGTATATAATACAAGATCTACCCTCTAAATTTGTAAGCATACCTACACTTAATATAACCATAGGCACAATGTTAGCTGTAAGTGCAAAGTTATACATCGTCTCCTATAACTGCAACTTTATACTCATCGGACAGTAACTCTCAACCCTCAATCATTTCTCTCTCCCCCCAGCCCCTGGCAACCACCATTTTATTCTGCCCTTCTATAAGTTTCACTACTTTATATCCTCATTTAAGTGGAATCATACAGTATTTGTCCTTCTGCGACTGGTTTATTTCACTTAGTATAACGTCCTTCAGGTTCATCCATGTTGTCACAAATGGCAGAACCTCCTTCATTTTTAAGGGTAAATAATATTCCCTCGTGACTACTGATGATGGGCTTTACAGTGCTGAAGATTCTGCTGATCTGACCCCACAGCTACAGATGACAGCTGAGACCAGAGAACGAATATCCATTTGTTCTCTCCCTTCTCTGTCCGTCTCCTACAGATGAACCCAGCCGGTGCTATTTCCATGATGGTGATGGAGTATGTGAGGAGTTTGAACAGAAAACTAGCATCAAGGACTGTGGGGTCTACACACCACAGGGGTTCCTCGATCAGTGGGCGTCCAATGCTTCAGTATCACATCAGGACCAGCAGTGCCCAGGCTGGGTCATCATCGGCCAGCCAGCAGCCTCCCAGGTAAGGTCCTAGCCGCGTGTGCTGTTTCTTGCAGACATTCCGCATCTCTGCTCTGCCCCTCCGGGCTGCCTTTCTCAAACGTTGTGTCACTGGAGGTGACCACCTGACCATCTTGCTAACCAAATGTAATCCCAAGGCCTCACGAGTGCAATTTGTCAGGGATGAGACATGGGATGGTTAAGTGCAGGGAACATCACAGTAGGGTAAAGCCTGTCGTCCTATTTCCCTACATTTTATAATTCCTATTTGGTTAAAGAATTCCATTTTAGATATGTCAGTGGAATTCAATTGAGCAAGACCAAATTTGGGGAGGAGTCCTACTTTTTTGGGGGCGGTCCCAAGTTGTGCTCTCCTTGAGGACTCACCTGTGAATTAACTCTATCACAATTTGCTGTGTGGCCTTAGACCAGTCTCCTGCTTCTCTGGGCCCCATTCCCCCCCTTATTTGTTTGTTTGTTTTTTAAATGTTTATTTTTTGAGAGAGAGAGAGACAGCATGAGCAGGGGAGGGGCGGGGGAGAGGGACCACAATCCAAAGCAGGCTCTGTGCTGACAACAGCAAGCCCAATGCGGGGCTCAAACTCATGAAGTGTGAGACCATGACCTGAACTGAAGACGGACACCAACTGAGCCACCCAGGCACCCTTCCCGCCATCTTTAAATTAGAGGATAGTTGAGCTTGATGATCTCCAAGGACTTCCCCGTTCTAAAAAGCTGTGACTCAGGCCTTAGTCCCCTAATGCACTATTTATGTTCCAGCGTTCTTTCTCCAGGGGACTGCCAGTTTAGTTGAGGGAGCAAGAGGTTGGGGCCACCAGTGCTTGTGTGATTCTAGGGATGGCTGTGCTGTCCCTGGAGCCCCCTTTCCAATTATCCTGCTGAGCAAGCACCTGCCTTCTTCCGAGACTCCCATTTCCCCGAGACACGACTCAGTGCTTCCAACTGCCAGGCCGGGTGGCCATCTCAGAGGCCAGCCTGCCTCCTGGCCTTGCAGATGAGCTATTACTCCTACCATTCTTCTTTTACATGGCTTCCTTGACTCGAGGGTGTGGGTAGTAGGCCTGATTTCTAGATGAACCAGACATTTGACCTTCTTCTGGGACCCAGTGAAAATCACTGGATGAGGTACAGGATAAGTACACTTCATTTACAAGTTGCAGTGTTTATTTGGCCATCTTTTGATTCATCTGTTTGCTTGTGTTTCTGTGCATTAGATTATTTATTCATCTGCATTTGTTTCTGACTGCCCTGAGAAGAGTCGAAAGAAATCTTGCATGGTGCCAGCCTGGTGAATGAATGACTCAAAGAATGAATGAATGAATGGATGGATGTCTAGGGTTTATCTAGTGCCACCTCTGTACTTGCTGAATTCCTCTTTCGTTGCACCTGTCACCTTGAACCAGAATTACCTGTGTGCATGTCTGGCTCCCCCTAGGCTGTTCGTTCTTTGAGAACAGCTTTGAGTTATATTCATTTTCATCCTCTCATCTTTGAGCACAGGATGTGTTTAATTGGCTATGGTTACATGCACACATGTGTGAGCATGGATGTGCACGTGGGCGCGCGCGCACACACACACACACACACACACACACACACACACACACACACCTTGCTGCATGCAAATGAGTACCACAAAGAGAAAATGCCCAAGAATCCCCTCTCTGGGACATGGAAGGTCCTGCTTGGGGACAACAGGGCTGGCCAGCAATAGAGCCAGGAATTCCCAATTCAACACTAGCATCCAGTTCTAGAAATGTTTAAAAAACATCATTCAAACAAGGGAATTGACGCATTTGGAATCACACATGAGCAAGAGCGGAGGTAGCAGCTGTGCTTCAGAACCAACTGAACGTTCTTGCTGCGAAAGTGAGAAAAAGGAGAGAAAGAATTGTCCAGCCCCAGCATTTGAAAGGAGACTTCGATGGGCAATTATTTCAGCCTTGTAAGGAGGGGCTGTCTGGATTTATGGTTGATTATCTCTTCCTAAACAAAAATCCAATTTTGAAAAATCATTATAAATACTAGCTCTTCGATCTACAAAGAGGAGATGAGGAAACAAAATCATCCTATTGAATTATTCATTGTAACCAATTTTATTTTAATGAAATCGACTAGGTTCCATTACTCTGGGCTTGGACATAATCTTTGTTACAAGGAGACTTCAGCTGTAACTAAATTTGCCATAATGAGATCAGCTCACTAGAGAATACGGGGTCAGGGGAGGGGATGTGTCGCACAGGCTGGGTGCAGGGCCAGGCAGGCAGCCTGGAGGGCGTCAGAACAAAAGTCTTCTGAATTTCCCAACTAGAAGCAAATGCCTAGAAGTCGCTCGTACCTGGCCCCTGTCCTGCACACACATGCACATGCACACACACACCTATGCAGAGCCTTGGTGATTCTGCGTAAGGCTCTCCCTGGGGTATAAAGTAGCTCCCTCTGACAACAGAAAAGAGGGGAAGTATAACCATGGCCTTCATTACCCTGTGCAGTGATTAGAGGAGGCTGCTAGTTAATTTTCACCCTGTCAGGGCTTCCAGTGAAGAGGTTGATGGCTTGAGAGATGGAGAGAAGGCAGTTCCAGAGAGATTCTTAAGGTCCACCAGGTGCCCCTCACCTCCCCCCAGTACACTTATACTTTATCCTCTTTCTTCTTCCTCTTTCTTTTTCTGTTTCTCTACACACACACACACACACACACACACACACACACACACACACATGCATGCACGCATACATGACATTCCCCTGTAGGAGCTGGGTCTAGAGAGTGACTACTGGAACAGATAAAGGGGAGGGGGGGGAGGGGGCAGTGGCCGTTGAGGTCCACCAGCCACTGCATTGGACCCTCCACAGCCAGTCCCCTATCTTGGAGGCACTGAGAGGTGGAGTGGCTTCCCCAGCGCCACACAGCCTAGACGTAGAGAACCTAAGGTTAGGATCTCGTTGAAGCCAGCAGTGAGATTGGGAATATGCAGTCACATCCCAAAGTTGGAGGTCAGTGGATACCTGGAAAATCCCCCTGAGGAAACAAGCAGAAAGAAAGCCAGGCAGATCCCATTGTTGGCATCACAGTGCAAACACCATGAAGTTCTTGGATTCTCCCCTAACAGACTCCTGAGCACTGCCCTTACTTTCAGTTTTGTAAAAGCCCTTTGCTTCTAATAATTTCCAGTCTCTCACGTCCATTCTCCTCCAGCAAGATCCCCCAATTTCGTTAGGGCTAAGCTACTCCAGCCCGAACCTTGAGTCTCATAGCCAGACATGATCAGAGGCATCAGAACTTCCAGATGTGCAGATTAGGCTGAATACCCTGTAATAAGAGACATTCTTTAGATATTTTGGTCATGCACCTTCCTGGCCCCATTGGAATTCAAGAAGTCCCTGAGACAGAACAAAAATGGAAATGGACTGAAAGAATCAAGTTCTCTCTCTTCGGGGAACCTCAGAAATGGTTTGGGTTAAGTGCTTGCAGAAATTTCGTCTTGTCCTAATTTTGTCTCCGTGTTTTTCATTGCTCTGGTGCTTTTACACCATAGGCTGCCAAGATGAGGTGTAGATACCCCTTCATCCTGCTCCCCCCGCCCCATCCCCAGCACTTCTTACCACAGTCCATTTCCTCCTATCTAGACAGGCACACCTCCCTCCTTCTGCAAGGGCCTAAGGAGGAAATGGAAATAGTATCTGGACTGTTCAGTGCTCCCCAGGGATTATAAACCTTGAGTCAACCAACCAATTTATTTGGTTAATCCTTTGAGGGTAAAACTTAGACTAAGCATTTCCAGGGCAGTAGTTTTAGGGCCAAAATAAAGAAAACCTTTCTAAGAATGAGAATTATCCACAGGGGGATGGAGTGCCTTGTGATATAGTAGGCTCGCCATCGTAAGGCATTCAGACTGAGCTGGTGATTGAATGGGACATCCCTGCCTTGTAAGGCAGGTGAGACCCTAGACATCCCTCCTTCCTTTGTAATCTGTTCTCTGTCCACCCCATCAACCCATTATTGGGTATGTCAGTCCTTTGCCACTCTACCTTAGGTTGTTATCACCAGCCTCTGGGCATGTCCATAACACTTTGGGCCTTCCATTAAAATATAAATCATAATTTTTCATGTGTTACAATAATTTGTGTATTCATTTATTCATAGGCTCATGCAGAAGCACGTTTGAATTGTACACTGAGAAACATGAGTAGGTAAAGAGCATAGGGGTTAATGGGGTGAAGTGGAAATCATGTGGCTGTGGCTTTGCCCTCTTTGCCCATCTTCTGACTTTTGGGAACCTTGAGCAGATGACTCCTCTGGGAGCTTCAGTTTCCTCTTCTGGAAAGAGGGAATGACAGCATCTACCTGGCAGATGTTAAGAGAGCAAATGTGGAGAAAACACCTAGCAGTGGATTTTTGTGTGTTTGTTTGTGTTTTTACACTCATTGGGTAGTGCAAATGTTAATGGTCTTGTACATATTAGGCTTCTCCTCCACACCCTCACTTAGAGACGACGTTGGCCCCCACAGTACAGAAGCTCGGTCAACATTTAGTTGAGTTAGAATAGTTGTGTTGGTGAATGTTTCCTGTGTCCTCAGGACCACACCAGGCATTTTAAGAGAAATCCCAAAGAAGTGCTACCCTCAAAGAGCTCACAGTTTCATCAGTGGGGTATGTCCTACTAGAAACAGCAGCCAGAGACCCAAGAGTGGGATTCAGAGGGAGTTTCTCTGAGGAAGAAACCACAGTGCTATCAGCTTTCTCAGCCAGCCGAGAGACAGCCAGCATGTAGGGATGGGAGAAGTCCTTTGCCCACTTTCCGAAGGTCTTGGACAAATTATAAAAATAATACTTATCAAATTGATCCAGCTTCTGCATCAAATTCCTTGAATCCTACTGAAACTGAAAAATAGGAATCACTGTTTTCACTTTATAGATTCAGACAGTAAGGCTCAGAAGGTTGAGTGAGCAGCTTTGGGGCTCTCTCTTGTAAGGGGCAGAACCAGGGGGCTGGCCACTGTGTTCAAAATAGGAGCTCAGGTCCAGGACGAGGCAGCTCCCACCTGCTTTTGTTAGTGACACCGGAGAAGAAGCTAGGAGAAACTGTGTCTTTTGCATCTTTTCATAGGTAGTAAGCATCCAAGGAACACCAAGAAAGTGGGAACTGCTACACCAGTACCCTAAATATCACCCCGCTGTTTCCGCCATGCTGTGTAGATCTCCACCCGTAGGCACTCGTTCTTTTAGGTTCAGCATTGCGCTCTCCAGAAAGTCATTTAAATTACGTATGTGGAAATATGGGAGAACTATAGGGCATGTTTTAAGTTGGCAACCCCAAAGTGTGAAAAAACCATTTTCAGATCAGTGCCTAATTATTTCTGGGTTATAGGAGAAAAAAAGCACAAAGGAGAAAATTGTGGATGGAAGAGGTACCTTGGCTCAATTTACAGGTTTGTCACAAGCCATGTGCTGTACACAGAAAGCCCTGAGATGTCAGTAAGAAAATCACAAAATGTGTGCATTCCGCCAGGTCTGAGCCAGCAAGTAGAGGCCATTTCTCTGTGTCTTCCTCCTCCTTGCATCCAGAGGAAGAAATCAGATGCCCAGCTGGTTCTCTGGACACAAGGGAGAGAAATCTCCACAAGCACTTACGACACAGTGTAGGGAGTGCGGAGGGTCAGGGGAGGGAGGTGGAGGCAGACATCCAAAAAAAAAAAAAAAGTAAGAAATAAAGGGGAAGTTGAGAGATGAGCTTATGGGGCGTGTAGGGGCATCCTTCAGATGCTTGAAATTTAGACTTTATCCTAAGTGCAGAGGGGAGCTCTTTAGAGATCAAAAGCAGGGGGCTAACGGAATCGGATGTCCATTTGAGGAAGAGGAGAGGTGTCTATTGAACACCTCCTGTAATGCAGAGCCTGCCCTGGGGGTTTAAAGCACGTTATAAAACTGAGGGGTTTCACTTCTCTCTAAATGAAGAGACTGAGTCTCAGGGAGATGAACCACCTCACTGATGGCACTCTTCTTTCTGCCTTTTCTTACGCCACACTGCTGGTATGTCATTGAAACAGCCTCCCTGGGAAATTTTGCATGGGCAAGCAATTCTCCAGTGCTTTTCAGATGATATGATTTGCAAAGGACAGAGAGAAATCTTGGACTCAACGCTCAGTGTTGAGGTCACTTCTAACAGCTTTCCTTTTCTTGCACATACTTCACCAAAGTGTGCATCTCTTCTCACTGGTGAGAACATCTGCCCATGGTGGAAGAAGGAAGACAGGCAGAAGGAACACACTGAAATGTCCGAGAAGATTCCAAGCAGTTCTCCCAAATACCCACGGGATGTGCTTTCTCCTGGTGGTTTATGAATAATTTTTCAAGAGCACATGTGTGAGTCATCTAAGGAGACAGAACACAAAGTCCCATGGCCTGTTATAGCCTGTCTCGTGGATGTAGGGCACCAAAATCCCTTCAGGGGAATAAGAAACAGTGCCTGCATCAGAAAGGAGTGCCTGAGCTGGTTGCTCTGACTGCCTGGGATTTATCATGGAAGCCTCAGCGTGGGAGGGACTTTAAATCTACAGAATTATTCAGGGTCCCAACAAAGGAGTCCACCACCAGACCCTCCTCCCAGCCCTCCCTTCTCTCCTCCTTCCTTCACCCATTCACTCTGTCGGTCTTTATTCAAACTTATGAAATACTAGCTGTCCTGTTGACCCTGAAAAACTTGGAATGATAAGCTTTTTGAAGAAAAAAGATGAAAATCAGAATCAGGTCCACCTGGTTTCCAGCTCTGGGCCCACCACTTACCAACCCTGTCACTTTGGGCAAACCATTTCTTTCTGCTCCTACCCAACTTCCTATCCATATAATAGCAGCAGTAATCCCTACCTGGCAGGTGTTTGTCAAGGATGAAACACTTGATTCAGAAATGTGGTTTTTCCTTCTAATAGCAACTGAAAGATTTTCTAATGAAATGCTTCTTTCTGCCTATGAAGGTTTAGCAATTGAGGGATCCAGTTAGAAACAACTGAGTTTTATCATTGTTATTTCTTTCTTTCTTTCTTTCTTTCTTTTTCTTTCTTTCTTTCTTTCTTTCTTTCTTTCTTTCTTTCTTTCTTTCTTTCTTTCTTTCTTTCTTTCTTTCTTTCTTTCTTTCTTTCTTTCTTTCTTTCAAGGGCATACTCTTTCGGGCACAAACAGAGACTTTGAGAGTCTACTGGCCCTCATTTAATGAAGTTTTGACTTTGCTTAAACAGCTTCCCTAAACCTCTCCGTCTCCTGTGTGCTAGGAAATGATTCTGTTCTTTGGATTGGATATCGGTATAATCTTACTGTGCACCTACTATGTCCAAAGGATCGTTTTCAGCCATGGGTTGAGGTTGAGACAAATCACTGAACCCCTAGCCTTTAAGTAGCATGCAGTGTCCAGTAAGGACGGGACAAGGATGCCGAAATTGGGAAGGGCAGAAGTTGGCAGAGTGCTGTGATACATAGACGATTGGAGTTGGTGTTGGCCTTAGAGGCCTTGGCAGGCACCAGACACGTTCTGACTGACCAGGAAGGTGCCACGTGGACCGGGGTCGGGGAGGTGCCTGGTTTCAGGAGTGAGTCTTCATTTCTTGCTTGCCTGCTGACTTGAAGCCCAGGAACAAGAACGGCTTTGTGGTTTGGGGCTGCTTCCACTGGTTCTCCACGGAGAGCAGCCTCAGGCCTGCCAACCCACCCCACGGCCCCTCTAGGAAGATTCCTTTGTCTTCGGTCCAAGCCTGACCCACTCACATCTCGTGGTCAGTCTCCACGTCCTCTTTCCCTGCTCTCAGACTCAGGACCAGACTCCTTCCTTCCAGCCCTGTTACCCATTCAGGTTCCCTTAAGACCCCTCTCCATTCTCATTTTTCCTTTTCTTTCTTTCTTCTTTTCCTTTTCTTTCTCTCTCTCTCTATTTTTTAATTGTTTCTGTTTTAAGTGGGGGCACTGGTGTTTAGCCAGCACGGCCTTTGCTGTGTAATTTAGTTTCATGTTCTGTACCCAAGAAACATGTAAAAAATGTAAACAGCGTTCTCTCTCCGGGGCTGCAGTGCACTTAGGAAGCAATAGCCAGTCAAGCTTGCTGAGCCCGCTGCTCCGGCGGTATTGAATTCTGTCCCCAAAACCACATGTGCTCATTTCTCTATGTCTGAAAGTAAACTTTCTCAAGCCAGGCCCAAAGGATGGGGTTCCAAGGGGAGTTGAGGTTTGGCCATGCACGGGCTTTTGTTTTTGTTTGTGTGTATGTGTGTGTGTGTGTGTGTGTGTGTGTGTGTGTGTGTGTGTGTGTGTGTTTGTTTGTGTTTGTTTTTCAAGCCCCCTATTCCCACCCCCTCCCACCAAGTAGCCTGGATGTGTTAGCTACAGACCCAGACCAAAAAGGGCTTTCCGCTCTCTCTTCCACCCCAGCCGTGGGTTTCTTAAAACTCCCCTCATTTTTCAGCCAGATCCAAGTCCCAGGAGGTCCTGGATACATTTGTGCATGTTCAGTTTTCCAGGGAGGGATGGGCTCCATCAGGCATATGAGAGGTGCCCCTGCTGAGCAGTAAGCTTCCATGCCAGGGCGGTCCCACAGAGACTTCCTGGGCTTCTGCCCACCGTGGACCCATATGTGCAGCTGGTGGAGGGGCATGCTTGGCTGGTGTCTGCATTTCTCTCCATACTGGGATGTAGCACAGTTTGGGGAGAGATCTGGTCTGCTGGCACAATGCTGCTTTCAGGAATGTGGACGCTGCCTGAGATGCCCAGCCCAGGTCTGCAGTGCTGTGTGGGAACAAGGTTCTCTCCGTGGAGAACCAGGGAAAGGGTATCAATTCAGTGCAGTGCGAGGAAGCAGAGAGACCGGGATGCATTGGAGGAACTATGGGCATGAGCCTTATGTCAGAGAAGGCAGAGCTGTTAGGAGCCCAGTTTCCAGAGCAACTTTCCAATAGACCTTCCAGTGTTCTATGTCTGCACTGCTCGCAAAACCAAGGAACCGTTCATTTTAATTAATTTCAATTTAAATAGCCACATGGAGATAGTGGGCTTGTGATTGGACAGAGCTGATCTGGAGCATATTACATCCCAGAGCTGCCACTTACAGTCAGGTCTCAGACGAGTTACTTGGCCTTGTCATCTGTAAAATGGAGAAGGCCAGTGGTAATGATGAGGATTCCACAAAAGAGCACACATGGAGCCCTTGGGGCAGTGCTTGACGTATGGTAACTGCTACCTAAATTCATTCAGCTCAGTCATCACATTTAAATCCTCATAACCAAGCTGTATAGTAGGAACTGTGTTTCCATTTCATAGATGCAGAAGCAGAGGTTAACAGAGGGATCTCTGCTCCATGTGGTGGAAAAAGGAGTCAATCCAGTTCTTTGAGGGTCTGTACCAACTGTCCCAATAAATTTTTTTTTATTTCGTTTGAGAGATAGAGAGCAAGTGGGGGAGGGGCAGAGAATGAGGGAGAGAGAGAATCCCAAGCAGGCTCCACACTGCCAGCACGGAGCCTGATGCGGGGCTTAAACTCATGAACCATGAGATCACAACCTGAGCCGAAATCAGCAGTTGGACGCTTAACCGACTGAGCCACCCAGGCGCCCCATTTCCCAATAAATTAAACACACACACACACACACACACACACACTATTTCTCTCTATTCCAGAGTGAGATATGACATGTTAATCTTTTTGTGAAACAATGTCTTAAATCTTTTAAGTGTGCATATATCCTCACTGGAGGAGTTTTGCCCTTGGGGTACAATTTCCAGAATTCACAATAAATATTGGTCTCCGTGATCTCTCACCTGCCAAGCTTTCTGTATTGTTCCCTGTGGTCTCTAAAATCCAAAGGCCAGACCAGGCAGGGTCTAGCATGACTTTTGCCAGCCCTTCCACACAGCTCCCTGGCCGACAGGTGCACTCCCGGCAGAATGGGCGACCCGCAATCCCCAGACGGGTCTCGGGGTTTCCATTTCTCCTGTCTGCAAGATCCATCATGCACCTGTCCACCTCTTGGAGGCTTAGCTATCTATCCTTCAAGGTCTAGCTGAAATGGCACCTCTTCCATATGGTCACCCACCCAGGTGCAGCCTTCATTCTTCTGGAACCATCCGACGACCCGGAGCACAAGCTGCCTTGTAGTTTGCATTTCCTGTGTCCACAGCTTTTCATAGCAAATGCCCTGTGAGTGGCTAAGGGTTTGGTCTCTGTCATATAATGTGTAGGTATTTCCGGTGCCTACCACAGGGTTTGCTGCCCGGAGAGTACTCCGAGGGTGCTGATGGGTTCACTACTGAACAGTGCTGTTGGAAAGAGTGTCTGCTGAGTGATGTCTCCTTTAGATTGGCTTAAATGTACAAAGCAACATATGTAAGTGATTCCCTTGTGTGGCCAGGATACAGTCCCCTGATAAATGCAATAGGGACCAGAGTAAGCAGGGCTTTCTTAAGTCTCCTGCTTTGTCTCCTCCTCTGCAGATGGGGCACATGCTACCATGTGAGTAGGGGGAAGGGGCTTTGAAAGCCCACCCTGGACCCCACCTGAACTTCTCTCTGCTGCTCTGGGCCTCCCATGACCCCCCTCTGTGCCCCCATTCCTCCAGAATGTTAGCCACAGAAGCACAGGGGTTTACGTTGTTGTTTCCAAGATGAAAAAGAAGGCCTGGCACATAGTAGGCATGTGGTAAATATTAATGACTAAACCTATGCTTTGTTTTGTTAACAGCTTTGTGCAGAAAGTAGAAAACAGCTTCTGGAAGCTGGGCCACGGTAAAGGCCCTTTTGCCCCTTACTATTCTGGGAGAGATTAGGGTCTCAGTGAGGTCCCTGTGACTAGATTCCTACAGTGGTTGATGGAGACATAAGGCGCTGTCTTCTATCTTCTAGAGGTCTCCCAGTGAGAGGCCCAGCCAAGGAGAGTATGAAAGAGGAAGAGCTAGAAGGGTGGAAGGAAGGACAGGTGGAGAGAGGCAGGAGAGGGAGAGAGGAGGTGGGGAAGATTAAGGGAGGGAGGAAAAGCAGTGCTTAAACAATAATAAATGACAGTAAAGGGGTAACATGATGGCAATGACAGTAGTTGACCACAGTGACAGGAACCGTATGGATAGCAGGCTAGCAGGGTGTTTTCTCCAGGGGCTCTACCCAGAGCCCCTCGCTGTTCTAGCACATTTACACCTGCCCCACCCTGCCCCTGTGAGGCAGCCCCTAACTCACTGGTTTACAGGGGAGTAAATTGAGACTCCCAGAGTAACTTATCTGAGGTTCTGCAGCTGGCCAAGGGATGGGGCAGGGAAAACTGGAATTGGAACCCAAGCCTGTCTTCCTCTACAGCCAAGAAGAAAGAGGTAGGTGGGGATGAGGTAGAGAAATGTTAATTCTGTTCCTAGCATGTAGGGCAGTGTCTGAACACTTGCATGTGTAAGAGAATTTCTCAGCCTGGTCACAGCCCTCCTGAGTAGGAAGCAGCATCTCATTTTGCAGCAGAGAAGTTTAGCCCTCCCCAAAGGGTTCAAGCTCATGCTGTCAGGAAATGGCATGAAGCTGAGATTCCAGCCCACATTCTCTTGACATTAAGATGTGTGTGACTTCCGCCGCTCAGTGGAAGGTGCAGGGAAGTGGCAGGTGTAGGCATGGTCAGAGAGTTCACACTGTGGGTTCCAGATCCTGCTGCTGTTGTTGGCCAGGGAGCACATCTCAGAACAGCTGCTTCAACACCCTGCTTCTGTGCAGATGTGTGCTGCCTTGGCCAAGGGCGCCACTGGGGGAAAGCATCACTCTGGACAGTCTCCGTCCCTCAGAGGAATGTGCTCATGGGGTCGTGAACACGTAAGTCAGCAGTGTCCATTGGGCATTTGGCGGGCCAAGTCCCCAGTTTGTATGTCACAATCACTAGCGCTACCTCTGATATCTGGAGAGGTGGGATCAGAGAGCAATGTCGCCTTTGTCCTTAAGAATGAGAGCCCATGTGTTTGCTCGAAGGTCAGCAGGACACTGCTAAAAGCATGACAATCCCTGGCCTCTTGTTCCTAGCATAAGTCAGTGCCCTGCATCCTTCGGGGCCCCTTTCTAGGAGAAATCAAGCTCAAGGCAGTCCGGGCAAGCACACTGCCTACTCTTCAAAAGCAAAGAGAAGGGAGCCAATCATTCTGTGGTTTCTGGCTTCTGCTCACCAAGGTTTCAGGAAGGGATCGGGGAACCCTGAGGGCTACAGTGAGTACCCATGGACGGTGCACTCTGTGGGGCCATCTTGGCATCAAGTGGGGTTCTCTGCAGGTCATGTGACTCAGGCTTCATCATGGACATAACTTGGAACATACAGATCTTAATTAGGAAAGCTGGAGAAGAGGAGGAATGGACGGGGAGTGCAGAGGAAAAGCAGAAAAGAACCTGGAAACTCCTACTTTTATGAACTTGAGAAAGGCTTGTTCTTTCAGTACACAGATGTTTTTAAGTGAAAAATCACTCCTCTGACCTTTCTTGAATAGGCCAGTGTGGTCAAGACTGCCATTAACCACTGTTCAACTATTCCTAACCAAGGGTTTCGGTGACCAGGCACTGAGCTTGGATGTGGTCAGCGCTTTCCTGGTTAACCCATGAACATCTCAGGGCTCCCAGGGAAGGGCTAAGAAAAGGTCTACGAGATGCCTGTGACACACTGCTTTGGTTTGAGTGGCTCTGAGCTGAATGGTGGAGACTTCCGTGTTTTAGGACTCTGCTCGAGAGTTGGCTGTGTTTTCTAATTCCACTCTAGACCCAGTAGAGAGGGCATTTTAAGGTGGAAGCTAACCAGATTTGTGTTCTCCATCTTTGGTGTGTGATTCTCCACAGGTGGTTTTGGGATGCTGAATTTAGAGCAGACGGCATTCACTGGCCCTGTTCTAGAGGCCCCTTATCTCAGTATTCTGGGCTAGAACTGGGAGTGTTTCAGTGCTCAGTGGAATTCTCTAGAATGGGCAGTACCTCTGGACTCTGAAATAAAGATGGGGATGCTTCAGGATTCATATCTGGAGTTAGCAGTGCCTCAGGATTTTCACCTTATGCCGGCAGTATCTCTGCGTTCCGATCTAGCACTTGGGTTGAAGCTAACGGTTCCCTCTTGATCTGATCCACAGTCTACGCCGCTTTTATGTATCCTTATCTAGAATTCATGACGTTGTATGAATTCCTTTAGGTACAAATGCTTTTAAAAAAGAGAGATTTGAAAACGCCAAAGGATAGCAATGTGTTTGTTTGTTTGTTTTTTAAAGCAGTATGCTCAGAACTGTGTTTGCAGCAGGATCCATATCTCTAACTTTGTCCTTCATGCTTCTGCTGTGTCATCATCTGGGAAACTGGGTTTGTCATGGCTTAGCCATGGCCCCATTTTTCCCCTTCTGTCACCTCTCCTTCTCCAGCCTCTGCTCTCCAGAGCCCACATGACGTTAAAATTTTGCTTTTCAGACCTGGTGCTCAGGCACAGATTGCCAAGGCAACTTTTTCTTCCATGCCTCTCCCTCAACCTGTGCCTACCTCAAACACAGAACCAACCACGCTGTTCTCTGAGTATTTTCCTGTAGAATCGTTTACCTTGACCCTCCCGCATGGGTCTGGGAGCTGTTTGCAAGAAGGATCTTACCTTTATTGCTTTTTCCTCTGGGATCCATTTTCACCAAGTAGACCATGGGGAATAAGGAAGCTGCACATATGTAAGTGCTATGTGAATGAATGAATGAATGAATGAATGAATGAATGAGAGACAACAAAAAAAATTGTACGTTTGGCTGGAAAAAATTCTTGAGTCTACCCAAAGAAAACTGAGATCTCTGGGAGCCCCCAAACTCCTACCTCTCACCCCTGAAGAATCTCAAGAAGGTCCCACAACCCACTCTCCCAACCCTGTCAGCATCTTACTGTTGGAGGAGGCCCATGTGCCATGAAGTCACCCACGGACCATCTGGCTGGGGATCCCGTGTTCCTCCTCTGCGACGGGAGATTACGTAAGCTGGACAGCAGCCTCCAGATGTTAGCAGTTTCTGCTCATTTTTTTCCCTCCCTTCTCGACAACAATAATAATAATTAAAACAAACATAGGCCTCATCCCCTACCCACACCCCTGAAATTACAAACAGGTGGGCCCAGATGCCCTTCCCCTCCAAAGGCCTCTTGGTCCTTAAGCCCAGCCACTGACCCTCAGAAAGGCCTGCCCTGCACTGAGCCGGACAGCCAGGCCAGCTGCCCTGGGGCTTGGGCCACAGGCCTCAGAAAGGGGATGTGGCCATGTCATGAGAAGTCCCTGTGTTGGGCTTTCTCTCTCCCCGGCTCCCACCCCCAAAGCCTTGGCCTCCAAGTTAAATGGATGTATTTTGGAAGACTAGGTGGCTTAAGAGATTAGTAATGAGATCCCAAGTCTTTCACTGCTGGGTCAGGAGTTCAGAGGCGGGCCCGGGTGACTGGTGAATGGCATAATTACGGAGCCGGGAGCAGGCCTATGGAGGGCCCCGTGTGAAATGAGCCCAGCCAGGGCTTTAAAGGGAGGTGCTGTCAGCAGCACAAAAGCCGACCGCCACATCCGACACTAATCACTCTCCCTTGTTAGAGGATTTACTAGCTGGAGAAGCCCAAGCCCCTGCCCGGTGCCTCCTCAAAACGGGCGTCTGGGTTGGGCACAGCCCCACGCCTGGCCCTCCTGTATGTCAGGTGGGGAGATGCCGTTGACCTCTTGGGGTTGCACTATGAGAAGTCACACTTCATACTATAGGAACTAGTGACCAGTGCCGTTTTTTTTCAGAGCTGCCACTGCTGTGCTGGTATTTTCTCCCTCACCCTTGGCCTTAGTTTACCCATCTGAAAATGGGTACGTGTGAATCTCCCTTCCACTGTGACACAGACTGGAGCTAACAGAGGTGGAAGCAGCTGGGGCATCGTCATCACCGCCTCGGGATCACCGTTCACACACTGTGGCCCTCAGTGTCCTCACTTATATCATAGGACAGAGACTTGGAGTAACATGGGCAGGCAGGCGCCAGACCCAGAGCTCACCAGCCACGACAGGTGTGGCTTCGGCAGGCTCTGTATCTGTAGAGTAAGTGGGGGTGGTGACACCGGCCTCCCAAGAATGTGAGGAGATGCCCTCGAAGCACAGGTGCTGGTTTAAACTTGGCCTTGCCACCTCTTCTGGATGCTCTTTCTCAGGTCTCTTGAGTAAACTTGTCCCTTAGAAGAAGGTTGGGACATCCAATTTCTGTCCCCAAGAGCCATAGAATTGACCGTGAACCATTTCTACTGTAACAAAGGTAAGTTTCCCCACCTGTAAAAGTGTTCAGGTGCTCCAGAACAGGGATGCCTTCCATGAGTTTCTTTGGTCTGTTCCCCTCGTAAGCCTGGCTTCTTCTCCATGGTCATTTTGATCAGGCCCAGAATTTGTACCCTAAACCCCAGGATTCTAGATGCTTGGGGGAGGTGCAGGCCAGAGGATATTAGATGCCTGAGGAGGGTGAAATACCTAATGTGTTAGGAATAGACCTCTGGGGCACTGAGGTGCTAATCACCCCAGAGCTGAGCCCCAAGGCTGGAGGGCATCAAACACCAAATTATCTTATCTGGAAGTGTCTCCTGGGTGGAGGCCCCGAGGTCTGCTGCTATTTCCAGAGCTCTGGGTGGGAGGAAGGAGGCATCTCTCCACTCTGCACACCCGCCTTGTACGCAGGAAATGCTTCTTTGCTTGATTATCTGTCCATGCCAAATAATAAATCTCGAAATTGAAAGAAAGACAGTTCACTCCCTCCCTCCCCTCTATCTCTTTAAGGCAGGCATCAAAGAGGGAAGCTGCTCTGGGGCCTGGGGAAAGTGATAATTGTTTCTAATGGTTGGTAAAGGAAAGCCTGGCTTTCTTCCTTTCTCTCTTTCTCTCTCTCTGCCTGTCTGTCTGTCTGTCTCTGTTTCTGTCTCTTTTTTTTTTCAGTGTATTAAATGTATAAAAAGGAGGTCCAGAGGAGGGGATTGAAGGTGTGTGTGTGTGTGTGTGTGTGTGTGTGTGTGTGTGTGTATGCGTGTGCGTGTTTGTGTGTGCTAACCCTTAGTTGCCCATAAAGTTCTCTGTTCAGGACAGTGGGGGGAGTCAGTTTGGAATAAGGGGCATAGGGAGGAGGTCAGGATGGATGTAGAAGTGAGAAGAATCCAGGGGGGATGTGGGTGGAGAACTACAGTGCTGTGCATCCAGTGGAAGTGGCCCTGAACCTCCAATCTGGACGTTTGGCTTTCCAGTGTCCATATATGCATTAATTCTGATAAGGCACATGAAACACCTGTTAGAATGCCTGATACAGGTTTTCTCCACTACCCGAAAGCAGGGTGCTCGCGTGATGCCTTCCGTAAGCCAAAATGGCATAAGGCAGAGAAGTAATTGCCATTCATTTATATGAAAAAAAAAACATTTGAGTGTTCCCAGACCCCCAAAATAATCTCTCTTAGGCTTTCCTGATACCTTAGGACACATCTTGCTAATGGATGCACAAAATACATGGAGATAAAGTGCAGATGCTCAGCGGTACGGGTCAGAGCTCTGGTGGCTGAGGCTGAGATGCCCAGTGTAATGGGTGGGGTGGCTCTTGCTGCTTGGGGTCTGCACTGCCTCTGTAAGACTCGCTGCAAAACCAACACGGATGCTGTTTTTGCTTTCCACCTTTTTTTTGTACAAACAAAAATCCTCTTTGGATTTCTTTTAGGTGGCAAAAACAGGTACTAATTAAGGACTTTCATGAAAGCAAAGTGATGCAGTGGACTTTTGGAAAAGCAGGGGATATACTTGTATGTAGTGAAGGATCAATAACATCGTTACGGTTGGCAGTTGATTTTTTGAGGCAACTAGTCTTTGCTTAGTGCTTAGTTTAGGCCTTTCACCGCTCTTCATGCTGAAGATGTAGTAAGCAAGTGCCCATTCTTGCCCTCAGTGAGCTAACAACCAAGTTCAAAGATTGCAAACAGGTTCGCCTCCCGGGCCAATCCCAACCAGTTGTGAGCGGCTTGCCATAGTGTTTTTTGTGAAGGTGCATTCTGAGGTCTACACTCGGGGGAAGAGCAGGCACCATTCAATTAATGGTGTCTGTCCGGAGCAAGGGGTTGGGGAGCAGCAGCACTGATGCCACACGTTTGCCTCAACTGGTCTAGCAGTGTCAAGGGCCATCGCACTCCTTGTTAGCCGTCAGCCTGTTTCTCATCTGGGAAGTAGAGGTAATACTCATTCCTTTCTCATAGGGTGGTTTTAAGGATTAAATAAAACCACAGAATCAAACAGGCTCTGCTGTACATGAGAGAACGTGCCTCCAATATCATTTATTATTGTTATCAGCATATTTGTTACACATCGACTGCCTGTGAGCCTGGGTGGTGGGCAGGTCTGAACTTTGGTGCCCACAAATGAATCTTAGGCCTCCTAGGACCTTCCCTGCACCACATGGTTATTACCATCTCCACACATGGGGCTTCTGGATCAAATACGTCACCCCTGAACCACGTGTATAACCTTGGAAAAGCCAAGAACTGAGATTCAGTATAGGAGGTATTCACTGAACTGTGCTCAGTGCCGTGCATTAGACACCAGTGGAGAGGAGAGCTAAATCAGGCGTGAACGCTGTCCTCCGGACTCAAGAATGGAGATAGGTCGCCAGACAAGAAACCATGAAAGGTATGACCAGAAGCTATTGGAGAAGTCTCCACCCGTGGGGTAAGAAGGATATGAACCTTGAGTAAGACCACTTGGCTTTGACTCCTAAGCTGTGGGGAAGTGCCCAATGCCTTCCAAACCTTGGAGTCCTTATCTCTAAAATGGGGAGAAAAATGCTTATTCCTCACAGTTATGATGCAGGCCAGGCGAGATGATGCCTAGGCAGCTCCCATACTGTAGACTGTAAGAGTCGGTGCCCTGTCCCTCCTCAACGGGGACCCTGAGGAGGGAGCAGCATGGGCTGTAAGGGAGAGCTATGCCAGCTTTACAGAGATGGCTTTATTGCACCTGGCCCACTTGGTGTCGTGGTCCCATGGCCCGACTTGTGGCCTCCCCACCGGCTTGCTCTCCTACAATTTTCATATCAAGGAACCCAGCCCCTCTTACAGCCTTGCAGTTCTTGGGGAAATAACTTGGCATTGGATCTGCAAGCCTGAGGTTAAAATGTGGCCTAAGTAGAAATATTTGGAAACAGTGCCTGGTGTGTGTGTGTGTGTGTGTGTGTGTGTGTGTGTGCGCGTGTGTGTGTGTGTGCGCGCACGCGCGTGCGTGCATGCACTTGTGCATTTATGTGTATTGTTAGTGTCAGCATGCACCCCATGCTCCCCCTCCCTATTTCTTTTCCTCTCTTTTTCTATGAGACCCATTCCCAGGTCCCTTTGGGTTGAAAGAGGAAATTGGAGAGGACGGGCCAGAGATTTGAAGAGCACTTCCTCCCTCCTGTGATTGACAAAAGGGCATGTAAATCTGTAAAAGCGAAATTCAATAGAAACCTCATGGCATCTCCCCTGTGTGGGAAAATACCAGAACTCCTGCTCCCCCTGTTCTCCCTCTGTCTCCCTTCCTTTGTGTACGACGTGTGTGGGTGGAAGATAAACTGGATTTAAAAAACCCTTTGAAAGCAAGACATCGTTAACTCCTCTAATTGAAAGCAGTCTTCGGCAAAGGAGGGGCTTGGAGGCGGGTGCTGGATGGACTGGCTGGTAGTGCATGGAGTGGACAAGAGCCGCCAAGTCCCGGGGCCACAGAGGCTCTGTGTCTGTCAGGCCAGGCAACACCAGTCACCACCAGACATGCTGGCCCATCCCAGAGGAGCTTACAGCCAGTGTCTCGCCTCTCCACTGGGCTCTGTTCCCCATCCCTCTGTCAGATGTGACGGCTGGACTCAGATCTCTGAGGACACCCCCAGTACAAACATCCAATGATCTCAAAGCTTGGTGGGGGGCGGGGGGGAATAACCAGCTCTTTTGTAGCATGCATGAAAAGAAAAGAAAAAGAAAACAGAAAACACATTGCTGGAATGGCTGCAATAAATGTTTATGTTACCCCTCTGGTCGTCCTAGAAATGTGGCTGTGAAATTAGCCTTGTACCTCAGAGTACCAGAGACACGGGGTCTAGGAGTTGGCTCAGGGGCCGACAGAACAAGCCCACTTCATTACAGAGTCAACACTCATTCCAGCAACATTCACTGGGAAGAGGCTGGGAGTGAAAAGCTGGCAGAATGTCAGAACTGAAAAGCCTTTTCGGGATTCATCTTACCCTGTCCTTCTGCACGTGGGAAGGATGGGTATCAGAGGAAGTAAGGAACTGGGTCACCTCGAGTAGGCAAGACTCTGGCCTGGGAACCCAGGGCTCTTGTGACCCTCATCACCTGCCTCAGGGCAGCTTTGGGCTGCTGAAGCAACTTCTATTCAAGAGAAATCCCAAGTCCATCCTCCACGACAGCCCTGAGAGATGGGCAGGTGTGCCCTTTACAACTTAGCATCTCCCATGAAGAGTGTGGGCCAAGTTTGTGCCTTAGAATTGAATCCTGGTTCCATTCACAAGGTGTGTGACCTCAGGCAAAGTAGAGAGCCTCGATTCCTCATTTATAAAATGGGTATAATCATAGAACCTACCTCTCAGAGTTGTCATGAGGCCTGCACACTTTAGTACACACAGAATCCTTAACAAAACACCCAGCCTAGGACAGGCACTCAGTAGCTGTTCCCGCTGCTGCTGTTGCTGTTCCTGAGGCATTACTGTGCCCTGGTGCTGGGTGATCTGCTAAGATTTCTGTGAGCATGAATAAAGCATGGTTCTCACCTTGGAAGTCTTCCGAGTTTAAAAGGAGAAGACTGGGCTCCAAACAACTATAATCCAACCTGACAACTCTGTAACCGAGGTATATATAAAGAACTATATGGACACAAGAGAGAGCAATTAATTCTGCCTGGGGGGTGAGCAAAGGCTTTCAGAGGAGGGGTGACATTTGAGACTGGCTTTGAAGTGTGTGTAGTATTTCACAAAATGGGCAGCTAGTGCCGTGGAGGGGGGTGGGGGTGCAGGGAGAAGTCTGGGCACAAGCATCATGGCGGCAGAGTCCAGGGCATGGGAGAGAAAGAGTCACTCGGGGAGAAGGGAGCACCACTGAGCATGTGGGTGGTGGCCCACCTGCTGTGTGGGGAGGGGAGAAAGAGAGCAGCTGGCAGTGAAGGCGGTGACATGGCTGAAACCTGCTCCCCACGGCCTTTGCCAGCTGTGTCGAGGGAGCTCCGCATCCTGTGGTCCACGGGCAGCCATGGGGGTGATGATCAGCAGGGCAAGAGGATTAGTTCTTCCCTTCGGCAAGTTAACTATGGGGACCGTGGATAAGGGAGAGCATGTGGAGCAGCTGGAGGCAAAGAGAGTGGTAACTGGTGCCTTCTCCATCAGAGGAAGGGGAGGTTTTGACCAAGACAAGCACCAGGTGTGGTGCTTTGTGATTGAGGACACAGGACACAGAATCTGAGGGATGAGAGTCTGACTTCTGGCGGTCCTACACAACTAGGTGTGATCTTGAAGGACTTATATACAGCTTCAGTGCCTCATTTCCTCATCAGAGAAATGGGACAATGATTCCAACCTCACAGAGGATAACTGGTATTGCGGATTAAATGATATTGGGGCCATGAGACCCTTGGTGGATGTTATTACTGTGGGTGTCCTTAAGCTCCTCGGGTACCTAGGGGTCATTCAGTACAACAACCACATTTCACAGATGGGGAAACTGAGGGTGGGAGAGATGTCCAGCTAGTAAGTGACACAGCCAGAACGGACCCAGGTCTTCCATTTCCCATGGGTGCTGTTTGATGTAAGTGCAGACAACTATGAAGGTGATGTGGAGTCTAAGTCATCATGTTCAAGATGAGAGGTCTCACTTAAGGCCAAGGGGGAAGGGGGTCTCATGCCCCTCAGTTCCTTCAGGTGTTAAGATGAGACTGGGGGACAGTGGCTGCTCAGCTTCCATCAAAGACCTAAGGCTGGCCTTTTCCTGGAGAAAAGAGTGGTGTGGGCTCCAGCATTCATGCCTGCTCTTTCTGCCACGAATTCTTGGGGCAGAGGGAGACATCTCACTAGAGAGGGTTCTACGCAAAAGACTTGGGCTTGCGAGTCTGAGCCCCATGTTGGGGTGGACAGATTACTAAAATAAATAAACTTCAAATAAATGTAGGATTGAGAGGGTACCAAATGTAGGTGAGGAAAAACCATCAGTCCTGGAAGCCAGAAAACTTTGCATTTTCATAATAATTCTGCCACTTGCTTACTATGTTATATTGTGCAAGACAACCTACTCCTTCCTTGACCACTGTGGGAGGAATAGTCTCAGTAGATAATTCTCCAATTCCTTCGAACTCTAGAAATCTGAATAAGACAGCTTATAGACGTTGCTCATTAGAGGAAGAAGGAGGGGGAAGTGTAGCCAGACATCTCCTGGCTGTGGTAAAGAGCTGTCCAAAGGCAAATTGGGCATGCCTATAAATGAGAGTGAGTTCTCTGTCCCTGAAGTAATCAATAAGATGCTAGGTAATCCCTTCTCCGACCCTGAGGATACTAAGGGAGAGGATACTAAGGGGCTTGTCAGCCCAACCACATCTGCTCTTTGCCTAGCACCATTAAAATGAATTTCTCTCCCCCTGACGTTCACTGGCTCATTTGTTTATTACTGTAGTCGTCCATCAATCCATTCATTCATTCATTCAATGAATATCAGCATTTTGGCCGGTCAAAATATTATTGTGTCTCATTTTATTGTGATAAAAACAGTTAACAAGAGATCTACCTTCTTAACAAATTTTTGTGTGTACAATAACTAAGGTATTGTTGACTACAGGTACAGCAGATTTCTAGAACTTAGTCATCTGGAATACCTGAAACTTGATGTCTGCCGATTAGCAACTACCTTTTCCCTCTCCCCCAGCCCTTGGCAACCACTGTTCCACTCATTGGTTCTATGAGTTCGACTACTTCAGATACCTCATAGAAGGGGAATCATGCAGTATTTGCCCTTTTGTGACTGCCTTCTTTCTCTTAACATGATCTTCTCAAGGTTCATCTGTACTGTCAGTAATGGTAGGGTTTCCTTCCCTTTTTAAAGGCTGAGTAATATTCCATTCTATGGATAGATCATGTTTTGTTTATCCATTTACTGTTTGTTTCCACATCTTGGTGGTTGTGGATAATGCTGCAGCATACATGGGAGTGAGGAAGGCAGAAAGGTTCCTCTTCATCCGTCTAGGGAAACCTGAAGCCTAGAGGCTGCCCTTGTTTTTAGAGTCCCCTCATGTTGTTCTACAAGGTGGAGCGATACCAGCACGGTAGGGTAAAATGTTGCTATGTTCGGCACCACCACCCCCACCCCCGCCACCCCGACAGTTCTGGGTAGGGTCATCAGAAGGCCTTGTGTGTGGTATGTGTGCCAGAGTGGATAATTTGAGGGAGAAGAATGACTGGCATGAGAGGTACAGAGTGGGATGCGGGGTGGGGGGTCAGTTGGGAGAGATGGGAAGGTCACTGGAGCTGAGCCAGGGACACTGGAAATGATGAGTGAGGAGGAACTAACTCAGTTCCTGGGGCAGCTCGGGGAGCTCAAGTCCCCATGCAGTGTGAGATGTAATTCTCCTGCTTGTTCCCCCATGAACATTCAGTAAAATCTACATTGCTCAGGAATGCGTCATGAAGTCGGACTTGCTTTTGTTGGGAGATGCAAAGAAATGGGTAGATGAAAACAGAGCATCCCTATAAAACCAGTCTCCTTGGGATCACCCTTGTATCCCTAGTGACCACCCTTGTGGCCAAGGGCAAGGCTATTGTCTCACGGGGATGTGGAGCACAGTGTGCTGCACAGTCTGAATAAGTGGGGGCCGAGTGAACAGAATTGACAAGGTCTATAAAAGCAGGAGGCTTGTGACTGTTTGCTTTACCTTTCCCCTGCAGCCTTCCCTCCCCTGCCCTTGCCTCCCCAGGAACATAGATGGTTTTAAGATCAACTGGGGCTTTGGGCAAAGGTTCAGCTGGATTTGTTTGTTCCTCCCTGATCCGCTTTGACTGTCCCTGGTCAGGATCGCAGCCAGCTTGAAACAAACACAAACTAAATAGGAAAACAGGAGAATAAAATAACATCAGTGTGTACCTCTAAAGCCCTGTCTGGTGCTGATAGAGCTGATGAGATAAGAGGAAAATGTATTTAAGCAATAAGAGGGCTTTGTTCCTGTTGAAGACTTCCCTGACCGTGAATGTTTTAGATGCAGAGATAAGTCCCCCCCCCCCCCACTGCCCCCAACTGTAGCACTCCAGAGATGTGCCCCACCACACTCTGCTGGGGACAGGCGGCTCAGAACACAAGGGGAAGGAATTCCAAAATGATACATGTCGAATTGCTGGCCTGGATTTCAAATGCCGTAGATAGTTTATGCAAAGTCTCGCACTGTTGTAAAATGTAACACAATCCACTGGCAGATCTGCCTAAGCTAGGTCCCAGTTGTTTTTGAGAAACATAAATAAACTTGAAGATGTCTTCCAGCCTGTTAAAGTGGCCATTTTGCCCATAGTCTCCTTGGTATTAGGCTTCTAGAGACTTGAATAACAGAAGCCGATGAGATGGTTGATGTTTGGCATACTCTCTCCTCTCCTTAAGATGTTTCCTGTGACATTTGGGAAAGCCATACTGTATGCCCAGGACCCACTGGCTTCCTTGGGGGGGGGGGGAGGGAAACTTTGGCAATAAACGAGTTTCAACACTCTTCAATGTTCTTAAAGCAGTAAAGATCTTTTCTTAAAGGAAACATTACAAGGCAGCTTGATACGTAAGACAGAGGAGTGGAGATGCTGCAAGTGGAGCAGCAGAGGGGCAGAAAGGGGGCAGATCTCACATCCTGACCCCCAGGCTGGCACCTCCAAGGAACCCTGTGAATCCACAAGTGACACCTTGAAAACCTGTGACTCAATCCAACATTCAAATGTGTAAGATAAACCAGGGTCTCCTTAATTGAGGCCAGTATGCCACCGCACGTCACTCTCCGGGTGACTTCTCCATGATTCTCCAAACTTGATTAAGTGACTTATCTTCCTCTCTTTGGGGTTTCAGGAATGAATTGATGAAGATGTTAGCAGGAAGGGAAACTGGATGAAGGATTCATTTGGACTCTGTGTGACCTTTGCAACTTTTCTGTAGATATAAAATTCCTCCAACCCAAAAACTCATTTAAAAAAATACCAAAGCATTGATGATTGCAATTGTAAATTGCAGACAGTCACACATCAAGTATTTTACCTTGACTTTGACTAGTGAATTTGATGTATGACTTTTCTACTACCTGTTTAATTCTTCTGTACTCATCTATAGGAATCTCTGGGCAATATATGGTTTTGTCTTGTGTGATTTTTTTTTAAGTTTATTTATTTTGAGAGAGACAGAGTGTGAGCGGAGTGGGGGGGGGGCAGAAAGAGAGGGAAAGACAGAGAATCTCAGGCAGGCTCTGCACTGGCAGCACAGAGCCCATGTGGGGCTCGAACTCACGAAAACTGTGAGATCATGATCTGAGCCAAAACCCAGAGTTGGACGCTTAACCATCTGAGCCACCTAGCTGTCCCTCGCTTTGTGTGATTTTTATAAATGGCATCATATTGTACTTGTCCATTTACACTTCGTTCCTTTTTTTTTAAGTTTATTTATTTTGAGAGAGAGAGAGAGAGAGAAAGGGAGGGGCAGAGAGAGGAGACAGAGAATCCCAAGCAGGCTCTGCTCTGTCAGCGCGGAGCCCCACATGGGGCTTGAACCCACAAACTGTGAGATCATGCCCTGAGCCAAAACCAAGGGTCAGTCATTTAACTGACCAAGCCACGCAGCCACCCCCATTCCTTTCTTTTTATTTTAACTCAATATTATGCTTCTTGCAATCTCTCCATTGCTATCTTGAACTCAGGAGTAGGGCTTCCATTTTGAGTGGCCAGGACCCATACCAGACCTGTTGTTGAATATTTCTAGTATCATCCCTGTGTATGAATCTAATTCAGGCCTCTTAGTAGTCTTTTGCTGTATAAAAATATGTCACGTGAATATTTCTTGTTTGATGCATCACTTCCCCAACAGAAAACATATAAACTATGCCCAGTCTTTTGCTACTACAGATATTGCTGGGATAGATATCCTTGATCCTTATATATAGTTTTTCTTATTCCCCTCTTTTTTGTTGTACGTGTATTATTGTTTACTATGATCGATAGTATCTTATTTTTTTTTTCCCACAGCTTCTAAGAGCCTTAGCGTCTGCTAGGTCAGCCTTTTTTTGCAGATAAGTCCTCTGAGCCCTGCATGCATGGAATGACAGGCCCAAATCCACAGGGGAGTTTTGAGAGAGGAACCACATTAGAGGTCAGAGGAAAAACACAAATGTGGGATGGCCTTCTGCAAGAGGCCTGAGCCATCTCACGAACAAGTCTGTTGCCCCTACCCTTTTTCATCATAGAACTCTTCTGTTTTCTACTTTACAGTTGTGTGTGCCTACGTGATAACTATGTGCACATGTTGTCAACTGCGAGCCCCTCAGCATCTGTCTTGTCCTGGAGTGCTTGGCACGTAGCAGTTTCCCAATAAATATGACTAGAATAAATGAATGAACCAATGAATGAAATCATATTTGAATACACAAGAAACTCCTAAGTCTGAAGAATTCTACTTGTCTGTGTTTGCTTCGTGTTTTTTTAACCACCATTTGTTACATATGTCATTGAGAATGTAGGGGGGGGGCGCCTGGGTGGCTCAGTCGGTTAAGCGTCCGACTTCAACTCAGGTCACGATCTCACAGTCTGTGAGTCCGTGAGTTCGAGCCCCGCGTCGGGCTCTGGGCTGATGGCTCAGAGCCTGGAGCCTGCTTCCAATTCTGTGTCTCCCTCTCTCTCTGCCCCTCCCCCGTTCATGCTCTGTCTCTCTCTGTCTCAAAAATAAATAAACGTTAAAAAAAAAAATTTAAAAAAAAAAAAAAAAAAAGAGAATGTAGGGGGAATGGCCACTGGAGGATAGGCTCATACTGTCGTAGTCTTTTCTTTATTCTTAATACAGCTCTGAACACGATTTACAGATTTGTTCTAAGTTGGTCGGCTTGGTATTCAAGACTGTGAGATCCAACCCCTTGTCCCGCCTTTTCTGCCATTTTGCTCAAGCTCTAAGAACACCAGGCAACTTGCCACAGCCTAAGCATTCTGGGTTTCTGCTTTCCTCCAAGCCTTTGTTCCTGCTCCCTGTATCTGCCATACCCTTCCCCTGTGTCTATTCTTTAAGACCCAACTCAGATGTCAACTCCTGCAGGATTTGTCCCCATGAGAATGTCCTTGTTGCGTCTCCCACCAAACGTGTTATCTGCTGTTTCCTTCACAGTGTTGAGATTCCCTGCTCTACATTAGGACGTGGGCTCCTGGAACGGATGACCCCCGTCTGTGCATCCCCGTTTCTTCCTGTGGTGCTAAGAAAAAAATAGATGGATAGGAAACATGTATCAAATTGAACTTAATCCAACCTCTCAGACCCTTGAAAACATTTTTTTTCTTTATCTTTTTTCAGGTGTGTCGAACCAAGGTGATAGATCTCAGTGAAGGCATTTCCCAGCATGCCTGGTACCCTTGTACCATCAGCTACCCATACTCCCAGCTGGCTCAGACCACTTTCTGGCTCCGGGTAAGCCAAAGCTTGAAGAGCCTTAGAATCTCCAGCAGTGACCACCCCCCTCCCCCAGGAAGCACCAACTCCTGTGACCCTTTCTCAAGATGGTTTGTCTACTCACTGAGGGTGTTAATTATAAGGACAAGGAACAAAACACTTAGCAGTAGGATGCTTCCTGAAATAGAATCCCTTCATTGCTCATGGAGTGCCCCTAGTCATTCTTGTTTTGACAAAGATTTTGGATAAGTTTTCTATGCCTGGAACCTTCTGTTCATTGTTCAATGCCTTTTAAGATTGTCTTCTTCTCCTTGAAGTCTTAGCTGATCCCCACAGAGAGAAGTGACTGTTCTCTCCCTTCTGGTCCTGTACATGTTTGGTCATCATTTGGATGGCACTTGTCACCTGGTATTATATTGCTGTCTTTGGGGCCATCTTCCTGACTAGGGATTATGGTGACTTTTGGTTTGCACACTACTGACCTACTTTGAGCTCCATAGTCTGCAGAAAAGCAAGGGCTGTGTCTTACTTAGCTTTGTCTCAGAGGCTAGCATGGAGAAATGACAAATAATATACCTCTTTTGTGCTTTTAGTCTGTGCCACTTTGTTCCCATGATCTTATTGGAGCCTCACAATCATCCTGTGATACAGCTATTTACTTGATACATCACTTAGAGGTGAGGGAATTAGGGCCCAGAGAGGCAGAGCTACCACTCACGGTCACGCAGCTCAGCAAGAGCAGAACCCGGATGGAACAGAGTTTCTGACCTCAGAGCCTGTGCTCTTCACTGTGAGGTTCTCTGCCCCACAATGAGTGTCCCAGTCCCTGAAATGGAAGATTCTCCTTGAAACCCCTGCCCCACAGCTGCTTCCCTACCATGTGCCTGAGCTCACGAGGGACCCTCCCATGTCTGCTGCATTTCAGGCATACTTTTCTCAGCCAATGGTTGCTGCTGCTGTCATTGTCCACCTGGTGACTGATGGGACATACTATGGGGACCAGAAGCAGGAGACCATCAGCGTCCAGCTGTTTGACACCAAAGACCAGAGCCACGATCTGGGTGAGCATGTTCTCAGGCATGTCGCCCTTGGTACCACATCTGCCCAGGGGTGGTCTGGGGGGCAGCTGAGAACTCGTTCGTCCTTCCCCTGTCCTCTTTCTTGCTTCTCTGTTTGGCATTCTGCTTGCCCTCCAAATCGGGAGGCTTTTGTGTATCCAGAGAATCCTAGATCTGGCAGATATGGGCCTAAGGGGCCACTGCCAAAGTCTTCCCTTCAACAGCTCCTTTTGATGAGGCACCTTTAACCTTAGGCACCCCATGTGATCCTCAAGAGACCCTGGGAAGGAGACTGAACAAAGGCCATTCCTCCAGGTGTCAGTCCCTGAGACCCAGAGAGGGTCACATGGCAGCGACCAGGAAGAGTGGGTGTTTGGAATTGTAGCCATGGCTCTTTACCCTGTAGCTGGAGGTGTCCCTTAGTGCCTGACAATGGCAGCCATGTCTCCAGCACAACCAGCCGTGCTCCCTGTAGGAGCAGGAATAAGACAAGGTCCGTGTCAGGGGTGGGAAGGCAGAAGAGTCAGGTCCTACCTGCTGAGCAGCTGTGGGAGAACTGGGACCAGCACTGTCAAGTTGTCACATGCACACCCCTCTGCACACCCACGCATGCATGGTGCACGGGACACAGCCCCAGCTCCGGAGCTGACAGCCCAGGCTTGACTCCCGTCCCTCTGCTCACACAGCGCAGGAAGGTGAACGCTTTTCTTGACCTCCGAGCACCTCATCTGGCATCTTACTTTCCTCTTAGGCACAGTAGGGACCACGGTGCTACTTTATCATGACAGTGAAATCATGAGATATTAAATGAGGTATTACTTAGGACTGTTGTGACTGTGCCCCACACAGGAGCTGGCACTGGGAATGTCCTCTTATCCCCTCCCACATTTCCAGTTTACCTCTGGGCAGCCTCGCCAGGTGTTTGGAATTCTAGGCTGGCCTAGAAGGTCGGGCTTCAAACCCCTGCCTGCACCGTTCTGCAGGGAGCTCATTTCAAAGACCTGTATGAAGCCAGCAGGCAAGGGGTCATTGCAAGGTCAAGCAGAAGCCAAGGGGGCAGGGAGAGTTTTTGTTTTGTTTTTATGTTTATTTATTTAGTTAGTTTTAGAGGCAAAGGGGGGACATATTAATAGGAAGGAGAAAGAAAACCCCTCTGGACTTATCCGGATGCCTGAGAAATTTCCCTAAGTGAGAAGCAAATATTTTCATAGCTGTCCTGGCATTGCTAAGGGCTCTGAGGAGTGGGGAAAGTCCAGTCCACAGAAGCTGCTTCATGTCTGAGGTTTGCACGTGTCCCTGTCCCTCCCTGTAGTGTCCCCTGTCCTCAGCATCCTGCTACCCGCCCCCCCCCCCCCCCCCATGGAGCGCTTGTCATTCTGAGTGAGCACAGCAGGGGCCCTTCTGGATTGGGAGCTAAACATCCCAACAGAGCAGGCCTGCTGGGATGTGCCTAGAATCATCCTTGATTTTAGAGGCAGAAACTGAGTTTGAGGAGCTTGCTGGAGTTCCATCATTAGGATGTGATAGTCCCCTCAGAGGCAAGTTAAACCATGATTGGAACCAAGGTCCATTAGACACCAAAGCCAGTGTCTGCTTTTCCAACTCCATCCCACCCCATTGCCCCCTTCTCTCTTCTGGGTGTGCCCTTTCTCCCTGCCCCTCTCCCTTCCTTCTCAAAGCCTGGGGACCTGCTCCCTGTTCTAGAATGAACCGAGAGCTGAAGCAAGCTTGGGTTCAATGTAGACTTTACCCTGCTGGCTGCTCCGTGTGCCCCTGGAAAACCACCTTCTGCCCTCACTTCTCAGTCTTACCTCTGCTGAATCAGTGCAGAGGTCCCTACCTCACAGGGCTGCTCCCCGGTTCCTGGATTAAACACGAGAGCAGGCTTCTTACTCTGGAAAGAGCGTGTTGCTGTGAATTATTTCCACCATCTTTATGGCGGATGGGGAAGGCAGCCTGAAAACTAGCAACTCAGACCATCCAGCCCTCATGCAGTGTGGGAGGGTGGTCAGGGCCAGCGATGCTAGTCTGAGAGGTGGCCATTGGGGGAGGGAGAGAGGCTGTGGGCGCTAGGTGACAAGAAAGCTTAGGGGGCAGGGAGGCAAAGGGATTGGAAAGATTTGGAACCAAGAGAAAAAGGCAGACAAAGAAACTTTCAATCAAACTCAAAATCCCCACTGGCCACCCAATGGTGCTTTTGTGCAGTGACATGAAAGGGTCTGGGGGCTTCGGGAAGGGCCCGTTGGGGAGGGCGTGACTGGCCTTGAGTAATGAGCCTGGCCCCTCGGCCCTCTGTCTCTCCTGACAGGCCTCCATGTCCTGAGCTGCAGGAACAATCCCCTGATTATCCCTGTGGTGCATGACCTCAGCCAGCCCTTCTACCACAGCCAGGCGGTACGTGTGAGCTTCAGTTCACCCCTGGTCGCCATCTCGGGGGTGGCCCTCCGCTCCTTCGACAACTTTGACCCCGTCACCCTGAGCAGCTGCCAGAGAGGGGAGACCTACAGCCCTGCCGAGCAGAGGTAAGGGACCCTGGGTCTGATCGCCCTGGGCCGTTTTGTAGCCAGAAGCAGATGGGCGCCTTCTGGAACTGCCTAGATGTGTGTGTTGCTATAAAAAGTCTGCGTGTTTCTCCCTTCTCCATCCTCTGGCCTCTGGCTGGCTCTGCCTGTGGGCCTGGGAGGCCTGCGCGTCTCTGGATTCCAGGGGTGAGGGAGGGAAGCAGGAATGGGCGGTGGAAAGACCCCCTCACCTGGCTCGCAGGCCTGGCGCTGACAGTGGCCTGCTTGCATGGTGCACATCGCGTTCCCTCTCTGGGCCTCAGCATCCGCATTTGAACAAAGACAAGACAGGTGGATTAGCTCTCTTCCAACTCTGAAATACTGGAATAGTTAGGCGGATGGAGGGAGACTGCTGTTTGCTTCATCCCAGCTTACTGTGTGTTTCAGTGATGGGGAAATCTCTCCACCTTCCCCAAACCTAGCCCCTGAGTGGTCTAGTGGTCCGATGAGAAGAGAGCATGGTGTTTTCCTGGAAAGAATATGAGCTTTGGTGAGACTCTGACCTGGGCTTGAACGTTCCCCTTCTTGCCTGTGTGCCCATGACAAGTCACTTCACTTTTCTGAGTCTTCCTTTCCTATTTTGGAATAAATGGAGGATGATATCTACCCCACCGGGTGGTCATGAAGGCTGAATGGTGCGCCGTAGATGAAAGTCCTCTTGTAGACCGTTAGGCACTGTGCAAGGCTGATGTATTAATACAGAATATTTATGGCCACTTTCTGATCTGACAGTGGGGCTTCTCTGCATGAAATTCTTCTAGCTGGAAGAAGCCCTGGAGATCATCGGGTACATCTGGAGTGTCTCAAACGCCTGTGTTACCCTCTAGGATTCCAGGGCCCCGAAAGGGGAAGGGTGGGTCCAGGCTCACACAGCACCTCTCACGTTTGTTTAATGAGATCCAGAAGGAGACAGTACGACAGGGGGAGTCCCAGTGGGCTCCCCCAGAGTGAGACGCTCTGAAAGGCAATCCAGTCCAGCCCTGTATACCTGGGAGCAAGGAGAGGAAAGCCGGGGGGGGGGGGGGGGAGGGAGGTGGCCACTGCCTTTCCCACGCCCTTGCCACCACAGGGGACACAAAAGGTGGTTGCAAAACCCACATTGTTTTGCACCCACTGTCTCTAGCTTCTGTTGTGCAAAATCTGTCGCAATCATTCGGAGGCAAAAGAGCTCCTTAAATATCACCCACTGTTATATTTCACACTAAAAGGGCTTTTTCATCCCTGGCTCTGTAGACTATAAAAATAAGTTAATTCTCAGAACCCAGGGAAACAATGTCGATGGGAAATGCAAATCCATTCGACCTTTTCTGCAATGCTTTCCCATCCTTAACCAGCCACCGGGACCATGGGCAAGTTGACTGAGGCCAACAACTGGCTTCTTTGAATTCTTAATTAGCAGTTCCTGTGTCCGAAGTAAACAGTTACAAGTGTTTAACCTCAGAAACAAATCAATTGTTTAATATCTGTTGAGTTCTTGGACTCGTGACTGAGAAGCACTGAGCGGGGACAAAGCGTTGCCCCATCTCTGACCGGTTGTACGACTGTGAGCCAGTCATACCATGTCTCTGGGCCTCAGTTTCCCCATCCATGGGATGATGGTGATGAATTGAATGTTCTCTGTGGTTCTTTCCAATTCAAACAGTCTGTAGTTCCCAAGAATGGGGAGGGGTGAGATGCAGGGGAAAGGAAGCAACATGTGTTTCGTTATCTTATTTCATTATTTTATTTCGTTATCACACTTGTCCTGCGAGGTATGGACAGAGAGGGTGAGTCAAGGCGGTCCAGGCAGTAGGAGGCAAAATCCTGCTTCGTGTGCCCCGAAAAGCCACCAGAGCCAAGCGCTCAACAGAGCCAAGCACGTCTAGGAGACGAGGGGACTTGTCAGGAATGCTCATGTGTGAGCGTTTTGTGACAAGAACCGCGGGACGTGAGCGAGCTGGGGCTCTGAGGGTCTCAGCGGCTCAGCCCTGAGTGCGGACCTGGCTAAGATGGGCGGAGCCCCCAGTGCCAAGGCCGGGGGTGCTGGGACACCCCCCCACCCCGCACCCGAGTGCTCTGAGGGGGCGAGAGGGGTTGGAGAAGGAGGCAGCTGCCCCTGGAGAGCTGAAGAGGCATTTACCCAAATAGCCAGGACCGCATAAATGTGCCTGAAAACAAACAAACTGAGAGGGAAGAAAAGAGAAATAAGCAACAACTGTAAAAAACCGTGGGATGTTTTTCTCCATTCTCAGAACACCAAGGTAAATAGCATCACTTTTTATAGCACACAGTTCAGCTGGCTCTAGGAGAAGCGGCCCGCTGACTCTCAGCTGGTTCCCAGGTAGTGAAAGGGGCTGTTCTGGCCTCCCGGCCTCCAGCCCTCCACCCCTCCCTCGTCCCCACCCCACGGATTCTCTTTCTTGCTGTCTCCCCTCCCTCTCCGCCCACTCTGCCTCCTCTCCCACCCTCTCCCTCCTCATTTTCCTTCTCTTCTCCCGAGAGCTGCATGATATCTAGTGGGCTGCCCTGGGAGAAGCGTCACCACAGCAAAATCCATTCGGGCGGGTGTTCTGACCTAGATTCAAGGGTCTCCAGTCCCGGTGCAGCACTCGGAATAAATTCAGAGGCCCAAGGAAACAGGATCAGCTTTCAAATGAGAGGTCCAGTTGTGGGATTCTAGCCCAAGCCCAGCTCCACACCTAGGGGAAGGGGGGACAATGGGGGCGCGTAGTGATGGTGGTGAGTGGGTTAAGAGGCTTCTTCAGTGAGGAAAGCCACACCATGGATCGAGGCTCCTGTGTGTCTGACACACACACACATGCTTTCTATCTATCTATCTATCCTGTGGTTCTAAACAGAAATTGAACAGTTTATTGCAAAATTCAGTGAGCCATGTGCTTATACAATTAGTACTCTCTTCCTCTCCCCTTTCCCTTCCCTTCCCTTCATTTGTCACTTCCTTCCCTCCCTCCGTCTTTCCTTCCTCCCTCCCTCCTTCCCTCCTTTCCTCCTTCCTTTCCTCTTTCCTTCCTATCTCCTTCCTTCCTTCCCTCCTTCCCTCCCTCTTTTCTTCCTTCCTCCCTCCCTCCTTCCCCCCTCCCTCCCTCTTTCCTTCCTCCCTCCTTCCGTCTTCCCTCCCTCCCTCCTTCCTTCCTTTCCTCTTTCCTTCCTACCGCCTTCCTTCCCTCTGTCCTTCCCTCCTTCCTTTTTTCCTTCCTCCCTCCCTCCTTTCTACCTTCCTCCCTCCCTCCTTTCTTCCTTCCTTCCTACCTCCCTCCTTCCCTCCTTCCTTCCCTCCCTCCTTCCTTTTTTCTTTCCTCCCTCCCTCCCTCCTTTTTCCTTCCTCCCTCCCTCCTTTCTTCTTTCCTCCCTCCCTTCTTTCTTCCTTCCTTCCCCCCTCCCTCCTTCCCTCTTTCCTTCCTCCCTCCTTCCTTCCCTCCTTCCTTTCCTCTTTCTTTTCTCCTTCCTTCCTTCCTTCCTTCCTTCCTTCCTTCCTTCCTTCCTTCCTTCCTCTTTCCTTCCTTCTTCCTTCCCTCCCTCCCTCCCTTCGTTCCTTCCTTCCTTCCTTCCTCTACCTGAAACTCTTCCCACTCCCCCATGCCAGCCCACCCAGAGAAGGACAGTTCCGTTAGAGAGCTAACTTTTAGAAAGCCAACTCTAGGAGGAAACAAATTCTTCCTGTGGCCAGATTGACTCCTTGTAGCCAGTGTAGGCTTAGACTGTGGGTGGGGTGGGGGTGAGTTGATGTGCCTACAAGCATCCCCGGAGTCTGTGCACTGCCAGGAGCCCACACGTGACTATCCATTCCATCAGATGACTCTATAGGAATTCGTGTATGAGATTTGCAGCCCAGCAAGAAGCCTCTTATGGCCAGAGACCACAGGCTCCCCCACACTGGCCAGCCCACAAGGGATCAGCACCTCTCAGAATGCTTGTTGGGAGTCGCTGGTCTGGGGGACACATCTGCAGATGGAACCACTGTGGCTGAGCATGTGTGTCTCTTGGAAGGTACCAGATGCTCCTGACTCTTCTCCCAGATGTTGTTTAATCTCCACTCCTGTCAGATGTCTACTGGCCTTCCTCTGCTTCTGTGTCCTTTCAATAACTGGGATTATCAAAGTCTGTTTTTCCCCCTTCCAAAGGGCTGTGAAATTAGATACCTCTATTGTTTTGTCTCCATAAAACTGTGGTCCCTGAAAGCTGGGAAGCCTCTAAGATACTGTCTGGTTCTACATTCTCATGAGGTCCTGGCAAGGGAAGGGAGTTCCTCAGGCCACCCGGCCACTTAGCAGCAGAACTGGCATTGGAATCCAGTACTCAGGCCTCCCAGGGCAAAGCAGGTTCCTCTTCATCTGAAGTTTCAAGATGCCTGCCACACTGGCCCGATGAGGCCACAGACAACGTGGATTTGCCCCCCGTTAATCCTCTTCTGTAATTAGTTGCCAACATGTAAACGTCAGGAGTGTTCATAGTAAAGACATCGGCAGATTGGAGACACGATGGGGTCGGTGCCGTGGGCCACCTGCGCCAGTAGTGACCTGCTGCTCAGCCAGCCGCCCCTCCCTCGGGCGCCCCGCACAACGCGCTGCTGTCCCCACCCTGCAGGCATCTGACGGGGCCTCATCACCCCTGGGCCACTGCCTCTGGCTTCTAGGATTCCAGGGTTCAAGAGCCTTTCAGGATTCCCTTCCAGTAGTCGCTGCATTCCCCGGAAGGGAAAAAGGAGCCCTATCTTCATCGCTGTCTCAGTCTCCCTTCCCAGTGACCCTGCAGCGCTGGGAAGGTGCCACGAGTGTCTTCCATTCATTTCCAGTGTGGACATGCTGACTTTTCTGTGGTCTCCATCTGAGGTAACCCACAGTGATGTATAAACAGGGATTATTATTATCCCCCTTCCCCATGGCGTAGCTACAGGACTTGGGCCAAGAGTCAAGGGACACAGCCAGGAACGGGACCCTCAGCAGCCCTTCCAGTGCTGGTCTTTTGGATCCTGGTTGAGCAGTTTTGGATCCTGTTATGCATGACTGGGGGCCATTTCCCTGGGCAGAGGGGACAGCAGTTGGGGGTTGGCTATTGAATCACTGAACGATATACCTTTATACGAAACTTGAGTCTATAAGTAAACATATTAAATATATATATATATATATATATATATATATATATATATATATATGGAAAAAATATTTACATATCTTTGTATGGGGGATGTGTGTCTCCTCCTTTACCCACCTGTGAGAATTTCATTGATAAAAGCCCCTTCCCCCATCCCTTGGATTAGCCAACTTACTCCGAGAAGTGTCTTCTTTTTTTCTTTCTTATTTTTGTTGCCCATCATGGGTATTAAATCGTTCCCCCATTTTTTAAAGACTTTTTTTTTAATGTATTTATTTATTTTTTGAGACAGAGAGAGCACAGGTGGAGGAGGGGCAGAGAGGAGAGACAGAACCCCAAGCAGGCTCTGCACCATCAGTGCAGAGCCCAATGAGGGGCTTGAACCCATGAACCATGAGATCATGACTTGAGCCGAGATCAAGAGTTGGGCACTGAACAGACTGAGCCACCCAGGAGCCTCACCCGCCCCCTTTTTAAAATGAAGACAGAGGTTTTTCTTTTCTCCTTGTTTTGATTTTTGTTTTTGTGTTTTAGAAATGACAGGGCCGTGTCAGGGAGTTATTTGGGAGGGGTATTTGGGGTAATGTTTATCATTTTTGGACAACGTGTTCATACAACCCTTCCAGCTGATGGGAATGCAGAGAAGAGCAGGGGCTTAGGGGACAGGCCGGCACAACAGCACTGACATTCTGTCCATACAGAGCGCCTTTGGCCAGCCAGCTAAACTCACTGAGTCTCACTTTCCTCTTCTTGAAAATGGGAGTAATTGTACTACCTCAAGAAGTTATGGTGAGGATGCACATCAGGTGATGTAGGTAAAACACAGGGGCTCATACCTGGCACGGATTCCCTTCCCTTCCCCCTTTCTCCCTGTTTTGAAGCCTGTGAGCCAGGCATGCACAGATGTGCTGAAAAAGCAGGGATGCCTCAGTCCTCACAGTGTTCTCTGGAGGACACTAATCCAGAAATGACACACTGGAAAAGGTTATCAGAATTTGGAAAATGATGTGTGTCTTAGCCCCTCCTGGAAATCCACATCAAGGTTCTGAGAAGTCCTGCAATTAAAAAAAAAAAAAAGAAAAGAAAAGAAAACTGACTTCTCATGAATCCAATGCTACCCTATTCATTTGGCCATGAAACCTTTTGGTCAGATAACTCATGTACCAGGGGATATTTTCCTTCTACAGCAGAGAGAGCCAGAGAAACCATCTCCTCTTGCCAATATCATAGTTTCCAAAGCATTTCTTGTGCATGGGCCTTTCTATTATACAAACACACTGAGCTCCATCCTGTCCCGGACCTTTGCGTGTGTTCTTTACTCTGCCTGGGATTCCCTCTGCTCCACACCTCTGCTTGGCTTATCCCTTCATTTCATCCAGGTCAGTTCTTATGTCCCCTCTTCATGGAGGCTTCCTCCCCCTGACCCATCTGCACATGGTGCCTTTCCCCCAACCCCCAACAGTCGTCCTCTATAATTTCCTCGTTAGTGCCCTTTCTGTGCCTGAAATAGGCTTCTTTATGACTTTTCTGGGGTGCATGTCCTTCTTCCTCAAAGACACAGGTGGCAGGAATTTTCATGTATCCACAGGGTTTACAACAGTGTCTGGTGTGCATCGAGGCCCCCACCCAAGGTCTGTGGAATAGATGAATGAGTGGCTGACCTGTCACCCTGTTGATACTCTTGAGAGAGAAATTGGCTTCTTACTTCCATTTTACGGAGGAGAACACTGAGGCTCAGTGTACTATGTAACTTTCCAAGGTTAACGATAAGGGGCATTCCTGGATGTAGAGGCCGGATTTGCCCAGTTCCTAAGTCCTGTGCCTTTTCCATTGTAGGAAATCCATTGTTTCAGTTTATCCCTTTTCTTACAAGGAACATTAATGTGCAGAGACATGGGGGTGGGGGGCAGGTACAGGCTGCTTTTACCTTTGTGGCCCCATAGCCCGGAGCAGCCCGGAGCCCCCTGGCCGTCATCCTGGGAGCACAGAGCGAGCATGGCCGCACTGTAAGGCATAGGTCAGAAGACTAGCTCAGGAGCTGGTAGCTTACAGAGTAAATCTATTTAAATTGGAACCATGTGGCTCTTGCCCCCGGCGCTTACACACCGTGAACAGATGCATTGTTTGGTGTCAGAGCCCTTGCGTTGACTCCAGAGTTATAGTCTCTTAGAGGCCTCCACATGGCACAATGCAGGGAAGACTGTCGGGGGTGGGGTGGGGGGGTAGAAAGGAGGGCGGAGAATCGAATATCTCAGCAAGTGTCACTTAATCCCTCTCACGCGTTGCCTTTGGGAAGGGGGTTATGTGGGGATTGCAAAGCCCGCGTGGGTGTGGGTCTAAAGCCTCAAACGCTTCCCTTTTCCGAGTATTTTAAAAAGTGAATTTGTGATGTTTGGAGGCTGTTAGCTCATACCCCCACCCTTACCCCACCCCTTGATTCTCCCCATACTTCTGAGCAGGACATAGAGCATGGAGATGGGTAGCTATCTTCCTGTAAAACCCTCAGTGGTCCCCTCCTGAAATGGGGACCAAGAGAAAAAAAATTGTGAATTTCTTCTTAAGCTGGTTTGGCCACCACTTACTCCCTGTCTCCTAGATAAACACAGGAAAGTGAAAGCCTTGAGGCTCTGAGTGCACATCTAGACCTAGCTCTCTGTGCACACCCTGTGGCCGTCATTGGTGTGGACATAGTCAGAGAGGCAAACATTAGAGAAAACTGCCCCCTACAAGCTTTCTGTGTTCCCGGTGAACGTCTCAGCCTCCTCAAAGTGCTTAACAGCAATTGCGAGACCCACCCCCACCCCCCGCCACTTGTTTCTTGCTACTAAGAAGCACCTACCATATGCAAAGCATCTTTATCACAGTGCAGAGTACCCCAAGATGAAACAGGCATTATCTCTACCCTCAGCAAAGTTCTAGTCCAGGTGAGGGGCAAGGTTGACAACAAGGACTTTGGAGCCACACATCTGGGTGGGAAGTTACAGAAGTAACTTGATCTCACTGGTCCCCGATTTTTCCAGCTATAAAATGAATAACACTTAGCTCATAGGGGTGTTGTGAGCATGGAGTGAGCTCATGTACATAAGCAATCAGTGAATAGTCGCTAAAGTTACTGAGTGTCTGTGTAACAGTAAACATAAGGGGAAAGACCATGCAGTACAGGGATTTTATATTTCCATTTCCTTAAGGATTAGCACACATTCCAGCACATGGTGGGTACCCGGACCCCATGCTTTCAATGCATGAAGCGTGAGGCCAGTCAGAGAAAGGAGGGCAGAAGGCCTGCCAGGGATCTCCCCTGGGAACACAGGGACTACAGGGGAAATTTTCCTATACAAATTTACATGTGGGTAGAATTCAAATCGACAGCAAGATTAGAAGAGCAGCCACACCAAGAAGCAAGGCATAATCATTGAACAGCTTTACTGACAATCCAGAAGTCACCTTACAGTTTATAAAAGACTTCTACAATCAGCACCTCAGTTGGGTCTCATGACCCTATGGGTTGGCCAAATCTGAGAGTGCTCTGAAGCTCAGAGAGGTGATGTACCTTGCCCAAAGTCACACAGCTTCTAGGCTATAGAGCACAGACTTGTTTATACCATTAGCTGCCAGTTAGGGAGTGTCTTTACATGCCGGGAATTCTGCTCTGTGCCTTTCCTGACCTATCTGATTTCTCACCACCGCCCTCGAAAGTGAGTATTGTTACAGAATACGAAGAGTCTGCTGTGCGTCTTTGGTGCCTGGCACATGAGAGACTCAGTGTGTACTTGCTGTGATCATTATGCCTATTTCACAGATGGAAAAACCGAGGTTCTGTGAGGTTTGAAGATGAATAACACAGACAGCTCTCTGCCACGTTTGAACCCTGGCTTCTCTGTTTCCATAAACCATGCCCTGTGATACACTGTGGCCCCTGCCTCCAGAGTCTTCCTCACCAAAGCCGGCACCTCTCCCTCTCCTCTGTCTCAGCTCCCAAAAGTTTGGAGGGGGACGCCTTGAGCTTTTTACCTCCAGCTGGCATGCAGTCATCCTGCAGGGAAACTCCCTCTGACCCTCCTGTTCCTTTCCTCCCCAGCTGTGTGCACTTCGCATGTGAGGCCGCTGACTGCCCAGAGCTGGCGGTGGAGAACGCCTCTCTCAACTGCTCCAGCAGCGACCGCTACCATGGCGCCCGGTGTACCGTGAGCTGCCGGACAGGCTACGTGCTCCAGATCCAGCGGGATGACGAGCTCATCAAGAGCCAGGTGTGCACAGGTGCTGGGCTCAGGGTCCCCTCTCCAGCCCGGGAGAGGCCGACCGGGCGGTGAGCGTGTCCCCTGCTGAATCCCCAGCACTTCAGACAGTGCTGCCACACAGGAGATACTTTGTAAATATGTGTGGATTGAATGAGTCAACCCACCGGTCCGGAATTTCTAAGACAATGGTTCCCGTGCAAGGTAGCGTTCCACACAACCTGTATCGGAGTCTTTGTGAGGGTTACAAACCTGTGGAACCAGAGGCTGAGCATTTTGGAATGACATCCTCCCAGGCAGAGCTCTGCTTCAGTTGAGGGGGCTGCTTTGGAAAGAGGTGAGCCCTCCGACAATGAGGTGTTCGCTCATTCATGGTAATTGTAAAACAGATTGTAACACATCTGTTCGCCAGGAACCAGATGCTGTACTAGGTGCTAGAGAGAGGAAAAAAAAATGTCACTAAGATAAACCTAGTTCCTTCTCTTCAGGAGCCTAGTGACTGTTGCCGGGAGCAGACAAGGAGTGAGGAATGACTTCACAGTGTGAGAAACACGGGTAAAGGCAAGTGCAGGGTGTGGTAGAAGCCCAGAGGGCCTCACCCTGGAAGAAGTGGCTTGAAAACCACCGGGTAGATAGGCACCAGGGTGTGTGGCTGGGGAGGGAGAAATCGGTGCTCTGTGCACAGGCAGAAATGGCGGATGGAAGTCTGTTGGTGAGAAACAGCATGCCGCAGACCGATTCTTTCTTTCCAGAACTCGTCCAAGCAATGAGGCTGGGGGGCGGGCAAGCAAGATCCACCAGTGTGAGGCCCTGTTAGGTTGGTCAGGAAGTTTGAGGTTTATCTTTATCGGGGCAGCAGGGAGCTGTTGAAGAAGGTGATGTGGTCAGATCATGGTTGATAAAGGTCGTCTGGCTGCCCACTCGGTGGTGGCTTGGAGTCTGGCGTTGACACTGGTCACAGGGAGAGCCCTCAGGAGTCATGAGAGGAGCTCGTGGAAGAGGGAGGTGTGCTGCCCAAGGGGAATGGCCGTGGGTGGATCTGAGATGCGGCAGGATGTTGCTTCAGCCACGTGCCGCCGTGGGATCTCAGGTGGCTGTGGGGAGTGGGGTGAGGGGGCCGTGAAGCCATGAGATCTGAGGGTGCCAGGGCCTCTGTCACTAGATGCAGCCTTTCCCAGGACCCTGCCAGCAGGCGTCACCTTCATGCTGAAGGCACATAGCATACACTACTTGTCTATGAGAGACCTTTGTGTAGAGCTTCTGGGCTTGAACAGAGTCCCACGTGGGAGCCCCGGAGCCCTCGATCACTTGTCTTAGACACCTACTTCCTCGTGTCAGACACGGCAGGTCTGAACTCCTGTGGAAACAATTAGGCTGTTTTGGCAGCAAAGGACCTCTGCTCCCTTTGATGTGTGCTTAGGAGGGGAAAAATGTCCTTTGCTTTTAAGATCCCAGATCAACATTTGGCATCCTCAGTCCCCTGGGATCTGGCGGCTCCCTCCTTGAATGGCAGCCTGCGGGCTGCTGATGGCAGTCCCTCCCTTGGCTCTGGAGCTTGGCCTCACCCTTCCACCCGCGCATCCCTGCCATCTTCTGGTTTGGTTCAAATCCCTGCCGACTCTTTTCGCTTGTCCCAGGCTTGTTCCTTGTTTATGTCTATCTCTCTCAACTACTGAACCATCAGATCTCAGAGCAGGGAGTGGCTCTTAGAGCAATCCTTGGGTTCAGTGCGAGCGGGCAAGCTCAGGTCAGGAGAGGGACCTGCCCATAGACTCAGCACAAAGGAATCACATCCGGGCCTCCGGTATCCCAGGGCTATGCCTACTCTGTACCACACAGAACAAGAGGCTCCCTATTACCTCCTGCAGAGCCAAGAAAAGATACAAAGACCAAGAGCCAGCGACCCACTGTTGTGCCATATTTCACAGGCTATTTCAGGAAAGAAGTCGTCAGGCTCCAAGAGGTCTGAGTCTTAAGATTCTCATCAACACAATGGGAATACTAATCCGGGAGACTTTCCAGGGAGCAGTTAAGAGTGCAGCCTTTAGTTCGAGTCCCATGTATCCTCTTTACGGCTGTGTAACTTGGAGCCAATCAATGTCTCTGAGCCTCAGTGTCTGCATCTGGAGAATGGGAACTGAGACACCAAATCCAAACAGTTGTGGGGGTCGTCAAAAGTGAGCTGAAGCAGCGACCTCCTGGAGCCAGGATGAGACTCTGAGCTGTCGCTGGGGGAAAAGAGGGTCTTCCGACCTGCGGGATTCTGTCTGCATGCCCTTACCGTGCCCACCTCTGCCTTTCAGACGGGACCCAGCGTCATGGTGACCTGCACCGAGGGCAAGTGGAACAAGCAGGTGGCGTGTGAGCCAGTGGACTGTGGCGTCCCGGACCAGCATCACGTCTACGCCGCGTCCTTCTCCTGCCTTAAAGGCACCACCTTTGGTAGCACGTGCTCCTTCCAATGCCGTCACCCTGCGCAATTGAAAGGTATCGAGGGCCCTTTGGCTCTGCTTGGCCCTGCTTCCTGTGTGGGAAACCCAGAGGCTGCCTCCAGGCCCTCCCCTGGGTCTCCAACACTTTCAAGGGCTGGATGGGGTTTATCTGCTCCTCTGATTTCCCTCCACCGGTGCAGTTTATGGAAACTGCCTGGCTGTGCAGCCGAGGAGAAAGTAGAGTGGGGATAAATATGACAAGTCTCACAGAAAAGAAGAGAGAGGGCAGGGATAAGGGAGGGAGGAGGAAAAAAGATTCTAAGAAAGTAGCATTTGGAAGTGACGTGACTAGTTCACCGGATAGGATTAGGGCCCAGTAAGCCTAAGAGATAAGTATTATTATTCCCATGTTATTTCCAGTGGAGGAAATCGAGCCTCAGAGAGGTTAAAGAACTTGCCTGAGGCCACACTCTCTGGGCTGGGATCCACGTTGGTGTCTGTCACCAAAGCCGCAGATCATCCTTAAGAAGGGCCAGCTGAGAGAGGAGCAGGTGTGAGTGGGGAGCACTTGCTGGGATCCGGGATCTCCTGGGCAACATCGGGGTGTTGAGGCGAGTGAGGCATAATCAGGCTTCCTGAAGAAGAGGCCACATCTTGGAAATGGAGAAGAGGCCGGCCTGGGTGACCTAGAATGTCAGGACTAGAAGGGTTCTCAGAGCTCTTGGAATAAGTGCTTATTTGGAAACATGATAAAACTGAGGTCCAGTGAGAGGAAGGAAGGAACATGTACAAAATCACAGAGCAAGCTAGTGGTGTTTTCAGAACCAATGCCCTTGGCTTCCAGTTGGAATACTGGGTTTTAACATGCACACGATCTCCAAGTTATGATGCTTCAAGTTACAATTCTTCAACGGTGCAAAAGGCGGCATGCATTCAGTAGAAACCGTGCTTGGAATTCTGAATTTTGATCTTCTCCTGGGCTAGCAGGATGTTATCTGACACAGCTTGTGGTGCTGGGCATAGTACCTTGCAACTGATACCTATACAACCACTCTGTCCCCGCGCAGCCATTCTGTCTGCCGCCATCAGCATAGTATTCAAGAAATTGCATGAGGTATTGGTCATGTTATTAGAACATAGGCTTTGCGTTAGATGATTTTGCCCCACTTTGTAGGCTAATGTAAATGTTCGGAGCATGTCTAAGGTAGACCTGCTAAGCTAGGATGTTCAGTAGGTTAGGAATACAAGTGTATTTTTGACTTACAATGTTTTCAATGTGTGTTGGGTTTATCAGGATGTGACCTGTCGTATGTTGAGGAAGATCTGTATACCCATTTCTCAGAGGTGCCAGGATCCTCTCCTTTGCTTATTTTATCAGAGGGAACATTGTCCCTTTATGAGACACCCAAAATGATATTTCACTCAAGCATGGGTCCTCCCTCAGATGGGTCCTGCCACGAAACATAGGTCCTACCATCATTCCACTGAGTGGGGATAAGTGGACTTCCATGGGATGCAGGGGGATTGGCATGAGGTCTATGAATTCCCTTGAACTTATATGTAATGTTATGTATTCATGAGTTGCAGGCATTTTGGTGATTGGAGAGGGTCAATAGTTTCCCCAAATTTTCAGGGGGAAGCAGAGTTTCCAACGATTACTGGACATGAGTTCCTGGAGGGCAGTGGCTGTGGCTAATCCATGTTCACATCTGCTGTCAACAAGCCCAGAACCTGCACTTAATAAGACACAACAGAGTGTTTTGACTGGATGGCTGGATAAATTGATAAAAGTAATATTGCAGGAAATGTTTAAGAAATGAATGAAAGAGCAAGCAATATCACTAAAATACCCCAAAAGAAAAACAGGAAGCACTGATGGGATGCACCCTTTGGGTCCCCTCATTTTTAACCCAACATGATTTGAGTAAAGAAGCTATAGCCATTTCATGCGAGGTATTCGAAAGACATAGGCTGGGGAGAGGTGAAGAGACAGTGGAAATTGTAAGCCCCCCACCTTTCAGGCTGTCTGAGCCCTTCCCTTGGCCTAGATGTGGCGTGTGTTAATAACTCCAGCCCAAGAAATCACACTTCTCCTCTCAATCAGGGGCCTCTGGGAAGCAGCAGTGTGCAAATTAGCATTGATTATTATAGCCCCCATTGTGGCTAATAATGGTTCTTAAAGTGATTCAGACCCTTCTGCTGCTCCTCTGCTGACTATGTTAGAAGGGGGGTGACCCCGCTGTGGAGATGAGGCCCAGAGGGACCACCATTTTGATAGTTGGTGATCCCAACTTTGTTCTTCTCCGGAGAATGCAGAGAAGCATTTCTCCATGACACATCTGTGAGGGTGTGGGAGGCAGTAAGGACTGGGTGGAGGTCCAGCTACCTCTCTCTCGAGCTTGTTGATGCCCCTCTTCTCAAGTGAGGGGGTAAGGAGGTGAACAACTTTTCCCTCCATGTTTTGTTTATTTCCCTTCCCTTTCTTCCTTTCATTTTTCCTTTTCTAGCAGTATAATGTAAGCAAAAAGCACACTATCATTAGAATCAGACAGACTGGGATTCCAATTCTGGCTCTGCCCCAGCTGTTGATCTTAGAAGAGCTATTTCATGACTGTGAGCCTCAATACTCTCATCTGTTAAATGAGAGTAGGAGTGTCCACATTGAAGAGTCTAGTTGAGGACTGAAAGATATGGTGTGTATAAAATTCCAGAGCCAGAGAAAGTGCTCAGTGAATACTGAGCCCCTTCCCCAAGGCATCCTTGTGAGAACCTGTGCCATGACCTCTCTCCCAGCCCTGACCTCTTCATCTCACGGAGGCCTTAGTCCTGGGAGCTGTGGAAACAGGTTCCATCCTCCATGTTCCTCCCAGAACCTGGGAGGTAAGTGTTGTCAGACAAGCAGCCACCACCCAGGACAGGCAATTACTAGTGTAGCCCCTGGGAACTGATATAACAAACACTTAACTTTCTATTCCCAGGGAATTTTTCTTGAATATCCCCACTTTCACTTAAATTCTGAGCCCTCTTTAAGATGTACGCAAAATATCCTACAAACCCACAGCCTTAGAGTCACTTCTACTGAAGCACTATACTAAATGAGCATTACAAGCACAGGTAGAACCCACAAAAATGGATGAGAGGAAGTATATTCTAAAGTTCAACAACAACAACAAAACTTCAAAATCATAAATGTTTAATTAAAGAGCTAAAAATGCAACATTACTTATATCACGTCATCAACCTCAACTCAACTGTGTTGGGTGCACTTGACCGTGGAGTGCGGCTTCTGAAGTAAGCATGTCTTGGGGAGCATGGCTGGCTCATGTGGAAGAGCATGGGGCTCTTGATCTCAGGGTTGAGTTTGAGCCCTACGTTGGATGTAGAGACAACTTACGTAAATAATCTTAAAAAAATATTTAAAAAAATAAAGTGAGCACGCCTTCATCCTACAAAGGTCTTTCTCAAAGGTTCACATTGTACTACTGGCTTTTATTGCCTTTTCTGTCTGTTTTGCCTATTTAACCTCAGATTGAAAACTCAGTCTACTTACTTGCTTCCAGAAGATACTCAACATCATTGAGCACTTCCTGATTTCCCAAACATTACCAAATATGGAGATGTAAGCTGAGTGGACAAAGAGAGTGGCCACATCCTATAGCAGTGAACCTTCGTACCTGCTCTCACTCTTTTCCTCACCCCAACTATCTCCCTGCAGAGCCTGTTATGACTTCCCTCGCTGTAGGAATTGCACATTCTCTTTTCTGTCTCAGGAGGAGACCCTTCCTTCTTTCTCAGAAACAGATAGCCAGGCCCTGGAGGGTCCCAATGATCTCATCAGGACATCTTCCCCACAAAAAACAGGGTCACCCTTCCCCTACAAGAGAGATTCTCATACAACTCCTAAGAGAATGCTTCTTTCTCCATCTGTCACCCTGGTGTTTGGGATGGTCAGGGCCCCGGATGGACTAGGATGCCACTGGGTCCGAACCACTGCTGGGTGCTGATGGTAGACCACTACTCAGATTATGCCTGGAGACTTGAGGGTCACAGTGGAGAAGAGATTTGTCCAAGATCACACAGCTGCCTACGAGGCCACTTTTCGACATGAGCAATGCTAAGATGTAATCTGTTAAATGATTCTTCCTTTCTCACTCGTGCTCCACTCTGAGCAGTTGCTCAGGTTTTGAGAGTCAAGCCTGTTCTTACTTGCCAAAGCCCTTTAACCTTTTCTGAAGCCTGTCCCTCAACCCAGAACCCCATTGAAGACTGGAACCTCAGAGCTTGGAGAATCCCAGAGGTCATCAAGGATGATCATTTAATTTGGCGATAGGGAAACTGAGGCCCAAAAGAGGAAGACATTACCATTAGCACTGAGGCCAGAAGGCGGGAGTCCTGACTTTAGATATGACCCTTTGCTGGGCATGCCATGCCCACCAATCTGGTGGAATTATCTACCTTGTGTCTGCCATTTGCATTCCCAAGCCTCTCCTGCATGGCAGGTGTCCAATGTTGCAGGCTCCTTTCTCTCTTCTTGGGAAGTTTTCCATTAGTTGTCTCTGGTGGTGACTGCATCTTAGAACAGCCTCTTTCCTTTGAGTCTAACATGCAGAATGACAAATGGGGCCCCTTGGTAAAGAAATGTGGAAGCAAAGGGCACCATTCTGGACAAGGGGGTAGAGGTTGTGAAATCTTATTGTATGACCAGTTCTTGATTTTGAGATACTCCACTCATCCAAATTCTCCTGATTCCATGACATGTTCTTTGGCTGTGCTCATGGGTAAAAGCTCTGTGGTGGGGTCAAGAGAGCACTTAGGTGGGGTGCCTGGGTGGCTTAGTTGGTTAAGCATCGACTCTTGATTTCAGCTCACAATCTTGTGGTTCGTGAATTCAAGCCCCTCATTGGGTTCTCTGCTTATGGTGCAGAGCCTGCTTGGGATTCTCTCTGTCTCCCTCTCTCTGTCTCTGCCTCTTCCCCCTTGTGCTCTCTCGCTCGCTCGCTCTCTCAAAATAAATAAATAAACAAACAAACAAACAAACAAACATTTAAAAGAGAGAGAGATAGAGAGCACTTAGGAGTCAGACCTGGAGGGAGCCCCAAGATTGAGTGACTCACGTTCCCTTATACTCTGTTTTCTCACCTACAAAATGGGATTGATGACAAATTGGGTTATGAGGAACATCAAGAAGATGGCCCTGATAATTCCTTCTGGGCCTGCCTGATGGACTCAATTCCAAACAGCTATTGGTATAATTCCTTTCAGACATTTAGGAGGAGAACTGGACAATTAAACAATCAAAATGTAATCTGATTCACCTCGGCTGGAGCTATGAGAGCCCAGTTTTCCTGAGCAAATGACATGCTTTCTGGGACTGCCAAGCCCAGCTCAGATTTTCTCTTTGACTCCATGGGGTCTCAGGAGCCTAGGAATGTGCTTTCCGGACTGAAATTGGCAGAGGATGGCATGTTTCTCTTGATGGCTCCATTTCTTTTGCCTCAGCTTTTCCCTCTGACTTGCTGCAGCCTCAGTGCTGGGTGAAGTTCCAGTTGGCTCTTTTTGGAAAAACGACCATCCTGAGATCCTTTATGTCCTTGTTTCCTGTCTCATCTGGCCCAGGACTTTGTACAGAGACCTCTCCTCTATAGTTCCTGTCCTTCTTCCTCTTCCTCCTCTGTATCTTCTGTTAAGGTCTATTTCTTACTAGGAACAAAGAAACTGAATTTCCTCCCAGCTCCAGCAATACTAGCCTTTGGCCGATGCAGCCTCCCAGGGGCTCGTGTGTCCTTTTCCAGTCCATCTAGCTGCATTTGTGTTTTCTCAAAACAATACAGTGGCCAATATTCTTTCACATCCTAAATTGTAGAGCTGCTATGAACTCAAAGACAGCTTTGGCTTAAGGCCAGAGAGGTTAGGTGACTTATTCAGTGTCACATGCAGGTTCATAATAGTTCATGCATTTAACAAATGGATACAAAGGGCCTACTATATGCTTGGCACTAGGCTAGGGTCTGGCACTAAAGGAATGAACAAGGTCCATTCCTTGGCTTCAGGATGCAGGCACCATGTATGACGTACTAAGAAATCAGATGTTAGGTCTCCTGGTACTTCACAACTTATATTCTGCCCTAGGTTAATTTCAGACTTAAAGGTGCTCCCAAAGAGATTTGGTCTTCTGGGTAATCTTTTGAATAAAATAATAAAAACAGGCACATTTCTTTGACAGTACATTTATAATTATTTTAATATTCACTAGAGATTGAAATTTCTTTAGGCACATTTGTAGGTAGGGTGAGCAAGGTTTATTTTCCTGACTTTAAAGATGAACAGATGAGGGGCACCTGGGTGGCTCAGTTAGTTAAGCATCTGTCTCTTGATCTCAGCTTGCATGTCCTTTTCCAGAGATCATCATGCTCCCCCAGGAAACACAGGCAGGGAATGAGATCAGGAGGCATGGACGTGACAGAAGCATCCAGTGTCTCTTTTAGAGCCAGATACTGCTGTGGGCAACCAGAGGCCAATCCCTTTGGGGAACTGTGAGAGACAGAGCAGAATACTCCTCAGAGGTACCGCAGCTCTGGGAACTGGCATGTTAATCCACCAGCTCCATCACTGGTTGAATGCTTCTTCCCAGCAGCACTGTGAGCTTGCCCTATGCACAGGCAGAGCATGCACACATGACCACAACCAAAGGCCTCCAGCACAGGATTGCAGGTACACTAACCATCCTTCAGAATACAGAGGTCAGGGCTAAGGGGATGAGGGCAGGACATGGATAGCATGTGTTATACCCTTTCTTCAATGCCATATAGTAGATATAGAGTAGTGGCTACAGCTGGGCATGGCAATACTGATTCTGTGTCTGCATCTCCTGGATTTTGTTTGTTGTTGGGGTGCGGGCATGTCCATGGTCCTGAACCACCAATTCCTGCTTTAGCATGGTTCTTCTTTTGAATGTGGTACACAGCTAACTCCTATATACCCTCTCCCAGAATTTACGTTTCTGGTTTGCATTCTCTGTGTCTCTGTCTCTGTCTCTCTGTCTCTCTCTCTCTCTCTCTCTCTCTCTCTCTCTCTCTCACACACACACACACACACACACACACACACACATTTCCTCTCTTAAGTAACATTTTGCAATTTTTATGTTATCTTGCCACTAAAGGACCATGACTTTCACTTTATAATTTGCAATGCTGATACGGTATACTTTTAGGAGTCCTAACACTTTTTCCACAGATATTTTATCTTTCCTGGGGAATTCAGAGAGGTCAATTCAGCTTATATCTTTTATAACTCCTCTTATCCCTTCCCTAAAAGTTATAGGAGCCTATAGCTTTTGCTATGCCTGTGTACCCCAAAACACTGCCCCAGTCACAAAAGCAACGCAAAAAGCCGTTTGTAGTCTCTAGTGTTCTAGAAACCTCTCTGCTTCTATGGAAGCCAAATGAATCATCTTTTACTTGATGTAGAAATCTCTATAGTTTGCATTATCACTGTTTATCAACATGCAATCCTTTGTGGAGTTCACGGACACTAGGTTGCCTCGTGTTCACCAGACGGATCACACTGACAGAAGAGGAGAAAGAAGACGATGATTGGGGTCAGGGAGTAAGGAGCCTATAGAAAGAGTGCCCAGCACTGCCTATGTCCTCTTTCTTTTCCTCTTCTCTTCTTTCTCCCTCCTCCTCCTCCTCTTCTTTCTCCCTCCTCTTCCTCTTCTTCCTCCTCTTCCTCTTCTTCCGCCTCCTCCTCCTCTTCCTCTTCTTCCTCCTTCTTCCTCCTCCTCCTCTTTTTCTTCTTCCTCTTCTTCCTCTTCCTCCTCCTCCCCTCCTCCTCCTTCTTCTTCTTCTCCCTCTTCTTCCTTTTCTTCTTCTTCTTCTTCTTCTTCTTCTTCTTCTTCTTCTTCTTCCTCTTCTTCTTCTTCCTCCTCCTCCTCCTCCTCCTCTTCTTCTTCCTCCTCCTCTTCTTCGTCCTCTTCCTCCTCTTCCCCCTCCTCTTCTTCCTCTTCTTCTTCTTCTTCCTCCCCCTCCTCCTCCTCTTCTTCCTCTTCTTCTTCCTCCTCCCCCTCCTCCTCCTCTTCTTCCTCCTCTTCTCCTTCCTCTTCTTTCTTCTTCCTCCTCCTCCTCTTCCTCTTCTTCCTCCTTCTTCCTCTCCCTCCTCCTCCTCCTCCTCTTCTTTGTCTCCCTCTTCTGCTCCCTCTTCTTCTTCTTCTTCTTCCTCTTCTTATTCCTCCTCCTCCTCCTCCTCCTCCTCTTCTTCTTCCTGCTTCTCCTCCTCTTCTTCCCCCTCCTCCTCCTCTTCTTCTTCTTCTTCCTTTTCTTCTTCTTCTTCTTCTTCTTCTTCTTCTTCTTCTTCTTCTTCTTCTTCTTCCTTTATCTGTCTCTGGAGTATCTACTGCCTTCTAGTATACCAAACAGTTTACTTTTTCATATAGTTTATTCAGTTCCTCCCTATCACACTAGAATATAAGCTCCAAGAGGGCTGTGTTTGAGGAGTTTGTCCCACCATACAGAAGAGTAGCTGGCACATAGTCAGCACTGCGTAGATGCTTGTTGGATGAATGAAGGCCTCTGTGCAATTCACATGGGCCCCTCGGATCTGCCGATGAAGGTGAGGTTAGGAGGTATGGAGTGAAGAAGCAAATAAGGAACCTGACAGTACTTTTCTGGACACTTTTCGTAAATGTTTCATTTTGTCTGAAGGAGAGTTGGGGTTTGCCTCTCTCATTTGGCTCTCAGAGAAAAGGGCTCCACTGAACATACGTAGCCAACTTTCCATGGAAAATAATAACACCTTTGTCACTAGACAAAATTGGTTCGAAGCTGCAGTTTGCCTTTTACTAACTGAGGACTCAGTTGGGTCAGCTCACCATCCGAGTCTCTATTTCTCATGGGCCTGCTGCGAGAATAATTGAGTAATGGGTCCATGGCACTCAGGATGTGGTGAAGGTCCATCTCGCCCCATCTTTCCGCCCCTCCAACCTTCACGTCCCCGTAGCCTCCCACGTGCTTCCAGCCCTGCTTGTTAACACCGTCCAGTAATAACTGGGGAGACGAGCATTTCCCCTTGAGAAACCCAGGCTTCAGGTCCATCTCTAATTGTCTTGGGGGAGGTTTTTGTGCATTGACAATATATGACCTGGCAGTGAAAAGCCTAACACCTCGTGTTTTACTTTTATTTGCAACATTCCCCATCAGGCCAGCTTCCCGGTGGCAGTCAGCACGTCTGTTGGAGCTGGCACGGCCTACAGGGGAGTGCTGCTCTCTCAGCTGCTTTGGCAAAGCTTCACTGAACACTGGGGCCTGAAAGAAATATCAAGCCTCCAGATACCACAGTGCTGTCACTTCCAGGCACAAGGGGGGCTAGGATAAGTACAGGGGCACAGGGCCCAGAGAGGAACGGCAGGCAGTTTGAGGTCACATGGCACCCTGACATCAGAGCTCAGAGTAGATTCTGATAGGGGCCTCCTGTGTCAATGATCAGAAAGCAGGTACATTCATCTCTAGGCTCAGATGCCCGCCGGGCAAACCAAGGAGGATGGATGGAAGAAGCATGAAGTCTCTTTCCTATGCAGTATGTGGGGTTCAGAATCCTTGACTTTCCATTTACTATAGATGTGGGGTGAGTTACTTGCCAGGTTGGGTCTCCTTTTGTCACAGCTCTCTGGATCTCCTTAGGGTCTCTCAGTTGTAAATGGAAGGGTCTAGGATTCCAAGACCAAGAGCCTTCTGGCTCTTCAAGTTGGCTTAAGTCCAGGCAACCCGTAAGTTAGCTTGTCTGTCAGAGACCCATCCCCCACACCTTCCCGCCCCATCTGCTAAACCTTGCCCGCCTGTGTCCTCCAGGCAACAACAGCCTGCTGACCTGTATGGAGGATGGACTGTGGTCCTTCCCGGAGGCCCTGTGTGAGCTCATGTGCCTAGCTCCACCCCCGGTGCCCAACGCAGACCTCCAGACAGCCCGGTGCCGAGAGAACAAGCACAAGGTGGGCTCTTTCTGCAAGTACAAGTGCAAACCTGGATACCACGTGCCTGGCTCCTCCCGGAAGTCAAAGAAGTAAGTAGGGCTGGAAATACACACAAGTTCTGGGGGGCAAAGAGAGCCAGGTCTGGATATCTGATTACAAGGAAGCACTCGTTTCTTCGCTAGAGGGATTAGCCACTGTTCATTACATGCTGCCCTGTGAGAATCTAGAGAGACATTGCTAGGAACTGCCTACTGGCTGTGTGACCTCAGGCAAGTGAGTTCACTTCTCTGGGCCTCTAGTTTTCAGCAATAAGATGGGAATGATAATATCAGTTACTGCATAGGATAATTGTGAAAAATAAATGAGGATGTGTATATAAAGTGTTTGCAAGGTACCTGGCACATAGTAATTGTTCAACAAATGGTGAGTGTTAATATCATCATTGTACTAGCACCCATAAGAACCTTCTAGAAGGAAGAGAGAGGACAGGAGCTTGCAGGGCTAGAATTTTATTTTAATCCACACGCAACTGAGACACTGTCTGAAACTCTTGCTTGCCTCAAGTTCTGTGAATGAATTTTCTTCAATCCCTATGCATGCCCCCCACCGACCAAAAGGACAGGTAGGGGATCAGGAACGGGAAAGGGAAAGGGGGGGAGGGCATGAGTCTAGCCATCTGGTCCTTGAGACATCTCTTCTTTTATCTCTTCTTTGAAGACGAGCCTTCAAGACTCAGTGTACCCAAGATGGCAGCTGGCAGGAGGGAGCTTGTGTTCCTGTGACTTGTGACCCACCTCCGCCGAAATTCCACGGGCTCTACCAGTGCACAAATGGCTTCCAGTTCAACAGCGAGTGTAGGATCAAGTGTGAAGACAGCGATGCTGCCCAGGTAAGGCTCCTTGAACTTGAGGTCGGTGCTCCGGGCCCTCTCCTATCTGCTTACCGAAGACCGACCTGTGTCTGAAGAACAGTGTCCTCCAGTAGACTCTGAAGATATGGCAGGGTTGTCAATGCAGACATTAAAAAACTGGGTTCTAGTTATATTCTTTTGTAATGTCCCTGAGCCTTGTTGTCCTCCCTGAACACCATATTTTGGCTCAGAGACTCTTAGCTTTGTAAAATGTGTAGTGTTAGAACTTTTCCGAAGGAAAGCACGTATGGAATCCCATGACCTCAAGACATCAGTTGGTTCTGGCAGCATGAAGAGAAATGGAACCAGGCTCAGACTAGAAGTGTAGAGTCTGGAGAACACTGGGGAAGAGAGGGAGACGAGGAGGAGATAGCAGGGTTGGGATTTTGTCTCCATCCCCTTGTGCCTGGGAGGAAGTCTGGCATTCCCACCCACTCCTGCGGGAGGAGTCTGTGACTGAAGTGCTTTTGCTGCTTCTGAGATGGGTGGGGGAATCTAGGATGGAGAAGGGGGAACAAGAGGCCAGCTCACTCCAGAGGAGCCTTAAACCCACTAGCGGTTCCACTGTGATAGAACCCGCTGTTTGGTTGGTACACTGAGCCCCGTATTTCGCAGGTGTGCAAGAACCTTCAGCCAGGTGAGGCTAGGGTTCAGCTGGATGGGCCCCAGGCTTCACCTGCAGCCAGCACTCACCCATCTTTATAGTTCCCCCCAGATGCCAGGCCCTGTCAAACCACCATCCTTAAGCCCCTCTCTCTCCTGCTCCTCACATGCAAACCAAGTCCTACCCCTTCTGCCTCCAGGACATCTCCTAAAGCTGTTCTCCCCTGTCCCCGGTGCCACCACTCTAACTCAGGCCATTGACATCTCTTTCCTGGGCCACGTGCAGCTTTCTGGTCATCTCCCTGCTTTTACCCCCCTGCCTCCCTCCAGCGCATTCTCTGCGTTTCAGCCTGAGCGATTTGTTCAGCGCATAGATCTTGTCACGACGATTCCCCTGCTTAAAACCCTTCTGGAACCAGTAACCCTCATCCCCTGTGGGATAAACTCCCAGCTCCTCAGGGTGGATTTGAGGCCTCTCCATCACCAGTGAGACTGCTTTCCCTCTTACCTCTGCATTCTCAGTTAAAGAGTTTCTCTTACCTTTTCCAGCTGCCTCACTTCTAATCTTCCTTCCCAGGTCAGCTCAGGCACCCATTCCTCCAGGAACCCCTTTTACTGAAGGATGATTGGCACATGATGTTATATTAGTTGCAGGTGTACAACATAGTGATTCGACAAGTCTATATGTCACACTGTGCTCACCACACATGTAGCTATCACCTGTCACCTTACAATGCCATCACACTACCATAGACTACACTTCCTGTGCTGTACCTCTTATCCCTGTGACTTACTATTCAAGCCTGTACCCCTACTCCCCTTCACCTGTTCTGCCCATCCCCCCCACCCTGGTGACTATCAATCCCAGGAACTCTTTCTTGAGATCCCTTCTACTGTTGGGCTCGGTGTCCCTCCTTGGGGTTCTCCAGCCCACCCACACCCCAGCACTGGCCATACTGTGCTGCAATTCATTTCAGGTGCCCTCCTCCCCAGGCTGTGAAATGCTTGACCACCTCTTTAATCTTCCCTGAGTTTTCAGCACTTGGGACAGTGCCAGACACCTAGTAAGTGCTCAGGAAATGTCAAGCTATGAGAAAGAGCCACAGTGAACATCCAGAACCATCTCCTTATTTTCTAAATGAGAAAAACTCATGCTGGGAGAAATCAGTCAGCTACCCAAGGTGATGCAGCTGGGGTCACCTGAGTCAGAATCAGAGTCCAGGTCCTCCCAACTGCAGACAGGCACCAGTTGAAAATCCTTCATAGAGTACACCCATGGACGTCTGTGTACCCAAATCCTTCCCAGCCTTGACTGCCAGGGAAGCAGAAGCCAGTGCAGGAACAAGCAAAGGCCAGAGATTACCCCGGCCTCATGCAGGCTGATCAGCTCCCCTCTCCCTCCCTTACATAAAACTGTTGCTAACAGTTACCCAAACTGCTGAGCCAAATAATATTCTGGCCGTGGTCATGTTATCAAACTGGAACCCAGTCTGCCTGGGGCCTGCCAAGTACCTTTCATGGCCAGTTTGTATTTAAAGGAGAGGAAAATGTAAATTTATCAGACGACTCAAGCAGTTCTGTTTGGCAACCGGTGGAGAGGCTAGACGCGGAGGGGCAGGGTATTGCCTGTCGGCGCAAAGAATGAGGGGACGTGTGCCAAATGGGCTCCTAATACAATTGACGTTTCTAGTTTGTACCGAAAATGAATTTCCTCTACCCTCAGACCAGGGGCCTGAGAGCCAAATCTAGTATTCACCTCAGATCCCCTCTTGCTGCCTGTAAACACAGCAGAAACTTACGACCCAGAGCATCTTGAATTAAACAGCTTGTATAGAGTCGGAATCCTTTGCTTTCCAAACAAGTTCCAGATCCTGGCAGCAGGGACAGGGACTACTATAGGGGAGGTTCGTGTTCTCCCTCCCACTGCAACTGAAAGCACATTAACAAATAAAACCTCTGCTTCATTTATGCCTTGGGAGCCACGATGAACTCTGAGTTCAAATCCTGACTTTACCACTTCCTTGTGGGAGGACCCGGGCAAGTTGTTTAATCCTTTAAGAGTCAGTTTTCTCATGACTCATAGTTTGTCTGGATTACATGAGATAGTAAAAGTACAGTATGCCTACAACTACCATCCTGAAATTGTACAGTACACAACCTGTGTCACCATATATGGCAGCCCTGGGGAAGGCACAGACCACAAACACCTCCCTTTGAGGTCACTTCTAGTGGGGAGAATCCCTGATGCTCCATGTGGGCTCCTATAGAATCTGGAAACAAAGGCAGTATCTTGAAAGTTATCCCTCTGTGGGAGGCAAGCCCCAGAAAGTCAGAGAGGGCGGCATCTATCATGCATGAAACCAGAATGTGGGGTGGGGAGATTGGTGTGAACCATTGGGAAGCCCAATTTCTTGCTCAAATAAACTGTAGAATATATAGGCTCTCTAGCCTAGCAATGCCCGGTAGAACTTTCTGCTACGATGAAAATAGTCCCTATCTGTGCTTTGAGATATGGCAGCCACTGGTCACATCTGGTGATGGAGTACTTGAAATATGGCTGGAGTGACTGAGTGACCAAGTTTTACACTTTATTTAATTTCAAATGGTTCAAATTTAAATGCAAACAGTCACACTAGTAGCTACCATATTGGACAGTTCAGCTCTCAAATTTATAGCGTTATTATTCCTGTGAACCATGACCAAGAACCTTGGTAATAACAGCTTTTTAAAGTGTTTCCAGGATGCCAGACAGGTGCCCCAGACTTTCATTCATTTCGACAACTCACAACAAACATTTGAAGAAGAAACATCATCCCCTTCTTCCAATGAGGAAAGAAGGCTAGGAGGCTAAGTTCTTGTCCATAGTTACGAGTGAGTGGGCGGTGTTGACGGGCCCCACAGCCCTGTTCTTCCCACTACCCCCGAACATTTCCAGGGCAGGCTAGTGCCAAAGGGCAAGAACTCCATCCCCAGACAGCTGGGGAGAAGTGCTAAGTGTCCCAACATTTAATCCAGCTCAGATGTTCCTGAGCTGTCCAAGGTGATAACTCAGGCCCAGTTTTGCAGAGAAGCACTGTGGGGAATTTGCAGGTGATTAGGGGAGGAGGGACAGAGTCTGTGGCAGATGCGTGCACAGGGCCCGCAGCAGGGGAGGGAGAGACTAAAGGTGCTTGTCGACCAAGTAATGCTCTTAACGGGGCTTTCAGTGGCTCAGGAGGAGCAAGACCGGAAGGGTGGGGGTAGAATCAGTGATGCACCCAGTTCATCACATGGGTCACAGACGTGGCTGTGAAAGCCTTTCTGCCCCTAGTGGTATGCATCTGGCTCCTGCCTTTATGGGCTCTGCTGTGGATACAGCACAGTTCTTGCATGCACAGTGCCTCTCCAAGCAGGGGCGGCTTTTAGGCTGAGCCTTGTGAAATTCTTGCCTAGGCACTCTGGGCTTCCTAGAGGAAGTTAGAAACTTCACAGGAGGTGGACAAGACCTAGGAGATCCCCCACTGCAGCCCGCTTATTTTACAGATGGGGCCACTGGAGCCAGAGAAGGGAAGGGACTTGCCTCGAGTCACACAGCAAGTCACTAGCAGAGTCAGAACTTAAAGTCTCCGATCTCCTAACCAAGGCATGACACATACCAGATTTTCTGCCCATCCTTCCTCCTACACAAAGGGCTACATGTCACCCTTGTACCTTACCTGGAAGATGCAATGTGCATATAGGGGCAACGCATTGCCTGGGGATGGAGGCAAGTAATTAATAGCAGTGGTTTATTAAGCATTTATTACTTGCTAGTCCCTGGGCTGAGTGCTCTACACGGACACATTATTTAAGCCCCACAGCATCAGTCTGGCATTGCTGCCCCATTTTGTAGATGAGGAGGCTGAGGTCCCATAAGGTAAGGTGGTTCTCTCTCTGTTATATAGCTAAGAGTGGTGGACCTGAGATTCCCGTTATTAGGTCAGCCTGCCTCCAAGGCTTTAAGCTCTTTATGTCCCATCTGTACAGCCTGGTTCTGTCCTGCTCTGAGGCTGCCATGTGTCTCTCTGCCATTATTTTGTCTATTCCCATCTCTGCTAAGGAGAAGAAATCTGATTCTCCCCCTCTCCTCATCTCGCCTCCCCTACCCACCTCTCCCCTCCGTTGCATTACAGGCACAGAGGCTTATAGTCAGGAGACCCAGCTCTGACACTGGCAATCTCCATGACTTGGGCATGCTGCCTTCCTGCTGTGGCTGCTGCCACTTCTAAGATGTTGGGGATGCTTGGGTTGATTCTGAAGTCACCCTAGATATAGCGGAACGGAGTGGCCCTGAGCCTTAGGTGACAGAGAGCCCCAGTGTGTGTTTAAGCTCTAAGTGCTTCCCATAATCTAACTTACTTGGTCCTCGTGATGATTGTGTCAGGTAGTGGACCCCATGCCCATTTAGTAGCTGAGAAAATTAAGGGACATAGGTTAAGGAACTTCCCTAAATAACCATGGCTAGGAAGTTGCAGGGCTGGGATTTAAATCTCCATAGTTGGCTTGAATTTGGCTTGAGTTCATGCTCCTGACCATTACAGTGGCATTTAAAAACTCACTTTTTCACTTGCTAGCTAAACCTCAGTTTCCAAATCTGTAGCAGGGATATAATTTCTACTCTACTATATCGTTAAAAGGATTTCGAAATGCCTGTAAAACACTCGGCACATGGTGGGTATTTGATAATATAATTATGATATGCCTTCAGCCCTTCTGGGGCCCCTGTGGCTAAAGAGACTTTGAGAGAGCCACACATGCTTTTATACAGATATATTCACAGGCACAGAGAGGCAAAATGTTTTGCTGAGGGATGCTCAGCCCTCTTGGAAGCGATTTCATTTTAGCATTCGGAATTGTGCATTCAGAACCAAGTGTACCCAGCAGGTTTCTTGCCCAGCGGTCTTTGGTTCTATCAGATTGTATCCTCAATGTCCAGTCGTCCATGGTCACAATAGACTTAACATCAAGGGTTAATTCTGAGGCTCTGTCCTAGCTGGTAGGTAAGCGCTGAGTGCACCAAGATCTAGTCCTAAAAGAGAATGTGGAAATCCAGAAAGGCTCCGGGAAGTCTGCTGTGCAGGGGACTCAGCAAAGACAAAGATGTGGAGGTGGGAAGCAAGAGGAATGTGAGACTAGAAGGAAAGACAGGTGCATAGCAAGAGATGGGGCTAGACTTGTCATCTGGGTTCCGCTCTGGAGGCCCTGGAGTGCCAGCCCACAAGTATGCCTTGTTTGGAAGTCTAAGGTGTCTTAGCAGAAGGTTGTCATCTTTTTTTCTTTTTTCTTTAAAGCATATTTAGTCAGCAATAGAAAGTGCCCGATGAGCTGGGCAGGAGGGAGAGGGGCTGGAGGCAGCAACACCAGTACCTTTATGTTCCCACCTTCTATGGTAGAGCCTTCTATAGTGGATTTCTCTATGGCGAAATTCCCTGAGCAGATTCCAGCTAGTTCTAATACGTTCTCTGCTGCAAACCGAGGTCCCCAGCCAACTCTGGCCCACGTAGTGCTGAGGTCTGCAGCCCTTCGGGGGCTGGAGGCCAAATGCATCATAGGCCCAGGCCAAGGCTCCAGGAAATTGGGGTCAATTCCCTACTCCCCCGAGGGCCCAGCAGAATCATGGGGCCTGGGGCTTGGGGCTCCGGGAGGGAGAGTCGGTTCTCTGAAGCCACATGAAGCTGCCTAAACTTTCCCTGATGTCACACACAATCTCTGGGGGTGAACTCTGTGAGTCGTCCCACAGCTGCATGCTTGGGATGGGCCACCCTTCTCCCGGGGCCACAGAGGTTCCCACTGCATTTGGAAAGACCCATGAGAGGCCCAGAGAGCCCCCCCCCCCACTGCCGCCACCCCCTTTCTCTTCTGAATCCTGTCTCCTTGCAGCTGTTTTCTCAGACAGGGTAGCCTCAGCCTGCATCAGCTCTTTGAAAGAGCTTATTCATTTCCTTATACACGCACTCATTCATTTATTCCCTAATTCACCCATTTCTTCGTTTGCTCATTTATGCATTTATTTCCTCACCCACACATTCATTTATGCTCTTGCTTGTTAAACAAATTCATTCCATAACTCTCTACCGATTCGCCACATCTTTTCTTTTGTTAAACAGATAGTTCTTTTTTGTTGTTGTTTTGTTTTTGAGAGAGAGAGAGAGAGAGAGAGAGAGCGCACACGAGCTGGGGAGAGGGGGCAGAGGGCAGAGGGAGAGAGAGAAAATTCTAAGCAGACTCCATGCTGAGCACAGGAACCCGATGCAGGGCTCGATCCCATGACCCTGGGATCTGCCCTGAGCCAAAATCAAGAGTCCAATGCTTTACCGAGCACCTGAGCCACCCACATGTCCCTAAAACAGATAGTTCTTGAGTGAGCAAAAATATCTACTGAGTGATAAATGAATGGACCAAATTATCAGGACCTATTAGAAGTTGTGGAAAGGCCCTGAAGATGCAGGGACAAGTGAGGAACCGTCTTGGGCCTTGAGGGAGTTCATCATCTGGGTGGGAACAGATGATAAACAACAAGGCAGTGCATGGCAGAGACGTTGAGGTAGCACACTCTGCAGAGTTGGAGCAGCACTAGGACACGATAGTTTGTGCCAGACAAGGTGCTGGGGCGGGGAGGGAAACAAAGCAGCCAGAAGGCCCTGAGTACAGAGGCATGGTGTTGTGAAATAGCTATGGTGCATTTGAGAATGCAGGTGATTTAAACCAAAGTTCAAGGTTGGTGGTGACATTGTAGGGAGCGAGAGCCTGGGGAATTAGCCAAGGTTAAGGCTGTGGGGGCTCTGGAGGCCAGACACTGGAGTTTGAATGGTGGCTGAAGGGCACAGGAGCCGTTGCATAGGTTTTCACATTGGTAGAGCATGATCAGCTCCTCTGGCCTCATACAGAGTTTCTCTTCTGATCAAAAGCTTGAAAGAGGGAGAGAACAGGGCACCTGGGTGGCTCAGTCAGCTAAGTATCTGACTCTTGACTTTGGCTCAGGTCATGATCTCATGGTTCGTGGCATCGAGTCCTGTGTCTGTCTCCACACTTACAGCATAAAGCCTGCTTGGGATTCTCTCTCTCCCTCTTGTTCTGCCTCTCTCCCGTGTGCACTCTCCTTCTCTTTCTCTCTCTCTCTCTCAAAGTAAACAAATAAACACTTTTAAAAAAAGAAAGAGGGAGAGAATGTACAGTGTATTCTCAGATGGAAGGACCCCTGTCCAGAAACCACTCGTGGTTCTCCATTCTCAAGGGACAGAGTCCAAACTCCATAAGCTGACATTGAAGCCACACTCTGCTTCTGCCCTACCAACTCCTCCTCTCTTGGATCACAGGATGAGAAACCTTGGGGAGCTGTCTGTTGCTCACTGTACTTCCTTGCATTTGTGCATGCCCTTTGGCCTTCCAGAAAAGTCTTTCCATCCCTGTTCTGCCTGTGATTCAATGCATTCTTGAAAACTCCTTTCCATATATCACTTCCTCTCCGGGGCCCTCCCTGCTTGCCCCTCACAACCAAAATTACTCTCCCCACATTGTCACGGCACTGCTACCGAGCACGGTCACACGGACATGACTGTCTCACTGTGGCAGATACTGGCTCACTTCACATTTGGACCCCACAGAGCTGGGCACAGTCTGGGCACTAAGAAATGGTCCTCGGCTTCAGGGGAAGGTCTGACATTTCCACAGAGCTGGACCTCCCATTAGAAGCCCAGACTTTGAAAGGGGGCTCAGAGAAAGGACCATGTCTGCAAGCTGCATTTGCCTACCACCTTGCAGAGGGTTGAGAAACTGTGTTGTGCCTGTTTTAAAGAGTTGATGGGAGGGCACAGATAGAAGTATCCCCACACCACTCTCCTGGTGCCACTGTTGCTGGAATGCAATGAAATGGAGCAAAAGGAAGGAAGGGAAGGCAAAAGAGAGGAAGGCAGTGTCCAGGAAGAAAAAGCTTCTCGCCTGCCAAGTTAGCATGTGGCAGAGCCCTGACATGGGGTACTTTCTCACTGGCTGAGATTAAGTAAGCTTTGCTCTGTGGCTGCCTTCTCACGAACAGCCCTAGGACCCATGTTCTTCCTTGCTGTATGAGTTAGGGAGCATTTGGTCCCCTACCTTCTCAGTTATAAAAAAAAAAAAAGATCAATGCACAAAACAAATCCCTCTGACAAATCTCTGAAAGAGCTTGAAGCTAGGACATAGGAAACCTGGGAGATGGGCTCCCTGGGGGGCTTTGAGCAAGGCTTCTTTCTGCACGGAGTCCTCAGTTTCCCCATCTGTAAAATGGAGATGTGAACAGTGCCTCTAGTTCAGGGTGATTGGGTTTTGTACATGGTTCAGAAACTGGTTGTGGAACACTTCTAGGGCTCTGGGAGATAAGGAGCAGTCTCCTTGTTTCTGTTGAGGGGCTTATGATGTTGAGGGTGGTCATCCCTGTTGGTCATCCTGACTGTTCTTGCGTGGTGTTTAGGGACATGGGAGCAACGTCATCCACTGCCGGAAAGATGGCACCTGGAGCGGCTCCTTCCACATCTGCCAGGAGATGCAAGGCCAGTGCTCGGCCCCAGACCAGCTCAACAGCAACCTCAAACTGCAGTGCCCGGACGGCTATGCCATCGGTACGGTGTGTGTGTGTGTGATGGTGCGAGCGGGAGGGGCAGATCCTTCTGGCAACCTGGGGCTGGTGCCTTGCTGGATGACTGGGCACCTCTACCTCGTGAGGCCCTGTAAGGGGGAAACAAAGATGAGAGGGACCAGGTCCTTGCTCCCAGAAAGAGTAAAAGGCACGAATGTTAGAGAAACAGTGGTGAGTAGGGTCTTCCTGGAGTACAGAAGGGCTGACCGCAGAATCAGGAGACAGAGGGGGCTCTCTGAGGAAGGGACGCTTACATAGGGATTTGCAAGAGCTTGTTGGGTGGGAAATGGCATTCCAGACAGAAGAAACCATGAGGCAAAGGGAAGGAGATGTGGAAGCACCTATCACATTTGGGAAAGCAATGGTGGTCCTAGCTGCCTTTTTATCTGGAATCTGAAATTTTGCATAATACTCATCATTCATGAGTACCTACTATGGGCCAGGCCCTGCATCAAGCACTGTATAGAGGCACCATATCTTATCTGCCCAATGACCTTTGACATATGAGGAAACTGGGACTTGAAGGGATAACAGAACATGCCCTGAATCCAGAGGGCTCTTCTACTCCAAAGCCTGAGTTCTTTCCGTGGCATCCCAGTTGCCTCCAACTGGAAAGATAAATAGCATTTTCAGAATATGATTTGCGTGGTGATAGGCGAGCTCACAGAGTGCTCACAGTGAGAAGAGACAACCTGGGGTTTGATGCCAGGGATTTGCCTGGTTGAAACCAGGTGCCTGGATGGATGCATTAATCACCGGCTCCGAGGCTTTCTGGGGAACTGGAGCGTGCATTGAGTCTGACCTCAGCTAAGGGCGGTGATGCTGACCTCTTGGGCTGATTCCCTAATTGACCATGATGAAAAGCCCAGGGAATTGGATGTTCTTTCTCATGGCCAGTGTGATTTATGGGATAATCACCAGGGATGTCTGGAGCAGAAGGTTATCCTGCACACAGTCACTCCCAGTTACACAGAGCCAACAAGTTCTACACCCAGCACGACGGGAGCTGTCACTTCTTGTCCAGAAGCGAGGCCCGTGGTGGGAGAGGGGAGGTGTATGGGGCCCGATCACCTTTCAAAGATGGAAACACAGAGCCTGAGAGTGCATGTCAATTCTTCACCTAAATGTAGAGTAGGGATCAGCTTTCCTGCATTTGGTCCAGAGAACTTGGTGAGAGTACCTCTGAGCGTATGGTTTCTCTCTCTGATGATTCTAAAGGTACTGTAAGTTTCTACAGAGGCACCAACCCAAAGGACCCTGACCAGGATGGCTGCAGAGAGGTGGCATCTTGTGGGTCTGCCAATATAGGCGTTCAAGATGGTTGGGGCAACAGGTGTAGCAATGGTCGGTAACAGTGGCTGTTCCACCCTGAGGCCAATGCTTTCTTCTCTCCATCAGTCCTGATGGGTGTGTGGGATTCTAGACACATATGTCTGTGATGGGGTCCCACCCCAACTCAGTGTATACAAGTGAATATTCAGTGATACTCAGGACTGGTATTAAGTGGCCCTGGGAGGAAATCTTTTGATTAAGTGACTTTTATTAAAAAAACAAAAACAAAAACAAAAACTTATAGGGGGTCCTGGGTGGCTCAGTTGGTTAATCGTCTGACTTCAGCTCAGGTCATGATCTCACGGTCCATGGGTTTGAGCCCTGTGTCGGCTCTGTGCTGACAGATCAGAGCCTGGAGTCTGCTGTGGATTCTGTGTTTCCCTCTCTCTCTGCCCCTCCCCCACTCATGCTCTGTCTCTCCTCTTTCTCTCTCTCTCTCTCAAAAATAAACATTAAGAAAACTCATAAAAACAGACTTCCTGCATGTCTACATCCACTGATACGTTCAAATATATTCACACATGCAAAAATAAACACAAGCACAAATGCTTAATGACCAAACATAGACCCAAGCACATACATCATAAACTCATGCTTGGCATGTACACTTTAGCCAGATAAGTGTATCAACTTGTCACCTACACACACACACACACACATACACACACACACAGCTACACATAGCATGTACACACCTGTGACATAATTACACGCACATCACAAGCACAGACACATCTTATGCTCTGAAACATAAAGATGTGCGGAAGGCAAACATAACTCACACATGTACACAGACACATCCTGTGGCCACTCGGGACATACACTGCATTCCCATGCCACAACCACACATCACCTGGCTCTCTGCTTACCTAGCTAGAGGTAGGCAGAGGTGTGGCAGTACTATTCCTTTGCCCACGGAGCTTTTTTGTGATGAAGCAGAAAGGGAAAGAAGTTGGTATGACACTAGAACCTGAATGTCCCTCCCTTCCAAGTACCCATGTCCCCATTGCCATGCTGATGCCCCTTTAAGGAATATGGTGATCCAGGGTGGCTGGGGGGATATGGGGGAGCTAAAAAAAAAAAAAGCAGTGTGGGACACTGGGAGATAACGATTGGGAAGGAGGGAAACCTCCAGGTCCCTGCCCTTCCCCACCTGCAAAGGCCCCCACATCAGATTCCCAGGTTGAGCCCCTCCCTGGGGAGAGCCCGCCTCACTGAGGAGGGGATTTGATCAAAGGCCTTGTAATCAGGGGTGAGGGGTGTGTCCCATCACAGGGGCTTAGGCGCTGGGGGGCACATTCTGGCACCACCCAGAGGAGCTCGCTCTGGACCCCCCTCCCACTCAACACAGGCAGGCTTCTGTGGCAGTTAGGAGCCCTCAGAAAGTTGCTACAGGCAGGGGCCTGGTGAGATCACCCTCTGTAAGGATGCCAGTTCGGTTTCATATATCACAACACAGCAGCCTGGTCCTAAAGCCCTAGCACTGTGGGGAGGGGAGGAGAACACAGAGTAGGGAGCTGCGGAGAAGGGGAGGGCAGTGGTGGCCTCCTGTCTTGACCATATTTTCCCCCTTTTCCCCCTCTTGGAATAAGATAGCCTTTGTCTTTCCCTCAGAGGTGGCCTCTTGCTTTTGCAGAAGAGGCTTTTATCATCACAGCCTCACTTCTGCCTTGCTTTCTAGAAGCTCCTTTAGAACGTGAACTCACGACAGACACACAGCACTTAGTTTTTCCAACTGCTTAGTGACTTGTCCCCTTTTACCATCACTCATCTTTTTGGTACTTTTGCATCCCCTCCCCATTTCTTTTCTCTCCTCTGCCTTCCTTTCTCTTTCCTCTCTTGGTCTGTATCTATCACTGGACTTGGAAGGCAGAGGGATGTGGGTTTTAATTCTTGGGCCTCTAACCACCTTCTCTGTAGCCTGAGCTCTGTGCACTGGTCTAACCTGAGACTTGGGTGTGATGACGACCCATCGCACGGGCTGGATATTTTCAGGAGGATGAGTGACCTATGACAACCACCTGCCTGGCCAGGAATCTGCCCCCACTTCTGGGCTCGGTGTCCCTGTGTTTAAATAGAAGAGGTTGTAAACACTGTCCTAGACCTGCTGTCACCCCCCTCTTTGGTCCTTGTGAGTCTTCTGCACTAAAGAGGACTACAAAATGGCATTAAAAAGGGAACTGGTAGATAAACTATATATATATATATATATATATATATATATATATATATGGGGGGGATTATACACATTCAGACATCACCCTTACCCACCCACCCACATACGTGGAAGGGAGCCTATAGAGTGGCTAACAGAATAGAGTTGGCTGTCTCTTGTGATTCGCTTAATATTCAAGGGTGGTCCTGGCAGTAAGCTGGAGGAATGACCTCCTTAGGGCCTTGGTCAGATTCTGACATGTCCGTTCTTTGCCCACATGGATGAGCACCATTTGGGAGTCATGGAGACATCTCATGGGATAGGCTTGATTTTCAGGAGACTCCAGAATGCATGAGGTCAGGGCAGAGAATCAATGTACCAAATTATAGTCAACTTGGCAACCAAGCCACAGCTTGATGTCAGCTGTCTTCACCTGTGAAGTCCCTGGACCGAGGGTTTCTGTGGAGCACTACCCTGTTCCAGTTCATCACCAGTGCCTTCACCAGCTACCTGATTCATTTTGTCATTCCCTTATCCAGGTACCCAGTCTTTTATCCATGCAATCCTCCATCTGTGTACCTACTTCCTCCTTCATAAGATACCAGAATCCCTACTGATCATTTACTCACCGTCCCATTCGCTCACTCACTCAGTTCCTTGCCCGTCTATGCACTCACTTCCTGTCTCTTCCACTCATTCCACACATACGTGCTGAGTGCCCATCATCTGCCATGCACAGTGCCAGGCTCTGGGCATGGAATGTGGAGCACAGAGACGGCTCAGGAGTTTACAGTCCATCAGGGGAGAAAGCCGTTGATACAACAGTCACCAAGCCATGACAAATGCTGGCATAGTGCCTGTCAGAGGGTCTGGCCTGTCAGGAAAGCAGGGAGGGCCTCTCGGAGCAGGTGGCATTTGGGTTGAGGTCCAAAGGGCCATAAGTAGTGCATTAGTTGAAGAAGAGTGTGAAGGGTCTTGAAGGCACGGCTCGGGAGGCATGTGTGCAAGCCTGGTGCGAGCAGAAAGCAAGGGGTTAAGAGGCTGTGCTGCATTCATGGGCTCACCGTGTGCTGGACTGATGGCTTACCAGGCACTGGGCTAGGCTCACGGATGAGTCACCCTCATCCCTGCCCGTCCAGGGCATCACTGTAACTGCAGAAAGGTAGGCACAGGGAGGGGGTAAGGCCAGCACTGAGAGACTCATCATTGCTCAGCAATGATGAGAGCACACTGCTCTCACTCAGTTGCAAAAATCAGGGCAGGCTGCTCAGAGGATTTGAACTGAGCCATGAAGAACTGATGGGATTTGACCTTGAGTAGGCAGATGGGAGTGATTCAGGAGAAGGGGTGAATGGGAGCTGAGGTATAGAGGCGGAGGTTGTTGCAGGACTCAGATGGAAAACCTAGTGCAGTCTGGCTGGCCCACCCAAAGTGTGAAGATGGTTAATGGCAGATGAGATTGACCGGACCATGGGAGCCCATGAACGCTGGACAAAGGGGATCGCACTTTGTCCTGCTTGTGGGGAATCTTGTAAAGTTTTCAAACGAGGAAGGGCACGACCCAACTGGGCTCAGGGCCAACAAACATGGTGGTGGGAGGGTGCAGGCTAGATTGGAGACAAGAGAGCAGAGTCAGGGAGACCAGAGGCTGCCCTGCTGGAAGTTCCCTTCTTTCTCTGACCCTCAAGGCCAGGGTGGCCCAGTCCAGAGTGACAGGGCCTGCCCTGTATGAGAGCAGCCCGTGGACATCAGGGGACTGGGGGCTGAGCTGTGGCCTCACACTGTGCTTCCCCTCAGGGTCGGAGTGTGTCGCCTCGTGCCTGGACCACAACAGCGAGTCCATCATTCTGCCAGTGAACGTGACTGTACGTGACATCCCCCACTGGCTGAACCCCACCCGGGTGGAGGTGAGTGACAGAGCCGCCCCCCGTGGCGAGGGGAGGGCAGTGACCCTGTTGGACACTTGCTATGCCCCCAGCCCGCATCAGTCCTTGTATATATGTTGAATCATTGACTTGTCGCACCTGTCGTGTGGGGTGGGAACCGTTCAGTCAGTTCTCCAGGTCCCTCCGAAGGACCTTTTACTTCCTGCTCCACTGAATCCTGATGACAGCCTAGGAATAAGAGGACTGATGTCTCCAGTTTAGAGATGAGGAAACTGAGGCACCAAGAACCACACAGAAAGCAGAGTCAGCTCACAAACCCATGTATGTCTGACTGGGAAGTCTGTACTGGTAAGGATGGTGCAGTCTGGCTTCTCTAGACGAGCCCTTAGAAGGCCTTTCAACATTCCATGGCCTAGACTTCTGGGATCCTTCTCCACGCTTACCTCCTTTGGTGGAAAGCAGTTAATCTGCAATATGGGAATTAGTAACACCCACCGTTTATGAAGCACCCACTGTGTTCGCGCGCCCAGCACCCCGCACACAAGACTGCACTGAAACCTCAGAATCGCTGGATGGAGCAGGGGGCATGGCATCGCCTCCACCGCCTACTTTTGGACACTGAGCTCTCAGGAGTGCGAGGGCTCGAACCCAAGCCTGAGTCCAAGTGCGGTGCTCTTCCCACAGTGCCAAGCTGGCATGGTACTGGCCAGAAGGCCACGTAGGCGCCTCCTCCTGGCACCCACTGCCATTGCCCAGGCCCGCTTTGGGGCTGGCCACTCCCCCTTGTCGCCTGATCTATCCGAGGCCCTAGAGGCTTTGCGGGACCCCACTCTTGCCCTCCAGGGCAGCGGGGATCCTGGGCCTCATGTAGCACCGGCTCCGGGCACTGGCTCACCCTGGAGAAGGTGAAGGAGGGAGGCAGGGCGTGCAGGACAATGTTCGGCTATGTCCCTCCCGGCCAGGCTTTCTGCCTGCGGAGCGGGGAGGCCTTGCTGTCCTGCTGCAGATCTCGCTCCGGATAGCTAGGCAGAACCCGATACCGGGTGTACGGTTTCTCAAATGAGCTGAGGGCGTGATTGCGAGGGCTTACTCAGCACTCCGCCCGTGGAACTGGCACTGGACTGGGCCGGCCTGCCCTGCTCCCCCGTGCACCCCAGCATTCTTCTCCTTCCTCTTTCTCACCTAAGGCCCTCTGCCCCACCTCCAACTGTAGTCCCTTCCCCCTGCCCCTGTCTCCGCTCTGTTTCTCTCTCACCTCTCCCAAGACCTCTCTCGCCTTGTTCCACCTCCCGCCCACCCGTGCTCTTGCCCCTCTATCTGCCCCTGACTCTCCCATGCATACCCGAGACAGCTCTGTCTCCCTAACCTCAAGCTCCTCATCTGTTTTCTGCCCTGAGCGTGCCTTTCCCCATCACGAACCCAGAGTCCCCGTGTAGATTCTCACCGAATGCCCAGTGGATGCTGGTGTGCTATTACACACCCAGGGGCGCGCACAGAACCGCCAGGTCAGAATCTCAAGGAGGCTGGAGATCCAGCACAGGCCCCTGATTGTACAGATGGAGAAACTGAGCAGCAGAGAGGGAGGGGATGAGGCCAGGGTCACAAAGGATGAGAGCTGGGATCGTGCCATGCCATGCCTCCCCTCCCTCTGCCCTGCCCTGATTCCACATACCCAAAGGCAGGGGAATCACACTCCTCCACAGAGCAGACACAGGAGACCTCCCTCATGCCCCACTACCGGAGGTCTTCTCTGTCTGGGATTCAGACCAGTTTCCCCTGGCCCGGCTCCCACTCAGGCCTTTGCTCTGCCCCCTGGGTGAATTCCCACCCTTCCCTCTGTGAGCCTGGGCACTAAAGAGTTCAGTTATAATTCACTGTGAAATAAATCCAGGGATTTGAAAGCCTGCAAGTCCCCCCCTTCCCCAGTTGCCCACCCGCTGCCTGCCTGCCTGCCCCAACCCCCACCCAGTTCCCTGGTCTGCCGGCCTTTATTGATGCTGGCCTACGGAGAGAGCCATAACGAGGTTCAGACCTCCACCGGTCTCCGGAGGCCTCATTATCCAGGAGGAAAAAAAAATGTGGTAGAAAAAGGGAGGAGGGTGAAGGGCAGAGATTGATGATTTCCAGGAATACGGCAGAAAAGCTGGCCTCTGCTGCGCCCTTGCCCCTTGTGTGACGAGAGCGACGTGGAAACAGAGCAGGCCCTGGGTAGCTCTGCTTTCTGAGGCCTGCCTCCCAGGGCCAGCACAAGGTAGATGGGTGGGGGCCAGGCTCTTTTCCAACTCCTGTCACCTTTGTCCCCGGGTGAGGACGTGCGAGGCCACGACTGATGTTTAATGGACGCCTCCTGTGAATCGGGCACTGGGTCAGCCTTTACTTACACCCGTCCCCTGACACAGTCCGTAAGGTAGGTCTTAGTGTCTCCGTTTTTCCCGGAGAGTGAATGGCATCTCAGGGATGGAAGCCACTTGCCTAAGAGAAATTGAAGAGACATCCCGGCCAGTCTAATGCAGTTTTCTCCAGCTACCCGTGCCGTCTCTGTTCAATGCATAACAATGATAATAAAGGCAAAACGTTGACCGATGGCTTGCCAGGGACTGTGCTGGTAAATAGTTAACAACTGGCTGTCCGCCACTGCCTCCACCTCCGCCCCCTAAAATAACCGTATAGAACTCTGACTTGTAGCATTTGCTAATGACAGTGGTGTAAAGACTTCCCCCCATGGCGGACGTCAGGTTCTCCAAGTTGCCCTCATCGCACACAATGTTGGGAAGGGACGGGCATTGCCGCCTCTCATGAGCCCACATGACAGGATCTGTTTTAAGTACTTTACACGTATTGGCCTGTATGACAAGAACAGTACCCACTTAGATGAGTAGAATCTCAACACTGAGGGCATGTGACTAATGCACCAGAACAGTGGCCTTTGCAAAGGGCAGGCCCACGGTCATCTTGCTTACAACGGTACTGCCCTTAGTGCTGAGTACACAGTGGGTTTCGCTAAATACTTAACAGTTGCAGGGTCAGGTGACCAAGGTTCTAGTGCAAACCCAGGCATCTTCTTGCTGTGTGTCCTTGGACAAATCCTATCATTTCTATAAGCTGCAGTTTCCCCAACTGTGGAATGAGACATAGTCCTGGATCAAGAGTCACAAACTCAAACACCCACAGGAACCAGGCAGGCAGGATAAATGGGTGAAGCAGGCCAGGCCTATCGTTCTGTATATTAAATACCTAGTCATATTATTCATAGTAGTAGCAATGTTTTACTCTACGTATTTCAGACAGACAGACTTAAAGAAAATATATCAAACACCCATGTACATACTATCCAACTTAAGAAATAAGAATTTTTAAATACAGCTGGAAGTTTTTCTTACTGAGATTGAACATATATGCTGACCCTTAGCAAGAGATTTGAGAAATTTGTATGTTTGCGGCCACTCCTGAAACCACTACCCAGGTCAGGGTCTGTGACTCCCCAAAGATCATCCCCTCCCCATGCCAGGCAATGGCTGCACCAATGAGATAACTTCTACTGAGGGTTTCTTATTCCTTTTTATTGAGGTATAATTGACATATAAAATTATATTAGTTTCAGGTGTACTAAAATGTTTAGTTTTACTTTCAAAAACAAGAACACTGTGTCCCTTCATTTTTTTTTAAAGTTCTTTCCTTTGAAAGCCCCCACTCCCCCACCCCCACCCCCCACTTTTGGAAGCGACAGGGATATGGAAGATAGGGAGAAATCTTCCTCTCCTCTAATAAATGAGATGATACAAACTCAATGACAGATGGAAATGTCTCTTGGCTCTGGTGCTGGAGAGACTGCAGGGAATGGTAGAGACAGTGGTGAACTCTGGAAAACATCCTGCTTCCCAAGGGGGCTCTCTAGCCAAGTGTGGCAGTGTGGAAATGTATGCCTAGTACGGCTAGAGTTTCCACTTTTTCTTGAGAAAAAATAAGAAATCTGGAGTCTTTAAAATGTAAAATCTCTTAATTTTTTAAAAAATACTGGCAAATAATTTTGACTTCTGTTAAGCACTTTGTGTGCCAAACCGAACATTTCTGTGGGTTGTGTAGCCTGGAAGCCGTTGGCTTGCAACCTTTGGATAAGATAGACTCCCAGCCCTGGGCATCTGGAATTCTGGGTGTCACCAGCCCCAAAGGAGCACCTCTAATCTGCCCTGCACCTTGACTGGGTTACAGCAAATGTAGTTCACAACCTCAGAGGCTTGTAATTCCTCTAGGTACTTGAGACCTTGGATTTTATAATGGCTCCTGGAAAAAAAAAAAAGGATGGAAGGAGGGAGGAAAGGGAGGAGAAGAAGAAAAGGATGGAGGAACTTAAGGGAAAGAAAGGAAGTCATCGTTTATTGAAGGCATCATTTATATAGGCATGGTTTGTTAGGCAGGTCAATAAATGCCACCTCATTTTGTCTCCACCATACCCCAGTGAGATCAGTAGGGTCACCATTTTACCCATGAGGAAGCTGAGGTTCTGAGGGCTTGTCACTGCCCAATTCACATAACTAATGTGGTTCAATCAGAATTTGAACCCAGCGCTAATTCTCCTGCATTTCATCATGCAAGGCAACCACCTTCCACATTATAAATCATAATTCAACACTTGCAGACAAAGGATGCAGAATTCTGTCTTGGAAGAGAAGGCAACACTGTGGGAAACCCTGTCAAGAGTCCACAAGGCAGAGATAGAATGGTTCTGAGTGGACATGAAGTCCAGTCTATCTGATGTATGGATGGAGATATTGTGTGCCCTGGAGGTGAAGCCCATGGACGGAGAGATGTGTCAGGGATCCAGTGATTTCTCATTCACTCATGGACACTCCCATGCATCCACTCACTTGCTCATTGGTTCATTCACTCATTCAAAAACATTGACTATGCCCTTCTAAATGGCAGGCAGTCCTCAAACACCAGGCATACAGGGGTGGAAAATGCCTCAACTTTTACAGAAAGCCAGAAGCTCCAGAACTGCTAACAAAAGGCATGGTAGAATTCACTCACAGTAAGGCTTGTAAATCAAGGAGAATTAAGGAGAAAAGAGGGCTCATCCTAGAAGGTATTAGGAGGGGCATCTGATCTGAGCCTTAGGATGGGGAGGCTCTCTTAAGATGCTTTCTCACAGGTCTTCAGCGCTGCCTGGGACCCATCTTCTCTGGGACTCATCTTTGAGACAGTCCTCCCCCACCTCTCTTTGTCTCATAGCCTCTCCACCTTTCTGAACCTTGGTCTTTCCGTTGGTCGAAAGAGTCAACTATTTTATACTCACAGTTTTGGGGGCTGGGACACCATAGGGTTCCAAGTATAGACCTGGAAATCAGAGAGCCGTGGGCTTAATTCCTGACTGTCATTGCCTCTGTGTATGGTTGGGAGCAAGTTGTTTAACTCCTCTGTGCTCTGTTTCCTCCTGTGTAAACCAGACTCAAAAATAGTAGCACGCTCATAGTTATGGTGAGAATTAAGTAGATGAAGCCTCAAGCACAGGGAGTGTGTTGATGAAGACGAGGATAATGATGGCAGGGTAGGTGCCTGTGCTTTGCTGATGATGAGGTGACGACAGTAGTGCCGGTGGGTGCTAATGATGGCAGTGGTGGTAGCACTGGTGGCCTAGGTGTTGATGCTGACGGTCACTACAGCCAGGAAGACAGGGCGCTCTATTCTTCCTAGGCATACCCACCGTTGCCCAGGTAGGAAACGAAAGCCATCTTACAAAACCTGGTCTGAAACCTGGCCTGCCTCTCACTGGCATCCAGAGGAACAAGGCTGACGTTTGCAGGGCCCCATCTGGGATCTCCCACTTTGTAGTGTAAATAGCCTAGCCTTCCCTTCAGCTCCTGCCCCTTACCCGCTTCCCAGTTCTCCTCACATACAGAGAGGTCCTGTGGTGAGACAGGTAGGGCGTGCAGCCCAAAGGAATAGTGGAAAATCCAAAAGCCTTGGAAAGATAAATAGGCTCCTGCGGATAGTATAAAAGTCCTTTCTCTGAACTCACGTCAGGTAAACCTCAACTGACAGAAACTTGTACAACCACACCACGACACTCCTACAGACGGATTAAATTAGCTCTCAGATAAACAGGGGGAGGGATGGACATCAAATCCCTCGTGGATCCTGAACCCGCTGTTTTCTATGACTTGAGCCATTACCGAGTGCCCCTCCAAGCATCCCTGTTTTTTGGCTGGGGACAGATCCTCAGACCCAGAGATGAAAACCTGGATAAAGTGTCCCAGAGAATGAAAGCAGGTGACTCTCCCCAATTCTGGCCCTGGGGCCAGGAAGCACAGGGCACCAAAGTAGCTGGAAGCTGGAAGAAAGGAACCCTGGACCCACTCACATTCCTTCATTTGGCCAACGTGTTTGCTGTGCTCCAGGCCTGGTCCTTGGGAGAGACAGAGATGTCTAAGCCCAGGTCCTCGGTTAACCATTCCCGTACCACTTATCTCAGTGCATCATCACAACAAGCCAATGACATGGTTTTCAGGACCCATTTCACAGGCAGGAGAACCAAGCCTCAGAGTGGAAATTAAAGCAAATTCAAGTTGAATTGCATCCACATCTGACTTACCTCAAAGCCCAATGTCCTTCCCATATATCACCTTTTCTAGGTGTAATGGGAGAAGGTAGACAGGGACAGTAGGGGCAGTAGGGGCCTACGTAGTAGACTTCACCTTGCATGATTGATGGTCGCATCCTCAAGTTACATTGTTTGTCCAAGACCTTAATTTAATTCCACCTACACTAAACTGGTCCTGTAAACTAAACACTGTGGTAGGCTTTGTAAGGGCTCTTCTGATACTCTAGAAGAGAGGAAGCCAAGTAAAGAAAATACAGCCTATTGATAAAATCATCTCGATTTTGAGATGTGGCCATTCATTTATAGCAAAAATATTTCGTGGGCATCCTCCATGTGCCAGATGCCATGTTCCACGATCCAAGGGTGAACCAGAGATGATGTGTGGCAGAGAAGAAAGGCACCAACCCAGTCTTAGCCAGATCTTGGAGTCATGTGATTCCCTTTGTTCCAAGCTCACCAAGAAACCTAATTCCAGTTGGGTTCCCACAAAGGTCTGTCTTCATGGAGAAAAATGGGTTAGTCACATGGTTTTCTGTATTCTGGCCCATTTGACTGTTCATTTCTTAACTGAAATTAATCAACTGGCACCCATCCAGGAGAGCGAGCCCTTATCATATAGACTTCCATGGCTGGTCCCTCACACAATTACCTCTCGTTGCAAATCTGAGCATTCCCTCCAGGTTATTTTTATTTCATTTTTTACAGAAATCATTGTAATTTTGGCGTGAAATGTAAGGCATCTATGGCAGAATAGAGAAAGGAGCTTCTGGGATCATTATGTTAGCCCCATTCCTAATGTTATTTACCTTTCTAGTTTTAGCTTTCCTTTTTCCACCTCCTTTAAGAATTATCCTCCTATTGGGTTTTATGTTACGAGCTGCCTTAAATAATTTCCAAAACAAGTGCTTGCTTCCAAATCCCAGTTTCTTCACTAAACAGTTATGCAGCCAGGGGAATTTATTCTCCTTATGACCCGAGATTGATGCCCACCTCACCTCATGACGAGTAATAAATAAGATAATGCATAAAGTAATTAGTACGAATGTACTCAATATATTTTAGTTGTCATTGTCGTAGTAATAATAATTATTAAAGGAGGCTATAAATAAATGCATATATGCATACCTATAAGCTCTGAGGGGGTTGGGGAAGGCACCACAGAGGAAGTAAGTCCTGAGCAGCAGTTTAAAAGATAACTGAAGATTCCCCAGGAGGCAAGATGGGGAAGGGCATTTCAGTGAAGGAGAACAGCCAGAACAAAGTCACAGGGGTGTGGGAGTACGGACAATGTCAGGGGATTGTGAGCGGGCCCATATGGCATGGCGGCAGGTGGAGGCAGGGAGGGTTCTCTGTGTCTCCAAGGGTTCTGAACCAGCCCACTGCTCTCAAACTGTAGTATATATCAGAACCATCTGGCAGGCTTGTTTTTAAAATGTGGAGTCCCAGGCCCTGGCCCTGGAGGTTGGGATTCATTAGATCCAAAGCAGCTCTGAAAAATCTCCCTCCTTAATGTGTTCCCACAGTGCCCCTGATGAAGATGGTCCTCAGCACATGCTTTGGGAAACCCTGCTCCACACTGCTCTCCCATCTTCCTGCTAGGGCCGGATATCCACTCTGCCTCATCCGCTTCCTCCCTCCACCCTCCCTCCACCAGCCAAGAATTTCCTGAAGGGCCTTTCTAATCACGTCTTCATCCTCCCAATTCTGTTTCTCTCCAGCCCCTATTCCTGCCGGGAAAATACAGAATCATGACACCTACAGCAAACATATTATTGTGATCTTATGATTCCTGTTATTTACAAGTACCTGGGCAAATTATTCATCTAAATGCCAGGGTGAAATCAGGGCTTGGAAAATCCAAGAAGAGGTGGGGTGGTTGAATGTGAGATCACTGAAGAGATGACTTCCTTCCAGCCTCAAACCCATCTGACCACTCTCTCCCTCTCTCTGCAGAGAGTTGTCTGCACGGCTGGTCTCAAGTGGTATCCTCACCCTGCTCTGATTCATTGTGTCAAAGGCTGTGAGGTGAGTCCCTAAAAATGAACCTGCTGTTGTTATCATCATCATTATTATTGTATATTAATCATGGCTGTAATTTGCTGTACCTACTAAGTGCTGTAACTATCCTTTTTAATAGACTTCTTGGACAGAGATGAGCAATCCGATTTTACAGATGGTGGAACTGAGGCACAGTTCAACAAACATACTCAAAAATACATTTAATGGATAACAGAATTGCGATTCCAAGCCAGGTTTTTCTGCTTCCTAAGCCTGTATTCAACATAATACTATATCTGTAAAAGGGAGGGAGGCCATATTGATTTTGCATCTTTAATATGCCAGGCACATTACCCAGATTATCACATTTAACCTTTACAGAACCACAGGAAGCATTTTTTTTCTTTCTAATTCCTACTTTACTGCTGACCATTACTTAAAGATCACTTCCTTTTGCTACATGTTTGTCATTCACTTATTCTTCGACCCCAGAATTAATATGGCCATCTTAGACCCGACCATAGGCTGAAAGTGGAAAATCCTCTCTGACTTCGCAGTTGAACTGTTCCCTGGAGTTTGAAATGATGATCTGTCTCTGTCTCAGTGACAAACCTAGGGAGGGACAGGGTACTTAGGATGTCATATGTATTCTTTTTTTTTTTAATTTTTAAAAAAAAAATTTTTTTTAACGTTTTATTTATTTTTGAGACAGGGAGAGACAGAGCATGAACAGGGGAAGGTCAGAGAGAGGGAGACACAGAATCTGAAACAGGCTCCAGGCTCTGAGCTGTCAGCACAGAGCCCGATGCGGGGCTCGAACTCACGGACTGTGAGATCATGACCTGAGCCGAAGTCGGCCGCTTAACCGACTGAGCCACCCAGACTCCCCTGTCATGTGTATTCTCAAGGGGGCACTGTCTATGGAACTAAGAGATATTTCTGTGGACCCCAAGTCCTTTGTGGTTCTTCTCAGCTGACAGTGAAAAGGAGGCCCCAAATTCCATCCAGGTGGATGAACACTTACTTGCGGTGCCCCCAGAGCCCAGTCAGGAAAATGCAGGTGAAAAGGACTATATTGTGCTTTAGAAAACTTTGTGGGTTTTTTTTTTTTTTAATTTATATATTTATTTTGAGAGAGAGAATGGGAAGGGCAGAGGGAAATGGGGAGAGAGAATCCCAAGCAGTCTCCACGCCCAGTGTGGAGCCCAACCCAGGACTGGAACTCGGGAACCACAAACCTTGAGATCATGACCTGAGCTGAAATCAAGAGTTGGACACTTAAGTGACTGAGTCATCCAGGTGCCCCATAGAAAACTTTGTATTTGATGAAATTCTTAGAATGTCAGAGCCAGAAATGCTCTTCTAGATGATCTAAACCTGACTTTTTATTTTATTTTATTCATTTTTTTTAATTTTTTTTTAATGTTTATTTATTTTTTTGAGAGAGACAGAGACAGAATGCGAGTGGGTTAGGGGCAGAGAGAGAGGGAGACACAGAAGCAGAAGCAGGCTCCAGGCTCTGGGCTGTCAGCGCAGAGCCGGATGCGGGGCTCGAACTCACAAACCGTGAGATCATGACCTGAGCGGAAGTCGGACGCTCAACCGACTGAGCCACCCAGGCACCCCTGACTTTTTATTTTAAAGATGAGGAAACTGGGACCTAGATAGTAGCCAAATCTAAAATTTGATGGAATGCCAAAATTGGAAGGGTTCTTAGTATGATCTAATTTAGTCTGATCTACTCAATGCTTATATGGAGTGGAAAATGAGGGTCAGAGAGGGGATGGACTGCCCAAAGTTGCACAGCATAAAAGCCACGGAACCAAAGCATGAACCTGGGTCTCCTGACTCCAGCCCAGTGCTTTTTCTCCTCCACTAGGCCACCTCCCACCCATGAAACACCTCGGAACTGCAAGTGTCACAGGACAGTCCCTGGGTCACACTTTTGTTTCTGTGTATTGGTTAGGAGCTCCCTATAGCATCTTCTCAGGGCACTTGACACTGTAGTCTTTAAGAACCTCCATTCTTCCAAGATTCATCCAGGAATGGCAAATCAAGGCCAAGTCCCAGGCCCTGTGGCTGTTGCTTCCTTCCATCTCTCTGGATCAGTCCAGTGCTTTGCGAAAAGGAAGCTTAGATTACCTGGGCGCTTGTTCTGCTGAGTTGGCAGTCTGGGCAGCCAGTGTGACAGCAGAATTCGATCCCTCCTTTGACTCAGCACTGGGGCCTAGGAGACCCTCACCTGTCAGGCTCCGAGCACTGCCAATGATGCTTATCGCCTTTGCCCTTGTAGGTGCTCCTCCTCTCCTTTACTCTTCAGCTTAGAGCTAATAGTTTGCCTCTTACCTGGGGCTGAAAACAATGCCTGGAAGAGATACAAATGCTGGGCCCAGGAAGGAGCCATCAACCTGGAGTGTCTAGAGTAGCCAAGACTGAGAAAGGGTTTTGAGACTCCTGAGCCCTCTACCCACCCCCCTGCCCCCACCGTATCCAAAGTGGTCATTCACTCACTCATGCGTCAGAGCTTCACTGATGCCTGTTATGTGCCTAGCACTACTCTGCATTCTGGGAACACCATGATCTTAGTCAAGTGAAAATAGTAACTATGCTCTTCCTGACTCATCTGTGGTATCTCCTTGCCCTTTGTCCATCCATGTATCCGTTCCTGAGGTTTTACTCAGTAAACATGTAAGGAATGTATATTTGATACAGTTTTGCTCAAATTGCCACACGTTTTGCTAGAAAATCTAGGATGCAAAAATAAATGACACACATTCCCATCCATCAGGAACTCATAGTGTAGTAAAGGAGATAGACAGTTAAAGAGAGAATTCTTAAAGATGTACCAAGAGCTGTATCCAAAACAAGTACAAGAAGCTGTAGAAACACAGAATATCCGGGGGGAATTAGAGAAGGCATTTTGGAGGGATGAGGTTTGAACTAGGTCCTGAAGGTTGAATTCCTTACCTGAACATACTAGTAATAGTAGTAGCCATGAGAAATACCAGCGATGGAAAAAAAAAAAAATCTCTAAGTAGTGAAGTTTTTCACTACTGTCTCTAGAAAGTCTCTAGAAAGTCTCCCTTCTCCACGCTCATCTAATTAACCCCTGCATGTCTTCGGATCCCAGCCAAAACGTCATTTCCTTAGGGACACCTTCACAGAGCTCCCTGATTAGGTTCAGTCCTCTTTAACAACATCACGTACCTTTCCTCCATAGGTCTTATCAGAGTTGAAATTGCCAATTAGATGTGTGATTATTTGATTAAAGCTTGCCTGCTCACTGAAGTGTAAGGTCTGGAGGAGTAGGAGCTCGATCTATATTGACTATTATGTCTTTTTCTTTAGCATAGTGTATCACACATCGTAAGCATTCAGTAAATATGGTTAAATACAAGATGGATGCGTAGATGGGTGGACAGATGCATGGATGTGCTACAGGAAAGGACATACAGCTAGTGATGAGACTGGAGATTTTTTCAGGGGCTAAATGATAATAATAATAACAATAATAATAATAATAATAATAATTAAAAGAACCAGTTTCGTTTATTTATTTTTTCTTCTTCTTTCCTAGTGACTCCTTTACCAAACCAGTTCCTTTTATTCTAAGGAAGGTGCATTAGGTTTGCTTCCTTCCTGTATTTGATATAAGAAAGACCCTAAAGATCAGAGCCCATAGGCAGGTCTCCTAAGGCACAGAGAAGAGCCAAGGGCTTATCCTTTGTTGTTTGTGCCTCTCAGCTCAAATATGAATGTGATAATGTGTTCATTACGGCAGGTGCACAGCAGAGCCACACTTGTTTTCATAGCCATGCACCTGTGCACACATACATCTGAGAACAGCTCTTGCCTGTTCTTGGTTCTGTCTTGCTAAGATGCTTTTAGACCCTAACAGGATAGTGAGGAAATGGAATCTGGCATCATGAGTTGGGGGCGCAAAGGCTCTGTGAATTTGGGGCAGAGATGCAAAAGCCAGGGATGCCACGGGGGTGGGGGTGACTCTTTGTGGAGCTCAGTTCTCCCCATAACAGTCAGGATGCAAAGGAGAGACCACTGGATCAGAGGGGTTGTGTTGAGATGCAATGGTCTTAGCCAACTGATGACACCTTTCACATCAGTGAGTCACTGAGCATTAGAGCACCCATCCTGAACTTTAATTACAGTGGTTTTGCTTTCAACTGCTTTCTATAGTAAAGGGTCATATGGTATTGTTTTTGATGGGGCAAGGGGTATGCTTATTGTTTTGAGAAATCAGTGGACCTAGCCTACCTCCCTATTTCATTGTGCTAGGAGTCTTGAGACCCAGTGAAGATAACCCAGTTAACCAAAATCACCAAGTAACCCCTCCAGTTCACTGGGGCTTGTTAGACTAGAGCCCAGATTTTCCAAACCTGCATTTCCACTATGCCAATGCAATCTATTCAATTTCATAAACATTTCTAAGAGCCAAAGTTGTGCCCAGCATTAAAATAGGCAATAGGGAGACAAAGATGAACTGGATGTTGCCCACATCTTCAATGAGCTCGCAGTCTTACACCAGCTACATGTCCATAAACAGAAAACAGTGGCTAAGTGCTCAGATGGGGAATAAAAAAAGTGTTAGGGGGTTTGCAGGTACTCCTGACTTTCCTGTAAGATTTCCCTGGGTTCAGATCAGTAATGACTTAACTCTGTCATCTTTTCCTGATTTTTGTAGCACCACAGAGTTGGAGGAGCACAGGGAAGAAAAGCAACAAATCAGTATGTGCTAGATATAGGCTAGAATGGCAAAGAAAAAAATATTAAGCCAACTTAGATTTAAATCACTGCTCTGCCCTGCCAGTGGGATCTTGGCTGGGCACTTTTCTTGCTCTGAGCCTCAGAATCATCTGAAAAGAGGGAAGAGCAAAGCTTAACCTCACATGTTGTTTGGAGAACAAAGACAACAAACACATAAAGCACGTGACGTTAAGTACATCTGTACTCCAGTGCTAGAGGAGAGGGAGCCCACAATCACATACGGACAATTGTGCCAAATTCCTATGATTTTTGATCTTTACAATTCTGGGTAGATGGCATGCAGCTTATATTTTATTATAAATCGTGTGTCTAATTACCTACTCCTAGGAAAAGTAGGGGGAAGGTGCTCAAATTTTCCAATCTTTTCGTGAAGTAAAATGAACCCTGCTTTGGAAAGATGTAAGTGATCTATCCTGTGGCTTTGCATACTCCTACAAGTGTGTCCACCAGCGTAACCATAATTTAGTCAGGGAAAACTCAGCTAGATAAGTCTTTAAAAATGGTAGAAGCGATAACTGGTCTAAGAGGGTGTTGAGACTTGAAGCCAGGTAGGCTGTCTGCAGAGGTTTTTAAAACGTTGAGAGAGAGCTAGACAACCGCAGGGCCATCGCTCACCCACTCAGGATGCTAACAGGCCTCCTTCCCTTCTGCCTCTCTCCCCCTTTGTAGCCCTTCATGGGAGACAATTACTGTGATGCCATCAACAACCGGGCTTTCTGCAACTACGATGGTGGGGACTGCTGTGCCTCTACGGTGAAGACCAAAAAGGTAGGCCCCTGGGCACCGCCTCCTGCAGGCCTGCCCAGCTTCCCAGCCAGGATCACCCTACATGCTGGATAACCTAGTGCCTTGGTTGTGTCAGCACTTGCTCACAAGCTGTACTGTACTGTATTTTTTTTTTTTTATTATTATTCTTTTAGGCAGTAGTTGAGCTAATGTCATGTGCTGGGCCTTGGGCTAGGTGGGAAGGTTCATGGATGATCTTTGCAGATGTGGTTCCTCACCCTCAAAGCTTAGAGCCAGGTATGGAAGCAGACAAATACAAGAGTCATCAATACTTTGGGATGAGGAGGATAGAGCACTTTGAGGCCCCAGGCCAGGGGTTGGAGAAGGCTCTACAGAGGAATCAGCATGGAAGCTAAAACTTGAGAGATAAAGAGAAGGATCAGGGAGGTGGCCAGGAAAAGAATTCCTGGGGCATGTAAAATCCTAGAGAGAAGTTGCATTTCTAGGCTGTATGGCTAAAGTCTAGGGGAAGAGAGAAGATGGGACATTTCTACCAAGGTAAGTCATAGCCTTTGATTATTCTGTAATCTCTTGTTTCTCACATCTAATTTTTATAAAATTAGCAGGGGTGGTCTTGGTTGTGATTTTCTTCCTTGGCATATTAAGATGTAATAGGAGTGATTCAAGTGTTTGTAGTAAAACCTGAATATTTGACTATCACGTGTATCTACCAGTCACAGAAGAGTAGCCACCTCCACTTTCTTCCTGATGAGCGCTGGGGAAGAGGTGGGTCCACCAGGGCAACCCAAGTTGAGAGCACTCTTGTGATGAATATGTTCATGGGAAGCTATTTCTGTTTTTATATTCATCAATACTCTGAGCCAAAAAATCATTTGAGCTCATCTCTCTCTCTTTAAAGAAGGGAGAACTTTGTTCCTAAGACGGGTCAGTCAGTCTTAGCTGACGAGGTGTCTGTGATCATGTGGTCCAAACTTTTCATTTCATAATGGGGCACTGAGGCCCATAGAGGAGGAACGATTTGTCTATGGTGGCAGAGGGAGTGATAGACACAGAGCAAGGCTCCTGGCTTGCTACTTAAATACCTTTATATTGTACCATCCTTAAAAGAATTAGTTCCTTTAAGAATGATGCTCTGACCCTAGAATGCATGGATAAACAGGGTAAGACCCAAGGAACACACTCAAACTCCATTTTTTGGTTGATGACTAGGGCTGCTGGGGCTCTCTGGGATCAGCCAGTCTTGTATGGGCAACGTTTCAGGATGCCTGCCCTTCTTTTCTGTTTTAAACACTGAAGGTAAACACTTTCTGCCCGAATACAGTTGAATAAAATTCATTGTCTATTAATGAATTTTCTATTAATGAATTTGTTTTGTATTTATTCACTCATTTCTATTCATTAGTAGAAAGTGAATTTTATTTTTCTCCCGGGTACGAAACAATACATATTCTACTTTTTGGAAAATCCAGAAAGTAGAACACCACCATCACTGCTGATCTTACAACCCAAAACAGCCATTGCTTTCCTTCTGGAGTATTTTGTGTGTGTAAGTGTGTGGGTATTTGCGCCTATGTATATGTCACTGCATTTCCAGCTTGCAATCTTGTTTTGTTTTTACTTAGCACAGGAAATCTTACACGTAAGAATATGGTCTGACATTATTACAAATTTCCCAGCCATAGTTTTTCCTCTATTATTATTTATCACAGGGTTGTGATGTATTGTAATTTGTGTAACCATTCCCCTCTGACTATTATTTTTAACTCTTGGGTTCAGTTTCTCACAACGATAAATAATGATGCTTGTGAATATATTTGCAGGTAAATATTTTTCTAGCTCTTATTATTCCTTCACAATTGACTTTTAGAATTGAAAGGACCAGGATAAGAGGTGCGAGCATTTATAAGGCTCTTGATACATGTTGCCAAATGAATCGCATACAATAGTGTCAATTTCACTTGTTGGAATGAGCCATTTGCGAAAGTGAATGGACAATGAAGTTTGTGTTTTAAATAGAAGTTTGTGTAGAATTATGACACATCATTCATGTGACACCATCAGCTGGAGTAAGAGCAGCTCCGATTAAAAGAATTTTCCTACCAACTATAACTTATATACAAAAACATAAAAAAAAAACTAATTTATTTTTATTGGGAAACTTCCTTAAATGGATTGCTGTTTCTACAGAGTGCATGGTAGGAACATGAAGTCATGAGACTGGGGTTCAGGTGCAGATTCCAAATTATTACAGTCACTTGCAAAAATATATGCGTGTACACCATATGGCCACTTTGGCTCTCTGTTCCTATACTGGGTTCGGGTGCAACAATTTCAGACATCAGGGCCCTTAGGTGAGTGCTGCCTCTTTAGTGAGAGACCCAGAGTCTGTTCTTTGGCAGTTCTGCATATGCTTCATAGTCATTGCTTTTCCACCCACGTTATGTATGTAATTTTGGCCTTTTGTGTTACAAGATCCCCTTCTTTAAACTGGTGATCCTTCTTGTCAGCCAAGTTTCCTTCGTTCAGTGAGACGCATGTTCCTTGAGCATTTGTGTGGGCCCAGCACTGTACCGGACTGTGTGCACTTTCCAGAGTCCAGATAGACTGACACCTGCCCTTGTGAAGCGCACAGTCTATTAAGGGAGCCAGGTGTTAAGCAGTGAGGTATACAACCACACCTTGTAGTGCTTTTGTGCAAGGGCAGTAAAGGACAGGTGCAGGATCTTTTGGAGAGCAGCGTGAAGGTGAGAGAAAGCTGCTTTGGAGGTGACATCTACATGGAGCCCTGGAGAATGAGCAGCTCTCCTGGAGGAGGTGAGCAGTGGTGGAAGACAGGATGGAGAGGGCTGTAAGAACCATGTGGGGAGCATGGGTTACAGAGCCTGACCTTCTCTTCTGGCGCACACGGCTTTGCTGTAGTTGTTCCTTGTTCGCAGCGTTTGGTGCTTTCTTCACATTGGGGATTCCTGGAAGTCTGACTTCTGGAGGAGAAGCGTGTCTCAAATTAAACTCACACTTCCTACAATTTAAATTCCCCAATTTAACTTCTAAGTAAACTCCAGCTTCTTGAATGCATTAACACTCTCTCGTACACACCCAACTCTGCTTCCTGCAGTAGACTGGGTTCTAGAGACAGCAGGTGGAGAAACAGAGGATGAAAAAGATACCCCTAAGTGAACTGTCCCCTCTGTCAGACATCCTGCCAGACACGTGTCCTCTGTGACCTTCTTTAATCCCCATGTCAGCTCTGACAGGTCACTATTACCTCTGCTGCACAGGTGAAGCAGTTTGGGCCCCAAGCACCAACAGGACTTTTGCTTGAGGTCACTTGGCCACAACTGCTGAGGCCCAAATTCGAACCCAGTTCTCCCTGACTCACGAGCCCAGCTCTTGCTCCTGCATGAGGCTGAGTCCTCAGTGCGCATGAGCGTGACCATCCCAGTTCTTGTTGGAGACAATTCACCATGAACCCCGACTGCCAGGGAACCTTGGACGTGGGACTCCTCCCCTTGGCCAAGGTGAAAGCAGCCTTTCCCAGCAGTGAAGACAGGGTGGGGAGTCATCGAGGCTCCCAGCCTTGCCAGCCATCCCTGACGTCCCAGACAGCAGTTTCCTCTGAGTGGAAAAAAGTCCTGGTTTCTGTCTCCAGCTTCCACAGCAGGAAGCCTCTGATGGCAGGAGAGGGGCCAGAGGCTGGCTTCCTTCCTCTCATTCCCTGCCCCTTACTGGTGGCCTTGTTTCATTCCTACCTGAACTCTTGGCCCCAGCCACCCATCGTGGGGAGTTCCCTGCCCACAAGCACCCAGCCTAGCATTCAGGAACTTACTTCATGCACCTTCCTCAATTACAGTAATTCCATTAATGGTGCACATTAATGGTGCCTTGTCAGGGTTAGAGTCTCTGCATATTATCTCCCTTTGAGATACCCAATAAGATAGACTCTGTTGAAGCTCAGAGAGGGTGAACTCACTTTTACAAGGTGACACAGCCGCAGGTAAGAGTCAGGATTTCCTTACTCCAAACAATCGTCATTACTATTTTTTGAGAGCTTATGATTTGCCAAGCATAGTGGTGATCGTTTTTGCACGTGTCATCTCATTTCATCACGCAGCAGCCCCATTGTAGGTGTTGTCTTGTTATGCTCATCTTGTAGACAATGCAGCTGAGGCTGAGAAGGGCCAAGGTCCCACAGCCAGCAGGTGGTAGGACTGAGATGCAAATCTCGCGAGTCTGGACTGTGAGGCATCTGCCTCTAACCCCTGTTCTGAACATCTAGAGGTAATGAGCTTGCAGCTTCCCCCCTTCCCCTGGCGGGTGGGCTTCTTCCTTCCTAGTGCTCCTAGAGAGCTGTCCTGGGTATGAACTTAAGGCCCATGGGTAAGCAAGCATTCAGCATCTTCTCCCACATTTCCTTCTAGCCAACTCTCTACCGAACCCTCTTCCCAGTCACCAGGCCTGGGGACTCCAGGTCAGATGGCCCAGAATGTCAGTCTGCTCCCTCCATCCTTCCCCCCTTTGTCTGTCTGTCCAGACACCAACTGTTCCCCACATCTGCCTTGTGGGGTGACCTGGGCCCAGCTGGCAGACAAAAAGCAAGACTATGCAGGAAACTCCGTCTGACAGGGGTGACCGGTTTCCCATCCAGACACCTGTCTGCAGTGCAAGGCAGACAGGAAGGGGCAGGACTCAGCTTCTCAGCATGTCAGTTTATTATTTTCCTGTTTGGAGCCTTGAGGAGTCTCGAATACAGAGCAGATTTCCAGAACGGTCGCTTCAGTAATTTACCCTCATAACAAAACAAAAAAAAAATCATTTATAATTGGAATCATTCTCAGTAAGCATGTGTTGGAGCTTTAAGGGAAGAAGGGGAAACAGCCTTAACTTATTCAACATAGCAAGGCTTTGTAAGGCGTGGTGGCCTGGAACACTAGTTATGGTCATGTTTCAGACAGCTGCTAAGGGACTAATTGTGGAAGATGTCTGGGAAGTTGGGGTGGAGTCCCAGTTCTGTGACTTAGTTCTGTGACCCTGGGCAGGCCAGTCTCACCTTGGGTTTTTTATCTCTTGACATCTGGATTATATTCATGTCTAGGGCTTTTCCACATGGCTCCCTGAGGGACTTGGCTATCGAGTCAGAATCTGAGGGCTATTTGGGGCAGAGACCAGTAAAGATTAAGGAGAGATTAATCCCAGAAACCGGTCTCAGCACAGGATGGCATGCCTAACTGATGACATTAAGTATAGGGTTGCCATATTGATTTGCTAAATCTAAGTGAAAACAACGTGGTTTCTTAGGAAAGGACATTATACCCAAATGAAGCCCATTGGTATAAGGAGGCTAGTGATTCTATAATACATGAGAAGATAATAAACATCATTAGATGGACAGCAGCCTTCTTCGCTGAGTGGTCCATGCTAAAGGGTTGGGTATTGGGTTGCAGAGTTGGTGATGTCCATCAGTGGGTCTTACATCTCTCCTTAGGAACTAGAATGGTCCTCCTAAAACAAGTCTTGTGGTATTACTCCTCTGTGCAAAGCCCTTCACAGTTCTCCCAATGGCCTATAAGGCCCTATGTGTTCTGCCTACCCCCATTAATTCTGTGGCCTCACTCCCCACTCTCAGTAGTCTCTCTCACTTGACTCTAGCCCTCTGAACTCCTCACCATCCAGCCAGGCATCCTTCTACCTACAGACTTTGTCACTGGCTCCTTCTTTGGCTGAGAACATTCTTCTCCATTCATCCAACATGACTCACTCCCTCACCTCCTCCAATTTTTTGCTGAAGTGTCAAATTCTCAATGAGGCCCACCCTGACCACCCACCTTACACTATCCCTTACACACCCATTTGCTTTGGATTCTACTTTTTTTCTTTGTTTTAAAACCCTTATCACCTAGGCACATACTATAAAATGTATTTACTGTCTCGGAATCTGCACCTTCTTGTTGATCAAATGAACATTTCATGAGGTCAAGAATATACATCCATTTGCTCACTGATGGATCCCTGGTTCTGACATACCCCACTGGTGAGCACCTGCTATGTATGTGACATACACTGTTCTAGGCCACAAGATGGACCTAGTCCCAACCATGCTGAGTTTATTTAGAGTATATTAAGTGCCAACAGAGAGCAAGTGAGGGAAGCTGACAAAGCTTCCTGGAGAAGGCAACACCAAAGGTGAGATATGAAAGGGACAGTAAATCTTAGCCAGGTTAAAGGAGTTGGGGGAGGACCAGAGACAAGGATGTGAGGGCAGTGTTTGTGGCAGAGGGCACAGTCTGTGCAAAGGCCCAGATGTAAGGGAGCATATTAAGGAAACTACATTTCCCTAAGTGTTGCTAGAGCACAGGGTGAGAGGGGATGTAAGTAGTAAGAGGTAAGAAATGAGCCTTGAATGGGCTTTTATAAACCAAGCCAGGGAATCTGAACCTTATCCACAGAGCCAAGGAGTGTTCAATGATTCTAAGCATTGAATTAGTCTAGAGGATCCTAGAAGGCTTCCTGGAAGAGGGGCTAGATGTGTTTACCTTGAAAGATTAGTAAGAGATAACAAGAAGATGACTAAAGAGACTATACTAATTCCTCGTCCACAAAATCATTGGCTTCTGGAATGTTATGATTTTCCCTGTTTGGGATAGAGCTTTGAATTCTCCATGTGGATAAATCAGACACTATTTCATTTTGTTTTTTGAGTAAACATGCATTTCATCTGTAAATTGCTTATCGAGGAACTATGTCCACAAGAACACCTAATACATGGTGTTAGTGTAGACTGATAGGAGTTGTAAGTATTAGATACTTATTTTAGTTTGATCCTATTCAGACCCATCTGTCCCTCAAAGTTCCCATTCTAATAACCATTGTCAACATACATCATCAAGACCACCATCACCAGCAACATCCCCAATATCGCTAGTATTACCGTCACCCTCATTATCACCATCATGTATTGAGCACATGTTTTATGCCCATATACCATGCTAGGTGCTTTACTTGAATTTTATACTTTATCCAAAATACTTCTAATGGACAAGCCTGTCATTGCCTCCATTTTACAGACAGAGAAACTGAAGCCCCAAAACGAAAATAACTTGCCCAGCAGCATAAGGAATCAAACCCAAGTCTCATTCCCTTTTCTCTCCCTTACTCTCTCCCCCCATATCCATATGACCACTTTATCCACATTTAAACACGCCTCTGTATTCACTGACTCCTCCATGCCCTGCACCAGGCACGTATCTACCCTGCCTCCAAAGAGCTTACGGGGAGTCCTTGTACTCACATCACACCTTGGTCTGCTTGATCTCATTACATCTGTCGACACCGTGAAGTCCCTGAGACTCAGAGTGGTGAAGTGATGTGCCCAAGCTCCCACGGTGGGCATGTGGGCAATCAAGGCGTTCTGGCGTTCAGCATAGGACGCGTGTTGCTCCCCACACTCTCTGCTTGTGACCTCCCCGTTGAGTCTGAGTCACAATCCCGCCCCTGCCTGTCTCCCAGCCTCAGAGGAGACCTGCAGCCGGGACCTTGTGGTGCATCTGCCTGGGCTGTATTCCTGAGCCGCTCAAACACACACACACACACACACACAGGTGGAGGTGTTATCCTGGGCAACTCACCCCAAGGAGAAACCCCTGTCCCTGAGCACCATCTCCAGTACAGAGGAGAAAAGGAGAGACTCGTGGCCTTTGGTCATTGACCTGGGCTTGTTGACAGAATCCTAGAGTGGGTGGCCAAGCCATTTATGGGATAGCCTAGCCACACGGTGCTGGGAATCCCACATGTAAACTGGCCACCATGGCGTTTGTGCTGTGGGTGGTAGGTTTTCTTGGGAGCCCATCTGGGGGAGAAGGTAGGAAGCTGCTTGGGGAATTTCCCAGGAAACCTGGGAATTGGGTTCAGAGCTGACTTTACCAGGAATGTGACCCTTTTTTCCATGTCTCAGTTTCTTTCTCTATAAAAAGGGGACCCTGACTCCTGCTCCGCCTGCCTCCTGGGGGGTCGGTACCAAGGAGTGATTACAAACAGGGGTACAGATCTCAGGCCAGACGCCAGCCAAGTGACTCACCCCTGTGCATCTTCGTTTCCTCTAAGATGTAAAATGGGGCTGGTAAGAATAGCTACCTTATCAGGGTTGCTGGGAGGAGTGAGTGAGATAGCACACATTGGGTTAACTCAGCCAGGCACATACTAAGGGATAAAAGGCTATTGGCTATCAAAAGACACAGCAGCAGTCAGCCTGGCCAGGTTGTGAAGGAGGAGCCTTCTTACTCTCACCTGCTGAAAAGCTCTCAGTGTTTGGAGTGGACTTTAGAATCCTACACCGTCTAGTTACTGACTGGTAGTGAGGCCCAGGGTGAGTTTGTTTTCTTTTAAACTTTCTGAAGCCTCTATTTTCTCACCTACAGGATGGGTAGCTAATAGCGACAGCCTCACAGCATTGTGCAGTGTGGACTAGCCAGCACATTAGGAATTATCCGGCACGTGGAAGGGCCACAGGAATTGGTAGCGTGTGTGTGTGTAAAGTGGTGTTCACTGCGGTGGACCCATGTCAGACCTGGGAACACCTGGGAAGTGGGTAGAGCTGACAGTCTCTACCCTTCTGTTCCCACTTGCCACGGAGGATGCTTGTGACAAGAGAGGATCCCAAGGCAGGCTCTGAATAGGCACTTTGCTAAGATGCAAGAGGAAGGATGGGAGGAGGAAACAAGAGGCTGTACGTCTGTTCTGCACTAGGGCTTCTGCGAGCTGGTTATTTTATGGACTCCTCACCAGAACCCTGCGAGGTTTTTCCAAGGACCCTTGCCTTACAGATGGGGACATGAAGTCCCCAGGGCACCAAGGACTTGCTGGAAAAGCGGCACCTAGGTGGAGCCCACACCTGAACTTGTCTGCCTCCCAAACTCCTAGCAAGGGCTCGGTAAATGCAGCTGTATTTACAAGCATGCAGTGAAGATAAGGAGGCTCCAGATCTGCCTCCTGAGGCCAAACCTTCTAGACTTTGTTATTCTGATCGGGGTTCTTTCCCTCAGTTTCCAGACTTGTTTCTTTGGGAAAATGCCAAAACTGCCCTGGCTGACTTGGGGAGGAAAGGGAGTGGCCATGCCCTGCTCACTTCACCAGGGTGGGCACACTGGCTTAGAGAAACTAACTGGTGACGGGGCCCTGCCAGCTGGTGATATTGGACAAGCTAGTAGAACTGGGGATGGCAGAAAGGGGAACATGCAAGACAGGGTTTGTGGAGAAAGCCTAAGTTTCTACATCCTTTCTGGCCAGGGCTTTTGCCTTCTGCCTTTCTCAGATGAGAAGGATTTTCAGACAGATGGGAAAGTAGAGAACATTAGAATCAAATCTTAATGTACAGGTAGGGAAAGTGAAGCCCAGAGAAGGGAAGCAACATGTACACACTCACATAGAGAGTGAGTGCAAGAGCAGAGGGTCCCTGCCTTGTGTTCTGGGTGCATATTCATGCATTCATTTGTTCCTCCGTTCAAGGGTCCATTGAGTGCCTGTTATGTGATGTATAAAGACTCAGGTCAACAACAGACATGGTCCTTGCTCAGACTGAGCTGGCATACAAGTACAGAAGCCTTTCAGAATGAGATGACGTGATATGAGATGAAGGTGACGATGCGATCTTTGGTCAGACCAATGAGGGAGGAGGTGAGACTTGAGACAAAGACCTGAAGAATGGAGGAGCAGCTGGCCAGGAAAGAGCAGTGAGGGGAGAGGAAGGTTGATGGCTAGAGACTTGCTCAGATGGTGGTTCTCTATGGAGGCTGTCGGACAGTGTCATCCCAGCCAACAGGAGGAAAGGTCACAGAAGGGGTTCATTTAGAAGAAAACGATGCTAATGATCCACACAACCTTCTGAATTTGTGTTCTATTACAGAAAGTTTTATCTGTTCAGTAATTCCAGGTTATCTGCCAATAATTATGTTTAATTTTGTAAGGTATACAACAGTGATCTCGTACTTTGGTGTCACTTTTTCCATAAAGTTTGGATTATGGGCAAAAAAAAAGGTAGGAAAACAATTGTAGTATTTGAGGAACCAATAAATAAGCTACCAAGAGTCAGGAAGAGAAAGGGGCCAGAGGTGGTCAAAGAAGTGTGTGTGGAGATCAGATCATGCAAGGCCTTGAACTCATGGTAAGGACTTTGGGTCTTATTCTAAGAGATCTGTTCAATTTTTGCCTGTGTGAGACGCAGCGGGAAGCTCTTTCTCTTTTAAGCTTTTTCTCTCTCTCTATTTAAGAGAGAGAAATCAGATGTGAGACTCTCTCTAATGGGTCCTAGAGCTCAGTGAGAAAGAATTATAGAGAGAACTCTGCACAGGACATTAGAGGTAACCGGATCATTCTAATGTTAGCATGTGGCAAGGACAGGAGAAGAGACTAGATAAAGGAAAGGGTTGAGTTGAGGACAAAGAAGCCGCTGAAGTCAGGGAGGTGGGAGAAGGGGACAACAGGCAGCAAAGGTGTCACCGATGGTGAAATGTGAGCTGGCGGGAAATCTGATTCAGCACAAGCCTCTCCTGAGTGTGAGGCCACGTGCTGGGGTTTCTGGATGTTTATTTGTGTTCGGACTTCACAACCGTATGAAATGTGTGGTCTTTTTAAAAATCACCCTTTTATGGATATAGAATCTGAGGGTCATGGCAGTGGAGGGATTTTCCCCAGATTGCTCAGTGACTGTGAATCCACCAAGGAGACCAGTCCAGGCCTCCTGGCTCCCATGATGGTACTCTCCCCATTTGACCTCAGCTGTTAGATTTGGACTTGGCCCCACCATCAGTTTCCCCACTTGGACTGGAGAATTTCCTCTATGTCGTTTAGAGGCTGTGGAAGGATATTCTAGATTAGAAGACACAGCCTTCACAAAGGCATGACAACTAGGTAGTCCGTGTCCTGAACAGGGAACAGCAAGTAGTTGTAAGCAGAAAGACACTGCGTGGAAGAAGCATCTATGAGAATGCTTAGCGTTCTCGTGAATGCTTATGAATTTTTTAAATGTTTATTTTCGAAAGTGAGAGAGAGGCACTAGTTGGGGAGGGGGAGAGAGAGAGGATCCAGAGCAAGCCTGTGCTGACAGCAGAGAGCCCAACACGGGGTTCGAACTCATGAGCCATGAGACCGTGACCTGAGACAAAGTCTAACACTCAAACGACTGAGCCACCCAGGCACCCCTGAATGCTTATGAATTTAAATTGAAAAGAGAAACAGAGATGTGCTAGTCATGGGTACAATGAAAGAGAGAGAGGTGGAGAAATGAACATTCATTCATTCTATGGCTTAAGCTCTGAGAAAACAAGAATGAACAAAACAGACATGGTTCCTGCCTCACTGAGGGAGAGAGATGAGATATCTCTCAATTGATGGATCGATCCATCGATGCACTGAGCATATGCCAAGAACTGTGCTATATGTTTTTCATCAGTTCCCTTATCCCTCATCACAACCTCAGGAGGTATATGCTTTCATTATGCCTATTTAATGAATGAATGAACTGAGGCTCAGAGAAGTTGTCACATGCTCAAGCTCACACCAGTAGATGAGAGGGCTGGGGCTTATACTTCAATCTTCCATTTTAAATCACTGCAAAATTGCAGGATGGAAAGAGGTTGAGAGGGAGGGAGGGAAGGCAGGCCAAGAGGCAGAGAGAAGAGTTAGATACACAGAATGAGTCCACAAGCCAGGAGGACAAAGATGTTCCCTGAGACTGTGTGAGCACTTGGAGACCCTGCCGAGGCAGGAGGCGAATGAGGTTATTACACCCATCTGCGCAGATGGGGGCCTCCTGGGAAAAGTTATATGCAAATACCATGATGCAATGAGGTGAAATCCTCTTGCGTTAGCCCAGGCTGGGCCTGGCTCAAGCAGGGCCTGCACTGTGCCCTTTGGGAAGACCAGTCATCTGCTGCATGGGGAAGACATTCGCGCTTTCAGTTTCTAGAAAGGAAAGCCAGATCAAGGTCCCAGAGCGTGTGAAGGGATGGAAGGGATGAAAAAGTTTTTACATTTTTTTCACAGCTTTTGTTACATGTGTATAACAATTCATGTTGTATACCTCTCAGCTCTTCTTTCTTAAAATCTGCTCCTCAACAGCCTTCAACCAAAATTTGGGATTTACAGTTACATTACCATTTTACATTACAGTTTTTCACCCATGATTTCATTCAGCCCTTAGAGTTCACAGTGCAAGGTGGGGCTTAATGATACCAGTGCTCCAGCTGGGAACCTGAGGCTCAGAGAAAAGTAGCTTCTCCCACTTTAAATACCAGATCTGTCACTTTTTACTTTGGGCAAATGCCTGCCCCTGTCAGAGAGCCTCAGTTTCCCTGTCTGAAAAAGGGTGATTGTTTTATTACCCATCATCTTACAGAGTTGTCAAAGGATTCGATGTTTTCCTATTTAGAAAGTGCCTGACCTATAATAAATGCCCTTGAAAATGGAAGCTGCTCTTACAATGACCCGTGATGATTTTGATAAAAGTTATTGCAGGGCTAGCAAGAAACAGAGCTATGAGTTGAACTTGAGTCTGCTGCCCCTCCCCCACCAAATTCAGTCATTGGAAAACTATATCAGACCCAACCACCTGGCTCACTTCTTCTCTCTTTCTCTCTGCAGGTTACCCCATTCCCTATGTCCTGTGACCTACAAGGTGACTGTGCTTGTCGGGACCCCCAGGCCCAAGAACACAGCCGGAAAGACCTCCGGGGATACAGCCATGGCTAAGGAAAGACAAGGAGTTGACAAAGAATTCCCAGCGCCAGGACCCGCATCCCTTTGGTATTGATTTCACAGTCAGCTGCTCAACGGAATGGCCTCCCCACACCAGGGATCCTTAGCACCCAACCGGTCTGCCTTTAATTTCACCCAGGAAGGACTCATAGTAGGGGCGCATGAACCAAGTCTCGCCATGTTGAAGGATGAAATGGAATCCCATCCCAAAGTCTTAGATGGATTGCATATACAAGTGTGCTGTCCCAGAGCCTAAAATTCAAATCATTTGTCACACAGCCACAGCAAGAAACACGTTATACAGTTAGGAGTATGCACATATGTGGTTAGTACACATGCATGCATACGTACCCCAACAGACATCTGTGTGAGGGCGGTTTTGGAGACTGAGCAGAGAGAGACGGGAACAAACTCAGTCTTCCCTTTCCCAAGCTCCTAGTCAATACTGTCCTTGGGAGAAGAACAGTTGCAGAAACTGCTAAGACCAAGTGTTGTCAAGATAGCTTGTACTCTGAGGCTTGGAACATGTCAGGCATGCACTGTTGTGCAGTCCTTTGGGATTAGAAGTGAAATGGTCTCTGATCACCTACCTTCTAGGGAAGTAGAACCCAGGATGAGGTAAAGAATCCAAGGTATGCAAAGCCCCCTAATTCTTCTGCTGCCGTGGGGGGATTTTACCCCAACTCCAGGGTTAAGGCCAAGCTGGAAATGGCATAGGGTTGCAGTGTCAAGGTATTATAACAGCCCCCTGCTTGAGGCCATAATATCCCTCCAGAACCCACCCATTCCCCAAATCTTGCCTTGGGACCACATTCGCTGCTACTTTTCCTGCTGCTCTATCCTATACATTGAGTACCCCCAAGATGGTAGGACTAGGTTAGGAAAAACCCCACACAACCAAACAGTCTGCCTTAAGAGTGACCCACATCTTCCCACAGCTCCTCACTTCTTAGCCCTTCCGCAAGAGAAAAACCCTGATTGGCCCACATGGTGAGAAGTTAAATCCCCCATGGGTGGGCTTCTCATCCTAGGAGGGAGTAGAGGGACTAGAGATACTAAAACCCTCACTGAGAGTCCAGAATGTCTGAGCCAGTGTTAGATTTTATAATCAATCAAGTGGACCAGTGTTAAATATGTTGTTGGGGCCATCCAGAGACTGCTGGAATTGTGGGGACTCTTGAGTTATTATCCTTATCCCAGCCTTCCTGGCCCTCCAGGCTAGATCAGGCTCTGGTGCTGAGGACCTCACGGTTGCCCTGAGCAGCATTCTAGAACAGAGAATCATTTTGGATATGATCAATCTGAGCTGTGTTCTTGAGGGCCCTCAGAGGGAAGCTAAAGAGCACACAGCGTCAGTCCCCAACAACCAAACACGGTCATCATGTTCTTCACATAGTCTTCCAGCTGTCAGGACTCCCATCCACACCTGTGGTTGGTCCGCCCTTCCCTCTTACCCAGGTTCAGCCTCCAAAAGTTGAGAGGGAGGTAGTCCATTGCATGTGGAAGCCCCTACCTCATTGGGGTCCTCTTTGCCTGTTTTCCACCAGTTACTTGTCCGCTCCTTTTGAATTAATATGGGAAGAAATTAATATGGAAAGAGGTGGCGAGAATGGTCAAGCTGGATATAATTTCTAGACCTGGAACTGAGAAAATGAGGCAGTAGGAGGGTATCACATAAAGATTGCTGTAAATCATGTCATCTCAAATCTAGTGAAAGCAAGCAACAAAAACAAAGTCTAGCACAGGAATGGGAAACCCCAGGCATGTGTGCTGACTCCTCATTGATGCACCTGAGGCAGTCATTGTTAATCAGTCATCGTCCTTTCTCCTATGGGGACCAAAAATAACTTCAGGAACGTTCTTCCTGTATTACTCCTGACAGCAATTACCTGCTGACCAAGAGCACTTGAGAAGACATCTATCAGCCAATATATACATATATCAAGGTGCTTTTTGCACAGGTGCCCACAAATGATGCAGTGCTTAGATTCGTGTGGCTTGTTCCGTGTTCCAAACTCTGAGACTGGGTTCCAGAATGGAGAAGCTGCCACCATGGTTAAGGACAGACTCAAATCCCTTATATTTCCTTCTTACAAACTCACATCTCATTTATATTCAGATCATTTTCTATAGTTACCAGGGCCAATCATTAGCAAAACCATCCTCAAAATCGGAAGACTTGATCCCATTTTGTACTCCCTCCAGTATCTTAGGACTCTTGCCAACTTCTAAAGCCCCTCTCTTGCCCTAGCTGAGTTATCAGCATGTGTGGTCAGCTGACAAGATATAAACTAAGAAAGGTAATGGTATGGGCCCTCCCAGTTGCTTTATCATGCATGGAAGTAGTGCAAAAAGTCTTGGAGACCCAAAGGCGCCATTACTAATGGTGGGGTTGCAGGAACCACAGAAAAACCTCACCGGCTTCCCTTAAATTGACCCTCGTGGTCTTTCTTCCTTCACTCTCACCCTGTCTATGCCCATACTCTCCAGCTGAGCAAAGTTTCCTAGAGGCTGACTTCGATCTTCAAACTCACAGATTGAGTTGAGCAAAGAACCACCCAGTCTCCTCCTTACCATCAATCAAACCTGTTACTCACAATGATATTAGGCAAGATAGGCTACCCCACTGATGACCAGCCTCATGCTCACGTGGGAGGCCCTTCTCAAAACTTAGAGAAAGAGACTCAGTTCTATTTGTGCGAGGCACTGATTTCCGGCTTCATTTTCTTTCTGGGAATGAACTCATGGTCTTATCCCTTTGATCATTTCCTGCTTAGGATAATGGAGTACTCACAAGGAGGCAGGTCTGAAGCACTGTTGTCTATCAGCAGCTCGGGGGCCCTAAAGCAGTTGGGGGTTCTGGGTTGAAGAAGTATTAGCCTGTTGGCAGCAAGAAAGAAAAGATGAGGAAGACAGTTCTCCAAACCCTGTTTTGGGAAGCCTTTCCAAGCCACAACCCTAACTGCATGCCCAGAGGACTTGCATTACCCCCATAGTCTGTGCCAACCACCTCTTAAGGGAAGATAGTCCTTGGGAAGTCCATTTTGGTGGCTAAATTAGGGTGTTAAGAAAGGGAGCGATCATAAATAAATAGGGCTTTGAAGATGGAGGGTATGCGCTGCTACTCCGGGCTTCAGCATGTTGAGTCACTGCCTAGACGGTTCTCTTGGCCTTTTTCCCACCTTGGCCAATGCTTAAATGCTATTTGTTGAAAATAATTCTTTCAGACAGATTTCAGCTACCTCCCTTCCAGGTTCAATTTAACTTGGTTGTAACTGTCAATTTGTTATAGGTCTTACCTGTGTTTTAAAAAGAAAAAGAAAGAACAAAAGAAAGAAAAAGGAAGGAAGGAAGAAAGGAAACCATAAATTCAAGTGAACAGTTTTGAGGTTTTATGTTTTGTGGTTGTTTTTGTTTTTTTTTTTCTGGAACTACTTCAAGTGGGAAAATAAAAAGAAATTGACGGTAAGAAAGCTGTACAGATAGAGATTGATAGAAGACAAAGATTAAAAGGAAATAAAATGCATGATTAAAAATAAGAATTAAAAAAAAAAAACCTATTTTTGTGCTTCCTAAAGGGAACTATTTATTCTACAGACTAGTAGGTAGACACAACCATAAAAATTTTCCCTAGCAGGAGACATAAAGCGGGATCTTATAATGCTGTTATTTTCTGTACATTGTGGTAGGTCCAGGAATAAGACCTCTTCCCCCTTGATATGTAGTTGTCGTTGTCGGGGGAGCATTTTGTCTATTTGTTTGGTGGCAATCAGTGGTAGCCGGGAGTAGGGAGGGCTGGAAATTGGTTTTACCTGATATTAAAGGGACATAGTGTGTTGTGCTTTTCACGTTATAAAATGTTTGTATTTACCAGTAGAGCACTGGGCTTTATAAAGACTGCACTTAGAATCACACTGCACGATCCACTTTCCTAAAAAAGCTGCTACATGACCAGACAGGTACTTCCCATGGTTTTTGAGAAACAAAACAAAATCAACCAAGCAATCAGCAAATGCAAAGACTAAATAGCAAATGAATAAAAGCCTATTCTTGTAACTTATTTACGTTTTGCCAAATTCCTACCAATGGTTTGATCTGTAAAAGATTTGTATAATAGCCGAGAGAGGAGTATGTCTCTAGAGAAAGAACCTGGAATTCTTGACTCCAGGCTTCCGTTTGCTCAGTGATCTTGAACAAGTCCTCAGATAGCTTCTCCATTTGCCTCAGTTTCTCCAGCTGCAAAATGGGGATGATACTACTTACCTACCTCACAGTGGGATGGCAGGGGATGGTGAGGCCCTGAGGATTTTAAAGGGGCTGTGGCAATCTGTGAGAGACACAAAGTCCATGGGTTACTTTTTAAGAATGCACAGGCCCATTGGCCATTTAAGAAAGACAGGGAGTGCTCATGTGATAGTTCAAGGAAGAAAGCTGGAGCTCCTGGATTTTATAATCCACCTGAAGAGAGAGGCTTGTATTTGGGAATATTTCACTCCTAGGTACATTGGATTTTCTCCTCCCCTGTGCTGGCCTTTACCAGTTCTAGAATTTGATTAAAAGCCAATTACATCTTACAGTGTAAAAGTCAGTTTACTGTGGTCTAGTCAAGACTCATGGGCCATTTCCAACCTCATGGAGGAAGGGAGTCACTAAAATCTCATCTTCTTCTCAGACTTAAAATTCCACATCAAGTGTTCATTAAAAGAAGATATGGCATTCTGAGTGCTAACAACTCGGGGCTTCTCAAACTAATACACCAGCAGTCAGTGAGGAGAATTTTGAACAATTATTGAGTTGCTTTCTTGGGTCTCTATAATCAATAACCTGTCCGCAGATATCTATCTATATAAAGATATTATATATAAATATAAATTTACATATATATGCACATGTATATATAGTTGTACATATATGTGTGTATATATATACTTAAATGTAATATTTACAAAATAAAACTGTGATCTCGTCTAGAGAAAATGTATTCATATTACAAACTGCTCTTCCATATTTATGTATCATATTATACCTTTTTATTATTGTTATAATTATTATGGGTATTTCTAATTGTTATGATGTTGAAATCTGGCACCTTCTGGAAACTACCAAAAATGATTCTCCATTGAAGTGCTTAAAAATCTGTTCTCATGAGAATTCTACTGGCCTACTACTATAAAAAAAGTAAAAAAAAAAAAAAAAAAAAAAAAAATCTAAACACCAAAAACAAAACACAATTCCAATCCTTTTTCTGTACCTCACGCGCATAAATTTGCTGCTCCTATTTTGGGTTTTGTTTTTTTTTCCTGTTTATGTGTTTTTATGGATCTAAGTTAAGTCTTTCAGCAATATATAAAATTGTAAATAGTAAACTTTATTTATTAAGAATGTCATCTTTTTTAATTTATATTTACACAATTGTTCATCTAATTTATTTTTTCTATACGGTTTTAAATACTCAGACATATTTTGCTGTTCATGATATTTTTATCCTGTTCTCGTGGATTTGTGTTTCCATACTGTTTTCTCTGGTCTCAATTACAGGTTGGATCTCACACACAAAAAAATAATGTCAAAGACAGAATTATTTTGCCACTGTTGATTACTATACCTTAAAATTCTATATTATGAAAATATATAATAGCTTGTATGCTTCAGTATGTAGCGGTGTGGTTTCTGTGTGTTGTGGAAATCTAAAGGACTCACATATGCACACACACTCATGTGGAAGAGAACCCTAGGGTCTTGAATGAGAAGATCAGTGGTTGCGTGAGGTTGAATTCGATCTACACCCAATCTTCTACACAAATAAATTCCTGTAAACATCTGCATTTTGCATATGCAAAAACTGAAAAACATTCTTACATGTTAAAAAAAAAAGTTCACATTTTAGGGAACTGAAACAAATATATAAATAGAAATTTACACATATATGCACATGTTTATATGGTTATATGACAATTATAGCTAGGCTTTTGGATGCTATCTTCAACAATATACTTCCAGCATATTCTTTATTTTCATTTTTTTCTTCATAATTGAATGCTTAGTCATCTGGTTCATCAAATGAGCCCGCAGCTGAGGCTGATGTTTTGCTGTTTTTGATCTGCCTACTGGATCTCATTTTTCATCTTATCACCACTTAGTAGCCCTGGGATCTTTGGAAAGTTATTTAATTGCTTTAAGATTTAGTTTTCCCATCTGTAAAATGGAAATAATAAAAGGACTCACCCCAGGATGTTGTTGATAGAATTAAATAAGATAAATATGTAATATTCTTAGAACTGCAACAGACACAGATTATATTAACTCTTGTTTTGATTATTATGAGACAGGGGTGGCTTACGACAACTATTCATAATACACTCTGTGTTTTGAGACCTACTTATTGTTTTTTAAGAGAATGAAACCAAGATGCACTAAAGCATTCAAGTACTTCCACCGGCACTGCCATGGAGTAAAGTCGTTGGCCCTGTAGACTGAGCTGCTGGCAGGCAATACCACCACCAGACAAGTCAAAATATGTGTTGACCTGTTGATATTTAAAATTTTTGAATCTTCACAAAAGGGCAGTTTGGGGACATCAAGGTGAATTATATGAAAGGCTACAGGTAGGGAAGTCAAGAACTACCCACAGGTTTTCTGGACTCTTGACAAACAGAATCCATTGAAAGGAGAGAAGGCACCAAAGTCACTGCTACGTTCTGCCAGATAAATTGCTATTTCCAAAGAGAGAGAATGATCACAGAGAACGTTTTGCTCAGTTCTCTTCAATTCACTGTGAAGACTGAAAGAAGATTTAAAGAACAGTTTCAAGAAAAGAGGCAAATATTTCCAAAACAGAGAAGAGAGGAAAAAGTCTTCATAGGGCTTTTGTACTCACGGGTTCTGTCTGTAGATGGGAAGTCACAGGGAAGAGATTTCTCTTGTAGACAGAAGATATTGGTTCTAGTCTTCTCCCCTCTTCCTCTAACCCTAATACACACGTGCGCACATACACTCACACACACATGAATAAAATTCACTGTGTTTTAGTTTAATCCGTCAGATGGGAAAATGACTCCCCTCTTACTTCAAAACAGGCAGAGACATTCAGCATTTACATCTATTTATATTTGTCAACCAAGTTCTAGAACCTGTCTAACCAAAGTATTGGTTTTAAAGTTAAAAAAAAAAAAAAAGATAAGGTCCACATTCTATCATGCTATGCTGAAATAGGTAAATCTATCCAGCTCTTAACCTTCAGGGCCAGAAATAAGAACCTAGGACAAAAAGCAAAGCCTCTCTAGCCTTCAAATGAGGAGAAGCCTTCCTTCTCTCACCTCTCTAAAGGACTGTGATCTGAGGTGGTAAACAGTAATGCAGTTAAGTTGGCAATGAGAAAAGGGCAGGTGGTTTAAGGGTTTAAATAAATGGCACTAGCAGGTACAGCATCCTGGGTAAGAAAAAGCACTGTACTCTCGAGAGACTGAATAAAAAGCCAATGCACTTAGGAAGTAGAAAGAGAGGGTACCAGTGGACCAATAAGAGGATGGAGAGAAAAGTTATCATGAGCCATGTTGAGAACTTCAGGCTTTATCTTAACAGCCATGCGGAGCCATTGAATGGTTTTTCAGAAAGGGACTTACAAGGTCAGATTTGTGGTTGAGAAAGATCCACCTGATCTCTCCGTCTGAAGGAGAAAGATGGAGGGAAGGAACAGATGTAGGGTGTAAGAGGAAAGAAATGTCCAGGAAAGAAATGATGACTCTTGGATGACAATGGTGGTCATGGTGAGTGGGCAAAAGAGATTTCCATTCTATTAGATAGTGAAGTTGGATGAAATAATCTTTAGTGTTCAGCATTGTGTGATTCTAGAAAGTCATTTTACACCACAGCTATTCACTGATTTTAGAGAGTTGCTTTTCAATTAATAGATTTTGCTTTTTAGGGAAGCTTCAGGTTTACAGAAAAAATTGAGAAGAAAGTAGAGTTCCTATTGAATTTCTTTTTAAATAATGGTATATTTGGGACTGGGAAATCTAGCGATTTCCTGGGCTTAGCCATTGGGAAAATATAAAGACCTAAAGCCATGTGATCAGGTGTGTAGGTTTGGATATTCAAGTGATATTCCTGATGACCCTTCAGTGGTTTGTTGTGGTGAGGTCTTAAGACAAGAGTGCAAGACTTTGAAGGGTTTGGAACATAGTCAGATGGGATCTGGAATCATGGCCATTTATATGCGGTGCTATCTTGGGAAGTTCTCTACCTGTTCCGTAGCATTGTCTGTAGAATGGGATTCATAATTTCTGTCCTAAACGGGCTGTCCTGAGAAAAATGTATCATAATTTAAGTAAAGCACTCAGCAGGGGGTAGCTATACACTAGGTCTCAATATATGTGTTATCCTTTTGCCCTCCCCTACTTCTCCACCCCATCTTTGGCTAAATATGAGCCCCATGGTAGGCTGCACTATGCAGCAGAAGTGGGATGGTAGGAGGAGGGAAAGAGATACACCCAGCCCAGCTCCCCAGTATTTACATGGAGAACATTATGCGCCATTTTCACATCACCAAGACTGGAGTTATCTAAGGTCCATTTCTTGTCCATTCAGTGTCCATTTCTATGAAATGATAAATCTCGGGGCGCCTGGGTGGCGCAGTCGGTTAAACGTCCGACTTCAGCCAGGTCACGATCTCACGGTCCGTGAGTTCGAGCCCCGCGTCAGGCCCTGGGCTGATGGCTCGGAGCCTGGAGCCTGTTTCCGATTCTGTGTCTCCCTCTCTCTCTGCCCCTCCCCCGTTCATGCTCTGTCTCTCTCTGTCCCAAAAATAAATAAAAAACGTTGAAAAAAAAATTAAAAAAAAAAAAGAAATGATAAATCTCAGTTACATGCCCAAGAGACTGAACAGGTCCAGAGTAAAATCCAACAAAGAATGAAAATCAAGGTTATTCTACTCTCTAGCTTGTACTTTAGAAGAGTAACAAGAGCAGAAGTGGAGAAGGGGTGCCTTTAAGACAAGGAGAGAGATTAGCTTCTCTTTTATTTCTCACAAAAATACTGTAATATATGGATCATTAGTCCCATTTCCACAGATGACAGAAACTGAGGCTCAAAGTTTAAGTGAATTTTCATAGTGAATGGACCCAAAAGTCAAGTACCAATCTCACTGAGGTGTAAACAGATTCTCTCTTCTCATGATTGTCTTGTCTGTTTGAACTAAAAGCAATATTATTTAAATACTCCAGGGATGGAAATCATTTCAACTTAATCTCCACACAGATTGGTAGTGATTGCAATGCTGTGTTGAGAAAGGTTTTTATAATGCATTCAGGCTACAGGGGAAAGGATAATGTGACCTTGGGAAAGTTACCACATCTTTCTGAACTTGTTTCCTCATCCATGCTACCTATCATAGAAATGGAAAGGACAGTTGCAGTATAAATGTTATATTTGCTTTTCCATGTTTAGTATAGTTTCTTTATTTGTCAAATGTAAATTCAAGATTGGGTTAGGGAGGAGATTCTCCAAGGCTACACCTCATGCCAGACACAGAGCTCCCCCGTTCTGCCACCTTGGTCAGTACTCTGTCCTTGACCAGGATGCCTCTTGTCTAACTTCATTAGAGACATCATCATCTCTGGACTATCCAGATCCCCTTGGACAATTTACCAAGTTGTATCATGACTGGTGCTAAGTGAGCATTTTTTTTTCCAGATGTTTCCATCCATGACAAGTCGAGTCTCGTATCTTGGAATGACACTGAACTTGTCTCAAGCCTATGAGGAGAACAGATTATGTGTACTTCTCTAGCTACTCTATCCTCTACTGACCAGTTAGGTGGACAAAACAGCCTATATAATAATATTTAAAGAAGGCTCCATTTACTGAGAAATTACCTTTATCCATTCTTTAATCCTAACAACAATGCTATAAACAAATATCTTTAAGTCCATTTATGGATGAGAATATCAACACCCACAGAAATAAGCACCTTGTCCAAAATTACACAGTAACCAAGTAGTAGAGCCAAGATTTTGGCCCAGGCATGTCAGATTTCTAAACCCACATTTTTATTTCTCATGTGATCCTTTCTTCCTATCATAATATAAATGGGAAAAGGGTTGTTTTGGTATTTTTACTACCTAGAGCAAATTTCTTCCCTCTGGTCCTCAGACTTCCCATTTACAAAATGATAATATGGAACTTTCTATTCCTAAGGACATTTCCATTTCTTTTTTTTTTTTTCTTAATTTTTTTTTTCAACGTTTATTTATTTTTGGGACAGAGAGAGACAGAGCATGAACGGGGGAGGGGCAGAGAGAGAGGGAGACACAGAATCGGAAACAGGCTCCAGGTTCTGAGCCATCAGCCCAGAGCCGGACGCGGGGCTCGAACTCACGGACCGCGAGATCGTGACCTGGCTGAAGTCGGACGCTTAACCGACTGCGCCACCCAGGCGCCCCTCCATTTCTTATGGTTAGTGATTTTGTGATGGATAGTCTTGAAAGTTCCAGACATAAAGGTAGAATTTACCTAAGTTACAAGGAAGGGAGTATTTAAGCCATTCTACTTCAGTTGTAGAGCTGCTGCTTTCGAGAACATAATGTATGCCGTCTTTGGAAAGGATCAGTGATGGGGCGCCTGGGTGGCGCAGTCGGTTAAGCGTCCGACTTCAACCAGGTCCCGATCTCATGGTCCGTGAGTTCGAGCCTCGCGTCGGGCTCTGGGCTGATGGCTCAGAGCCTGGAGCCTGTTTCTGATTCTGTGTCTCCCTCTCTCTCTGCCCCTCGCCCGTTCATGCTCTGTCTCTCTCTGTCCCAAAAATAAATAAACGTTGAAAAAAAAAATTAAAAAAAAAAAAAAAGGATCAGTGATGATTTGTAGAATGAATAAGCACAGTCCACAGAGAGGGGAACCTGGACTGCAAGTTAAAGCTCTTAGCAGGGAAATGTTAAGTTTATTTCTAGCTCACTCAGTTTCCACATATCTACCTTTCTCACTGCCTTACTTCCCATGTGCAGTGAAAGTAAGTAGGGTGCCTATTCATAAAGAGAGGCGTTATAAAGGAGTCTTAATTTTTTTCCTGATTAAAAAGATGCTACGACAGTATCTAATGATGAAGATAATGCCCTAAGACCCAGAAATTCCACTTTTAAGAGTACATCCAACAGAAATGTATATATTCATATATATGTATATATATACATATATATGTGTATATATATGTATATATGTATGTGTGTATGTGTGTGTGTGTGTGTGTGTGTGTATACATATTCACCAAAAACAAGTTCCAGAATGTTTATAGCAGCATTATTGATGACAGCCCAAACTTGGAAACTCACCAAATGCCCATCAATAGTATGATGGGCAAATAAGTGGTATATATGAATACACTGAAATGCTACAGCAATAAGAACAACTGATCTACAACTTTATGCAACAGTATGACTAAATCTCACAAAAATGATGTCAAGCAAAAGAAGTAAGACACAAAAAAAATACACTATGGGATTTCCATTTATGAAATACAAAAATAAAGCACAATTAATGGTGCCGGGGCAACTGGGTATCTACATGCAAAAGAATGAAATTGGACCAGTACCTCATACCATATATACAAACTGATCCCAAATACATCAATGACCTAGATATGAAAGCTAAAATCATAAAATTCTTAGAAGAACACATAGGGATAAATCTTAATGACCTTGATTTTAGTGATACAATCTTAGGTATGACACAAAAGCACAAACAACAGGGGCAAAAATAAATTAGACTTCAACAAAATTAAAAACTTTTGTGCTTCAAAGGACACTATCAAGAAACTGAAGAAAAGATTTCTAAATCATTTATAAAGAATATATAAGGAACTATTGCAAAAAGACAAAGAACCCAATTGAAAATGGAAAAAATAACCTGAATAGACATTTCTCCAAAGATTAAAGACAAAGGATGGATATAGTTAAAAAAAATTAAAGATAACAAGTGTTGGTGAAGATGTGGAGAAATGAGAACACCTGTGCATTGATGGCAGGCATATATAATGGTCCAGCCACTGTGGAAAACAATTGGTTGCTTCCTCAAAACATTAAGGGTAGAATTACCATATGATCCTAAAATTCCACTCCAAGGTATATGCCCAAAATAATTAAAACCAGATACTCAAGTACATGTACATACATGTTTGTAGCTGTGCTACTCACAATAGACTAGAGGTAAAACACCCCAATTTTCCATCAATAAGTGAATGATAAGCAAACTCTGGTATACACAAACAAAAGGACATTAGTCAATCATAAAAAACGTATTGATATGTGCTGCAGAGTTGATGGGCCTCCAAAATATTATGCTAAGTGAAAGAAGCCAGTAACTAAAAGGTTAAATATATCAGAATAGATAAGTCCATATAGAAAGACAGAGATTGGTGGTTGCCAGGAGCTTGAGGAGGGTCAAATGGGGAGAAGCTGGTTACCGGGTAAAGAGTTTTACTTTGATGTGATGGAAATGTTTGGAACTAGATAAAGGTGGTGGTCTCCCAAGATTTGAAATGTATTAAACACTACTGAATAGTTCATTATAAAGTTGCTAATTTTGTTATTGTAAATTTCACCCAAATAATTCTTTAAAAAGAGACTGGAAAAAACCCAAACATGAATATCAAAAAAAAAAAAAAAAAAGATAGATAGATAGATAGATAGATAGAAGAAAGAAGAGAAGAAGGAAGAGGAGACAAACATTGCCATTAGAAGCCATGGTAGTGGGATCCTTCAGAGGAAGGGTAGTCACTGGAAGACACAAGAAGAGGACTTCTGGGATGCTAGTAATGTCCTGCTTCTTGATTTGAGTGCTGGATACACATGTCTGAATTTATGAAATTCAGCAAGCACTTATAATAAGTGTACATAATCTTCTGTATGTATATTATGTCAATACCAAAGTTTTTTAAAAGATTCACTGGCAAAAATGCTCCATTAGAAGTAAGACATTTTTCATGTCTTCTGCCCATTTCTTCACTGGATTATTTGTTTTTCAGGTGTTGAGTTTGCAAAGTTCTTTATAGATTCTGGATACTAACTCTTTATCTGATATGTCATTTGCAAATATCTTCTCCCATTCTGTCGGTTACCTGGGTGTGGTATGTAAGAAATGAACCACTGGAATCTACCCCCAAAACCAAGAGCACACTGTATACACTGTATGTTAGCTAACTTGACAATAAATTATATTTGGGGGAAAAAAAAGAAACAAGACATTTTTCTAGAATATTTTTCTGATGTGGAGTAAGACCCCACTTCAGTTCAGGAGCATAAGCTGGCATCTACATTTTCCCCCAAATTAGCAACAATCTTTAAAACACAACAAAGCTTGGCTATACAAAGGGTGGGGAGGGGAAGCAGTTGGCTGGTTTTGTGGAAGAGTGGGTAGTCAGGAGCCCTGAGCTCCAGCTGCACTGTTAACGCTTTATAGCACTCTCTGGCCACAGAGAAGCCACTTTACCACTGAATCTCAGGATTCCTCATCTGGGCACTGGGCAAAGAAGATACGAAATGAAGTGGTCTGAGTCTATTGCTCTCAAACCAAGTACTGTGAAGGAACTGCAAGAAATGCCATGGAGAAGTGGGTTGAGAAGCAGCCAAAAGAATGGAGCTTGTTTCCTTGGGAAACTCATCCTACACCAAAAAAAGCTAGAACATTTTAATCTGCTCTACCCAAGGAGCCTCCATGTAATAGTTAATGCACCTCTGCCACCCATCTATTCCATTTTGATCTGTCTTTCCTCCCCTTGCCTCATATCCTTGGGAGATTGGCTAAAATGTAACCAGGTCAAAGGTTCTCAAACATTTCAGCCAAGTGCAGTGTTACATGAAATGTCAAGTCAAAAGACCTTCTCTAATCAAAGGGATGAGGGACTCCTCTAGCCCATTCTATCTTCTCTAACTAGCCCACTGACAACTGGATATTCCAGGATGTTTAGGGGCCAAAAAGTAGCCAGAAAAAGATATGAAGACCACAAGGAGTCAAATACATAGCAATTCAGTTTTTACAGAAAAGGGGGGTTTAGTGCAGGGAACATGACAGACATAGATGCTTGCATGAGTGCTTTTAACAATTTAAATCCATAGAAAACTGTCCAGAGGTCCCAGGACTAGCCTCCAAACAGAGTAAAGAACTTTTTGTCTATAATGCATGATGCCCTTGAGTTCTACTGCAGGTAGGGTCAACAACCTCTTAGGAACTATGGCATTGTCCAAGCCCCTCTTCTATATTACTGGACTTCTTAGAGGAGGTAGCACTTGAGATGAGCCTTGGAGAACCAGTAGAGCTTTAGAAAAAAGAAGAAAGGGTAGTTGGCTGAGAAAAAGTCCACTTGACTTTAGGACTCCATATTGTCTCCCTCGTCTCCTCTTTCTCCTTCAAATATATGAGGAAGCACACAAGTGGCATCCTTTCACAGAAGTTTGTCTAGGAGGTGGGGTGTTCCTCTATGTCTACTACCAGGAGCCTGTCTGAACTTTGCATGGAAAAGGAGCAGCTGATTCTTGATACTCTTATGCCATATGGAACACATTCCTTTCCAGGATTAAAAACACATTAAGGTAACACACACCACATGTAGGAAGGGAAGTGACCAGTCATCCTATTTTCTCCAGTCCCTGAGAAATAAATGTAACGCACGTATCCATCCATTTATCTGAGTGTGCACACACGCGTGTGTGTGCATGCATACACACACACACACACACACACACACACACACACACACACACACAACCTTCTCTACCAGCACAGGCCAGGGAGGTGCGGTTTCCACAGACCAATCTCAAAACTTCTTCCCAAGGAGCCAAAGAGGGAACTTAGTTTCCAAACATTTAGTGCATCATCTGAGACCTAAACCCAAACTTTGATATTCCTCCTCTGGTAGGAGAATGGCTTACACATTTTTCTCTGTGTTGATATTTTTAAAACATTTCCACAAAGCTACCTGCCAAATGCCTTCATCTCAAATGCGTAGCTTTCCTGTAATGCATGTTAACATATACAAAGCATCAGCAGTTGGGACTCCATTCACCTGTAAATTTAATCTGTCTTCAGAGCCTGATATTTGTAAACAGGTTCACTTCCTAAGAATACAGCTGGTCAATGTTTTTACTTGCTTAAACCCTTCACTGTAGATTCTGCCTGCCTTCTGCTAGACTTGTGTTTTGCCACCATCCCTCCCATCACCGACCCAACCCTCACTTTATGCTCTCGCTAAACTGTACTTCCTTTAGTTACTTTAGCATGCCATATTTTCTTAGTTCCCAGCTTTGGTCTCAGGCTTTGCCCCTTACTTAGAACACCCTCTCTTAACTATGAGTAGCTCAGCTTAGATGATCAATGCATTAATAATTATTATTATAGTTTGCTTTGACTGCAGGCTTGCCATGCACCTGACACAAAATTAAGTACTATACATGCAATCATTAATTTAATATATATAACAACACACTGAAGTAGATATAGCTATCAGTATTATCATTTTATAAATGAGGAAAACAGGGTTAAGAAATTTTAAATAGCTTCTGCAAGGTTGTATGACTAGTAAGGAATGAAATCTGAATTTAAACCCAGGTAATCTGATTCTGAACGCATTGAACATAACTGACTTATGTCGCTCCTTAAAACCTTCTCCAAGTTCAGCTAAGTCTGGTAGTCTTGTGGGTCCCCACCAGCCCCTATTACTTGAAAAACTGTCCTAATCATACTACACTAACTGTCCATTTATTTCTCGCATACCTCAAAAATACATACAAGCTGTTTCTCACTCAACCTGTATCCCCTGGCTCACAGTAGGTCTGTGATTGTTTAAGGAAGATACAAATAAATTTAGATAGAGCTTGAGTTAACGTCTATTCATAAAGAAAACACATGATAATCCAGTTAGTGATATAAACCCCAGGCTGTAACTAAAGCAATTAAAAGAATAAAATTTTTCAGCACTTTGATAATGCTTGCTAACACAAAAATCATACGTCAATTACCAATCTTTTTCATTTATTCATGAAAGAAGGTGTCACAAAGATTTCCAATTGCTAAGGCTTCCTGTGATGAGCAAGTGCTTAGAGATAAGAAAGCTTAATTAAAAATAATAATCAGTAATTCCAACACTTAGTACATTTCAATTGCCTGTGTTTAAAGAACAAACAGAGTCAAATCTGGATAAGCGTTTGGCAGATGGAGTAGAAAGCTATATTCAAAGTTTGATGTCACGTGGGGGAACTGGACAAACACAAGGACATCTGAGACCAGGGAAGAGGGTTGGCAAAACCAAGACTATAGCCGACCAACCCAGGAGGTCTAGTGAGTTTCAAATGGAAGATGGAGTTCAGCTTTCACAGGCCCAGATGTGAGGGATTGCCAAACTCCTCTGCCTCAGGCTAGGATGGGTTTTGAACCTCCAACTGGAGGCAAGAAAAATAAGGTGGTGTCTTGGATTGACCTGTTCTTCCTATCTTGACATCCTAGGGTTCTGAAGGAGAGGGTTGCTGGTTACCACTTAGTTCACAGAGCTGATGATTTACCAGACTCCTAGGCTTAGACATTATCGGGTGACCAGCTTCACCCAGACATCTGACCTGTCTGCCATACCCTTCCTAGGTCAGTTAAAAATATGGTTCCACCATAAAAGACCCCAAATAGCCAAAGCAACCTTGAAAAAGAAACACAAAGCTGGAGGCATCACAATTCCAGACTTCAACTTATATTACAAAGCTGTCGTCATCAAAACGGTACAGTACTGGCACGAAAATAGATCAGTGAAATAGAAAAGCCGGAAATGAACCCACAATTATAATGTCAATTAGTCTTTGACAAAGTAAGAAAGAATATACAATGGAAAAAGAATGTCTCTTCAACAAATGGTGTTGGGAAAACTGGACAGCAACATGCAAAAGAATGAAACTGGACCACTTTCTTATACCATACACAAAAATAAATTCAAAACGGATTACAGACCTAAATGTGAGACTTGAAACCATAAAAATCCTTGAAGAGAGCACAGGAAATAACTTGTTGTATATTGGCCATAGGAACTTCTTTCTAAATATGTCTCTTGAGGCAAGGGAACCAAAATCAAAAATAAACTATTAGTACTACATCAAAAACAAAACAGAACAAAAAACAAAAAACTTCTGCACAGTGAAGGAAATAATCAACAAAACCAAAAGGCAACCTACTGAATGGCAGAAGATATCTGCAAATAGCATACTGATAAAGGGTGAGTATCCAAAACATTAAAGAACTTATAAAACTCAACACCCTCAAAAATGAATAATCCAATTAAAAATGGGCAGAAAACATGAATAGACATTTTCCAAAGAAGACATACATATGGCTAACAGATACATGAAAAGATGCTCAACATCACTCATTATGAATATGCAAATCAAAACCAAGAAGAGATGCCACCTCATATCTGTCAGAATAGTTCAAATCAACACAAGAAACACCAGTGTTGGCTAGGATGTGGAGAAAGGGGAACCCTCTTGCACTGTTGGTGGGAATGCAAACTGGTGCAGCCACTCTGGAAAACAGTATACAGTTTCCTCAAAAAGGTAAGAACAGAACTAACCAGGATCCAGCAATTGCACTACTGGGTATTTACCCAAAGAATACAAAAATACTAATTCAAAGGGGTATGTGCACCCTGATATGTACAACAGCATTATCTGCAACAGCTAAATTATGGAAATCGCCCAAGTGTTCATCGATTGATGAATGGATAAAGAAGCTGTGTGTGTGTGTGTGTGTGTGTATGTATATGTGTGTATGTGTGTGTGTATATATATATATATATACACACATGTATATATACATATACATATATACAATGGATGTGTATATACATATATGTAATATATGTGTATATGTGTGTACACACACATATGTACGTGTATACATACGTACATACAGTGGAATATTACCAAGCCATAAAAAATCATGAAATCTTGCCATTTGCAATGACATGGATGGAGGTACAAATAGTACTATGCTACGTGAAATAAATCAGAGAAAGACAAATACCATATGATTTCACTCCTATGTAGAATTTAAGAAACACACACACACACACACACACACAAAATGAGCAAAGGGAAAAAGAAAGAGACAGAGAGACAAACCAAGAAACAGACTCTTAAGTAGAGAGAAAAAACTGATGGTGACCAGAGGGAAGGGGAGTGGGGGAATGGGTTAAATAGTAAAGGAGATTAAGGAGATCACCTATTGTGATGAGCACCAACACAGGTGATGTACAGAAGTATTAAATCACTACATTGTACACCTGAAACTAATATCACACTGTATGTTAACTTACTGGAATTTAAATAAAAACTTTAAAAAAGCTGGTTCTGTTATTTTCAATTTTCACAGGTTTTCTGGTAAAGCCACACACTCTCTCTTTTCCATGCAAAGTTGGTCATTCTCCTTTCTTCTGATTTTTTGTTTTGTTTTGTTTTTTCTTTGAGCTCCCTACCTCAATGTAACTGGTCAGGAAAAAACAAAAAACTTAAAGATGACTGAGTATCCTGCTACAAGAATGATATGTACAAATTCCACTGTACTCATGCTAAAACACAGATTCCATCGATGGCCCAAATGGCCCTGAATGACCTAGCCTGGCACTGTCCAACACAGCAGCCAGTAGCCACATGTGGCTATTGAACGCTTGAAACATGGGCAGTCTGAATTGATATGTGCTGCAAGTGGAAACTCCACACTGGATTTCAAAGACTTTGTACCCAAATAACAATAATGATAATAATAACAATGTAAAATTTCATTAACAATTATTTATATTGATCGCATGTTGACACAGTAGCATTTTGGATATTTTGAGTTCAATAAAATATATATTATTAAATTTAATTTTACTTGTTTCTTTTTAATCTTAAATGTGGCTACCAGAAAATTTAAAATTACATGTGACTCACACTGTATTTTTAAACATTTTTTAAAAGTTTATTTTTTTTGAGAGAGTGAGCAAGCAAGTGAACATGAGTAAGGGAGAGGGAGAGAGAGAATCCCAAGCAGGCTCCATGCTGTCAGTGCACAGCCTGATGCGGGGCTCAATCCCATGAACATGACCTGAGCTGAAATCAAGAGTCAGACGCTTAACTGATGGAGCCACCAGGCTCCCCCTCCCACCATATTTCTGTTGGGTGTTCAGCCTCAGTTCCTGTCACCCTTCTAACCACAGTCTAGGCTCCAGGTAAGCTGAATTCCTTTTAAGCCTTCAACTATGTCAGTTTTTTTCACTTAATTTACTCTTACTCAGCTTTGTGCCAGAGTTCAGATATTATTTCCTTGATATAGTGTGGCATGTGGTCAGCCTATCAAATTTGGATCTCTGCGACCTCATGACCCCATTTGTTTCCATCCATCATGGCACTTGTCACACTGCTATAATGGACCCTTTCTGCCCCTCTGGACTATAAGCAGCAAGAGTGAAGAAACTGCTACTATATAGGGCATACAGTAGGTGCTCAATAAATATTTATGAAGGAAGGAGGGAGATCTAATCTGATTGTACCGCATCAATGTCACCCAACACCCTATAGCAGGGACTGACAAACAATAGCCCACAGGCCAAATCTGGCCCGCCATCTGCTCTGGTAAATAAAAGTTTACTGGAATACAGCTAGGTTCATTCATTTACACACGATTTATAGCTGCTTTTGTGAAGCAGAAGTGAATAGTTGCAGCAGAGACCATATGGTCCACAAAGCCTAAAATATTTACTCTATGACTCTTTCAAGAAAAAAGTTTGCTGATCTCTGTCCTATAAGACAATGTTCAACTCCTCAGCACAGGTCACTGCTTACCTGCCAGCCTTATCTGATGGTACTCCTCCTATAATACCTGTTTCAGATGTGCTGAACTACAGCCAGTGCCAGAAAACCTCCCTCACTCATGCTCATCCATTCCATGTCCAGACCACACTGTGGCTCTCAACACTGTAACATACATAATATGTAATTATAATTCCAGAATATGTAACAGAAATGAATATATACCTACCTGCAAGTCTTTCTTCTTTAGACCGCAAACAGCTCAAGGGCAAGGACAGCTTACTCATTCAACACGTATTTATTGAGTGTGCCCCAAATGTGCCATTAGGAGCTAGAGACAGAATGGTCACCATGCTCAAGTCACTTACAACCAGTTGGAATGGGATGGGAAATCCACTTTCCTTCAACTGTGTCCCCACTGTCCAAGCCAGTGCCAGGCATGCTGGAGCCACGCAGCTCATGTCTAAGTGAAGGAATGTCTCCTACCAGAATCACACTTTTAGCTTCACATAACACTACAAGCAGTGCTATTAGGAGTCAGACCCCTTTCCCCTCCCAGCCTTGACAGGCATGCAGGCAAGAAATAATAGGTGAGGACACAGATTTGGGAAGCAAACTGCCTGGATTGGAATGCTGGCTCTGCTACCTGCTCTCTGTGTGATCTTAGGAAAGCTGCTAGACCCTCCTGCGAATCATGCCCCATGTCTGTAAAGTAGGCAAAAAAACACCCATCTTGGAGAGATGCCATGTAGATTCAATGACCAATACTATAGATGCAAAATGCACAGAGCAGTGCCTGGCCCATAGCAAGTGTTTTATAAGCATCGGCTACATCATTATCGTCATCGCTCTTGTTATCACAACCTAAGGGAGGGTATGTGACACCTTTAGGAGCCTCGTTGGTCAAAGGGGGCTAATGGTATCTGCTCTGCCCACTTTGCTGTGGGAATCTGACTAGAGACATCAGTGGGAGGACTCCATGACCTGTAGAGTGCTCTCCAGATGTGATCCAGGGTGATGATTAGCTCCCAGATGTGTGGGCCAAGACATTGCTGACACATCTGCAAGGCACAGACATCTGGAGGCCTGGCATTCCATCATCTCAACCCCTGCTGCCCTTCCCCCTCCTGCTCAACTTCCTTCCCTCACACAGCCCCTTCTCCCACCCGGGCGGTGGGGGGGGGGGGTTGGGTAGGGCACAGCTTGCCCATTCCACGGTTGGAGCAAGAGATTCTTCTGTTCTCTCTCCAGTTTCCATCATGTCAAGGATGCACAGAGGGTCCATTAAGGCTTCTTATGGGAAGAGGCAAGGGTGTGGAGAGAGGGAAGGAATGGGACTCCCTTCCACTGGGGTTTTGAAAAGCACCCCTAGATGAAATCTTTCCATTCAGTCACCAAAGCCCTTGGTGGGTCATGGCTACTGCTAGGATGTGATTTCTTTCTTTCTTTCTTTCTTTCTTTCTTTCTTTCTTTCTTTCTTTCTTTCTTTCTTTCTTTCTTCCTTCCTTCCTTCCTTCCTTCCTTCCTTCCTTCCTTCCTTCCTTTCTTTTTTTTTTGGAAGTAGGCCAACAGCAAAAGAACGTTTCATTGAATCAAAATACACATCCGTTGCAATTTTTTTCTCAGCCATTTTTCCTCTTTGCTTTCCCAAACACAACACTGTCCAGCGTAGTTCACAAAGCACTTTTAGAGTTAAGGCTGAGACTGTTTTGCAAGGAATCCCCAAAAGCAAGTCAATTCGGTTCAATACACATTTATTCGGCATCAGGCACCATGCTGGGCCCCAGAGGTGAATTGAAAACACTGCACTGTTGTTGGAGACAGTCATAAAACCCAGAACTTTCTGACACGCTATGATAGGGCTGACATAGAAGTGATCCCTGGAACTTGGGGATCTCAGAGGAGGGGACAGGTACCCAGCTTTTGTATTGCTTGACCCGAGCACAGAACCAAACACATCCTAAGTCTTTCATGGCAATATCACGAATTAGTGAGCCCTACATTTGAGAGTTCAAAGAAGACTTCCCAAAGAAAACACTCATGGATCATGGGTGAATAGATGAACCAGGGTTCATAGTTGAAAGCAGCAACCACAGAATTTGGCTCAAAGAGAACTCATGGCAAGCATTTGGGGGAGCATGGTCCACAGTTTTCTGTGAGGGAAGGCTGAAAAATAAGACTTGAAAGAGTCAGAAAGCCAGGCAGTTTCAGGGGCTCAGTAGCAAGAAGAGTTCAAAAATTGCACCCAGCTTTGGGATGCCTGGGTGGCTCAGTCGGTTAAGTGTCCGACTTCTGCTCAGGTCATGATCTTGTGGTTCATGGGTTCGAGCCCCGCATCATGCTCTGTGCTGACAGCTCAGAGCCTGGAGCCTGTTTCAGATTCTGTGTCTACCTCTCTCACTCTCTGCCCCTACCCCACTTACTCTCTCTCATTCACTCTCTCTCTCTGTCTTTCTCAAAAATAAGTATTAAAAAAAATCGCACCCAGTTTCTCCAAACTCCAACTGTTCCTCTCTAGCATCACTCTGCTCAAGACTCAGAGTCCTGGGAGAGAGGCTGTAGCTGGCACATGCAGGTCACCTGCCTAGGTAAGGAGAGGAATGATCTTCAGTGGGAGAATATAATGGTCTGATTTAAGCTCCACCAAGGCCATACCCAGTGGGCCAGAGGTGGTTTGCCCCCCTTCTCCCTGCAAAACATTTAGGGTGTTGCTGAGGAGTAACTGCACTGCTGCTGAGCAGCCAAAAAAAGACATTGCAACTGCCAAACAGCGATAAGCAGGAGAAAAAGGGTGGTAAAAGTGTGCATGATCATGGAAGCTGGGTGAGCAAAGTTATGGAGGTCTAGAAAAATAAGGAATGGGCAGGGAATTTCAAGCAGCTTGGCATTACTTGGGTATAAGGCATGAGATCAAAAAACAACCAGGTATGAGCAGGGGCACAGTATGGTGATGCTTAAACTTGAGATTGCACTGGGGAGTGGTTGGGACCATGAAGGAAGCTACGGAGTCTGGTGTCACCCCTACCTGTGTTACTGCTGCTTAGAAGTAGTGTGTTGTTCTTGCCCAGTGTCAAGGGCTGCAGCATGTTCCGTGACTATTATGTACCCCACTGATACTGGGACAAATAGATTAAACAAGTCCAAATACCAGTAACCCAATTGCAGATGTTCTGAGAGGGCTCTGAGCTTGGCCCATCCCCAACTGCAAGTTTCACGGGAAGACTTAAAAGGAAGGGTGGAGAATCCTCATCTGTGGCCCATGCATGCCCCATCCCCCAGCCAACCTCAGAAACCTCTGCTGCCCAATATTCATCCTTTGCTCTGTTTTTCTTTGTTGATTTTGTTTGTAACACAGGCCAGTGTCTTATGTAATGGAACACATGGCTGGGTGAGAAGCTTCCTCCCGGAAGTTCGGTTTTCTTGGAACTAATTGTGATGCTAAAAGGAATGATCGAGTGAAAACTAAAAACACAAGCCTTTCTTGAGCACCTGCTTTCTTATTTATTGATAATATGCTAGCCCCTTTCTTACTTATTGATAATGCTTTCCCTACAATGAATGTCCCAGTGAAGCAGATGAAACTTGTAATTCCTGTTTTCCTGGTGGGAAAACGGATTCCAGGTCTGTAAAGTTCCCATGTTTGGGGAAGCTGAAATTTAAACCCAAGTTTGTCAGACTCCAAAGGCCAATATTCATTCCTCAGAATCAATCTATCCCTTAACAGGTCTTTCTGTAGCTATTTTGTTCCTTGCCACATGGATCTGAACCTCAACTTGGTTGCCTGTCAGCTTGCACCTCTTTAGTGATGGAAAGCTCACCGCTTCACATACAAAAAAGAACCCTTTAAAAACCAGCCCTTTATATGGAGACAAATCTGCCCCCGCTGGGAAATCCTTTGTCTCCACCTTGCATTCTTGAACCCCAAAAAGGAGTCCCTGCCTCTAGCTGCATGTTTACTATGACAATATCTGAAGATGAGATTGAATCTCAGTGTATTCTCCATGTAAACTCACAACCTCTCTCTTCTCTAATTGGAAATGTTCTTGGAAATCATCTAGGTGTGTCGTCCTTAAACAAGGCAAACATCAAATTCCCTAGGAAACATGTAGATTCCCAGGTCTCTCCTAATACTTATTCAACTGGAGTCTCAACAAGCGGGGCCAGAAATCTGTACTTCCCCCCCAAGCTCCCAGGTCATTCACATTTCTCCATGGGTTTCCATCCCATTCTCCAAATTATATTGCATGGGAGATCAAGATCCAAAGAGGGGAAGAAATTTGCCTATAAGCCACACAGCCAATCAGTCATGTTTTTACATTCTGATAGGGCAAGGCCAGCCTTGCTGATTCCTGTAAACAGCCCCTCTTACACACATGCCTCTCGCTCTGCCCCGAGAAGGCTGTTCATGGACTGTGGAATAGAATAGCTTGCCTACAAGTGAGTGAAGAAACTACGTCATCTCTGATCGTAAAACCTAGTGAACTGCAACCATGCTGGTATTTGTACTACAAAAACCTCCTGGGGAAGCTGGCCAGACTTGGCACTGGCCTTGCTTCTTGAGCAGAGGTTAAGGCTTTCTTCCCTGCCCCTCCCTACCTGCGCAGACGTCTGGAAAGGGGATGGGCTTGGGGGCTGCCAAGGGGTCAGGAAAGCAAGCACCAGAGATAAAATCAGGGAATATTCCACTCTTGGTTCTGCCAGCTGAATAACTTTGGATAGGTACTTTTTCCTTCCTGGCCCTCAGTCTTCTCATTTCTAAAATGGGGGGATTTTAGAAATGCTCTGGAGTGGGTAGGGGTGCCTGGGGACCTCATTTGGTTAAGCGTCTGACTTTGGCTCAGGTCATGATCTCACAGTTGGTGAATTCGAGCCTCAGATCCCGGCTCTCTGCTGTCAACGCAGAGCCTGCTTTGGATCTTCTGCCCCCCTCTCTCTGCCCCACCCCTACTCACACTCTCCTTCTCTCTCTCAAAAATAAATAAACATTACAAAAAGAATCAGAAATGGGCTGGAGTGATTATGAGAACAGAGCTGCAGAGTCACCACGTCTTAAATTAGAACTCCATCCCAGCCCCTTACTGATGGCACCACTCCGGGAGCATCACCTGCCCTCCCTGTGCCACAGGACGTGTTCTGTGAAGTGGCAATGCCAACAGCTGGATTATGGGATATGAGTGACACCTAAGTGAGATACTACAAATAACCCCGCTTGGCATAGACCCTGGCCAAGGAAAATGCGCAAAAAATGGTAAGTATTCCTCTTATTGCTATTATAACTGGCCATTCTAATCTGAATCTCCAAGAAAGGAGCCTCTCTGACCAAGGGCAGAATACCGAGGTCTTACATTTGAACAGTCTTCCCCAGTTCCTTCACAGATGGCCCCCTTGGCCCCCCAGGGTCCCTCAACCACCCTATGAATGGACCGCTTGGCATAGCCCGGAGGAGATTTCTCTGGGTGTCATAAGAGAGATGCCCAAAGTCCTGCTCTGGCATGGATACCCTGTGTCAACACAAATCCAGCCTCAGTTTCTTCATCTACAGAGTACAAAGCCTGTCCATGACAGACTTCATGAACCCTGTCCTAGAAAACTCAAATCAGCACACATTTGCTGAGCACCCAACATACGCTTCAGCCTGACCTGGGCATGAGAGACATAAAACATGGCCATACCAAGGAGGTGACATCTTAAGGGAAAACAGAAACCTGAAGGGATGATTAGAACTCCTTGGGCTAGGTAGAAGCATCACAGATGTACGGGGATTGTAAGAAACAAAAGGAGGAGCCCCTAACCTGCATTTGGGGGAGATATGTTTAGAACAGCTTCCCTAACATAGGTAATACTTCTCCTCTGAGAGTCTTCTGGGTCAACATCAACATACTCAACATAGAGGACTGTTTCTTTACTCCCTCCATTTCCAGTTGTGGGCCCTGAGGGCTTGAGAATCCTGGAATATTAGAGTTTAGAGCTGAAGGATTTTTCCAAGAAGTCCTAGTGCCACCAATCTGTTTTTGAAAGGACCCTGAGGGTAAGACTGAGGAGAACCCGGCCTAAGGTTCCCACGGCCTGTTAGTGTCAGAGCTGGGTGCAGGATATGAGTTCTTAGCTTCCCATCTGGGGCATTTGCTGCTACGTGAACTCACAACCTCCCCCCGTGCCCCCTTGTCTTTTTTCCTTTTCTCTTTTCCTTCCTTGATCTCCTTTCTTCCTCCCCCACCCCCGCCCTTCCTCTTTCCCTTCCTTTTCTTTTTTCTTCTTTCTCTCCCCCCATAACCCCGTCAACAGAGCACAACTATGGCCCCTTGAATGCCCCTGCTGCCAACTCCTGTAAAAGAGGAAAACAGAGCAGCTATAGCATGTACAAACACATGTAGCGAAGTTTCCAAAGGGAGACAGACAGTGAGTGCCTTTCAGGGTCTTGCAGTTTGATGGGCAGAGGCCAATTATTAAAAAGCTCACCCCCACAGAGCTTGTGGGTTCTGTTTGGCAGCTGCCCTCTTTCCAAACCCTCATGCTACATTGATTACAAATTGGAAGGGTCACTGCTCTCAAGGGATTCTGGGTATTTCATATGCTTCCTAGGATCCTCCCTCAGGGCTCCCTCATTCCAGGCATCAAGGTCAATCTTGCTGGATGCTATTCATGAGCTAGGTCCAGTGCAAGACAGCAGGGTACAAACAAAATCCTACCCAGACCGTGCTCTTGCGTTGCTCGTAGTCTTATGGGGCACAGTGACACTGAGTGAGGAAAATGCTGGAATGGAGGTGGGGAAGTCTTCACCATCAGACCAACTCCTTCTGGGAGAGGCAAAAGGTCTTAGGGAGGCAGTGAAAGACATTTTAACTGGAAGGGCATTACCAGAAAACAAAATAGCACATGCAAAGACTGAGAGGAAAGGTGTGAGAGGAAATTTTTTGAGATTTTTCAGTGTGGCTGTCAATAAAGTATGGTGCTGAGTACAAGAATGACAGTGACAACTAACACTTATATAGTACCTATTACACCGTGGGTACTATTCTAGGTATCTGACATATGTCGACCCATTCTCACTAAAATCTTATGAGGGCTGCTATTATTTCTCCTAATCAGCAGAGGAGGACACCAAGGCATGCAGAGGTTGTCATTCGCCCAAGGTTGTTGGGCCCTTAACCACTAGTGTCTTGTATGACCATGAGAGGGATCTCAGTTGTCTCTAGGCCAGGAGAGTTGGATGGGGATCCAGACTCTGCTCCAGACTTTTTAGGACCTTAACCTTCTCTAGACTGGCCAAATGGAGCCATCCATTGTCCCATCGTTAACCTCAACAGAAGGCAATGAAGGTAAAAAGGACAGAGAAGAAAAAAGTGTTTTTTGTACATAAGTTATTATCTAATATAATCCCTCATGCCCATGGCACATCTTCCCCAGTGTGGTGGGGGCATATGGAGAACCTGAGGCCCACAGAGGGTGAATGGCTTGCTAAAGGCCACCCAACCACTCTTCCATAAAGGTTAGACTGGAACTGAGAAAAAGGGGGAGGAGGAGGAGCAGAAAGGGAAGAGGAGGAGAGGGAAGATGATGAAGAGGAAGAACCTAGCACTCTTAAGTTTACAAACTTTTCCCAAAACATCTACACTGGCTTTACACAGCCCCTCACTATGGTTCACATACTTGCATTTGGAAGTCATAGCACATTCATGCAGTTACACATAGGTCTATGCATGGTTTCCACCTAAAGCTAAATGGTATTCTTTTTTTCTTAAATTTCTGCTTACTGTATCTGTATGATACAAATTATGCCTCATCCATGCACTGTCCATTGAGCCCAAGTGGATTTATCACCCACTTCAGGCTCCATGTTCTTCCTACTCTAATACTTGACACCAGAGGGGACTGGGAAGACCCAAGTTCCCAGACCTCTTAGTTAGCAAGTCCTGCTGAGTCAAATTCCTTAATACTGCCCAGATCCAGCTGCACTATTGCAATGACCCCAGCTCAGGCAACCTCATCTTCCTCTAAACATTACCTATTCTCCTACCCCAGCCCATCCCAACCTATTTTTCTCTACCCGACCTTACCTAGTCTCTGTGCCTTTGGCTCCTTCCCTTCTCTCTACTTTCCTACTCTGCAGCCAGAGGGGTTTTTCCAAAATGCTTGTCTGCCTATGTCACACCCTGCTTTCAATCCAGTGCCTTCCAATGGCCAAGGTGTTCAGCTCTGCCAACCTCTCCAAACAGCCCCCATCTTTCAGTCCATAGCAGTTTCTCGCCGTGTCTCAAATATGGTGTACTCTTTCATAGATATGTTGGTCTCTCTATCCATAGGGCTGTTCCTCTACTGCTCTCCTCACTGAACTCTCACACATCCTTTGACTGTGAAGGCTCTCCTGATGCCTGCCCTTCCTTGGCAGAGTTAATCTTGTCTATCCTTTTCTCACCTACATAAGCTGCTGTAATAACTATTTACTGAGAGTTTTTGTTTTCAAGAACCTAATGGCTTTACATACATTAGCTAATATAATCTTCCCAACAGGTCTTTGAGGCAATGTATTTATCCCCTTCATAGATTAAGAAAGTGAGGCTTAGAGAGGTTAATGTCAGCTAACTTGAGCCTCTTAATTAGCAAGACCTGTTGGGTGTGACTTATAAATTTCTCCCAAGGACCAACCCCTCCTCGCTGTAAATTGTACCACCAATATTTAAACCCAGATTGGCTTGACTCCAAAGTGTCTGATTTTATCACACTACCTTTAGTTAGCTAAGTTCCAAGAGTTTCTTAAAGGCAGACTTTGGGTCATGTTCATCGCAGCACTCTAAACCTGGAAATCAGTCCTCAGGCATTGGCTGGAAGGTAGAGGGATTTAGCTTTTGACTTAGGATGGGGAAGAGGGGCACCATCCATTTGTTGTAGGAAGCACAGTTATCACTGGTTTGAATTACTTAGTCTGTCCAAGTTTAGATGTCAATATCTCAAGACCATAACTAACTACAGAATTTGGAACGGGTTATTCAAGTGGTTTAAACCTCAATTTCTTTAACTGGAAAATGGCAGTAACATGGTTATTTTGCATGTAGTTAAGTGAGATAAGTGTGTAGTCACTGATGTGATGAGCACTCTCGAAATAGTAGTTACCAGCGTTTGTCTATGCAGTCCCCTCCTCTTTGTCATGAAGCCTGCCTAGGGAAGTAATTCCTCAACCATACAGGAGGAGAATGTCATCTAGGGGTGATTCCCTGTGCACCTCTCATACACACCTTCTTTATTCAATGGAGGACACCATATGAAAAGTCCCACATTGCCAGCACAGTGGGAGGTGAGCTCCCTGGGCATTTTCCATGGCAGCACATGAATCATCTGACTGTGTGGAGGCCAGGGCACCGAACCCAGCAGCCTCAGGTGCACTTCAAGAATTTTTCTTTTCTTATTCTTTTTTTTTCCCTAATGAAACATCTTAACAGACATTGGTCCAACTAACTTTCCCGCCATAGCAACACACAGACACACACCTGTCTCTCCAAGCTTCTGGAATCCCCCTCCGGAGAGCCTGATGGGGGCTGTGAGGAGCAGCAAGGCTCCACAGTGCCAGGAAAAGGGGTTTAAAACTAGAGAGGGCATGAGCAGCAGAATGAGCTGGGGTCAGGCTGATAGCACATATTGTGGTGGCATCACACATATGTGATGGCACACTCAGGGGTCAGCCAACTTCGGCCAACCAGGCAGCTATCCAGAGGCCACAGCTGTCTGTGAAGGCCTCAGAGAAGCCACACACCTCTCTTTGCAGCTTTTGCACTGTGTTGGGTTCTGCCATCACAGCTGCTTTACCCTGAGTTAAACTTCTGATACTCTTTACAGTTCACACATCGCACAGGACTGCTAATCATTAATCCCTTCTCTTTTTTAAAATTCCTTCTCTTAATCAGAATTCCTTAGGCCTCTCCCAAACAAAGCTTCCTACTTCTCTCTCCAAGATTCAAAGAGTTGTGCATATAATCTAATAAAAGAAGAAATGACCCTACTATACATTGTACTGAATACATTACAGTTACTTTCTTGGTCAAGCTTCATAATAACCTCATAAGGTGGGACTATTACTAACCCCATTTTGTTGATGAGGAAACAGAGGTTCTGACGGCAAATTACTTACCCAAGGTAATAGCTAGTGAATGGCGACAGAGACAGATTCAACTTAATTAGGCTCACACCATGGTCTCAGCACACTGGGGAGTTTCTGCAACTGTTGGGCTAATTTTTCCTTTGGGTTGGGTCAAGACAATGGAAAGCTATGATAATGGGGTGACTCAGCAAAGGCCGGGGACCTAGGTTTTAGGAAAGGGCATACACGAGAGGAATTTAGAACAGGGCTTGGCATGTGGCAATGTTATACACTGAATATTTGTGTCCTCCTGAAATTCCTATGTTGAAACCTAATCCCCAGGGTGATGGTATTAGGAGATGGGGCCTCTGGGAGGTGATTAGGTCTTGAGGGTGGAGCCTCTTGAATGGGATTAGTGCTTTTATGAAAGAGACCCCAGGGAGCTCCCTCTTCCCATCTGGCCTGTGAGGACACAGCAAAAAGATAGCTGTTTATGAACCAGGAGATTCTCACCAGACACTGAATCTGCCAGCACCTTGATCTTGGACTTCCCAGTGCCAGAACTATGAGAAACAAATCGGTGTTGTTTATACCAGTATCCTATTACACCAAAACTAAGATAAGGCCACAGACAAAGGCAGGCAAGTGTTCAATGAATGCAACTATGACTTTTCTTCTTCTTTTTTTCTTTTTTTACCATGTTGGTTCCTCTCTGAAAATATTATGCCTAGGAGGAGGAGTCGGCAACACTGCAGGAGAAATTTATTCATCTAAACTCCACCTACATACTTGCAGAAACGTAAATCCAGTAATAATGAAACTTCTTGAAAGAGTATCCTTGAGCTTAGATTGCTAGAATTTGAGCAGACCTCTAGGCACTGAGTTGTCTGGAAGAATCTCTCTGTGCTTTGTTTCCCCATGTGTAGTAGAGTTGGGGCGGAGTGGTTGCGGGGGACTCAGTATGTAGGTTTTCAGGAATGGGACTGTTGACCTCATAGGCACTCATCAAAACAGAAGTAGGCATATTTTCAACTGCTTATATTTTACACCTCTCTGAATTCCCACAGTGCCTTACTCTCCTCTCTTGAACAGGTGTCATCCTTGCATAATGAGATACCTGACCACATGCTTACTTCTTCTGCAGAGCTAGCTCCTGTGAGCTTTTACCAGAAAGTTAAGACTCTATAAGGCCTCTTTGTACTCTACCCTCCCAGGTAACACACTGGAAACAGTTCATTTGCTTTTTTAAAGGAGACTCCAGGGGTGCCTGGGTGGCTCAGTTGGTTAATTAAGTATCCCCTGACTCAGGCTTTGGTTAGGATCTCACACTTCTTGGGTTTGAGCCCCATGCTGGGCTCTGTGCTGACAGCTCAGAGCCTGGAGCCTGCTTTGGATTCTGTGTCTCCCTCTCTCTTGGCCCCTCTCCCACTCGTGCCCTGTCTCTCTCTCTCTCAAAAATAAATAAACACTTAAAAAAATGGGGTGCCTGGGTGGCTCAGATGGTTAAGCGTCCAACTTCGGCTCAGGTCGTGATCTCATGGTTTGCGAGTTCAAGCCCCATGTCGGGTTCCACGCTGGCAATAGGGAGCCTGCGTGGGATCGTCTCTCTCTGCCTCTCTCCCACTAGTGAGCTCTATCTCAAAATTAACTTATAAATAAATAAATAAAACAAACAAACAAACAATGGCAGAATGTCTCCCCATGACCTCAAGATCCAACTGCCATTGCTTCTTGCCTGGAAAATAACAATAGCCACCCTCTTTGGGGCCTTCTCTCTGGCCCCATTTCCACTTCTGCGGCCAAAACAGTTTTTCTTAAAGAGCAAGCTTGGTATTTCACTTTGTTAACATTCTTTGGTACCTCTCAGTTACTTCAAATATGGTCCAACTTTTTGTCCAAAGCTTCCAACACTCTGCCTAGCCCCAGCTTGCCCTCTGGCTATTTGGGTCTTTATTTTCATGGGAAGTGCTTTCAGCCCCGGAATGTGTTCCCTTTTCTCTTATCTCTGGGTTTTCAATGTTCCTGGTGGCCCATCTCATTCCTCCCCACTCTCTTTGGATCACCCCTCCTGTCCTTTGGGCTTTAGGCATCACTTTTTCAAGGAAGCACTTCCTTGAAGCACTAGTTTGTCTCATGACCCAGCAATGAGTTAAGAACCCCCTACTGCAGCCTGAATTCACTGACCCACCTCTCTATAATCTCCAAGGGACTGTACGGTCCGAGAGCAGGGAGCTTCTCACTCTTCCGTTGCACGCCCAGTGCCTGGCACATAGTAGGTAATCAATAGATATCTGTTGAGTGAATACACAGAGGTCCCCCAGGGGCAAGAAACACTACCCAAGCAGAAAGAGAGACAATAAGAATTTTTAATCCATGGAAAGTGCTGCAGGGACTCTGTCCAGGCCCATAGGCAGCAGGAAGAGGCAGGGATCCTGCAAACCCAGTAGTGTCTGGAAAACGAAAAGCCGTAAAGACCCAAGCTTCCTCACTGCAACAATCCTCAGGGCCTCCTTCCTGATGCTGAAGAGGTCAGATTGTCTCTCCATGGGTCTCCTCCAGGGCCCACTGTGGGAAGGAAGCTGAGTGTGGCAGGAGGAAGGAAGAAGAGCAAAGGCCGCTTGGTCTCCACCTGAAAGCCCCTCCCCCGGGACTGACCGCCATCCATAAGAAAATGTTTAAAAAGGAGAGACTTGGATAGTCAAATAATATCTTAGAAAAAATAAAAGAGAAAAAAAAACCGGATAATTCCAGCAGTTACAAAGTTCTCTGTCGGCTATCCACAAGAGAAAGAGTTTGCTTTGGCCTCGCTGGCAAGCCTCATCTGCCAGGCCCATCCTCAGCTGTCCCCCAGCCCCCCCCAGGCCCCAGGATCCACGAGAGTAGGGCTCCCCCTCCCATGGAGAGTCTCTGTGCTCATGGAGGGCAGTACCCTCCCTCACCGGCCCTTAGACTCCCCATACGTGTTTCGGGCCATGGACACCATCTTCTCCTCGCATGTGATTTTGGTGTCCTTGAGGATGCTGTACCACACCATACCCGCAGGCCGGACCTCCTCGCTGCGGCAGAAAAGGTAGGGCACGGTGTCCACACGGCTCTGGATGTAGGCGCTTCGCAGGAGGCTGGAGCAGTGACCGCTCACCCTCTCCAGTCGCCGCAGGATCAGGTGGGCCTTCCTGAAAGGCAGGACGAGACAGCGATGAAGAATGAAGCCCAGATCAAAGCTTAAGCCTTTGACGGTGAATAAAGGTCGACAAGAGAAATGAGGACTTCCTGTCCCAACAACCTCCTAACCATTACTGGCCTGAGTGTGATATTTCAAACACCCATTTGAAAATCACCTCAGAATCTGTCCTCTTCAACTGTGCAATGTGTAAAGAATGAAAGTGACATAGAACCTTTGATCCAGCATTTTCATTTCCAAGAAAATAGAGTCCCAGGAGTTATGAAGTCACCAGCCTTAGGGCTCTGACCAAGGAGAAATTATTATAATAATCATACACAGAAACCACAATCACAACTAAAATTTATTGACACTAGCCATGCTAGGCACAGAGTAAGTGCTTTGCATACATTTAACAGTTTTATTTAATCTTCACAACAGCCCTGAACATACTGTTCTTTCCACTCACACAGAATGGGAGTAGAGCCCACAGCTCAGAGAAATGACATTGCATGGCCAAGGTCAAACATCAAGTTGACCGTTGGGGCTGGGCATTCGAATCTAGGCCTGATACCCATGAAGTCCCTCTCTAACTTCTGCTTTTGTGTTTCTCTATTCTCTGATACTCTATTCTTTTTTTTTTCTTTTTGAAAGAGAAAGAGAGCATGCAGAGAGAGAGAGAGAGAGAGAGAGAGAGAGAATGAATCATAAGCAGGCTCTGTGCTGGCACAGAGCCTGACACAGGGCTCGAACTCATGAACCATGAGATCATGACCTGAGCCGAGATCGAGTCAGATGCTTAACTGACTGAGCCACCCAGGTGCCCCTCTCATACCCCATTCTTACAGGCAGGAAATTTGGAGATCTTTCATCAAAGCCTTAATAGCTAAGTTCCCAAATCAGATTTCTCTAGATCTTGTTTTTGTCATCTCTAAAACAGTGAGGATGGTCTTAGTTTCACAAGTTTGTGGTTAAGATTTACCATGAGAAAGGGCCAAAGCCTGGCACAGAGTAAGCTCCCAATAAATGATACCTACGATTACCAAGAATTGTTATGATAGTATCTTGGGATCAGGGTCATACTGAACACTAGTCTAAACAAGAACCACCCTGTGCTGTGGTGATCATCATGAGTAATTTATCTGGAGTCCTTTATCCAGCACCAGAAAGAGGATCATTGAGGAGGTCTGATGGCTGCATAGAAGATTAAGCTAGAGAGGATCTCTGAGATCTTTGGGTCTCTCAATGATGGCACTATTGACATTTGAGCCAGATAATTTGCTGTTGTGGAGGCTGTCTGGTAGGAAGTTTTGCAGAATCTCTGGGCCTCTGCCCGTTAAGTACCAATAGCACTCCTTTGCCCCAGTCCTAGCAATGAAATTGTCTATAGACATTGTAAATTCTCCTCTTGGAGGTGAGGGCGGGGGGAATCACCCCAACTGGGAACCAGTGACCTGGTCTCACCTACTGTCATTGAAGATGTGAAAACTGAGGCTGAGAGAGGAAAAGGGGCATCCTCTTCCCAGATCCCACCATAGACTAGTGTCACCATCAAGGTGTCCATCTCCATGTAGAATCCAGTTTTCTCTAGGTTCCACCATCTTCAAGATACCCAAGGGCTGAGTGAACAGCTCTCTCATGCTGTCCTCTCCATGCCCCTCTGAGACCCCAGGAGGGAGGGCATTTTACGACAACATACCCCACAAGTGGGAGACTGTGTCAGGCACCTGCATGGCGACTGGAAAAGGGCCGGGCTTACGTGTGTATGTTTTGTGGGCACGATTTATGAGGTACCTTTCAAAAAGTCCTCTTTGTATAGTTCACCACTTGGGTGGAATATTTCCTGAGGTGCCAAGAATTCATAGCTTCGTAATCACACTCGAGTTGCCACTCTGCCCACAGACCTCTCTCTTCCCTGGCAGGCCAAAGAAGAGCTTGAGGAGTACGTTTCTCTCTTCTCCTGGTTTGAGTCTTTGCTGTGTTCCTTAATAGCTCCGTGTCCTTGGGAAATTTACTTAACGTCTCTAAACCCATTTCTTCACTTGAAAAATGGCACTGTTGTGAAGTTAAAGGAGATAATGCTATTGACTGCTCATTTACTGAGCATTTATTTTATGAGAGCGCTCCCTATTCAGTGTGAAAGACCAACAGATGGACAATGACAAAAAGGAGAATGATAGGAGGAGGCATGGGGGCCGGGAGGAAGCAGAGGAAGGTGCCTAGGTAGGATTGGGGATATCCAAGAAGGCTTCCTAGTAGAAGGGCAACTTATATTGAGTTTCATAAATGAATAGGGGTCAAAGAAGACAAAGACATAACAGGAGGGATAGGGAAAGGCATAAAGATAAGTGATTATGTTGAATTTCTGAGGATTTACACTTGGAATGCCATGTGGTAAGTGGGGACACAGTGGGAAAACTGGCGAAGTGGCAGGAGCCAGCCATTAGAACTCAGGAACTGGGGAGTTGGCTGTACCAAGTAATGGTGCACCATTCAGGCTCTAGAGCCTGACTGCTCAGGTTTAAATCCTGGCTCAGCCACCTACTAGCTCTGATATTGAGGGAATTGTTTAACCAGGTGTGACTCCATTTCCTTATCCAGGAAATGGGAATAATGTTTGTTATCTACCACAAAGACTCATTAAAAAAAAAAAAAAAGCATTAATGAATCTATAACAAGCCCTCAATAAGTGTTATCTAGATTGGTAGACTGGAAGGCAAGTAGGGGAGTTATCAAAGGGTTTCAAGCTGCCAAGTAACAGATTCAGAGCTGGACTATTTAAAAACGTTCCTGGGCGCCTTGAGGAGAACCGAATTGGGGGAAGGACAAGCCTGGCAGCAAGAAACCAGGTAGGGCAAACATCCAGGAGTCAAGTGTTTCCTATCATCACACTTAAGGGTGCTGGTTTGCTTTTTCTGTGCTTTTAAAAAGCTGTGTCCTCTTTCTGCTTCCTCATTTATAACAAGGGAGCGACATTTGCCAACCTCATAAAGTTATAGCGAGGATTACAGAAGTTAATACACACAAAACCCTTAGAAATGTGTTTGGCACATTGTAAGTCCCCGATACAGGGTAGAAAGTACCACCCCCACCATTGCCCCTCATCATCACTGTTTCTGTACTGGTATAAGCCTTGGGCACCTTTGCAAGTCAGTGGCAGGAGACAGAAATAAGAATAAAGTGGATACCTAATCATTAGTTTGGGGGCTCAGAAATCTTCCCAAGGGATTTAACAACTACACTAGGACTTCAATGATGAGACAGGTTTTTAAGGTAGATGGGGAGGCAGAGGAAAGAGCCCATCCAAAGTTAGATTACCAAGAGCATGAACAACCAGAACTTTGAAATGGTTAGTGCAAAGAATGGATAAGAGACTAGTCAGTTTTTCAGATCTCAGACCATCTAGACTCTTCAAAGCCCTGGGGAAGTGTTATATTTTAGGGGCAATGGAGAGTGACTGTCTGATTCAGACAGTCACAAAAACAAGGCACGGATATAAAATGAGGTTGGAAAGGGGAATCCCTCCAACATGTCCAAAGGCTTTGTCTCCAAAGGCCCAGACATTTCCTCGGGGAGAATTATGGAATTCCAATGAACCAAGCCTCCTTTTGAATGGATGGGGAAACTGAGGTTTGGAGTGAGAAAATACTCGGTCTAAAGGAACACCTTAAGTTAGTAACAAAGGCAGAGCAAGAACCAGAGCTCTTGGTTGTACAGAGCTGAATTTAAATATCTGGGCCTGGAGTCTCAGAGTCAAATCCTAGCTCTATAACTTAACAGCATGTGGATCATTAGGAAGTTCTTCAATGGTTCTCTTAGTTACCACATCAGTAAAACGAGAGTAACAGTGTTCTGGGGGGAATGAGATGAGCTGAGTAATTTGATTACTCTCAGTAAATGTTAGCCAAGGTTCAAAGTAGCATACTGTAGTAGAAAGGACATAGGCTTCAGAAACCATTAGGGTAAGTCACTTCTCTGTAAGTCTGTTTCCTCATTTGTAAAATGGGATTAGAGACGCTTATTTTGTAGGGCTGTTGTTAGGCTGAAATGAATGACTGCTGTAGGCATCCAGCACAGAAATTTGTACTCAATAGGCACTAAACTGGTGCCAGTTCACTTAACTATCCCCTGCTCTTTGTCCACAGCACACACTGCCTCAGACTTTGGCTTGCATTTAGCCAACAAACACAGGAGAACTCAGAAGGGGACACCATGGAGACAAGGGTTGGAGGTGCTCAAAGGCCGGAGAAGAGGAGGGGGAGTGAGAGACCAAAGGTGAGAGAGCTGGGTAATAAATTTGTAGGCAATGGAGATCCATAAATCAAAGGCCAGGCATGCTCCAAGCTTTCCCTGGAGAGGGAATCGTAGGTCAGAATGACCACTTTTCTCAAATACCGGAAATGAAATCTTCCTCATTGGAGACGGGACCCAGGCCTGCTGGGATAGGAAGCCAGAGGTGAAGGAGTGACAGTGCACATTAATTTATGGCTGTATTAGCGGGCAAGGCTGAGACAGGAATGGCTTGTGGAGGAGTCAGGGGCTGAGTTCCAGTGCCACTTCTCCGGGAACTATAGAACCTTTGACCGACCATTCTATTCCCAGCACCGTTACCCAATCAGCTGTTGACACAGTTAGTGGATACAGACCTAATTTCTAAGGGGGCCCGGAATGGAGGGGGGAAAAAGAGGCAGTAGGGAAATGTTCCTATTGGCCTCTCCCCCTCCTCCCTATCTCCTTTAGTTGAGCTCAAACGTCTCTGTGTTAGCTGACCTCAAGCTTAATGAGAGTCGAGGGCATGACGTGGTTGCACAAAAACGGGACACAACCTCCAAAAGTGGATAGCGCAGATTAAGAGAAAGAATGACTTCATTCATGTTGCCCTGGTCAGGCCACATCTGGAGAACCCCAGTCACTTCTGGTAAGAGGGACATGTGCAAACTGTAGCCAGATCATGATGCTGAAGCTTGTCTCAAAAGCAAGTCTTAATGAGGAAGTGTGGAAAGCAGGAATGGAATGTGTCCTCTGAAGGGAGAATTCAGGCAAACGGTTATGTTGTTCTAATAAATGAAGACTAGTGGGAAGAAAAAAAAAACCTGAAATTAAATATAATCCTCACCACAATTTTAGAGTTCATACTTCAGTCCCAGTCTTTAGGTGGTAAAAGTGAGGCTTGGGCTGGTCATATGGTTTGACCAGGGCTAACAGAATGTGAGAAGAGCATCTAGAGCTGTTGCAAGGCACCCCAGTGTTATCAATGATATTGCTCCAAAATTAACAGAAGGTGAATTTTGACTCAATATGATAAAAAACTTAAAACTAGAATCCTTGAAATCTAGAATGGACCCTTCCATATCTCCATATCACTAGAGATGATCAAATCAAGTAAGTTTTAGAAAGGAGTCTGTCTTGGTCTGTTTGGGTTGCTATAACAAAATACCACAGACTGTGTCATTTATAAACAATGGAGATTTAATCCTCACAGTTCTGAAGGCTGAGATTTAATCCACAGTTCATGGCACTGAGGATATGTGCTGTGCGGTAGCTAGTGAGGGCTAGCTTCCTGGTCCACAGATGGTACTTTCTTGCTGTGCCTCCACATGGTGAAGGGGCAAAGAATCTCTCTGGTCCCTCTTTTTATAAGAGTACTAATCCCATTCCTAAGGGATCCAATCTCTCGACCTAATCAACTCCCAAAGATCCCATCTCTTAATACTATCACCTTGGACATTAGTTTTTGAATCTATGGATTTTGGGGGGATACAACATTCAGACCATAGCAGACTCTAATGGTAGTAGAAAGTGGAGAAGACTTTTGTGGTTCTTGTTTGTTTTTACTGACAAGAATCAAGGGGTTGATTCACAGATACCATCTGGTGGGCATCTGATGAGAACTTCATGATAGATGTGACACAACTGCCAAGGCACAGAGTTCCTGACGTAAGAGGACCACATTTGCTGAAGTTCTGTTCTTGCTTCAAAGTCATGCTGAAATTTCACCTTCAGGAAGTCTTCCAGAACTTCCAGCTATCATAAGTCATCTTTTACCCTTTGCTGCTGAAGCTTTTTATTTCTCTGTTGAGATATATAATATATTCTGCCTTAGTTGTGTACATATCTTGGGATGCAATGTGTTATAATGGACAGGACGCTGGTTTGAAGTTTGCATTTTGAGTTTATTTTGAATTTGGCCTCTGGCAGTTATTAGCTATGTAACCTTAGTTATTAGCTAATAACTAAGTTATTAGCTAACCATAGTTATTAGCTATGTAACCTTAAACAATTTACTTAATTCCAGTGATTCCCTGTTGCTTAATCTTCAGAATCGACGGTTTAGGAGATGAAATGAGATGTAAATGACCTCGCCCATAATAGTGCTCAACTAGTATCTTCCACCTGCTTCTTGGACAATGTAGAAGGAATTAATAAGAGCGAACTGACTTGAACTGAGGAAATTCTCAGGACTCAGCTTTCAAAATCCAAAATTCTCTAGCAGGAATTGATAAAAGGAATGGAATGGCATTTGAGCATCCATGTGGACCTAGGGAAATAATATGGCCAGGTGGGCAAAATGTTTATACAGAGTTGTTTATAACAGCAAAGCATTTGGAAGAAATCTAGTTGGTATTTAACAGAAGACTCAAGTAACATATAGTACATTCAAATAATTGCATGGCTAAAGGGCCTACCCAGATAACACAGTACATGTGCATCCAAGAGAAAAGACCTATTAAGTATAAAGAGACAGCAGAACATGGTGTATCTATTTGTTGTACATAGCAGAGTTGGTGAAAATTGTGCTCTGGTTGTAGATACAGGTATATCCTTAAGCCTGTATCAGCATCCCTATTCATTTTCTTATCCAAGGCATATCTAGAAAGGTATGTGCACACTGCTAATGACTTTATTTCTGGGTTGGGATTATGGGATTCAGAGTGCAAAATTCTCCCTTTCCACTTTATATACATCCACATCATGTAGATGCTACAGAATGAGCAAGAATTACTTTTAGAACAAAATACAATAAGGTCTTTCCATTTTGAAAACCTGCGTATATACACATATATTTTTGTAGCTGGTGTGATGAATCTGAGCAATGAAACCATGGTTTCATGGCGTTGCGGTAGTTCACTGGGGTTACTTTCAGCATCTAGCCTCAGACCAGTCCCACAAAACAGAAAACAAGTAGCTCAATACTGCTGTCTTGATATAGATCTTCAACATCAGCTTTGAAATGTGATTTATAAGAGTGAAAATATTTATGTTTTGTCTTCTCCTTATTCTCTCGCAAGAAACCATAAGACCTTCCCAAGAATTCATTCCTTAACTGATGGTAAGAATGACAGAGTCTCAACCAACCCAGTGATTTCAGTGTGGAACAGAAACAGACTACAAAATAGCAGCCAACCTTGCTATACTACCAGTGGGAACACTGATCCATAGAACACTTGTTCAAGGTCATCCTGTGTTTTGTATTTATCCACCCTGAGGCATCCTAAATTATAAGAAATGCCACTGATTTAATTATAGCCTTTCAAGAAAAGGAGAAAGAATATAACACTTAATGTGCACATCCATTGTGCACCGTCCATCCTGATTTCAGAAATGTCAAAATATGCAACAACAACAAAAAAGATTAAAAGTGCATGTGAGATCATAGGAATATGGCCCTAGAAGCCTAAGTTTGCTCTTGTTCAAAATATCCTAGAAATTCCAAAAGACTTAATCCCTGATAGCTAAGGAAAGGGTTAATATAATCTTGAATTGAAAGAATGACATCGAGTTTGCTTATTTTCACCATGGATGCAGCAACCATGGTTCATGGGATATGCCAACTCTTCTCAGATAGGAAAGGCCTATCTTGCTATGTTGAGAAAAATCCTAGGCTAAACCAAGTCTGTAATGATTTCTGTGATGTATTAGCAATGTCTGCCATGGAAGCAAGAGGGGCTGAGACAGTAAATATATCATCATAGTCCAGAAAGATCAATTCACTGAAACAAAATCCCTTCAGGTGCTTTCTCTCTTCTTCCTATTCTGTCATTTCAGCCATACGTGGCTGAGAGGATCATCGAGAAGCCCAAGAGTGGTCAAGTATATTCTATTGGAGCAAATTCTGGTCCTTAGCCACCTATGAGCTCAGTTTCTCATGTCTAACAGAAACCGTATGGCTGGGCCCGCTGGGTGTCAGCAGGTTTTCTCTGAGTAGCTGTTTGTGGCACCCATGGCTGCCACAGGAGCCAGGCTCTGGAGGACAATGGCCTGATAGATTTATTAGGCAGAGATAAGAGATGCCCAATTTGTCGCCAAATTTTATGGGGGTATATGACTATAGTTTTAAGGAGAAGTATGTAACATTTTGGGGTTTGGTGATTCCTGATAGAGTTTATTCCATGGTATCGGTGGTTCTGGGAAGTGCTCTTAACACCCTGGCCACCTAGGTCCCTGAGAAACAGGACATGCTGGACTAAAGGACAGTCAAGGTGTCCCTGTTCTCTGGTCTTTATGACCTTGAGGGCTTTCTGGTTTCTTCGCTTCCCAGCTGGAAGGGACTTTGGAGTCCAGCTCTTTTACATTACAAATGAGGTCCAGAACGGGAATGGAGGTTTTCCAAGGTCACGCAGCTAGTGGGTGGCAAACCTAGGATAGGAACCCAAGGCTCCTGGCTCCAGGGCAGTGTCTTGCTCTCTCTCTCTCTCCTTTACACTTTGATACTCTGCACACTTGCGAACCCTTCGGAGTCATGGAACATTTACCCAAATTGTTCCTCTGTTTAAAACATTTACCTGGCTTTTTGGGGGAAAGAACACACTCCTGGACAGAGCTCACAGGAGCCATCATGATCTGCCCTCTGCTGAACTCACCAGCCTTGTTTTCTTTTTCCCCCTCTCACCTTGAACTCTCTGTCCCAATGAGAATTATACTTCTTAAGTGTATCCTCTTAATTACCATCCCCCAACTCATCTTTGCATTGGTTGTTCCTTCTGATGAAAACATCCATGGGAGGACTCCGTTGATGCTAAGCACAGACTTCACTGTCTTCTCCAAGGATTCTTGTTTGAGGTCCAGGTCTGGGTTAGCTGTGCCAGCTGTTCACATCTAGAACCCTGTCACTCAAAGTGTACTTTTGGGACGAGCAACACTGGCATCACACCTGAGAGCTTATTAGAAATGCAGAATCTCAGGCCCATCCTAAGCCACTAAGTCTATTTGAATTTTAGCAAGGCTTTCACGGGATTCTCATGCCCATTAAAGTTTGAGAAACACTGCAGTAAACCAGCTTCTCACCCTCCTTTTTACAGCATGCTTCTTGTAACATGCTTCACTGCAACTACCTACAAACTTTTGCTCACTAGATGCTGCTCCTTTTAAGGCAGGATCTGTCTTCTTCACTCATATATTTCCAGCCCATAGCACAGAGCCTGGTACATAGTAAGCACATTAAGTGAATCAACGAATAAGTAAATTAATGAAATGTGGTCTCCACAGGTCTCTTAATATTTGCAAGCACAATGCATTTTTTTTATTGCTACTTTTGAGCTGGAGAGACCTTAGGGTTCATGGAATTTAGTTGTTACCAACTGTGACCTATAGATCTTTGATAGCTCACAGAGACTTAAGAGTCCCTCGGGATTGGGGGAAGGGGGTCTGAAAGGGAGACCTAGCAGTGGAGCTCCAGACCACCCTCTCTAGTTTCTACCAGAACAACTGTGTAACCATCTGAGCCACACATTATCCAATTATTTAACAAGTGAATTTAGCACCCACTTACAAGAGTGAGTAGGACATAAAGAATCACTAAACACACATAAGCTGCCATAGTAGTACAGAAGAGAGATAACACAAGAGTAAACACATAAGCAATATAAGATACCAAAGCTAATAGGTATGATACAGAAAATTCAAACATGAGCATGTGACTGAGAAGATATGTAGAAATCTTAGAGGATTCTCTGAGGAAGAAGCATTCTAGTTGAGACATGGGGTCTACATAAGATCTGTTTAGAAAAAAAATTTTCTACTGCTTAAAAGAAGGAGTACCACTGCCCTAGTTCATCCTGATCATTTTATAGATGAGGAGACTGAAAGCCAGAGAAAGCCAGAACCCAAGGTTGTACACTGAGTTCATTAGCACTGTCAGGATAGATTAGGATGCAGCTATCTTGGTTCCTGTGGACATGCCAGTGTGGGATGTTAAAGGAATCTCATATTCCCTCCAGAGACTAGAAATACTGAAGAGTGAGGAAACTGGGTGATACCAACGGGGGCTGGTGGACAGTGACTGGTGACCGGTTGGCTGGAGGTTAGGGGGGTTATCAGAGCCCATTAACAAGTGGGTTGTCCTACCTCTGTGGGCGGCCAGGCAGCCTCTCCAGAAGATTTATGTCCTTGAGGGCCATAAAGGATCCCAGAAGGTCATAAAGACAAAGTCAGGAGTGGAGCTCTGGTTTACCTTCCACCCAAACTCTCTGAGCCCTGTGGGAAAGGCCAATAAAGTGGGATGCCTTTCCCTGACCATGGGCAAGATGGCAGCCCAGATGACTCACACAGTGGCTTTCATCTGAGGCTCTGGGCTTCTGCCTGTCTACTCTCTTTTAGCTTTTATCTAAAGAAACTTCCTTTCATGTGAAAGAGAGAAAGTTATAGTCCAGGACCCAATGGGCAGATAACGTCTATTCCAGGGAGAGATCCCAGCTCTCATCTGTTCCCTTGAGGGCCTCAAATCCTTGGAGGGTTATTTCAAGTGTTATAAGGGCTCAGGGTAAGAGCTCAGGGCAGAATCAGCCTCCATATAAAACTCTGTGCAACTATGGGCAGTTCACTTGACCTCACAGGGCCTCCAATTCCTTATCATCCACAACATGAGAATACCCTACTTTGCCCAGCTTACCCGGGTAATTTTAAAACTTTTTAAAGCATAGAGTGCTACCAACTAAGTATTTCAGGAGGTCAGGTGATGCTCTCCAATGCCACCAGTACCACCCTGCCCCAGAACACCACACTGTCTCCCCTGGATTATTATAACAACGGCCTCCAGAGCCTCACTACCTCCCTCCTGTCTTGACCCCTCTCCATGTTTCCAACAGCAAGTCAGAGGCATCTTTCTTCCCTGAAGATCAGCTAATATCACCCCCTTCTGAAAAACACTTGAAAAGCTTCTCATTACCCTGGGGAGATAATCCAAACTCTTTAACCCTACTTAAAGGGCATTCAGGACTGGCCCCTGCTGACCTCTCCCTTCTTATCCCTTCCCACTCCTGCTGTCACACACTTTGCTTCAACTACAGGGAAACTCTCTCAGTTCCTCTACACACAGTGTTTACCAAGTGTAGAAGGAGTTCCCCTGGGGAAGGAGAAAGGGTTTGAGGTGGTACTCAAGACGATCACAGACACAGCATTAAACAACAATGAATCACACTGGGAAAAGCAGTTAGATTCTCTTTTTCATTCTCTTCCCCTCCTCCAGATTACTTTAAAAAAGAAAGTCTTGGTTTGAGACTGTGTCTTTAGTACTTCTCTAACACTTGCTAATCTCCTTTTTAAACTCAGAGTGTCAGGCTCCACTAGGATTGAATAGCATTGTTTTCTGTTTTTGTTTTTTTTTTTTCTTTTTTCTCTTCCCTTGTATCAAATGTTTACATTTAATTTTCTTTTTTTTATTATAATTTTTAAAAAATCTTTATTTTTTTTGAGAGAGAGCAAGAGAGAGAGAGACTCAGAATCCTAAGCAGGCTCCAGGCTCTGAGCTGTCAGCACCGAGCCCAACATAGGGCTTGAACTCACAACCCACGAGATCATGACGTGAGCCGAAGTCAGATGCTTAACCAACTGAGCCACCCAGGCGCCCCTACATTTAATTTTCTATTAAGGGTAGTTGGTGCCCATTTTCCCTTTGCAAAATGATACGGTGTTTTCAAATATATTATCAATGAGAAGTGAATCTAAGATACCAAAACAAAACAAAATAAGTGCTTACAGTATGGCGATATGTCGAAACTCATACAAGTGGCAGGCATGTGATGAAAATTTGAGGAAAACCCTGCCCTGATGTAACATTATCTCCTCTGTGCATTCCCTAGGCTAGTCACAATGCCCCACACCCTCCAATCCTCCTCCCTTTCCTCTAGTCTGACCCTCTTCACCCTGTGGGTCTTAGTCTCAGCACTTGGGAAGCCTTCACTAGGTTACCTAGATCAGATGTCTATCTCTCACCTTCCCAAAGGACCCTATTATGTTATCTCTTTTATTTATTCATATTCTTTCAATTGCTTAAATGCTTAATTACCTCCAACAGTGAGTTTCTCTCCTTTTATTACTGCATGGTCAATAACCAACTCGTAAGAGGTGCTATTAAAAGTAAGTGATGAGTGAACGAATAAGTGAATGTTGTTAGGCGCAAGGCATGAAATGCAGCCACCATTTCATATACTACTTTGTGAACGAAGCTTCACAAGATAGGGACTGTGCCTTTGTGATGTTTGAATCCCCCATGGCATCTAGCACCAGTGGCTGGCATAGTCACTGCCGATGACAGAAGTCATGGCTTAATACACATTGAATATAGAAATGTATTTAGTAATGGTCACTACTGGACTTATTCTAGAAAACCTCAGGCTTCTTATGGAAGAGTGGGGAGAGCCCTAGATTAGAGGCCATGAGTCTGCCACTATGCCCTTCTATCATCCTGGTTAGGACACATAAGCCTCCTGGAGTCCATGGTTCCTGTCTCTAACCCTGAAGGTGGAAGGTGGGTGAGGAAAGCGAATGATGGAAAGGACAGTAATGTCTCTCTCCTATCTGATATTCCAGGAGTCCAAGAAACAAAAATTCCAAGATTCTGTCATTCTCCCTGCCCATTTCCCATCTCTAATCCTGACAGGACAAAAGTGAATGATACCCTTATTTATTTGACAAAGCCCATTCTTAGCCTATGGGGGAAAAAAAAAAGGTCCAGTAAAATTACACAGTAGTAAGAGGAATCTACCACTCCACTCATACTCACACAGCCATCCGTACCTGGGCCCCAGCTCGTCCTCACTCCTCCAGACAAAGTCACCAAACTTCTCATAGTGAGAATTGTAGTGGTGCTGTACTCGGAACAACATCGAGGCTGAGACCTCCATCAGCGTGTTGTAGGCAGTCTGCTGCTCCTTTCCACTTGTGTACCCATTGTACAGATTGTAGATCTTGTCTGCTATCTCTGAGGTGGGGAGAAATATAGGCACAGATCACTGGACAGCAGGAAAAAGTGAGCATGGAAACATGCCTTGCAACAAGGGAGGCACATTTGTGCGGGACTTTGCATGCATGGTATTTGGGGGCAGACAGACCTTCAGTCCACCTTGAATATCATTGGCTAGTTATGCTCAGTTTTCCCATCTATCAACTGGAGATAAGGATGTCTACTCTGCAGGTGTGCTGGGAGGGTGGAATTAAAAAGTGAATGTAAAGCATTCGACACGGGGTCATAATTTGCCAGCTTCATTGTCAACAACCATTTGGTGCCCATGATTGAACAGAAAATTCCAAACAAGTACAGAGGCTTAAATCAACTGTCACGGGCTCATCTCAGCAGTCTACTTCTACATCCCCTCTATAATATTTCCAACACAGCTCCATGATCAGGTCTAACAGGTGTCCATTCAAAAATCTTTCAAAGAGGGGCACCTGGATGGCTCTGTCAGATAACCATCCGACTTGAGCTCAGGTCATGATCTTGCAGCTCATGGGTTCGAGCCCTGCATCAGGCTCTGTGCTGACAGCTCAGAGCCTGGAGCCTGGTACAGATTCTGTGTCTCCCTCTCTCTCTCTGCCCCTCCCCGACTTGTGCTGTCTGTCTCTATCGCTCTAAAAAAAAACCTAAACATTAAAAAAAATTTTTTTTAATCTTTCAAAGAAAAATCAGACTCTTCTGCTGGCCATTCACAGCAATTTCTATTTCTTTAGTCATTCCTATTCAATTGATGTAACTTGAAGTCATCATGGGCTGCTCTCTTGAATGGAAGGACCACTCTTTCATGTTTGAAGACTCTGACCAAAATTTATGTATGTCCCCCCAAGTCATCACTAATGGCAATTGCCTCTAGAAGAATCTTGGAAACTTGCGTTAAGATGAGACATTTACTTCTCATTATTTCCACCCTGGTTTTAATTTTTCTTTCTTTCTTTTTAACCCCATGCATATGTTATTTTAAAATAATAATAATAACAATAACAATAAATGACCAGGAAACCATCTCAAACCCCCTCGTTAAGATGAGACATTTACTTCTGATTATTTCCACCCTGGTTTTAATTTTTCTTTCTTTCTTTTTAACCCCATGCATATGTTATTTTAAAATAATAACAATAACAATAACAATAAATGACCAGGAAACCATCTCAAACCCCCTCACTTTTGAGATTCAATAGCTCTTCAATAGGAGGACTATCTTGTCTTGTCTGATACCACACAAAGTGCTTATTATTCGGATTATTCAGCCATGTGTAGACATTGTCTGTCTGTCTGTCTGTCTCTCTCTCTCCCTAGAATGTGAACTCCTAAAAGGTGTAGAGCATCACTTGTGTACCAGCGCTCTTAGGAAATATTTGCTCAACCTGAAGTGAACCACCAGGACTCACAAGCCACAATTACACTCTGGCCAGTCCTGATGTAGAAACCATACCTATATGTTGGCGAAGAACTAAGTATGTGGTGGATGTGACCGACTGGTTCGACTTTTTTAGGTGTTTTGCCTGAAGTTTACAACTTCAGGGACCAGGAGCAGCAGAAAGGTCCAATCTTGCATGCTAGCTCTCACTGATAGTCACTGACTTCAGCTCTAGGCTGAGGATTCTGAGGCCACCCATCTGGGCTAGATGGGAATATGTGCTATGAGGACCTAATGATAGTAGGTTGAGTCATCTTCTACTGTCACTGATACGCCAGCTCTGGCACAGACCGAAATGGAAAAAAGTGACTGGTCTCCCAAAGCCTAGGCTAAGGGGCAGGATACAGTCATGGGGCCCTGACTGTCTACCATCCTTGCCTCTAAACCAGAACACAGACAAATTCTATGAAAGAGGAACAAGTCTCTCCACTGGCTAAGATACTGCTGGACAATCTCAATTTCCTTTAGGCCTTACTTAATTTACTTCCGTGTTCCTCCTGTCCCCTTTTTTTCTTTCTGTGCAAATACGTATATGTGGCAGGAAAGGGGTGGTGGTTAACTTCTGGGTACAGAACTTAAAGGAAATATGGGAATTACCTGGGAAGTGAAGAGATTGGTCACCTACCTTCTGCTTTGTTGTCATCCACCAGTGGACAGGCCGTTCTCAAGGTCACTGTGCTGAGTTCCGAGTGCCTCCCCCGTGTATCCACGGCATACAAAGTGAACCTGTAGCACAGCAAGAAAACAGAGCACTGGGTTGTGACTTCAGGGAAGACCCTGGAAGGTGTAAGGAGGAACACAAAATCATAGTACAGGGGTAATGGTCAATAGAAGTCAGGGAGGCTTAGCCTGTAAGAGAAATGATTTGGGGAAAAAAATAGCAACCATATAGCATTTATTGGGCACCAATCATCTGCAGGGCACCCTGTACTTACTCCTATTTTACAAGTAAGCAAACCTAGAAGGCAGGGATTATTATCACCTGAACTTCACCAATGAAGAAACTGAAGCTTAGATTTTATATCTTCCTGTGGTCTCGTAGTTATTTGGGGACAGAACAGTCTGAGTCCGGGACTTCAGAAGTGAACCCTAGTGGTGTCTCGGATGGCTAGAATACTCATCTATGTTCTTTCATTCATGCAGTGAACAAACACTTACTGAGCATTAACAATGTGCTAGCAGTCATTTTATTCAGACACTACCTAAGCTAGGTATTATGGCTGTGTTTTATCAATAAGGACATTGGTCCCAAAGAGGTCAAGTAATTGTCCTATTATTACATATTAAGTAAGTAGCAACAGGGGACCACAACTTAGGTCTGCCTGAATCCAAAGATTATATTCTTGGGACACCTGCATGGCCCAGTCGGTTGAGCGTCCAACTCTTGATTTTGTCTTAGGTTGTGATCTCAGGGTCCTGGGATCGAGCCCCACATCAGGCTCCACGCTGAGGGTGAAGCCTGCTTAAGATTCTCTCTCTCCCTCTCTCCCATCTTTCCCTCTTCCTCACTTGCTCGCTCTAAAAAGCAAAATCAAAACAAAGATTATGTTCTTATCCACACTGCCAAATCTAACTCTACCTTTTATCTTTCATTAGCTGGCTCGGAGTGCTGGCAAAGGTAAGGAAGTGTGGGCTAATACCTAAAACATAAGTCTTAAGAGGCCTAAACATGGGGTATTTGGGCCCCATCTTCAAAAAGAACCTAATCTATTCATCTGCTTTCTGGGGATTTGGGCTTCCGCCTTTGGTATAAGAACAATAGCACTGTGATGTGGGCATTCTCTCTCTCCTCCTGTTGTATCTCCACATCATGAGTGGAGCTCAGTTCTACGGCTTACTACATCCAGTACCATTTAGGTCAAGAGAAACAGTGGTGGGGAGCCTGGGTGGCTCAGTGGGTTAAACGTCAGACTCATGGTCACAGCTCATGCAAGATGGGATCAAGCCCTGCATCTGGCTCTGCACGGGCAGCATGGAGCCTGCTTGGGGTTCTCTCTCTTCTTCTCTCCCTGCCCTTTTCCTGCTCATGTTATCTCTCTAAAAATAAATAAATAAACATGAAAACAAAATTAAAAAAATAAAAGAGAGAAGCAGTGGTGACAGAGGGAAGAGCCTGGTCCTGGAGATGGCCAGGTTTAGGTTCACATTCCACTCTACTTCCTTGCTCTGTGACCTTGGTCAAGTCACTTCCCTTCTCTGTGCTCACTTCATCTCTCTGTATCACGCATCTCTGTTAAGGAGGCCACTGCCCACTTCGTGGGTCAGTGTGAATAAACATAAAATGTTAAGTGCTACTTGAGGTGAGTAATGATTGAGAAGCCTTGCAGAGGAGTTAGAAGGAAGATCACAAGGAAACTCTAGGATACGAGAATAAGCAAGTGGCAAAGTAGGAAGGTAAGGACAGTATTGGGTACCACTGTGTAAGCAGTTACTACCCACACAACAACCCATCTAGAAAGTGGCAGAGGCAGGATCCAAACCCTAGCCTGTAGCTCCCAGAGGGTGTATATGTCGGTTTGAGTACAACGATATCCCTGGCATTTAACAGTACTGGGTATATATGATAGGCACCCAGTAAATATTTGAGTAAATAAATGAACCTGAGCATACCACATCTTTTTTTCTTTTAGTTTGCTTAATTAATTAATTTATTATTTTGATAATTACTATTTTTTTAATATGAAATTTGTTGCCAAATTGATTTCCATACAACACCCAGTGCTCATCCCAACATGTGCCCTCCTCCATGCCCTTCACCCACCCTCCCCTCCCTCCCACCCCCATCAACCCTCAGTTTATTCTCAGTTTTTAAGAGTCTCTTATGGTTTGGCTCTCTCCCTAACTTTTTTTCCCCTTCCCCTCCCCCATGGTCTTCTGTTAAGTTTCTCAGGATCCACATAAGAATGAAAATATATGGTATCTGTCTTTCTCTGTATGACTTATTTCACATAGCATAACAATCTCCAGTTCCATCCACGTTGCTACAAATGGCCAGATTTCATTCTTTCTCATTGCCAAGTAGCATTCCATTGTATATATAAACCACATCTTCACGTTGCCTCAAATGGCCATATTTCATTCTTTCTCATTGCCAAGTAGTATTCCATTGTGTATATAAACCACAATTTCTTTATCCATTCATCAGTTGATGGACATTTAGGCTCTTTCCATATTTTGGCTATTGTTGAAAGTGCTGCTATAAACATTGGGGTACAGAGAGATCAAGAGAAAATCCCAAATAGGCTCTGCACTGTCAGCATAGAGCCCGATGTAGGGCTTGAACTCACAAACCATGAGATTATGACCTGAGCTGAAACCAAGTCAGATGCTTAACCAACTGAGCTAGCCAGGTGCCCCCCACATATAATTCCTTAATTTCAGTTTCTACATTTTCTACAACAAAATGGGGATAATTGTAGAGATAATGTATGATTATCTCAAATATTACATAGAGTGATACATGAGAGGTGACTTGTAAGCTGCAGATTTTTTTGAGGGGGGGGAGGGGCAGAGGGAGAGAGAGAATCTTAAGCAGGCTCCACACCCAGTGCGGAGCCCGATCTTACAACTGTGAGATCACGACCTGAGCTGAAATCAAGAGTTGGACACTTAACCCACTCAGCCACCCAGGCGCCCTGCTGCAGATTTTCATAAAGACCATGTAAAGAGCACTTATTTGTGCAAGAGTATACCTTTAAAAAATGCTTTCTTGGGGAAGAGGAGATTCATTCCAACTGAGGGAAACACAGAAGGGCATAGTGAATGGAATATGTGAATTAGCCTCAAAACATGAGGAGTTGGAAAAAATTTTTAAACACTGCTTTCCCATTGGCCACTTATGTTTCCATGGTATTTCTGCAATATATTTCCTCCACCAAGAGGGTCCAGGGTCACCCCTCTGCTTAGCCAAGCAGCATGAATAACAGCATGCTGGGGAAGAAGCAGTCTTACATTTTTAAGTTACAAAAACCTGGGTGGAATCCTTGTTTTCCCCAATTGTTGGCTGAGTATTCTCTGGTGAAATTCTCTATCTCTCACAAGTTTGAGATCAAGACTCAATGATGGAACAGGCCTGGCTCAGCCTTTGCTCCTAAAAGGTAGCTTCTATTTGTGTTATTAGGGTAACCAAACATGTCAGTGGAGGCCTCAGGATGGAGGAAGCCTCAGGCCACCCTGCCAGTGGGGGGTGGAGGGGTGGAGAAAGAGGAAGATGTCAACCTCACAGGCCTGGGTCAAAAGTCACAAGGCCAAACACTTTCTGCCCGTCTCAGCTGTAATTGTAGAACTGTTCCAGAGACACATCTGAAAGCTGTTAGGGGACCAGGCAGGGCTTGGAGGGGCTCTTTGTGAGAGGAAGAAAGTGGCGGCCCCTGATGTGGAGAAGGGTGGGGAGAAAGGAGAGAAAGAGAAAGAGACCGAGAAACAGACACACAGACACACCCATAGAGTAGAGTGAAAAGCAGGGAGAGAAAGAGAGACTGAGAGAAGGCACAGGTGAGACTTCTGTGTTTCTCAGGGGATCCGGAAGGGTGCCCACCACCATCTGCTCAGTTCTTTCATCTTCTCTTTGCCCACTGAAGCAGGCTGAGATTCACTGACAGTTTGAACTAGAACTCCCAAGCCATCCCCAAACTCCATATACTTATTTACAGGTGGAGAAACGGAGGCCCAGAGAGGAAAGATTCTTATGTAAGGACCCACTGCCAGTTAGTTCAGAGTAGACACTGGCTTTTCTGACTCCTCCCCCAGTGTGCCTTCTATACACTAGACTGCTTGTGGTATAACTGGCTGACTTAGGTCCAATTGCACCTTTGGGATACTTTTATTACAAAAGAGGGGGCTCCAAGGATGAAGTGGGATGAGCTGTTTAGGAACCTGAAGCTCCAGACTCCAACCCGTGCTGTTCCTTCCTCCCACTTTGGTTTAGGGGAAAGAACACTGGCCAAGGTGCCTGAAACAAACAAAACAAAACAGACAGAAATACCATAAATACAGAGAACAAAGTGGTGGTTGTCAGAGGAGTGGGCTGTAAGGGCATGAGCAAAATGGGTAAAGGGAAGTGGGAGGTACAGCCTTCCAGTTATGAGTAAGTCATGGGGACAAACGGTACAGCACAGGGAATATAGTCAATGGTGTTATAAGAGCTTTGCATGGTGACAGATGGTAGTTACACCTGTGGTGGACACAGGGTAATGTAGAGAGTTGTCGAATCATTATGTTGTGCACCTAAAACTAATGTGATATAGTTTGTCAAGTATACTTATATTAAAACAAGCAAGAAAACAAACAAACAGAGTTCATGTCCCAGGTTTTCCACACACTGTGGCCTGTGAGATCTTGGCTGTCTAAAGCAATATGGTGTCAGTGAATTGTGATTTCAATGTGGGAGAAGTGCCTTGGGATTGACTACTCAAAGGCAAAGTATTTTTCAATTTCCTTATCACCAAAATCCTTACCACAGGCTCCCAGGGTGGCTCCTTGACCTTTATTCATTTGACAGTACTGGATCATTGAATTTCAAATAAACTCCGGCCACACCTCCAGCCTTGTTTACCAGTCTTTGCCTACTATTCTGTTTCATAGTAGAACCTTATCCAACTGCTAATGGTTCCAGGACATGGATTCTACCTCTTTGCCTTTGCACATGCTACACCCTCTGTCTGGGTCGTCCTTCCCCTTCTCCACTCAACCCTTCCTTTCCACCTTGTCCTTGGAGCATCAGTCAAACCTCACCCCCTCCAGTAAACCTTTCTCCATGCGGTGAATAGTGTCCTAGTATAGCACATGCCGCATTACTATGTCAAGTGCTCATACACTTCTCTCTTGTCCCCATGACATCTTCAGGACCAGAATATTGCTCTGCCTATCTCCATCCACCCACCTACACCGGGTGCTCAGACACCTAAATCACGTGATGCTGAGCAAGTACTTTCCAGACTGAATGGCAGACTGAACGAATGACTCAATCAACTATGAAGTAGTTCCCTTGTCTGGAAATCAGCTTCCCCATTTGTAAAATGAATGAAAGGTGACTAGGTTGAAAGGCCATCATAAGAGATGAGATGACAGAATGGCTAAGAGCATGATCTTGGAATCAGGCAGTTTGGTTTTAAATTGGGGCTCCCTATTTATTGCCTGTGTAAGGACTTGTGTCAATTTACTCACCTGTAAAATAGGAATCAGGATATTAAAACCTACTGTATACAGTAGTGGTAGCATAAAATGAGATGTGAGTAAGTGCTTATCATGATGCCTGGCATGTGCTAACATTCAGGGAGAGTGAGCTGTGGGCATTATTATCAATAATATTGTTATTATGACGGTGCTCAAGGCTCTGACCCCTCCCCTCCCCCTCCTTCCAACATCCAGAGCGAGCTGTCCTAGTAGAAATCAGAGGAAATTGGGTGGAGAGGAAGCTGTTGTTGGTCCCATCCAAGACCCCCAGACCCCCTCACAGCAGGGGTGAGAGAATGAAACCGAGAAGTTAATTGGCGGTGAGAGCTTCTCATGGATCTGACAGGGGGTAAGAGCAGGGATAGAGCCCCAGAGGCCCACATCAGGACCAGGTCCCCGAGAGTACGGGAGAATGCGTTTGAAGTCTCCAGGCCAACGCCTGCTCTTCCCCAGCCGCCACATGATTTAGGCATTCTGGGGAGGCAAAAATCTCCTCGCTGATTTGAAGGGAAACAGATGTTTCCAGGCCAGAGGCCCTGGTCTTGTAAAATGCTCCTTCCCCCCACGCAGCTTTGGCAAACAGCTTCCCGTTAGTTTAAACGCCCCCCCTTCCCCGCCCCAACAAACACACACCCAGTCTACCATCACTCCCCTCCCTGCCATTCCCAGCACAATGTGGCAGTCAGGGTGGTGGGAAAAACAGAGTCCCAGCTTTGGCTCTGGGTCCAAACAGCTGGATGGCCAGGGACACTTGACTGCCCTTCTCTGGGTCTCAGTCTTCTGTCTCTGCAGTGAGGGAACTAAACCAAGACCACCTCTAAGGACAGGCTAGATCTGATATGTTAGGGACTCATGATTGTTTTTTCCTCTGAAAGAACTGGTATTATTCATTCCAGATCCTACTCCATTGCAGTCTATAGCAAAGAGCATGGGACTCATATCAAGCCGCTCTGGTTTTGAATCTGGCTAGACTCTGTCAGCTACCTGGCAAGTAATGACTTAACCATTGGGCCTTGGTTTCCTTACCTGCAAAATGGGACAAAGGTTCCATCTCACAGCATTGTGAGAATTAAATCAGAATTCAATCTCCTCACCCATATTTTAGGTCTCTTATGAGTGAAACTGAGTGTCAGATGTCTTTCCTTACACTACTCAAAAGGCACAGAATGGTCTGGACCCGGAGTAGGTGTGCAAAATGCTTTTAATTGATTGTTGTCAGGAGAACTACCTAGATGCTGGGCAGCCCAAAGACTCATGTTCTTAATCCAGTTCTGCTCTAGTGATAGAATGAGCACTCTCATTTTCATGATCACAATGAAGTGCCACGATTGGAACCGATTTTGGAGCCTGACTACCTGAGTTCAAATGTTGGTTGTACAACCTACATTTTTTGACCTTCAGCAAGTTAATTAACCTCTCTGTTTTTTAGTGTGTCTTGTCTTTAAAGTGTGGATGATCACATTACCTCCTTCAAAGGGATGTTAGAGGAATAAAGTACTCAATACACTGCCTGGCACAGGGTTAAGTGCTAAGTAAGCATTCACCACTATTCGGGGTGTGTGTTTAAATTATTAGTCTCTTCTAGAATGATTTTAAAAAGTGAGCACCCCCTCCCCAGTTCTTTAACATTTCTCTCATTGAGACATGGGGGTTCGATGGCCCTTCACCTTGAATTTTGGTGGGTTCAGGAATGTGTTGACTAGTAGAACACAGCAGAAGGGATACTTGCTGTATGACTTTTGAGTCTGGGTCATAAAAGGCTATGCAACTTCTACCAAGCTCACTGAAACTCGGTCGAAGCCCTGAGCCTCCATGCAAGACATCCAACCGCCCTCAGGCCACCCTGGAGCGAGGAAGCCAGGACACAGGGAGGGAGAGGCTGATGTGAGCAGTCCTGGTGTTCACATCATCCCAGCCCAGATGAGTAAAAGAACCTTTAGGTAATTCCAGCCCAAGTGGTCAGGTCATTCATCCCTGCAGCTGAGGCTCCAGACTTCATGAAGCAAAGACAGCTGATTGTGCTGTGCACTGTCTTGGTGCCTGACCCACAGAATCCATTAGCATAATCAAATAAGTTGTTTTAAGCCACTAAATTTTGGGGTCATTTATGACATCATCATCAACAGTAACTCTAACAACTTCCAAGCATCTACAGCAAGGGTCAGCAAACCATGGCACATGGGCCAAATCTGGTCTGCCACAGGTTTCTGTAAATAAGGCAGAGCTGAGTAATTGCAACAGAGACCATGTGACCCACAAAGCCTAAAATGTTTACTATCTGGACTTCTAGAGAAAAGTTTGCTGACCCCTGATCCAGAGTTTTGACACAGAACTTAACACAAAGCACTTCACGCAAAATCATTTTGTGTACATTATTGTCATTTGATGCCAGGGTTAGAAATCATTCCTGTTTTACAGACAGGCTCAGTGAGTCCAGATGACTTGTCCAGGGTCACACAGCTCTTCTGACCCCAAGCCTAATGTCACAACTGCTTGCTGAAGATCTGGACTCCAGTTTGGGTTCAGACACTGAATAAGCAACATGGCCTTGGGCAAGTTCTATTGTGCTTTGTTCTCAGTTTCCCAGCCTGCGAAATGAGGGGATTGGGCAGAACGGTGTGAACCAGTGCCAGAATTCAGATGTCCAAAGTCTTCCCCAGCTGGGTGCTGGTCATCAGGCAAAATCTCTCTGTTCATAAGTCCAGGAGTATCAAAGCAAGGCTTGAGCATGAACAGCCAGGGGCTGTTATGGTTCCCTGCTCTGTTCCACATGCAGCCCACCTACTCCCCAGCACTGAAAACCAATCTTTTTATATCCCAACTTGGGCTGGCAACTTGTGCTTTCTGCCAACATAAATATTTGGTTACAGTGCCCGGCATGGAGAGACTGTCATGGTATTAAGGACGCTGATCCTGGTTTCTACTTTCAGAGCAACTCAGTCTGAGGCCTGATTGGGAGGCCAGTGGAACACCTGCTAGGTGCCCGGCACTCCGCGAAGCAGGGCAAAAACAGTTGGGGAGAAGACGAGGGTGGTCCTTGCTTTCCAGGAGCTCATAGAAGAGCAGCGATATGGCTGAGTAAAGAAATGGGATGCAGTGCTAGGAGCACTTCAATAAAAATTTATTCCCGTCCTTCCATTTCCTTCAGATGTGTTCTTTCTTCCTTCTTTAAAACAATGGACTAAAGCCTTGGATAGGCATTCAAGGACTGCCCGGATCCCCTGTCAGCTGCAACCTATCGGGAATGTCAACCACCTATGACAATCTCGTTTTCTCCTACCAAAAAAACTAAAAACCAAAAACCAAACAAAAAACAAAAACAAAAACAAATCCACCTTAAAAAACCCCTATAAGGGGACAATCTTTATACCCCCCACCCTGAAAGCCTTAGAGGACTGAAAGAGCCAAAGGATTTTAACATACAAAAACTAGGTGAAAGGTCCATTTGAGCTCATTCATTTACCTATCAAGTATAACTTGACCCTTCTTGAAAGAAAGATTCAGGTTGGCACTTAGCTTTCAAGGCTGTTCTTGTTTCCCTTTCCTTTTCTTCTTGTCACTCCCTTCCCTTTCTCGACCTTCTTCTCTCTTCCTTCTCTTTTTCCAGGGAGTAGACTACATGGTAACACACAGCTAGACTGACCACTGGTCCCAGTTGGAGGATGTTCATCTTTTTTGTTTGCTTGTTTGTTTATTTATTTATACTTATTTATTTAGAGAGTGAGCACACACACAAGAGGGGTGCAGAGAGAGAGAGAGAGAGACAGAGAGAGAGAGAATCCCAAGCAGGCTCCATGATATCAGCGTAGAGCCCAATGCAGGGCTCAATCTCATAAACAATGAGATCATGACCTGGGCCAAAATCAGGAGTCAGATGCTCAACCGACTGGGCCACCGAGGGGCACCAAGGATGTTCATCTTTTAATAGGTTGTTTTAGGTCAAAGCAGACACAGACTAATTCTATGGTTTCAAATCAAGGAATGGATGCCTTATTATTCCATGATTCCATTTAAATTTGTATTCCTGGGATCTTTAAAGCAAATTGTGGCCTTTTTATTATATATTTATTATAAACTGGATAGTCTCTCTAACACACCCAGGTACAGACAATAATTTTTAAGTGACTACAGTTATAGGAATTTTTTGCAGAAAAGTATAGCTTAGAAGTATGTAGCATTGAGACAGAGGGCATGATTTGAAGGTTTAACCTTGTCTTTAACTAGCTATGGAAGTTTGGCCAGATTATTTAACTTCTCTGTAGTTCAGATACCATTGATATCAAACCCCACAGGGATGCTGTGAGGGCCAAATGTTCATTATGGATGTGAAAGTGCCTTAGAGACCCCACACACACTTCCTGGGCACTCACTCTGTATCGGAGCACCGTGCTGGGGGCTTTTACACAGTTGTCTTCTGTTCTCTTTAAAACTGCCTAAGGGGTACATATTATTAAATCCACTTTACAAGGAGGCAAATGAGCCATGGAAATTTGAATTGACTTTTCCAAGGCTGCACAGATAGTTCAGCTAGGCCCCAACATAGGTCTCCCAACTGAAAGTTCAGTGCCGTTTCCAAAGAGATAGAATTAGTAACTATTCATTGGTCCCAATTGGACCTTGAGTCACAGTTTGGAGGATGTTAGAGCTGATTAGGAGGATGAAGTCCATGTTCCCAACTTTTGACAAGGAAGCGCTCTTAGTACAGCAACACCATCATCGTCCATCATCCCTTTTCAACCCTGGCATTACCCCTCTTCCTATGTCTGACCCTGAAGTCTTTCTCTTCTTCCTTATCGCCTTGTAAAAATGCATTTGGCCCAAGTCAAGCTCAGAGGAGAGGAGGCCAAGCAGAGGTCCCCAACTTGGAATTATCCTTGGGCATTAAGTCAGGCAACACTACAGGCAGGATGGTTCTTAGCTAACTCAAGTTGAGCTCAGTTTCCACCTGATGTGTGAGCACTGTTTTCCCACAGGTGGAGGAATGGGTGTGGGAAGAAGGGCCAAGCCCTGCACTTGGGAGTCTGAAGGACTGAATTTGTACCATGGCTGTCCATTTCCTATTCCTGTTTTCTTTGACATCCTTGGTTTCCATAAATGTAAAAAGTGGAGTTAACAGTATCTGTCTCACAAGATTGTTTTAAGAACAAAATAACATGAAAAATACCTAGAATAGTGCTTGGCACTGTAAATATCATCTTGCTTGTCTTGCTTCTTTATAACACTCAAATGGGGGGATAAAGTGGAAACATTGATTCCTGAAATCAAAACCCTGGGCAAAGGCAATCCTCCTGGAGGGTGTCATGGCAACAAGGCCACTGTTTTTCATAATGTTTAGTTAGAAGTCCAGCTCAGCCACTGAGTGTGTAGGCAAATCACATCATGCCTCTGGGCCTCAGTTTCCCTTTTCTTCCCCAGGAAAGGGAAATGAACGCAAAAATAAATAATTGGGATTACATCAAACTGAAAAGTTTTGCAGTTAAAAAAGCACCATCACCAAAATGAAAAGGCAACTTACTGAATGGGATAATATACTTGCAAATGATATATTCAATAAGAGGTTAATATCCAAAATATCAAGAACTCAAACAACTCAACACCAAGAAAAAAATCAGATTAAAAAAATGGACAGAGGACCTGAATAGACGTTTTTTCAAAGAAGATATACACATGGCTAACAGACATATGAAAAGATGCTCAACATCACCCATCATCAAAGAAATGTAAATCAAAACCACAATGAACTATCACCTCATACCTGTCAGAATGGCTAGTATCAAAAAGACAAGAAATAACAAGTGTTGATGAGGATGTGGAGAAAGGGGAAGCGTCATGCACTGCTGGTGGGAAGGCAAACTGGTGCAGCCACTATGGGAAACAGTATGAGGGTCCTCAAAAAATTAAAAATGGAACTATCATATGATCCAGTAACTGCACTTCTGAGTATATACCCAAGGAAAATTAAAACACTATTTTTTTTTTGAGAGAGAGAGCACACAAGTTGGGGAGAGGGGCAGAGGGAGAGAGAGAGAAACCCAAGCAGGCTCTATACTCAGCGCCATGCCCAACATGGGGCTTGATCCCATGACCCTGGAATCACAACCTGAAACCAAAAGTCAGACGCTTAACCAACTGAGACACCCAGGGGCTCTAAAACACTAATTTTAAGAGATATATGCACCCCTGTGTGTACTGTACTATTTACAATAGCCAAGACTGGAAGCAACCTGAGTGTCCTTTGATAACAGATGGATAAAGATGCGGTACATATACACAATGGAATATTACTCAGGTATAAAAAAGAATGAAATCTTGCCATTTGTGACAACACGGATGAGCCTAGAGGGTATTATGCTAATAAGCAAAATAAGTTGGACAGAGAAAGGCAAAAACAAAATCAATGGACAAACAAACAGAAACAGACTTATAAGTACAGAGAACAACTTGGTAGTTGCCATGTGGGAGAGGTTGGGGGGGATGGGCAAAAAAGGTGAACAGAATTAAGAAGAACAAAGTTCTAGTTATAAAATAAATAAGTGATGGAGATGAAAAGTACAGCATAGGACATATAGACAATAATATTGTAATAATATTGTACAGTCAGTGACTACACTTACCATGGTGAGCACAGAGTAATGTACAGAATTACTTAATTACAATGTTGTACGCCTGAATTAATGTAACACTGTATGTTAACTATACTTTGATAATTGAAAATATGATAATAAAAACAGATAAATAATATCTGCTTTTTTGCTTTTTCATATAATTGATCACTCTTGTTAATCAACTGCAGTTTACTTAGCTCAAAAATTTCAAGTCCAGTCTAGTTACCATACAGTGTTATATTAATTTCAGGAGTATGATACAGTGATTCAACAATTCTATACATTACTCGGTGCTTATCAAGATTGTACCTTTAATCCCCTTCACCTATTTCACCCATGCCCCATCAACTCCCTTTTGGTAACCATGAGTTTGTTCTCTACAGTTAAGAGTCTGCTTTTTGGTTTGTCTAATTTAGTATTTTTTTGCAAAGGCCAAGATTTCACTCTTTTTATGGCTGAGTAATAGTCCATTGTATGTATGTGTGTGTGTGCAGACACACACACACACATACCACATCTTTTTAACAATATCTGCTTTTAATAGTATGAGAATTAGAGACTATGCACGCAGTGAGCTACAAACTGAGGGAGGTCTGAACCCTGGGCTTCCCTGGCTTTGCCCTAATCAGCACTATGACTGTGGGTGAAGTCCTTCCTCATGGATTTTGCTTTCTTTTCCTATAAAACAATGGGTCATTAGATGTCTTCGCTGGTGAATTCCACCAAATTTTAATAGCAATCAACACGAATCCTACATAAACTCTTCCAAAAATATAAAAGAGGAGGGAACACTGCCAACTAATTATATGAAGCCAGTATTATTCTGATACCAAAACCAGAAAAGTCATCAAAGAAAGAAAACTACAGTCCAATATCCCTTATAAATATAGATAAACAAAATCCTAAACAAATCCAGTAACATGTAAAAATGATTATACATCATGACCAAGTGGGATTTATCCCATGAAAGCATGACTAATTCAGCATATGACAATTAACTAATATAACACATCCTATTAATAGAATAAAGGACAAACATTATACAATCACCTCAATAGACACAGAAAAAACTTTCATAAAACTCAACATCCCCTCATGATAAAAACACTTGAACTATGAATAGAAGAAAACCACCACAACCTGATAAAGGGCATCTGTGGAAAGCTCATAGCTAACATCATACTTAATGGTAAAGACTGAAAACCTCCCCCTATGGCCTAGAAAAGACAAGGAGACTGACTTTCACTATTGCTATTCAGCACTATACTTAAGGTTATTGACAGGGTATTTAGGCAAGAAGAAGAAAAAAAAAATCATCCAGATAGTAAAGTATAAAACTATCTCTACTGGGGTGCCTGGGTGGCTCAGTCGTTAAGCATCTGACTCTTGATTTTGGCTGAGGTTTGTGAGGTTTGTGAGATCGAGCCTCATGTTGGGGCTCTGAGCTGACAGCATGGAGCGTACTTGGGATTCTGTCTCTCTGTCCACCCCCTCTCTCAACATGAATAAATAAACTTAAAAAAATAAAACTCTCTCTATTTGTAGATGACATAATCTTGTATATAGAAAAACAAAGGAATATACACACACACAGACACACATACACACACAACAGATCTTAAAAAGAAAGAAAACAAATTCGGTAAGGTTACAGGTAAGATAAATATACAAAAGTCAATTGTATTTTATATACTAGCAGTGAACAATCAGAAAATGAAATTAAGAAATAATCCCATTTCTAGTAGCAACAACAAAAAAAAACCCACTTAGGAATAAATTAAACAAAAGGCATGCATGACTTACACACTGGAAACCATAAAACACAGAAAGAAATTAAAGACTTAAATAAATGGAAAGACATCTTGTGCTCATGGAGTGGAGGATTTAATGTTATTAACACGGAAATACTCCCAAATTTATCTGTAGATTCAACACAACTCCATGAAAATCCCAGCTGATTTTTTGCAGAAAATGACCAGCTACTCCTAAAATTCATATGGTACCCAGAAGAGCCAAAATAATCCCCCCCCCAAAAAAAGTTGGAAGACTCCCATAACCTCATTTCAAAATTTACCACAAAATTGCAGTAATCAAGACTGTCTGATACTAGTATAAAAATAGACATAGATCAATGGACTAAAATTGAGAGTCCAGAAATAAATGCATACATTTATGGTCAATTGATTTTCAACAAGAGCAAAAGAATAGTCTCTTTAACAATAGTCTCTCCAGTAAATGATGCTGGGACAATTGGATAGCGATATGCAAGAAAATGAAATTGGACCCCTATCTCACACCATATAAGAAAAATTACCTCAAAATGGATCAAAGACATAAACATAAAAGCAAAAACTAAAAAAACTCTTAGAAAAAAACCTAGATCTTCATGAGCTTAGATAAGATGATGATTTCTTAGCTATGACCCCAAAAGCACAACTAAAACAAAAAATAAATAAATAAGAGAAGTTAGACTTCACGGAAGTTAAAAACTTTTGTGTTATAAAGGACGATATTAAGAAAACAAAAACACAACCCACCAAACATGGGAAAATATTTGTAAACCATGTATCTGGTACAAGACTAATATTCAGAATATATAAAGAAGTATTGCAACTCAACAACGGAGAGATAAATAGCACAGTATAAAAATGGACAAAAGATTTGAATAGATATTTCTCAGAGAAGATACACAGCTAATAAACATATGAAAATATGTTCACATCATGAGTCAGCAGGGAATGAAAATCAAAAGCATAATGGGACACCACCTCTTATGCATTAAGATGGCTATAACCAAAAAAAAAAAAAAAAAAAAAAAAAAAAACAAAAAAAAAAACAAAAAAACAAAAACAAAAAACAAGAAATGTGCTGGCAAAGGTGGAAGAAATTGGAACTCTCATATATTGTTGATGGGAATGTAAAATGGTGTAGCCATCCTGGCAAACAGCTTGGCAGTTCCTCTCAAAGTTAAAAAAAAAAAATTAATGTTTATTCATTACTGAGAGATAGAGAGAGACAGAGCATGAGCAGGGGAGGGGCAGAGAGAGAGGGAGACACAGAATCCGAAGCAGGCTCCAGGCTCTGAGTCGTCAGCACAGAGCCCAAAACGGGGCTCAAACTCACGGACCGTGAGATCATGACCTGAGCCGAAGTCGGACGCCCAACCGACTGAGCCACTCAGGTGCCCCTTTCCTCTCAAAGTTAAACATAGAGTTAACAAGACCTAGAAATTCTATTCCTAGGTATATACCCAAGAGAACTGAAAACATATGTCCATTAAGAAAAAAGTGTACACAAATTTTCATAGCTGCATTAACAGCCAAAAAGTAGAAAACAACTCAAATGTCCATCAACTGATGAATAAACAAAATATCCATACAACTGAATATTATTCAACCATGAAAAGGAATGAATTCCTTATTCATGCTACAGTATCACTGAACCTTGAGAACATTATGCCGGGTGAAAGAATTCAGACAGGCCATATGTCGTGTGATTCCATTTCCATGAAGTGTTCCCAATAGGCAAATTCCTAGACACAGAAAGTAGATTAGTGGTAGTCAGGACAGGGACGCGGAGACAACAGGAGTGACTGCTAATGGATATGGAGTTTCTTTTTCAGATGATTAAAATGTTCTGGAATTAGTCGTGATAATCGTACAACTTTCTAAACATTGTAAAATTCACTGAACTGCATACTTTACAAGGGTGAATTACATGGTATGTGATTTAGATCTCAAAAAAATAATAAAGCTCTATAAACAAACAAAGCCAATGTGTCACTCTACAAGAATCCTGTGTCCATAAAGGTGGCCATGGCAAGGATCGGATCTTCAATATCTGTAGCTTTCTGACCTCTGAGTTTGAGAAAGCACCTTCTGCCTCAGCCTCTGTCCCATATTTGCTCATATAAGCAGAAAGGATTACTTAAAGGGGAAACAGGGGACCTTCAATTAAACCTTTTTAAAAAAATAAACGTTTATTTACTTATTTTGAGAGACAGAGAGAGAGAGTGTAACAGCATGGGTGCGAGTCGGGGAGAGGCAGAGAGAGAGGGAGAGAGAATCCCAAGCAGGCTCTGTGTTAGAAGTATATTAGAATACCATTCAGCTGGCTCTATTTTTTTCTTCATAATATTTAAGAACTTCTAATATATAATTTCCTTGTTTGTTATATTTACTGAGTTTGTCACTCCTGCTTGGATATAAAATTCACAAAAACAAGAATGGAGTCTGTTACAGTCACTGATATATCCCTAGTGCCAAAAGTTTAGGTAGCTCACTGGGGCACCTGGGTGGCTCAGTCAGTTAAGCATTCAACTTCGGCTCAGGTCATGATCTTGTGGTCTGTGGGTTTGAGTCCTGCTTTGGGCTCTGTGCTCGGAGCCCGGAGCCTGCTTCAGATTCGTGTCTCCCTCTCTCTGTCCCTTCCCTGCTCATGCTCTGTCTCTCAAAAATAAATAAACATTAAAAAAATTTTTTTAGTGACTTGAATCTGAATATTGCACTTTTAATCCCAAACCCCTGATGTATCTTTCAGAATAAAACCAAATAATGTTTAGGGGTGCCTGGGTGGCTCAGTGAGTTAAGCGTCCAACTGAGGCTCAGGTCCTGGTCTCATGGTCTGTGGGTTCGAGCCCTGCATCAGGCTCTGTGCTGACAGCTCAGGAGCCTGCTTTGGATTCGTGTCTCCCTCTCTCTGTCCCTTCCCTGCTCATGCTCTCACTCTCAAAAATAAACATTAAAAAAATAAAAAAAAAATAGAGCTAGATCATAAGGTAGGCCTTCAATAAGGGTTTCTTGAATACATGGATATGTACATATGAATACATATAAATGTCTGTCCCTGTGTGCATGCGTGTGCGTATGTGTGTGTGTGTGTGTGTGTGTGTGTGTGTGTGTGTGTGTATGTGGAGTATGAGTAGAATGTGAGATATTGCATGTGCATTGGTTAGGAAGAGGATGGATCCTTTTTCCTACATTCAGCATTGGAAAGCTAGGGGAAAGAAAAGGTGGAGAAAAAGGAGGAAAAAGGATTATAGTTTTCACAAACTCAAAAACTTAGGAAAGTCAGTCCTTTTGTAGCTATTAAAACAGCTGTTTGGTCATTTTATAGTATTTCTGTAAACCAATGTGCACCTAAGCGCCTTGGCTGCAGCTACTAAAAAGCAGGTGTGGCCCAGAAGCCCTGTGCACACAGTCCCTGCCCATCAAGGGGCTCTCAATTTACTTGACTATACACACACACATACACACACAATTCATACATATGTATCATCTTTGCCAATCATTGACTATATGTTATCTAATTTACTCCTTACCACAATCTTAGGTAGATCATATTATCTATATTTATCTATGCTTACAGATGAAGAAACAAAGTCTCAGAGAGATAAAATGAAATGCCTGAGTCACCTGGTGGTAACTTCCAGAGTAGGATCCAATCCCAGAGCTGTCCTGACCTCAAGTCTGCATTCTTTGTAGGATACAGTATGCCCATCATGAATTAACATGTCAGTCTTAATCCAAAAGGCACTTATATATGATCTGAAGATAGTAGTTTTGTCTCCAATGCACATATTTTAATCAAACACCAATGCTTCCTGTCCTGAGTTCCTGCTGTCTTGTGACATTGTACTTTTGTTCCTGAATAAAAGCAAAGGATTCTTTCTGTTGCCATCTTAAAACAAACAAACAAACAAACAAACAAACAAACAAACAAACAAACAAAACAAAAGGCACTTATAATCCTACGTGAACAGATAAAACATGTCCCCAAGAACCAATGGTGAACAAGACAGGATAGAAAGTTAGGCACTGGTCGAACTAGTTCAGAGAAAAAGTAAGGGGGTTGGCAAAGTTCTTCCTTAGGGGAAAGGAGAGAGCTATTACCTTCACCTGTTCAGGAAGGCAGAGCAGTAATAGAGGGCAAAGTTAAGTGGTGCGAACAGCATGATTGAAAGGTCAGTTCTCCACGCCAGGCTGCCAGATAAACAGGTCACGGATGACGAAAGCACACTACACGTGAATGTGCAGTATCTCAGTAGAACTCCCAACAGAGGTGGTAACCACTGAGGAGCTGGACGCGGCTGCCCAGAAAGCCCTGAGGGAAGCCTCGTCTGTGTCAGCCCTGAGCTCCAGAGAGAACTCCCAGTGTTCTCACCAGCTGAGAAATAGCATCAGGACAGAGTCTTGTCAAGTAGCTTATTTTTCACCTAAGGCTCAGAGAGGGCAATCAACTTGTCCTAGGTCATATAGCGAGTTCAAAGCAAATCCAAGATTTGAACCCAGACCCCCTGTCTCCAAGGCAGGGTACTGTACTGACACTTAGCACAGTGAGCAGATTCACAGGGGAAACTACAAACAGGGCTGAGAACAGGGTACCCTTCCCCAAAGGTGTCTCCCTGCCTCCATTCCACTTAGCAGGACCGGCCTGGTGGGTCCCCAGGCAGCCTTTATACTGGGCAGTTTTTACTCTGTTTTGATTTTATTTTTTTCCTCCTCTCACTCCGTTGATGCTTGCTCTCTGGGCCATACTGACCCATTCTCTGCTTGCTCATATGGCCCAACTCCCCCCTTCTTTGTGGCAGACATTATGTCTGATAATTGTATGTCACGCACTGTGGGTACTACATGACTGATCCTGGTTTTCCCAAGAAAGGGGTTCTGCAAAGAAGGTGCCTCTCCCTCACCCACTACAGTAACAGGCTCAGAGCGGTGTCATTCCTCTGGAAGGCTAAGTGCCCATTATATGGCAGAGAACAGGTCTGCATTCAAACTCAGGACTGTCTGCCCCCACCACCAGGGCTGTTTCCTCCCCACCACGGGGTCCCTCTTTGTTCTCACCAGTGGGTCTGATCACTGCTGTGAACTTGGGCAACCTCACATAGCCTTTGTCTCGTATCTCAGAACCCCAGCCACCATCCGGCTCCCTTTGCCCATGAAGATAAGCCTCTTTGGTCGACTGGACACATCGGCCTTAGAAACCTTGAGCTACCAGAATAAGGGCAACGGGCTGGCTGGGCACAGTTGGGGCATCCGGCCCTGATAAGACCTTGCCACGGCTGGACAAGCTCTCAGAGACGTAAGACTTTGCGTAAGCACGAGATTAGAAGAATACATTATTAAAGTATTTATTTCTTTTCTTATAGGTATTGACATAAAAAGGGGGAAAAAGGGTTCCCAGGAGAGATAAGACCTAATGAGACTTTCTGCGCCTTGGTTTTAAAAATATGGTTATTATGGAAATTAAGTTAATATTATTAATAAATAATAAATAACAAAAACTGTGTCAGCTGCAACCAGCTGGATTTTCGATTGGCTAGCATATGAAACGAGAGATGCCACTGGAAATTAAAAAGGAGAGAAGTGAGCAAATAAATAAACAAACATAAACTCGCTTTGCTCTTTGGACCAGACTGATGACAAGGAGACAGTCATCTTCAAGTGGATCTTTAATTTCTTTTAGGATAAAAGAAAGTACTCTGAAGCAAATGTGACACAGCCCTGGCAGGTATTAATCCTGCACGGTGGGCACATGGTGGCTTATTGTACTGGCTCCATACTTTCTGCATTTTATTTTCAGTTTCCTGATTAAAGCAAACAAATGAACACATCCCTGACACCGATCAATTTACACTTTGCAAAGCTTATTACGCAAATAACCTTGAAAGCAAGACAAAGCAGGCTTTATTGCCCACATTTTACATTCAGAGAATTTGATGTCTGCAGGGAGGGTGGGGAGGGAGCTCTTTAATCAAGGACAGACACATAGTGGCAGAGTGATAGAGCTGGCACTTAATTCAACTTCTGGTTGAGGGCTCCTTGTGCTATATTCACCTTGACACTGAAGACACAACTGCTCCCTCTTGCAGAAAAATCTCTACAGGGTCTGGGTTGATCCAAGGACAGACACGGCACCAAGACACTTCTGAGCTCAGCGTCTCTGCTAGTCTACTCACCTTCCCATCACTCTGCTCTCCAACAATGAAACTTGATATCACTGGTCCAGTAAATGTTCCCTAAAGCCTAGATGCAAGGCTGGGACTCCTAGGTAGCTCTCTATAGCACTCTGCTTCACATTCATACCAGCCCATTCTCTCTGTGACCTTTATTGTCTAGTTCATCTTTGTGAGTTGGGATGCTGCACCTGAGTGGGTTTTTTCACCTTCCCACCTTCCTCAGATGGAACACAGACTATGAGGGAAGGCAGTGCAATGCCGGTGGTTAAGGATCCAGGGTGTTAGCATTAGAAAGACCTATATATGGGCCCTGTTCTGTGCTCCACCTCTACGAACCTCCATTTTCTCAACTCTGTACAAGAGATAATAGAACTCTGAGCACAGCAGGGTTTTCAGGCTTTGTTTTGTTTTGTTTTCAGTTTTGGTTGTTTCCTTTACCTAGCTTTTCTTACTCCTTTTTCTGGAAGCATGGTGCCTGTGTCCACTTAGCAACAATTTTTCCACCTCTACTGTGATTTGAGTGGGAACGTCCATTTCATGTCCCTGACTCCCACCACAGAAATGGTGAGATAACCCAAGCAAAACAACCAGATTCCTTTCCTGGGGATGGATAGGGATCTCTTTCTAAGATCATAGGTCTAAAGGACCATCAAAGACTCTAGCTGCCAGGGTCATGAGGAAAACCCAACTCAAAAAGCAGCCAAACACACGGCAAACTTGAGACAGAGACACAAAGTCCATATCCTATTATCTGAACTCCTAGATTCCGCTGGGGCTAAAGCCAGCACGTTTGTTGAATTTCCCAGTTACACAAGCATATAAATTCCACTTTTTCCACAAGCAATTTTGATTTGGGTTTCTGTTACTTGCACTCATGAGTCCAGATTCTCCTATGTCCTTCTGAAATATCCTTTAGAAAGTTATTGTGAAGATAAAACAAGTTAATGTTTAGTCACACACTTAAAATAGTATCTGGTGCACTTCGAGTTGCCCAAGATGGTGGGGAGGAGATTAATTAATAGGACTGTGGTGGACTCTCGTCCCAGAAGCGGGACTGCTCTTCTGCTTGGCTCTCCAGCTCAGCTTAGCGACCAGCAAATAAAATTCCTGCCACTGCTTGGTCACGTGACCTTGGCCAGTTCTCTCTCCGGGCTCTGGGAGAGACCCATACCTGTTTTCACGGGGCCAATTGCTTCTCCCTCAGAGTCTTAGTACCTAGGACATGAAGCCATAAGTGACACTGTCCTCATCTATCCTTTATTTGCTGAGCACGCCACTGGTATGCGAGCTCTCTGGGAGAAAGAAACTGTATCTCATCTCCCTTCAACCCCATCAGCCCCCACATGGTTGTGGCACCCATAAAGGATCTCTTGCTGTTTCAGAAACAGATGAGAGCCAAGTACTCTTAAAAATTAGAAAGGGAATAATGGGAACTTTTGCCAACTCACCTAAGCTCACTTTTTTTTTTTTTTAAATCTTCCAGAGGATAGGTATAGCCCACAGTAGGTACTTGGGAAATATTTTCTGGTTGTCGACAGTACTGCTCTACCTTGGTCCAGCCTAAGAGGCAAGGGATTGAAGTAGAGTTCTTACCAATAAGCATCATGCAGGATAAATTTGTACATGCTCATGAGCTGTGTCTGACTCATCCCTCGCCCTCCCATGTCCTGCTCATCTGACACGGTAGATTTCAACCACCCTCTTTCTTCCAATTCTGGCTAACACTAGACCTCACTGTCTCTCATTGAGGTCGTGGGAACAGCTTCCTTATTGCTTCCTACAGTTCCCTCCAACTTCCAATCTATCGTCAGTATATCAGCCAGACAGATCTTTCTAAAGTGCAAATTAACAATGTCTATTGAGCATCTGGCTTAAAACCTTTAATGACTCCCTTTACCCCTTAAGATAAAGTCCACACTTCTTGGCCTAGCAAGAGAGTCCCTTGCTCTTCAATAACTTTGTACATATGACTCCCTCTCCGTGGAAAACCCTTCCCCTTCTCTGTCTTCATCTTCCTGATCCCATTTATCCTTTAAAGCTCAACTGAAATGAAATGTCACCCTTCCTGGCCAGCTTTCACTAGACTGAGAGGCATCGCCTCCTCTGAGCTCTCTTATCATGGGCCACATTTTATCACGAGCTCCACGGCAGCAGGGACAATGTGCTGTTCATCTCTGGGTCCCTAGAATATAGTGCAGGTCCCTACAGAGATGCAGAGACTGTAAAATGAATGAACACCAGTGCTAATAGGGAAGATGCTACATTTGAACACACCCTTAAAGGCTAAGTGGCACTGGATAAGTACAGAAAGTACTGTTCTGGCTGTCCAAAACGTCCTTTTTCTCCCTACCTTTTTCCATAGCTCATAATCAGTGTGATATTGTAGAACCAGTTCACCAATTTTAATTGCCCTGTGGTGTGGCAGTTTGTATACACATCTGGCTTCTCCCAGCAGAATAAGGAGCTATCCAGGGCAGACACTGTGCCCTCATTTCTGTGTGTGTCCCTTATAGGGCTGCACAGGAAGGAATACAGTGTACAGGTTCAGAGCGTGGGCTCTGAGATCAGAAAAGACCTGTTTTCTAACACTAGTTCTGGCATATACCCCCTTAGTGACTTAGTGACATGCCCAATTTACTGAACCTCTGCAAGCCTTTATTTCTTTATGTCTAAAATAAGGGAGAAAAGTTTGTGCCTCATATAGCTATGATTAAATGCGATACTACATGCATTGATTTCTCCAATGAATATTCATTGAATGCTTTCTGCATGTGTGCAGTTGAGTGTACAGAAATAAACAAAACAAACACCAGCTTTATTCTCACAGACTGTCAAGTCTAATAGGGGACAGACATGATCACACACACAAATGTGTCATTTCAAAGTTTAATAATTGCAGTAAAGGAAAGGGGTAAGGAGGCGCAATTCAGATTACGGGTTGGGGGATGCCATTCTGAGGGAGCAACACTGAAGCTGAGGCTGAGAACTGAAGAACAAATAAGAGATGTAGATGTGCCAAAGCCCTGTAAGGGGTAAAGAGTGCGCGATCTGGCAGAGGCAGCACTCATTACTGACGAGAAGCTTGGGCTCTGGAACCAGCCAGTATGAATTTAAATCCTGGCTCTGTTACTGACTAGTGCATGACTTTAGGCAAATTTCTTAACTTCTCTGGCCTTTGGTTATCTCATGTATAAAATGGGGATCATAAAATTCTGTCCTCACTGAGTTACTGAGAGGACTGTTCCAGGTAATTTATATAAAGCATTTAGAACAGCATCTGGCATATCAACAGCACTCTTTCACAGCCATCCGTATCACTAATTCTTCTTTGTTTCTTCCTCTGAAGTATGAACATGGATACTACTAGAAAGGAAGAGGCAAAGGTCTTGCCTGAAGAAGACATATCCACGCTAGGAAATGAAAAAGGATAGTGGGAAATGATGGGAGGTTGTCCAATAAAATATCAGGAACTCAGTTTGCCTAGCTGAAAATGGTATAATCCTTGCCTCTAGGGTCAGCACATTTTATGGTGCCAATGCACTCCTAAGACACCTCTAGGGGACTCCCTTTGGCCTGCACTGGTTAGCTGGATTTGGACAAGGTTACTGGGGTTCCTGGAAAAAAGTATAATTCTAAGCCAGTGTATTATTTAAAAATTCACAGACTTAAAGCAAAAACAAACAAATAAAAAACTCCAGGGATTACCTCTGTGTTTTTTTTTTTTTTAAGATGCTTTGGTTGATTTAATATCCATCTAGAAGCCAGCGAAATTGCTGTTTGTTTATTCTGTAGCTTCTGAGTGTCTTCCTTGCCTGTGTCCGTTCTCTCCTCTCCGTCACAGGCCATAGGTATGGTTAATAAATATCCATCTATGTCTTAAGCTATGACACATGTGAAGGAGAGAGTTCTGGGGGGTAGGCCTGTGATAAGGATGAGAGGGCTAGATACAGTCCTGGGAGTCAGGCAGGGAGCTAACCCAAGCACCGCCCTCTGCACAAGTCAGACAGCCCCCTGGCCTTCCTTGCTTGTTTGAATCTGTGTTTCCCAGAAAGAAATAGTAACTTCTCCTTTTTCTGGCAGGGGTGCTTGATGAAACTCCCTGAAAACAGGGCCTCTCCCTCCCCTTCACGCTGGCCTCACACATGCTAATGCAAATGAGTCCTGACCCAGCCAGGGGTCTGCGGGAAAGCTGCCAGGAGCTTTAGAACAAACATGAAAAGAATGTTATTTCATTTCTGGCATCCTGGGGAAAGAGGGACCCAGAGAGGGAAGTTGGGCAGTTAGGGGGTGGAGGGAGAGGGACAATGAATATGAATGCTTACTGCAATAAGACTGAAGCAAAAGGAAAGGATGAGAGGAAATTAATATGTCTCTCAAGTGCCAAGAATTATTGACATATAGAATAATTTTTTTTAATTTGACAGATATGTTTTGAAGTAGAATTTATTACTCCCATTTTCTGGATGCAGAAAGAGGCTTTGTCTCAAAAGCTAGACATAGTTTTTTCAAAGGTTACCAGACTATGAAAGGGTAGAGTCAAGATTTAAACCTAGATTTTAAAGTTTTGAATTCCGTGCTGTATCTTCTCAACGAGGCTGGCTTGTTGGCTGTTCTTTGACAGATTTCCAAAGAACACTGTGAGTACAACAAGCCCACATCCTACCTATGCCTCTCTTTATCCACTTCTTCCTCTCATCTCTTTCTGCCACAATTCTAACTCCGGATTCCTCACCTCTTACCAGGACTCCTACAACAGCTCTCTAAGTCTCCCGAATCTAACCCACACTCCATAGAGATCATTCTAAAGCCCAAATGTGGCCTTCTCACTGCTGCTCAGAACCAATCATTGGTTCCTTCATCTGCATTACGAGGCCTTACAAGTTCTGGCTCTCCAACCTCATACAGTACAAATCTCAGCCATCCTGAATCTTCTGCTCTTCCCTTATGTGTCCCTTCAATTTCCCCCTTCTTGTCTTTATTTTGGCTGTTCCCTCTGCCTCAGATGCCTTAACTTTCCTAATTCTAAATGGCCAATGCTATCCATTCTTTCAGACTCAACTCAAATGTGCCTCCCCCGAGGTACACTGGCTGTTAGAGATCACAGCCTCCTCTGAATTTTCTTGCCTTTACTAAGGGTAAATCACCCTCCACCCCAGAGTAATTATCTGTTACAAATTTGTCTCCAACACTGGACACAGCTCTTTCAATCTGAGCCATAAGAGTTCCAATTTTAGTCACTCTACTGCCTATAAGAGGAATGCATAAGAACATACAAGTGTAGACTCTGGAGCCAGGCATCTTGTATTAGACTCATGGCTCTGCCATTTACCAACTAGGTGACCTTGAACAAGACACTTAGCCTTACAGTGTTAGCTTTCTTATATATAAAACAAGGATACTATAGTACCTGCCTCAGAGGGTACCATATTGTGAAGGATCGAAGAGTTAGTGTGGCAGGTAGTCAGAACTTGATAACTGGTTGATGAAGACAGTGACTAGGAGGCAGGGGCCATGTGACTGCTATGATACTGGCTAATAGCCATAGATGTTTATATGAAGTATGGACTCCAGCCATTCAACCTGTAGTACCTATTACTGACCTTTGGTGTTGGCTGAATTGAGTACCTACCAAATGTTAGGCCATATGGTAGGGACTCACAGAGTGCTAAAGCACGGTTTCTAAAACATGTTCTACTCTTGTATCACTGACAATCTTAGTTCCCGATCATCATGAGAACAGTATTTGGGATGGGTTCAAGGAACAGTAGAAGAAAAAAAGAAAAAGGGAAGGCATCTCTTGTTATGTCAGATATTTGATGAAAATGATCCCCAATTTTGTCACATCTTATGTCCAAAGGGCTCCTGGAAGTGGCTCAGAGAGAACAGAAAAATGTGAGCAACTTCACAGTGGGCAGGACAATTGGCTGATCACGGGTCCCCTTTATGGTCATCCTTGAGGAAGACCTACTAAAGAAACGTCTTGTGTGTACTTGGTATGTGCTTGGTATGTCTTGTGTGCTGAACATCTACAGCTGGGAGATTGGCATGTATTAACCATTCTATACTTGCTTTACCATGAAACTAATGTAGGAAGTAGCAACACTCTCACCTTGCAGATGTGGAAATTGAGAGCCAGGAAAAATAAGTATCTTGTACAGCCAGAAACTATCTGATATTTGAACTCACCCTAGGGCAATCTGACTCCAAACCCCATGCCCCTAGCCTCTCATACACTCAATATGATCAGGGTACACATGTGCTTGGATCCAGGACAAGAAAGCAGCAGGTGGCCTGTATGGTCTGTATGGGAGTTAAGAGCCCTCATCCAGCCCAGCTCTGACACTGATTCTCTAAGTGACAGAGTGCAGGTTCATGCCCTCCCTGAACTTCAGTTTCTCCCATAAAGAGAGAAGGTTCAGGTCAATGATTTCCGAGGCCTCAAGCTCTATTATGCTGTATTTCAAGTGTGAAAGCATCACGGGGTTGTTGGTAAATGGGAGAGTCTGTCCTTGAGGGAAAGGAGAACAGAATAGAAAGGAAAATGTCAAGAATCTGGATTCTGTCTTGCTTCTGAATTTCCATGCATCATTCATGATGATCCCCTGTGGTCTGCTAATACCTTTTCAGCGATGACCCTCAAGACTGCTCACAGCAACAGCCTCCATAGATGGAGGTGGGAGCGAGGGGGCAGGTGGCCACTTAGCATGAAGTGATGGACCCACAGCCAAGTTAACAGGAGCAGGGACAAGTTAGGAAGCCTGGCCTCTAGCCTGAGTCCATTCCTACCTCTAGGAGTTCTTCAAGCCTTAGAAATCAGAGAAGGAAGGGACTTCTCCATTCAATCCCTTCATTGTAACAAGAAAGAAACTGAAGTTCAGAAAGAGGAAGCTCTTTGCCTATGGTCTCTCGTGGATGGGCAGCAAAGCTGGGCACAGAACCCAGAGTGGCTTGTGACCCCATCCCAGGAATCTCTCACCATGCTGAGCTGTCTCTGTGCTTCCCCTGCAACAAGGCAACCCTAAGGTAGAAGGTCGGGGTCAAGACTCATTGGAAAGAACACTGCATCAGGTGTTGGGACCACTATATGTTAATCCTTGCTCTGCTCTGAATGAGAAGCCTATGGGTCATCTCTCAGGGCCTCAGCTTCCACATGTATACACTGGAAGAGCTGACCTAGATTAGTAATTCCTGAATTAACCTGCAGGCTAATTGTAACTTACAAAATTGGTCTATGTGACCAATTTTAAATTGGTTGCCAGCAAGTACTAATTAAGAGATTTCATTTAAACCCCTAGATTTATGGCTTGGAATATTTTTCAACACTGGGTCTATACTCTCACATAGTAATAATCAGCTGGAGCTGAGTATTCTCTACTCCATTTATAGTTTACCATGGTCCCCACTGTTTCCTATCATAACCATCTGGCCATTGTTGACCCATTGACGTCACTTGCAAGTTCCTCCTTATAAAGCCCAGCTGAGAGTTCACCATGTCTCCCTTAGCTCCCTGCTACCCTGCACATAGGGCTTTCACTGTCCTCTGAGATTACCACCCCACTGATGGCCAGCATCAGAATGTTTTCTGATAGTGACCTAGCAAAACTCCAACCTCTGCCTGTCTTTCCATGTAGTAGATACCAGTAACTACACTGGATTTAGGGACCAATCTAATCCGGTGTAATCTCATCTTGATCCTTAACTCATTACGTTTACAAAGATTTTATTTCCCAAATAAGGGCAAAATCTGAGGTTTGGGGTAGATACGGACTTTGGTGTGGGGGGGGCGGGTGTCATCACTATTCAATGCAGTACAACCCCTTCAATTACTTCCTCAGGAAGATTTTGCAGTTTATTTGCAAAGGGGGCCTGCAGTAGACCTGGCTGGGTCTGTGGCCCTTCCCCAGAGTTCTCACAGCCCCTGGGCTTTCCCATCAGAACACGAAGTGAAGCATCATGGACCTGTCTGGTCTCTTCTGCTTCCCTACCATAACTGTGAGCTCTGTGAGAGCAGAGACCTTGCTTGGCTTGCTTAGTTCTGCATCCCAAGTACCCAGCTTAGGGTGAGGCTCACTGTAGATGCCCCACAAATATGTCCTTTTCCAGAGCACTCTGCACTGCAGTCAGTTAGTAAGGATAAGAAAAGCTTTCCTTGGATGTTCCCAGAACTGAGCTGAGCCCATGTTGCTCCATTCTGACCCAGCATATGCCCTTCTCAGGGCACCACTCACTGGATCCCCAAATGTATGAGGACCCCACCCTTCCCCTTTACCTATGCCAAGTGGCTTCCCTAATAATCAAGTCAACCCAGCTCCTTCCACACCATGCTCAGAGTAGTCTCCACAAAACACAGGTTTAAATATAACCTGCCCCTCCTCAAGCTTTTCTTTGCTCCCCATTGCCTGCAGGATAAAGTCCAGCTTCTCTGCCCAGCATTCAAGGCCTACCTTTCCAGCATGGCCTCAGCCCTCACCCATCCACTATCCATGAGTTCACAAGAGCAGCCTGTGCCCTGTCCCTCCAGAACTCTGGCCAGTGTCCCATTCCTGGATGAAATCTTGATGCAGTTTGAGGAAAGAAACAGCCTGCCTGAGAGTCCCCAGCAGGTTTTAGGAGCCTCACTGTCTGTCAGCTGAAAAACAGCTTTATTTTTCCTCTACGAGTCTCTCTTGGCTTGAGACACATGGCTGTATATGCCTCTGGCTTAGGACAGCTCTTCCCCTCTCTGGGGCCCCAACTGTGCACTTTGGAGAGGTCAGCATGACCTGATGCTAGAGGGAATTGAGTCTTGAGTCGCAAGGCTATCTCTCTCCCTACCCACAACCCTGTCTCCCAACCAACTGGACAAGGTGCCACAACCTGGGAGAGTTCACATTCCATTCAGGTTTGGGGGCATCAGAAGCCCCCGGCCTCTGGTTAGCTCTGGGACCCTTGGCCACAACTTGGCTGTTTGCTCCAGAGTTACACAGTAGACCCAGGCCCTTGTACTTAGGGTGGGTGCCGTGGGGAATGCACAGAAAGATGAAAGAATAGAGATCTTGGGATTGGGACAGAGACTGAGAAGTGGTAAGTAAAGAAGAAAGAGACAAGACATGCATATGCAGAGACGGCAAATAGAAGAGAAGGACACACATACAAAAATAATAGATGGGAAGTCAGAGTGACGCCAAGACAGGGAGAGAACAAGAAAGTGAGAGGGGAAAAAAAGGGAGGGAAAACAAGAGTCAAGCAATAAAGAAATGGACAAAGGGGAAAGGAAAGAAGAGATGTTTGAAAAGAGGGAGGGGACACAGGGAGAGAAGGAGGGAGGGAGGGAGATGGAAGAAAGGAAAGGGAGGGAGGGGGAAAAGGCAGGGAGAGGGAGAAGGGAAGTGGGAGGGAGGAAGGAGAGGGAAGGGAGGGAAGGGGGAGAAAAGGCGGAGAAAAAGAGGGAGAAGGTAAATGGCAGGAGGAAGGAAGGAAAGGGGGAAGGGAAGGAGGGAAGGAGAGAGGAAGGGAAGGGAGGAAAGAGGAAGGGAAGGGAAGGGAGGAGAGAGGGAGGGAAGGGAGGAGAGAGGAAGGGAAGGGAGGAGAGAGGAAGGGAAGGGAGGAGAGAGGAAGGGAAGGGAGGAGAGAGGGAGGGAAGGAAGGAAGGAGGAAAAGTGGGAGAAAAGGCAGAGAAAGAGAAAGAAAAGGAGAAGGGAAGTGGTGGGGCGAGGGAGAGAAGGAGACTGAAGAGAAGAAGAAAGGGCTGAGGAAGTTTCACACTGGGAAGAAAAAGTCAGTATGGAGTGGGGCAAGAATTGTCAGGCCTGTCTTGGCTTCTTTCCCTGGTGTTTCCTGGATCAACCCTGGGCCTCAGCCTCCGTTCACACTGGTCCAGAGGCTGTGGCCCAGGGCCCTGGTCAGCATGGAAGGCTTCTTCAGAGCCTATCTCTTTTCTCCCAAATGCTGAAAGTCCCCTCAGAAGTTGGGCCCTGTCACGCTGGGGACTTGGCTCCAGAGGCCCACTAAACAGATGGGTTCACTGAAACTGAAAGGTGGGAGAAGTATAGGGCCTGAAGCTGAATGAAGCTCTTTCGCCTGGACTCGAACTCTCCCCTCTCCAATCAACAGGGGCTTGAGTCCCTCTCCTCTCCTCCATTCTCTCTTGAGGTGCACAGCCTGCAAATTCATGAACTGGTCCTTTGGGTCGGCCTCATTCAATCCCTCTCCGATAAGTGAAGAACCGGAGGCCTCCAGAGGGGAAAATCCTTGCCACGGCCCCAGCTGCTTCGAGCCAGAAGCAAGATGACCCTCAGGTCTCTCGCCTCCCATCATCTGGGCAAGCACTTTTGGAAGCCAGCCTTAGAGGGCTCCTGATGACTTTCATGCTGTTTCCAGTAAAGTCTGTGCTGATTCTTGGCACGAAGAGAGGAAATGAAGAGGGTAGGGTAGGAATGTAAATAAAGGGGAACTTTGGGATTTCATCTAATATATAATTATAGTATCCATGGCGGTGGCCTTGGCTGCTTTTCTGATGTACTGCCCAGGCTGTGCCCAGGCAGAGGTGGTGTCTGGGGGTGAAGGGGGCCCAGAAATGCTCCATCCAAGGCTCCAGTCCCCCTGGGCTTTTGGAATAGCATCTCTGGGCCAAAAAGCGTGGACTTGTTTGCAGAAACACATGGCAATCTGGAGACACTGAGAAACAACTCAGCACATGAGAGCTGGAGATCCTGGGTGTCACAAAAATGGCATTGGGAGTACGTTGCTAGGAGAAGCAGAGGTCTTCGTACTGACTCTGAGCTCAGCCGTTGGCATGGCAGGGCCAGGAGTGCAGGAGGAAGTATGGAATTGAGTGGTAGTGGACAGGTATCTCTTGGTGTCAAGACTGAGAAATCTATTTTCCATACTGTTTCCAACTCATCTGGGCCCACGTGGCTCTTTGCACAAAAGACCCCTCTAAACATATTCTACCCCCTGACCCTCACCATCTCTACACTGTATCATTCTTCTTGTCATCCAATGTGGTATTTTGAGTTCAGGCTCTGGAAATAAATTAGCTGAGTTCAAAGCCTGACTTCTCCTCTTACTAGCTTTGAGGTTTTGGTCACGTTATCTAAACTCTCTGTGCCTTAGCAGGCTAATCTGTTGGATAAGAAGAATAGTAATGGCCATAGAGAGTAGGTTTGAGGATTAAATTAGATAAGGTAGGTAGGTAGGTAGGTAGCCAGGCAGACAGACAAATCTCCAGGTAGATATAGAGATACGGAGATTTGGTACTAGACCACAGCCCGGCACACGGTGGGGGTCATCTAAATATTTGGTACGAAAGGGAGTTAGAGGTTGTGAATGCGTGAAGGGGAAAAGTCAGTGTCTCCAGATTGATGCACTGACTGGGAAATTTCTTCAAATCGTTCAACAACTATTTACTGGATTCTTTACTGGTGTCAGTCACTGTTCTAGGTACCAGGGGTATGGGATAAAAAGGCAGACACAGATGCTGCTCTATGCAGCTGACAGGTGAGAAAAGACAGACAACAAACAAGCGACCAGATACCAAGTCATTACAGCTTTAGTGAGTAGCATGGCTTTGTGTGTCTCTATGTGTGGCAGGCAGGATTTACTGCAGATAATGTGGTCAAGGAAGGCCTTTTTCGGGAGACGAAGTGACACGTAATTCAACACGTAAAGGAGAACAAGGAGCCATCATGGGAACAAGGACGGGCAAATCCCGGAGAAGTCCATCCTGGGGAAAGGGAAGAAGCAGAGGCCTTGAGGAAGGAAAAAAGCACTACATCCTAGCAAGAGTGCGTGGGGATGATGAATAAAGGGCCAGTGTCCGAGATAAAGACTTTCTTTGCTCTCGCACTGGAATGCCGTGAACAGGAAGGTGTCAAAGTGGCAACCCCAGGCCGGATTGCTCGGGTGAAGACTGCTACCCCAGAGAGTACCGGCCAGGCTCCTCCACCTCCAGTCAAGTACGGACAGTGAGCTAGACACATCTTGTGCTCTTTACATGTTTCAGTCCATCAAATCCTCACGATCCTATGCAAAGGGTCCTATCGTGATTCCATTTTACAGGTGAAAAATTGTAACTCAGGGAGGTTAAGAGATTTTCCCAAGGCCACCTACCCACCTGAGGGGAGGGGTTGGAGTGGAGGCGAAGACTTCCTTCTGTCTGATCTAATTTTAAGGCCTAATTTTCAACTGTGTATGTGAGGTGGTGGGTGGGAAGGGGCAAGTGGATTCGCGACGTCTCTACTGCCTTCCCCGCTGCTGACCTCTGACGACGGAGTCATCAAGAAAGCCTGACATGAGCACATGATGACCTTGTGAAAAATTCAAAGCGCTTCCTCATCTACCACTCATTTTAATCTTTGTGACCACATGGGGAGGTAGAACTAATTATCTCCACTTTCTGGATCAATCAGCTCCATTTCACGGATGAGAAAGATGAGTGTGAAGCACCTTCTCTGGGGGTCTGCAGGCCGCAGGCTGGGTCCATCCCCAGCATGCTTCCCATGACAAACAGGGCTGCCATTAGTGCGAAGGCCCTCTTGCACTCATATTCTGACAGGTCCATTTGTGTGATGCACAAGGACAGGGATAGCACATGGGGCGAGGGCAGAGGAGGGTGGGTGTTAGAGGCAGCCTGGGTACAAATGTCAGCTCTCTTTCTCCTTGTCATGTAATTTTGGGCAAAATGTTTACCCCTTTAAGCTCCAGTTTTCCCACCAATGAAACAGGAGGTGATGACGATGATGATGGTGATACCAGATCCACAGGATTATGGCAAGGATTAAACGTGATAGCACACCCAACATCATCCTTAGCATGGTTCCTGGCACACAGGGAGTGCTCAGTCAACTATTACTCTCCCCGCTACTGCTATTATCCAGGAAGTACCAGAGGCACTGAGAATCAGGACTTTGGTGTAGTCTTAATCCCCACCTCAGAGGTGCGCAATTCTCATAGCACAGAGTTTAACCTTTCCATTTCACAGATGAGAACATCAAGGCAGAGGTGGAAGAACTGGCTCTGGGTCTCACTGGGAGCAAGTGTGGGAACTGCTGTCTGACTCCTGACCTCAGGCTTTTTCTTCACAATGCTTTCCCTTCTCTAGGGCCCTGGTTTTCCTTTTACTCCTCTCCTCCAACTCCACCCATCCCTGCTAAGAAGGAACCCCTCTCCTCCCCCAAGCCTCTGGCCCCACCATGGATGTTGGCACGTGGTTGTAGTACCCAGGCTCCCTTGGCATTCTTTTCAGAGAGCTGAGGCCAGGGAGGTGAAGGACGGGCCTGGGGCAAGCCTCTGAATGTGTGGGAATGAGCCCCCCTCCCCGGGAATTGGGCCTGGCTGCCACTGCATGTTTGCTCAGGACCCTTTGGCAGTCATCCATGGTTTGAGAAAGGCAAAGCAGCCAAGACAAGACAGAGGCTAATTACCTTGGGTAATAGGAAATTGAGGAGCAGTGACAAGAAGGGTATCTAGGCCTCTAGCCAGGCAAGGGCAGGGAAGACCATGGATGCCTAGCCCGGCCTGACCCATCCACTGTGAGTGGAGATTCCTTCTCAGGGTCACTCTCCAGTTCCAACAACCCAAGGGTGCAGGAGTTGGCCACACTTTCAGACCTTCTGGGGACCCTCTCCTCTGCTTCTCTTTGTTTGTTTTCATTCAAAAGCAAAACAAATGAAACAAACAAGGAAATTCAATTTAGACAGGGCTCAAATGCTGAGGTTTCTGTTTTGCTACACCAGGGTGAGCTTAGGACAGAGAATCAGCCTTGACTTTCCCTCCCACAATTGGTCTCAACCAAGTGGTGCTTTGTAAAACTACATGGATAAAGGGGCTGCAAAAGTAATTTGCCTTCCTTGGTGGACTGAAGAGAGGGAGTAGAGATTGAGAGAGAGAGAGAGAGAGAGAGAGAGAAAGACAGAATGAGAGAGACGGAGAGAGAGAGAGAGAGAGACGAAGAGAGAGGAACCCACACTCAAATAAGAAACAGGACAGAGAAACTGAGGTACACACACAACAACAGAAGAGAATAACAAAGAGAAAGGCAAAGTCAGAAAGGGAGAATGGCAGATAGACACAGACAGCAAGCTGTGAAGAATAGACTTACACAGAGAATGAATGAAAGGCAGGAGAGATGAACAGAGACACAAGGAGGCACAGTGGGGTAAAAACGAGAGAGGCAGAAAAGCAGGAAGGGCAGGAGCCCAGGAGGAGAAGAAGGGAGAGAAAGAATGAGAAGAAATCTCGTGGCAAAAGTATGCATTCTCTGAACTCTCAGGCTGGGGTGGATCTAACACACCTTCACTTTGAAGGTGCCAGAACTGCAGAACAAGAAGGGGACATGAACGTTTAGCCCAAGGTCCCAGAGATGGAAGTGGTGGTAGTGAGATGTGAATGCAGACTTCCTGCCTGAGAGACTGGCCCTCTCCACCTGAATCCTATTATATCTCTGCGGGGGGGATGGGGGATTTGGTGCCCTGTGCTTAATTAAAACTCAGGGGTGTGGGCTCATGCTCTCTTTTCATTCTATTTCATTCCCAAAGGATCCTGGGCCAGTAGCACCTCAACCTGCTCCATAGGAAATGGCTCTCCCCCCTTGGTTGTCCTTGGAAGAGACACAGATACCAAGTGATGGAGTCAAGAAGAACAAAGCAGTAACTATATGCAAGGCATTCTGGTCAACCCCTGTCTGTGGAGTTTGTCACGTACTGCTCTTCCTTTTAACCCCGTGATATGAGAACAATTACCAGCTCCCTATTTCCAGAGGAAGACACTGTTGCATCGAGCAGTGAGAAATGACTTTCCCCAGGGCAGGTCATGAGTAGAGGGCAGAATCAGGATTTGCACCCAGTTTAGTCTGTCCCCAAAGCCCATGCTCTTCCTACTTCTATACACAGCCTTTTTGACCCAAGAGTAAGAAAACTGATTTTGGTAAGGAATGAGCAAGCAGAAAAGAAGAAGCCCCAAGAACTGACAATGGAACTATTTTAAAACTCGCGACCGTGTTGGTCAGACTTCATGGAAGGAGAGTCACCAATAGGATGAGAGATGGGTCCAAACCACACCCTGGGATCCTTGTCGAAGCAGCCCAGATTCCACAGCCATTTAATAAAATCAGTTTTGAAAATAAAAGAAAGAAGTGTTCAGAGTTAGGATGACCAACTCATGACAAATACATTTCCAGGAGAGAAGAAGAAAGGATGGTCCTACTTAAAGACATGGCAAGGGGGTCATGGGTGTTAAGCAGTAAGGGAAAGAAGAGGTGAGGGAAAACCACCATCATCTTGAAAGGATTCGACTGATTTGTCAGCTCTCAGGGTTAATTGCTTTTGGGGTTCCATAAGACATTTCATTGCTCTCTACATAACAGGCCTGTAGGATTCCAGACTGCCTAATGCCCAGACTCTACAATGTCACCCAGAGACAGGGTTACTACTTGTTTCTCACTGGATAGGAACCACCTTCCAGGGCTCTGGCCCTCTCTGCTAGATGTTTTCCCAGTAGTTGGTGAATGGACGGGGAGGGGATTAAAATTAACCATTAGCCCAACAAGGACAACAAGAACAACAGTGATAACAGCTAACACTTCTTACGCTCTTACTGGGAACTCATCACCAAGTGGAGAGCTTTTGTGCACTAGCTTATCAAATCCACTTTGGGTCCCAGTGCACCAGACACTGTTATTATCTACATTTTCACAGAGGAGGACATGGAAGCTCAGAAGGTTGACAGGCTCACTAGGTGTCACACAGCTGGTAAGTGCAGGGTAGAGATGTGAACCCAGATCTGTCTGCCTCCAGTCTATGTGCTTAATGAGGGACAAAGGGACCAGAAGCCAGTCATCATGAAATCTTTCAAAAATGTTACTTTCTTCACATAATCAGTTTTCAGAGTTGGAAAAGGCTTCAGAGCTCTTAATCTAGTCACATACATTTAATAGATGCGGTGGTCCTGGACACCCAGAGGTTGGTGTCAGCACTTATTGATTAAGAGGCAGTGGAGTCATGCTCTCAAGATCTGGATCCCAGGTCAGCACTTAAGGCTTGAGGCAAATGCTACTTCCTCTGGCAGGTTTGCCAAGATGTCCCACCAGAAGAGATTTGATAGCCTGTTGTATTTTGGGGATTCCATTTCCAGAGCTCTCACTGTCCCCAATTGATTTTGCTATTCTGTACAAAGTAAAACTTGGATCCCAACATCTACAAGATAGTCAGTGGCAGAGCCAGGGTCAGAGGTCCAGTCTCTAGCTTATAGGGATATTCCTGAGTTTGGTGCATGAATGTGTTGGGTGTTACCAATGAGCCTGAATATGTTGGATATTCTAAGGTATGCCATGGTCTTTAGAAAAGTCATGGCCTTCCAGAGGAAGTGGGGATGGGATACGGTTTGGAGGTGAAAGAGATTCACATTGTGAAGGGGTTAATACTTACTGAGCACATACATACTGTGCTGAGGTGTTTTTTGTTTAATTCTCATGTGCCTCTGCAAACTAGGTTTTATTATTACTGTTGTACTGAGGCTTATAGAGGTAAAGGATGACATAACTAAAAATGTCAAAGCCAGATCGGAATTCACGGTCTGTGGCCTTTCATACCACCATTAAGTTCTAAGTTATTTGAGAATAGAACCCTTGTCGTAGTCACATTCATACCTGCATTTCTTAGCTCAGTACCAAGTCATAGGAACTCTTCAGAAAATGTCTGCTGAATAAGTAAATGAGTTATGAGTGAATGAATGAATACATAAAAATGGAATGAATGAAAGAAGTGATGAATAAATAAGTGAATGAATGATGGAGTATAAGAGAGGAAGAACAGATATATGGATGAATGAGATAGATGGAGAAAGGGAAGAAGGGGGAGAGAAAGGGATGGAAGGAGGGATGGATTAATGATTGGGTAAAGGATGGATAAATGAATGGATCACTGAGTAAATAAAAGAAAAACATAACTGAGTTCAAGAATTTGTGGATAATGCCCTCCTTGTTAATAACTTCAGTTTTCTAGGCTAAGGGAGGTGCCCTATAGTTTTGTAACTAGGGTACGTGAAGAAAGCTTGTCTCTAGAACTCTATATTATAGCTTTTGATGGATGCATCTCAATGTGGCAAATGCTCACCGAGGGGAGAACAAAAGAAAAACAAGCCCCTTTTCTAAGATTAACAGATGAGCCTCAGAATGACTTCCTTTTGTATCACTAGAAGTTTGGATGCAGTAACTCTAAGATATTTTGTGAAGGAATGATAATGGCACTATTTCTAAGGAGGGGGAAGCTGAATCTAATAAAACTAACAACAACAAATATATATATATACATACATACATACATATATATATGTCATATATATACGCTGCATGCATACATACTTCAGATATACGAATCTAAGTATTTTTTCAGAGGGGATATCATGGAATTGAGAAAAGAATGCCAGGCAGGGACTCCTATCCCAGCCCTCCTTGCTAACTCACCACTTTTCCTCTCTGGGCTGCAGATTATTTATCACTAGAAGAAATGCTTTTGTGTTCCTGGCCTCCCTGGGCCCTCCAGCACTAACCCTGTGTGATTCTGTGGCCTATTGTGGCCACACTTCTCCAATGGATGCTTCCAAACCTTAGCATCTGAAGGTGCACATACAGGCTGTCTATAAAACGCTTGGCTGCCTGGACAGATTACTCATGCCTTGCCTCCCAGACTTGAAATCATCTTGTTTCACATCCCCCACGCACCCAGCACATCTTACTTGTAGAGACCGTCGGGCTCCAGACACTTGAAGATGACGGAGTAGATACTGACTTCAGGGACCTCTCCATGGCTTCGACCAGCTGCTACACAAGATGTGCCCAGGCCAGAGAGTAAGTCATCGGCAAAACTCAGGAATTCTCCTGGAGGGAGACAAAGAAAGATGAGCTCCCCAGCTCAGGCCTTGGTGAGCAGACATCCTTGCTGCTGTCCAATCCCAAGAAATGTCTGGATACCATTATCAGGAGGATTAGTGGGCAAAGCAAGCATAGCATATGAATGACACAGAATAGTATCTAGCCTTAATGTCTCTTTGTTTAAATTTATGCGTGAATTTTCCCAACTGTAAAGTGGGCATACTAATATCTGCCTTTATAAAATTGTAGGAAGGCTCAAATGAGGTAAATTATTGTGCAATAAAAATATACGAAAAGGCAAAAGGTGCATCGTGCTTTCTGTCCAGACTAACTATTATGGTCTTATTGCTGCCATTAACTTCCTCTTAACTACTTGAGCAAGACCTTCCTTCCGGGAACTGCATTCTCCTTGCTGGTGTAACAAAGGAGTTGGACCAAGGATGTAAGATAGGTTTCCTATTACATGGTCACTCTTATGCATGAAGTGGAGTCATGAAGTATCCTGGTTCTGGATTCTGGATTCATGAAGAGGCTCATGGATTCAGGAAGTGTTATGTTGGTTTTGGATTCGTGAAGTGTTATGTTGAGATGGACAGAGACCTGGTCCAACTAAGGGGGAAAAAGTTCCATGCCTGATAAGTGATGGCCATGGGACAGGAAGGGACAGTGGAAGAACAGGAGCCTCGAACTCCATGATTTCTAAAAATCAATCTAGACACTGGATTTTAGGAAGCAGCTGAAGTTTAGTAGAAATAGACCTAACTAAAAGGAATAACTGGACATTTAAAATCTCAGGTTCCACTTTTAGCTCTGTTAAGAATTTGCTGGATGGCTTTGGGCAACCAAATTCCCATCTCTGTGCCTTAGTTTTGTCTTCTGTAGAGTGAAAGTGGTAGGATCACTATTAGAGCTTTTGAAAAAAGAAAATAAAAACATAGATGTGCACAAAGATTAAGATATATGGATAAACGTTACAGTACCATTTAAACCAGGATGAATTTAGAAACAACTAAATGTTCAATGATATAGAAATAGCAGTATCATTTATAGTTCAGTGATGCAATGGAACATTTTATAGCCATTAAAAACAAGATTGTGGAAGCATATGAAGTTATATGAAAAGATATTAAGTTAAAAGACAGGTTACACTATTACAGAATAATCTAATTTTTGGTGGAAATTTTACATGTTTATCTATTTAAAAAGAGAAGGAAGAAATTACAAAAAAAATGTACAATAGTGGCTTCGTCTGGAAAGTGAGATCATGGGTATTTTTCTCTCTTATTTTTGCTTATCTCTTTTTTTTTTTTTAATCATCGATAATGGACATGTATTACTTTTGTAACAAAGAAAAAAATCAATAAAAAATTACTTAAAAATAGATAAAATAAATGAACCAGGCTAAATGGCCTCTTAAAGTTCCCTTCCAATTCTAAAATTGGATGATTTAGGAGCAAAACAAACACATGGATTATTTTATACCACACAGTATGGAATGATTTAAAGCGTCCTTACCATTCATTCCTTCTCCTTCTTGTCTAATATGGAATGCCTCACACTCTCTTCTCATTTATTCTTAATAACGACAAGAGGAAGAAGTCCATTCGACTAAATCCTCTCCACTTGATGTTAAGGACAATCAAATATATTGGAACCAACACGGAACAGTAATAATATTGGCCAAGTGCCTGAGAAGGCTGTGACCCAAGGAGGCCACAGAGCTCTTCTCTACCATGGAACTGGTAAAGCCAAATATATAGATCACAGCCTGCTGGTGTTTCAAAGAAAAGTTTCATTCTTCACTCACAGGTGAATGATGTAACACTTGTCTGACTGAACTGTCTGGAAAGCCCTAGGATTTCAGGTAAACAACCGTTCGATAACGTACTTGTCCGTAGGGTCCAATAGAGCAGATCTGATTGTAGTGTTCTTTGTTTTCTACTTTTTTTTTTTAATTCTTTTTTTCAACGTTTATTTATTTTTGGGACAGAGAGAGACAGAGCATGAACGGGGGAGAGGCAGAGAGAGGGAGACACAGAACCGGAAACAGGCTCCAGGCTCTGAGCCATCAGCCCAGAGCCTGACGCGGGGCTCGAACTCACGGACCGCGAGATCGTGACCTGGCTGAAGTCGGACGCTTAACCGACTGCGCCACCCAGGCGCCCCTGTTTTCTACTTTTTTACAAAGACATCTACAGTTCATAGACTTGATACGTAGGTGCCAGAGGGAAGCATGTGAACCAGGCTGATGTCAGCAACATGCAAGTTCACCTGCTATTGTCAGACAGGCTTGGGACTGAATTCTACCTCCACCATTTATTGCAAGTCTCCTAACCTCTGAAAGTCTCAGTTTTCCCTTCTGTAATACGGGATCAGTAACTGTTACTGAGTTTGGAGTCCAGAATGAAAGAATCTAAGAAGAGATTCTTAGACCGGCAGTCATCTAGAACCAGCAGTTGGAAACCGAAAAGGTAAATGAAAGCTTTATTCATCAAGGATGTTGGCATCCTCTATTTCTTTCACAGGCCTCTAATGTCAGCTTCTTCCACAGTAAAATCATAAACAGACAATGTCTCTCTTCCAATACCTACCAAAGCAGGCAACATATACGGTGAAAAATGAAGAAAAGGGGGAAAAACATAGAATTACTCACTGGAGTAAGGGCTTTGTCTCTCGTGGTTTCTTAGGATTTTAAGTTTGGCAACTTACATTTGTTTTCTCTGAGCTTGGATCCACGTCTGTCTGCTTCTCAATTTGTTTCTAGATAGCCATTGAAAGAGTTGGCCCCTCATGAGGGAATTCAGGATTTCTGTGGCCAGTATTAACGGTTTCAAGCCAAAATATGGCTGACATTTATTCACAAATGGGCATAGCTTTCCAGATGTTTCAATGCATTTCAGAACAATTGGACCCTGGATAAAAGCTTTATAACATGCCTGACAGGTCAGTAAGACAGGCACACAGCTCTAAGGTTTAAGATTTAGTTCGAAGGAAGAAACCGGATAGCATGGAACACATAACTAGTCATATGGAGGACAGTATAAGGACATACAGCACCCAGTTGTATTCGGGACTGCATAGACATGATGACCTTTGCATGGAAAGTGTCAAAAGGAAAGGAAATGACACACTGCCAACTCTTCTTTGTTTCATTTAATCATCACAGCATCCAATCCTAAGGAGTTAAATGTTAGCATCTCTGTTGTAAAGCTGGGATTAAGCTCACAAATTTCAGGAGGGACAGAGCTGAGATTTGAACCTGTATCCTCCTAACTGGAAAGCCATACTATTTCTTTTATACTATGCTGCCTCCTAGAGAAAGTTTAAAAACAACAGTGTTCGAAAGTGAGGTTTTCAATTCTGTTCAGTTTGCAATTGAAGCGTGTCACTCTCTTAGCTTGGGGAGTGAAACAATGAAAGAAATATTTCCTGACCTACAGTTTGTAGTGTGACAAGAGGAAGGGTTCTGAAAGACAAGAACAGACCGACAGAGTAAGTTGTAAGATCGCTTTTCTTGGCACTGTCTTCCAGAAGGTTTAAATGTAATTTCGATGGAGACAGGTAAATGAGGGGATCCTTCACTTCCTCACCTGTTGGAAGGGGTCCTAAGGAAGATCTTCTCTGTGCACAAATGCAAATCAGTGCAGTTCAACACATGCACTGGGGCTCCACAATACCCCAAGTCTGGCAATGGGACAATCAAATGAACAATACTACAGGACAGTGGTTAAGAGGCTGGGCTCTGAATTTACACTGCTTAAGGTTAAATCCTGGTTCACCCCCACTTATGGCTTGCCTCAGGCAGGTTCTTTGATTCCCTCCATCTATCTCCTCATATGTAAAACAGATAGAATCATAGTATCTAATGTACAATGTTGTGAATATCACATAAAATATTGCATCTATTGCTTACAAATCAATTAGCACCGTGTCTGACATACAATAAGGGTTCAAAGATATGTTAACTATTGTGTTAATTATCGTTTTCGATAACACGGTCATCATATCAGAGGAGAGAAGATAAGGGCCCTTAGAACTTTTTTTTTTTTTTGGTCCAATCTTTTATCCTGTCCTTTTCCAGGTGACAATTGAGGCTTAGAGAAGGAAAGTATCATGTCCATGGCCATACGCAAAGTGGGAGGTCCGCTTGGAACAAACATTTCATCTCTTGGCCCTTACAGCCTGTGTGGCGATTCCTATTAGCCTCTGAGAGAAACCCGCTGAGACCTGAAGACCTTGCTCTGAATTTCTGACCAACTACCTTCAACATGAACGTGAGCTAGATTTACTTTGTGCCAGGCACCGTGCAAGACACACAGTTCCACCCTGCCATCTTCTTAAACTTGGACTCCTCTGAGAAAGATAAAAAGCCCAGGAGAGACAGAAGTAGTTCAAGAGGTTTCCAACACGTGCTATATTCTAGCAGCGGCTTGCCCATCAGGACATGCAGAACTCCAGGGTGGAGAAGGAGAGGCAGACGTGGTGGGGGCTGAAGTCTGTCTCCTCTGTGCCCACACCAACTTCAAGCCAAATCAACGCCAGTTTGATCTATTGTATATACTGATGGTCACGTTTTATTTAAGTTGGGGACAAAAAACTGTTCTAAAAATATTGGCTTATAAGTTTTACTGCTTAAAATGTTTGAATCCTAAAACCCTGCCACATTCTCTGGTAGAAGAAATACAGAGGTTCAGGAATGTTGCACCCCACCCCCCAACCCCCAATTCAAGGCTTCACAGCCACTCTGGGGCAGAGTCGAGGATCAAACCTATTTGCTTCTGAGCTCCATGTGCCTTCCACTAGGAAACTCTGCCCAGGTTAGGCTACCCCTGTCCCCTCCTCTCTGGTATGTTATGGCTGTGTGGCAGGACCCTCCTAGACGGGGCTGCTGTTGCCACCGCCTAGCCCATGCTTGTCCAAGATTCTAACATTCTTTCTCTGTTTTTCTTTCCTTGAAAACAGATAGGGAGTTGGGAGTCGCTGTACAGGAATGTGCCTGTTCCCCATTATGGCTCTTCTGGGGCTGTAACCCGAGTGGGCTTGGGCCAGACCCCCACACACTGCTTCATCCACTCAGACTCGAGCCTTGCTCTCATTACGATCCACAGCGGAGGTCAATCACAAATTCTGCCGGAGATTCAGAACCAACCCAACAAAGCACAGTAATTTTTCGAAAGGCCCCACCCCCTGCCTCAATCCCTTTTCCTTTTATCACTCCCTCAAATCCCCTGCCTCCTCGTTTCCCCCCTCTCTCCCCTTCTCCCCTCACCCCCTCACTTCTGATTGAGTTGAGGTCACAGTCAAAGCCGCCACAAGAGCAAATTGAAAACAGGCTGGGGGGGGGGTGTGGGGGGAGAAAAAGCAGCAAAGAAATTCCAAAATGGAAGGGGCGGGAGTAATGAGTTATTTAGCCCAGGTGGGGAGAAAGGTCCCCGCTCCAGCCTCCACGCTCTTTTCAGGGAACGCCAGGGGGATTTGGAGGCAGCTTCGGGCCTGGTCTCTCTCTAACCTGAGGATGCTTCTTGCTGTGGTGCCAAGGAGAAGCAGGGCTCTGCATTTCCCACCATTCCTTTAGTTGGGCCAACGTAGAAATTCATTCAGAGACCTTGTCACGACAAGATGCATTTTTTCAGGGCCTCACACGTATCAGCTGCCATTGGTTTGTTTCTTCACAAACACGGTACTTGAAATCTGAGGAGCCAGTGTCTGGTTCCTACCTCGAGCATAATGGCAGTACGAGGTGGAGGAAAGAGAGTGGGTTTGTGGGGGCAGATGAAGGACCCGGTTTTGAAGCCAGCCTCCACCACTTAGGAACTATACTATCTACGGATGGATGATTAAGCTCTCTGAGACTGCTTCTTCATCATCAGAGAATCAGGTGAGGAACAAATAATTTATGTGGTATGCCTGCTACATGGATGGTTTACCAATGTCCGTGCTCCCCCAGTCCTGCTACCGTATGTCCATTTCCATAAGGTCACAGCAATTTGTCTGACAGCCAAATTTTTAGTGGTGAAACTCAGCTACTTTGAGATACATTATATAATATCTAACTCCCTAGAACTTTTTTTTGTTTTTAAAGGAAGCAATATTTAAGAAGGTTGAGGGAAGAAGGATGGAAGGTAGGCAAAGAGGAGAGAGGGAAAGGAAATGTCTATTTCACTCTTATCATATGGCAGGTATTTTTTTTAACATTGCCTTGATTAAACATTGAAAACAGCCCCATTGTGATTTTCAATACAATCTAAAGATTTGGGTTAACCACGCTTTTACAAATGAGGAAACAGGTTTAAAGAAGGCTAAGAAACTTGCCTAATGGGATCCCATGCTTTTCCTACTGCACATTTACCAACAGACTAGGAGATGCTGTTTCAGCAGGATTTGTGTTTTGGTCACCTCTGTGTCCTCAGTGCCCAGCATAAGGCTGGCCATGCAGAGATGTGTGGGACTCTAGAAAACCAGATGTCAGTGGTTGAAGCCTGGATCCACACCCCATCTCCCCAACAATGGCATCGGGCATTAGAACTCTCTTTTGGGAGAACCAGGATGCCTCCTGGGTGACCTTTTTTAGGAATGCATAGGACTCGCATGATATAAAAGAGAAGGGACTGCCAAAAAATGATTCTGAAAATGGCAGTGGTGGTCTAGCAAATACCTACCAAAAGTTCCTATGTGCCAAAAGTCATGTGAAGGGACTTCTGGCTCATCTCCACGCAAGTCCTCGAGTGAACCATCCATCGATTGGACCAGCTTTAAACCCATGCCTCCTTCTACTAACAGCGCACGAGTTTTCCACTGGAGAACCAGCTCTCCCCTAATGTCAACCTATATGATTTCGGTGGAGCTAAGGCCTACTCCTTCCTCCAGAGATGGGCATGTGGTCAGCGACCCGATATTCCATGTCAGAGGCCAACGAGAGATGAACAAGTGACTCAAGCCTGATCAATCGGACTAACTCCTGGGACAGAGTCCAAGTCCTGATGATGACATCATTTGAAACCTTGGATCAGTTGGGTCTGTAGTTAGATATCCTCTTGGATATTTCAAATACATGAGTCAGTATTTTCCCTTTTCTGCCAAAGTACTTTCCATTTGTTTTCAGTTACTTGCAACCAGGAGCCTTACCAGACACAAATCCTATGAGGTAGATTTTATGATTGCCATTTTATATGAAAAAAAAAAAAAAAAAGCTTACAGGTCTCAAGCAGATTGCCTAAGGTCACACTTCATCTAAATAACAAGGCTGAACTTCAAATCCATAGCTGTCAGACTCCAAAATCTGAGCCTTTCCCATCATAAAACACTGCCTTGGGCAAGAGATACAAAGATTCTATTATTCAACAAAAATCACTGAGAATTTCCAATTCCTATTTCCTCTAGTCCTGTTTTCCAACCTCATTGCCTACATTATCTTCCTCACTAACTCATTCCAGCAATACTGGTATTCTTCTGAGGAAGAATGCCATGCATTCTCCAACCACAGGGTCTTTGCACCTATGGCTTCCATCTCTGGAGAGCTCTTCCCTGTGTTTTTTGCATAATCATTCCTTCTCCTTACCCAGATGATTACTTAAATGTTACTTCCTCAGAAAGGCCTTCTCCAGCCACTCAGTCTCATCTAATCCCTTTCTATCCCCCTTTTCTACTTTCTCTTCATAAACCTTATCAATCTTTCTCATATATTGATGAATTATTGTATTGTCTGTATACCCCACTATGAGCCCCATGGGGAAAGGACTTTGATCACTTACCACAGCAACTGTACATAGCAGATTCTCCATAAATATTTACTGTGTACTGTGACCTGAGGTGATGGCTGGCAACACACCGTGAAGAAAAATGTCTAAGTTTACGTGCCCTGGGAACCAGAGACTAAAAGAAGGGTCTGGGTGCAGATGGTTATTCCGAGAAGCATGCATGGGAGAGAGGAAAGAATCAAATAAGGAAAAAGAAACATCAATATAGAAGTGCATGATGAAGTCTACTGCCATGAATCATAGGAACGCCATTCTACAGGGACCTTCTAAGAAGGGAACTAGATGTCTCCCAGAATTGTTTGGTTGAAAGCTGGGAGCTAGAGAGCATACCACCTGATTCCTGATAACCACTGGTTGAGAACCTCCCCGTGAAAAGTTCCCCGTGCCTTTTTTTTTTTTTTTTTAAGCTGTGCATGTACATGGGCCTAGGGAGCTCCCTTGGTCCTGTATAACAGCATGATGAGGCAGAAAGTGGAAGCTTGCTTTTGAGGTCACTATCAGTACAAGGTGAGCCTTGGTGTAGACAGTACTACCACCACTGCTGTGGCTAAAATATCCAGGACCAAGCGGGTATAGTATAGCCCAAGAGGTGTCTGCTACAAAGACCCAAGTCCTGTGTTTGAGAAATTCACAGAAAGAGCAACTGACATGTCTTGTTCACTGAGGTCTAGGACAGACGCAACTGGGTAACCCAACTGGTGAAACAGTCCACAAACAATTATTAAATACCCACTAGGTTCCAAGGAAAGGACTACCCACTATGGACAGAGCACTGGGCCACCCTTTCCCTGTGGTGCTCACGGCTTAGCAAGGCAGATTTGCAATGGTTGCTTTTATGAGCAACCCACCAAAGAGTCCTGCAACTTATTATTAATATGGAATTTAATAATATTAACCTCAGTATTAATATGCACTTGGCCAATAGAGACTGCCCTTTTCTACCACTGGATTAATCAGGGCCAAACAAGCTCTCGTCATCCCCACCATCTCGAGGACAAATGATGCTAATGCATTTGGCCAGAGTGGGTATTGCTAACATGTGTGAGGAGAGCTGATCTGGGGGGCAGGCTTGTGGAGGAGGAACAAAGTGGAAAGACAGCCAAGGTCCCCTCGCCATCACTCTCTGAGGACCATGGTGCTTGTTTACTGCCCTCACAGCACGCATCAACAGAAGCTTTGCTTTTCTTCCTTGTCTTTTTTTTTTTAACTTGCATTCCTAAATGTTACACTATGGTGAAGTGGAAAGAACCAAATGTACAAAATGTGCTTCTCATCAGAGTCTCCGTTCCCCTAACACTTCCAACTTTGTCTGGGCCGAGCACTTCATTCAACGTCTCCCTCTCTGGGTAAAGAGGCAGAAACGTTGTGTGCTGACAGTGGGTCCTAATAGCCCCTCTGACCGCAAGTCTGATGAAACAGTATACAGTCTGGTGGAGCTGGGGTTACTATTCTCATTCCATCCAGAAGAGAGGTGCAGAGAGTTGGGGCAAGTGGCCCAACCACACACCTACTGCACGGTGAAGCTAGCACTTGAACCCAGGTCGATCCAATCCCAGAGCCTGTGGTTTTTCTTAATTGTTCTGTTTCTATGGACCTCAGTCTCCTTGTCTCTTAGATGAGGATGTCATTATCTACTCTGGAAGAGGGACATGAGGAGTGAATTCAATTAAGTCCATAAAAAAATATAAAAGTGCTTTATTATCTGCAAACTGTGATGTGTATCTAAGGGGTTGTTGGTGAGGTAAATCCACAGAATAACAGGCAAGAGGATGAAAATGTCAGACGGGTTCTGCTTCTGGAGTTAGAAGGAGGGAAAGGAGGCCATCTTAAGGGAGGAACTGAGGTATGTTGGTGTTCAGCCCAAACGACACACAACATGGGATGATGATGAACCTTTACCAACCTGGAAACATACTCATCAGTGGCAAAGAGGAATTTGTATCCCAAGAAGGGGAAAGGCATTGTGCTGGATGAGGGTGCTATAATGCAGGGCAAGTTAGGACTCCTGGGGCTGGAGCTTCCAGAACTCTTAGTCCTGGAAAGTGGGCTTCTCTTACTTCAGTTCAGCTAAAGTCCTATCGCCTCAGAGCCTTCTGCATCACCCTATCTAAAGCAGACATAGGCTGCCTACTCTCAATTAGTCTTCATAGAACTCTTGATTTTCTTTTAAGCACCTGTAGTTACTATGTTCATTTATTTATTTTCATCTGATTACTAAAACGTGAGCTCCATGAGCTCAGAAGGCTTATCCATCTTGTTCCATCTTTTTCATGGTTTCTGTTTAGCAAAGAGTGGGGGACAGAGTAACCATTCACTAAGGATTCACTGAATACATTGGGGAGAGGTGAGGCCTGAGAGGCAATCAACTAATGACTCAGCCACAACTTTGCAAACATGTGGAGACAGCCTGTTGTTTTTGCTCATACCTGATATCTTTCCAAAAGCTTTCCTTGGCCACCCTTCCATCCAGCAAGGATGAGGTACCTCCTATGAGTTCCCATAGTGCCTTCACTTCCACCACTGTGGTCCTTAACCCATTGTCCTGCAACCACCTGTTTAGTGTCTCCCTCCCCCAGGACTTATGGAAAGGGACCTGGCCTGTCTTATTCACCATCTGAGCCCCATGCCGGGGTGTGTGGAATGATTAAGTAGATGAATGAGCATGGCTTCCTTCCCAGCTGGAAGCAGGCCCGCTAGGCAAGGGGCGGGGTGGGATTTCCCAGCACACCAACCTCTGAATTGTGTGGGGAAGAGCAATCCCAGGAGGCCAGTAGATCTTGTGTGAAAGAACACTGAATCCAGGGTCAAAGGGCATGAGCTGTGCCCCTGCCTTCCTATGAGACTTTACAAATCTATTCACATCTCTGCCACAGCAAATGGCCGTAATAGAAAGGGCATGCATCAAACTCTTGTCCAGCCTTTACCTGGTTTGATCTTGCAACCAATTCCAACACTGAGACCCTCTTTTATTTTCCTCTATAGTTGCCTATCACTTTGCTTCTTCAGTCTCAGACTCCCTGAGCTTTGTCTAGCTGCCAGACCCCCCACACCCCAGGAAATTTCTGTCATTGGTAGTACCGCTTCTTGATCTCTGCCCAACCCTGGCATTTCTGCCCAGCTAAGCCTTCTGCTGTATCGCCTTACCACTCGCACTGGCTGCCTATGAATCCTTTGACTCCTGTCTCTCTTGATGAGGAGGGCTGCCATTCTCTTCTTACAGCTTTCTCCTTTTGTAAAGCCCTTTAAAGTTCACAGTGCAAGCCCCTACCTTCTTTGCCATCATACTCAAGCTTCACAAGCACTCAGCGAGGTAGGAAACATGAATAGAAGTGAAAATTCCCATTTTACACAAGGGAAAACTGACTCAGGAAAGGAATGTGTCTACAGAAGAGGTACCGGGGATGGATCACACATTTCCTGATGTGAGATACAGTGTTTTAGTAGCTGTACCCTGTGCTCTTGTCTCCTCATCCAGACTGCAGACCCACCTGTGACTAACACAGCTTTACAGCCACTCCCTGAAGGAACTAATGAGGACCTCACCTTTAGTGAGCCCTCCGCACATTTACTGATTTAGACAATTACATTTACTAAGACATCAGCATCAAACCCCCATTGGAGAGGGAAAAGTAGCAGAAAAGGCAATACTGTGCTCCTGGGTTTAAATCCTGGCTTTGCTGAATGACTCCTCCGAGCAAGTTACTTAATCTCTCTAATCCTCATTTTCTTCATCTGAAAAATGCATGTGAAAATGCCTACCTCACCAGAATCAATAGAATCATACTAAGAGCTAATTTACACAACGTATGCAAAACACTTAGCACGGTGCCTGGCACATGGTAAACACTCAGTAATGGAAACTGTATTGTTGTGATTACTTTTATTATGGAAAATGCCAACTCATAAAGCATTTCACAGGAAGTAAAGAGGAGAAATTCAACAATCCAGGGACAGTGAATTATCCTCCTGAATTTAGCACCTCTTACTCTGCCCAAACCAGAACTGCGTAAACTATGTGCCCAGAGATTAAAATTTGCTGAATGCCCAAAGCTGCCCTCCCTTTTCTAAATATAAACGTCAAAGCCCATGGTTAGCAGATAGCTGGGGTATCTTCCATAGATAAGGGAGCCTCTGTTTGTCTTTCTTCTTCCCTCCTGGGGTGGGATCAGGCTTCAAACCCAAATCTGACCAAGACTCTCCAAAGGCAGCTCTGGGGGACCCTGTTAAGGCACCAGAGAGGAATGAATGAGGTCCTAAGGCCATTCCATTCTCCCAGCCAACTTCCCCCAATACACACACACACACACACACACACACACACACACACACACGTGCACAAACACATATCCCCCTCCTCATCCCATCCCTGTGCCCAGGCCTTACGGCAGGGAGACGCCAGGAAGGTGGAGGGAAGTCCAGCAAAGATGACTCAGTTTTTCTAGTCGTGCAAACAACACCATTCCACCAGGCTGAGGTGAATCACTGAGAAGAGGTGGGACCTGGGAGGTGGCAGAGAGAGGTACCTTTCCAAATGAAAGAGACACACAGAAAGAAGGAATAGGACGGAATAGAGAAAGAGTCAGAAAAAGATCCATAGCCAGGAAATGCTCAGAGGCAGACTGAAGTAGAAATAGATAGCAATAGAAAGGAACAGAGAAGGAGAAAAAGAGTCATACAGAAATGGAAAGATGGAAAGAGAGACAAAGAGAGGTCAAAAGAGAGATAAATGGAGACAGAAGGAGACCAAGAGTAAGAGAAACAAGGAAGGAAGGAAGGAGGAAGACAGGAGGGAGGAAGGGAAGGAGTGAACTATCCCAAAAGAGAAAGGGATAATATCAAAACAAAACAAAACAAAACAAAAAACAGGAGGAAAAGAGGCAGAGAGGGACCTAGACAGCAAGAGAGCTGGACACTGAGAACGACCCCTGCAAGAGGAGGAGAAGAGGACAATGCCTGGCCATTGCCACTGAGCCATCTTAGCTCTCCCAAGGGCAGGCTAATGCTCCTTCTTCTCATTCCATCCTCCATGACCTTATCCAGTCCCCTTGACAGAAGAGACACACCCTAGGCCCAGAGGGGGAATGCTGTCCCCTTCCCTTTTAGCTTTGGATCAAAAACCAAGTCAGTCAAAGGTCCTATCGCTCTATAACCTGGCCATAAGAGGGTCTTGGGGTCCCACTGAGATCCCACAGGGAGAAGTGACTTTCTGGAGATGCCCAGAGGCCAGAAGGGCCTCCACAGGAGATGGTGGCCCTTGAGTATCTGACCAGGGCAACCTTGATGCGGGGGGGGGGGGGGTGCCCACCTATCCCAGGGGAAATGACCTGGGAGGTAAAGACGGCAGTGTGAGTAGGTGACAGCCATTTGCATCCAAACCCCCTCATCTATCCTCCCACACACATACAGGATTTTTTTCACTCTCTTAAAATGACTTCCTTGCTTCCCAATTTATATTAAATTTTTCCTTTAAATAGAGAAGGGGAAACAAGTTCTCTCTTCAACCCACAATGAAAGCTATAAAAGGGTTTTTAAGCTTGGAAAATTTGGCTGGTCAGTTTTTCCTACTGTTTAATACATGCCTTAGGTTACAGTGAATGAGTAAACATGGTTCATAAGCTTCTAATTCATAACTAGCCCTGTGAGTTTATACCATATATAGACACACACACACACTGGATATATATATATATATATATATATATATATATATATATATATGGTGAGTGTGTGTATAAGTAGGGTATATATTCACACACATATATAGTATAGTATACATGTGTAGTATTCATGTATATGGTATACATATGTAAAAACAAACATGTATGTCTGCATCTACATACATAAACATACACATGGAAGTGTGTGTGTGTGTCTAAGTGATCTCTCAAATTTGACATCCCATTTGGGTTGACAAAACACTCTCTCATTTGATCCTAGATAACCCCAGGAGGTAGGCAGGGTGAGATGTCACCTCCAGTTTGCTGATACCTTTAGTGAAGGCAGAGCTCCAGGGACCAATAATCTCCCATATTACAGTTCCCCTTGCCAGTCACACAGACTGATTACGTGAGCACTGTTCAGGCAATGCACGCATCTGGATCTGCAAGAACCCAAAGCAAGGGGAGCCTAAGGCGTCATCTGTTTCAGTCCTTCATTTTACAGATTATAAGACTAAAGCTCAGAGACTCACTGCTTGCCCATAGGGTGCCTCTGTGCAAATCTTCCTTAAATACTTTGCTTCTATGTATCTGCAAGTGGTCCTAAAATCCCAGTTTATTAGAACAAGAGACATGACTATAATGTCTACCACTGGAATGAGGAGTTTTTAGATGTGGTAGTACTGTGCACTGTAAAACCTGTGCAACTGTACATGGCATTCCTGGGAGGGAGCTCAGCCAAGGTCAGGGCAGAGAGGAGGGCAAGAGAGAAGATAGGGAGGGGGTGCCTGGGTGGCTCAGTCAGTTGAGTGTCCAACTTCAACTCAGGTCACAATCTCACGGTTCGTGAGTTCAAGCTCTGCATCAAGCTCACTGCTGTCAGAGCAGAGCTCACTTCGGATCCTCTGTCCCTCTCTCTCTTCCCCTCCCCCACTCATGCTCTCTCAGAAATGAATAAACATTTATTTAAAAACAAGAGAGAGGATAGGGACGGTAAGACGAGAGAGGAACCAACCTTAGATTGTCTAAGAAGATAACTCATTTCACTTCAGGTATAACAGGAGAAAAATAATACCTAGTGTTTATTAAGCACTTAATGGTGTCTGATGGTTCCAATAACCCTTGAGTGGGACACATCTCTACTGCTGCCTTCTCTGCTGTCCTCCAACTAATGCTGCTACTACTGACCTTGAGCACTCACGATCTGTAGAGTAGCACGCCTAGTATTTCATTCACGTCACCTCATTTCGGCTCCACAAGAACTCTAAGAGCGGTTTCCCTGAATTTACAGATGAAGATGTCAACACTAACACACGGGCAGTAATATGCCCAGGTTCATGCAGCCAACTGTGTGGCTGAGATTCAACTTTGGTGAGGAAAGGGTAGAGGTCAGATTCCTCCACATTCTCTGAAGAGAACTCAAATGCTCTACCTACTTAATCACTACTGACCCTTTTGGCACACCAGACTCTACCTACTCTGTATGTGGGGGTGTCAATACCCAATAAGTACCAGCCAAGAATGAAAGCATCTCTCTGAATTCTCATCTGTGTGTTTTATAGTGTCCCACAGTCGGTTCATCCCTTTAATCATGCCAAGATTATGGCATGATTATGATACATCATGCCAAGATGTATCTGTGGAGTCTGTGCTCTGAGGCCACAATGGCGGCTCTGCCCCAGCTTTTCCTTGGTACCCAGTTTGTCTCCTTATTTCCATCTCTCCCTCACTAGCTTCCCATTTCGAATACAAACAGATATGGATAGTCATCATAAATTAAAAAAAAAAATTAAAAAGGCAAGGCAAAACAAAATTAAAGCCATGAGTCTGCCACAGGAAGCAAAGCCACGTCTTTGGATACCAGTGGAAATGGGCTTTCTGTCTTCAGCATCCTCTAGTATAAATGGGAGTAAGTTCTCCTACTTCGATGATGTATTTTATGGATTTAATGTGATATATAGTTTCTGGACCATTGCTTGCCACTCAGAACTTTGTTTTACAGACTGGAAAACAAGAAGCGGGTATTGGCCAGGGTCACTCACACTGGACTAGAACTTTACGGTGTGTATATTTCATACCCATGAACTCCTTACCATGGTCTACGAGACGTCAGTGGTCTAGGGCCACCACTGCAGCTGGGGCCCTTTGCTCCCCCTTGCTGATGATACTTCAGTGATCTGAACTCACATCATCAAAGAGGTATTCTCTGACCCCCTAACTAAAGTGGCATCCCCAACCTCTGTCCCCATATCCATTTTTATTTCAAACACTTATTACTCCTTGACGTTATATTGTACATCAGTTATTTTATCATCTTATCCCATCCTCCTCCCCCTGCAACGGGAACATAAGCTCAATGACAGCAGGTATTTTGTTTTCTTCGGTGCTGTAGCTCAGCTTCTATATGTTTTTAAATGTTTATTTATTTTTGATAGGAAGACAGAGAGAGATAGCACTAGCGGGGGAGAGGGGCAGAGAGAGAGGGAGACACAGAACCTGAAGCAGACTCCAGGCTCTGAGCGGCCCGCCCATAGCCCAACATGGGGCTTGAACTCACAAACTGCGAGATTGCGACCTGAGCTGAAGTCAGACGCTTAACTGACTGAGCCACCCAGGTGCCCCAATGCTGTATCTCAGCTTCCAGAATAGTTTTTGGTCCACAGTAGGTGCTCGATAAATATGTATTAAATGACTTAAGTCATAGTTCTTCACAAAATACCAAGAGGCTAGCCAGGCTGGGATTCTGATTCCCATTTTATACATGAATAAACAGGCCTAGGGAGCTGAAGAAGTTTCTCCAAACTTCAGCTGGTGACAGAGGTGGGACTGGCACACTGCATGGTCAGACTGAAATCCAAATTTCTTGCTCTCCCACCAAGCTGTATTTCTTATAATCACTCCCCTTCCTCTCCAAGTATATATGGGGAGTGGCTGTTACTTGAGATTCCATTGCTTAAGTGAGAAGCCACAGGAGATGGAGGTGTTAGGAGTGATTTCCCTGTGTGTTCTCCACCCAGACACAGGCCTTGCCAGGGCCATGCTGTGTACATACTAGAGCACTGGTCCTCAGTGGGAAGCACGCATCACCCATGTTCCAGACCAGCCACCAGCAGCCAAGAGGAGGAGGGCTTGGTATCAAGTTGGTAGAATGGAGGAAGAGGGTAGGAAGGGACAGCTGTAGTCATCTTCAAAGCTCCAGAGAGCCATAAGGGAGAAGTCCAATTTCCCTTTTGGAGTAATTTCCTCTCTGTGAAGTGGTGATGACTTATTTCATTACCCCAAGGTTTCCACTTGCCTCCTGGGAACAGCCAAGTCCTGCAGAAGAGGGAGGGACTCACCAGCTCTTGGGTTCTCTATGGAGAGGAAAGGCCTGGGCTGGGACTTGGGCTGAGATCTGACCTCCTCTGTGACTCACCTGCCTTCTCTGGACATCAGCTCACTCAGAAATCTTGGGCATAGAAAACCCTGGGGATTGGTTTGGGGAGATGGTGTTTAGAAAACTGTAGGCCGTGGCATGCTATAGGTCCATACTGTGTTTGGTGTCCCATAAACGTGATGTCCTTAACCCTCACAGAAATACATGACGTTGGCATTATTGTGCTCATTTTGTCATTGGAGAAACAGCAGTGCAAGGTCAAGGACTGTGTCCAAAATCACACTGATAGTGAAAAGAACGTTGAGATCAGAGTCAAGATCTCTTAATAATCTGTCCCTCTCAAATGCAGACTCGGGGTATGGCCACCTGACATCCTCAGAGTCACAGCCAGGGTCCTTAGAAACCAATGAAATCTTTTGTCTCCTAGACAGATAAACAGGCATGAAGGGAAAGGGACTTGTCTGGGATCACATAGCAAGATAAAAGCAGAGTCCAACTGGAACCAAGCCAGACTTTCCTGCTGAACTAAAAAGTGAATGGACATTCAATGGTAGTCCACATTCCATCATTATTAGCCAGGCAAGAAGAAGGTGGGCAGCCTTCTTCCCCCCTCCCCAACCCCTGTAGGGGGAAGGACAAGAGTTCCTAGGGAAAGGGTCCTTCCAAGCCTCGCCCTCTAGACCACAATATTTCCACAGCCTAGCATAGTGCTGGTGCTTAGCGGATATTCAAGATCTCTTTGAATGAATGAGTGAATGAATGAATGAATGAGTCACTCCTCTCTTCTTATTGTTCTGGGCATCTTCCCATGGCGACACTTCTGTTCACACTCTTCTACTTGTCTGGTATGTTCTCTCTGTCCTGCAAAGTCAATCTTTAGGCCCCAGGTTAAGGTTCAAGCCCATCCCCACTACCTTCCCATTCCACATTCCACATTAATTTACAGGGACCTCAGAGAGCTGCTGTGAGGATCCACAATGTTCAGGAGATGTCAGCGAGTAATGCATTCCATACTTGTTACAAGGTGGTGGTACAGTCGTGGTCATAGGCTTCAACATGTCACCTAGTCCTATGACCTGTAGGAGTTCCCATGTGTTCCAGTTACTCTTCTAGAACTTCAATTTCCTTTCAATGTATGCATGAATAGGACCAGTCAGCCGCCTGTGACGTAGGGGTGTGTGTGATGCGTGTGCTAAACACCCTGCCTTGGGAAGCCCTGATTCATGGTGGCATCACTGACATCCTTGCCCTCATGCAGAGCACTTTGTAGTTTACAGGGTATTTTTCTTTTCTTTCTTGTGATCCTTACAGCAACACTTATGAGCAAATGATGTTACTTTTACCTTCTAGACAAGGAAAGCTGAGGATCAGAAGAGGGAGCTGATTTGCCACCACAGCAGTAAGTGTGAGATGTGGGATTCTTGCAAGGTATTTAGCACCTGCACCCAGTTCTGCTAACCCCCTGTCAAGTGACCTTTCCTCAGTGTCTCCATGCACAAGGTAAGGGCATGATTAGAGTATGCCGAAGGGAATGCTTCCATAGAAGGAAGTGCTGGGATGATCAACATAAGGCAGGGCAATGGAACAGGAAATGCACTTTGGAAGACCTGCCCAAGAGAGTTTCAGAAGACCCCCCCCCCCCCCCCGCTGGGCAGTGAGATGTGGGACTCAGCCTCTAGAGCACAATTTCCTCCCATACCTCTCCTCCACCCCTGAATTTTTAAGCACATCCCCTGGGTAAGCTGAATTTTTCAACAGTTCCCATTTGGATACTCATATGAATCTTGATTCTCCTCTTTGATCTAGGGACAGAATCCGGATCAACCCCTCAGAAAACAGTAAAGCTTACATCATAAGCCAATGGATGTTTGCAAATGGTTGCTTTAGTGGTGGGCACATGAGCCAGATGTAGGGAAAGTGTGCTAGAGGGCTTCCACACAAGCTTTCCCCTCTTTCTTAAGATGGAAACATGGAGAAGAGAGTCCATTTTCTCTCTTGAACATATCTGAATATAATGCTTAGAAGCCTTGCAGCCTTGCAGCGTGATCAGCGCGAGGCAGCCATCTTGCCACCAGCCTGAGGAACTGGCCAGAAACAAGGACACTTTCAGAGAACCAGAGCTGGGTCTCTGATGTGCCACATTTGGATCCACCCTACCTCTGGACTTCTGGTAACACAAGATAATGCATTTCCTATTTGTTTAAACTGATTTGCACCAAAATGACTGTTCCTTGAAGACAAAAGCCACCTGCCCCCTCCTGGTGGGTCTTATGTGCAACCTGCATTGTGACCCAGTGCAGGTCTCTCCAACGGTGCTATGACCTACTGAGTCAGGTAGCCAAAAGTTATTAGTCACAAACAGTAAAGTCAAAATATGTAAGAACACTTGACTTTTTTTAGATCATTAGACCAATGGCTCTCAAACTTTAATGCATCAGAATTACCTAATGGGAGGTGCTTGTTAAAATACAGATTGCTGGACCCCAGCCTCAGAGTTACTAATTCAGTAAGTCTGTGGTGGGGCTTGAAAATTGAAATTTCTTTCAGGTTCCTGGATACTGATGTTGCTGCTGGTCTGAGTACCACATTTGGAGAACAAGTATTTAGATGATTTTATACTAATGTCTCTTGTACTTATTTGCACATAAATATGATTTCTTGGATAGGAGAAAAGTAAAACTATAGTTAGTCCTCATGTACCTGGAAACATCTAGAGGAGTGTGTCTTCCGTTGACTACATCTTTCATGGGTATCCTTAGAAATGAGGGTTGAGATCTAAGGTTCCAGATGCCTGTTACTTCAGACCCAGAAAACCTAGGATGTAGGTACAGTGACTTAGTGATAACACAGATGAAGTTCCTGTCTTCATCTCCTAGGTAACATTATTTATGAAATCAAAAAGGTACTGCTGCCATTATTAATGCCATTAATGTCATCACTTAGACTTTATAAATTCTTTTCACATCCTTCATCCCATCTGATCTCTGTAACAACACTGTGAGAAAGATCATTAAGATTATAAATAAGGGAGAAGAGAAAGAGGTGGATCAGAAGGGGAGTGAGAGAGAAAACTCCCATTGCACAGATGTGGAAACTGAGGTTGAATGACCTGTCCTTGTCATACAGCAAGTAAATTCCTGAGCTAAGATTCAAATCCAGAATTGTCCACCATTAGGTTGCATATTCTCTCTAGTCAACTATGGTATTTTTAGTAAGGTGGCACAGGAGAGAACTATGGATAAGAAAAAGAAAGTTCAGAAATTCTAGGGCTAGCTCATCTTCCGAAAGAAGGCCAACCTCTTGCTTCAGAAATCCTAGCAAAGCCAACTCAGCCTAATGGATTGGTATGGTATGGAAAAGAGCATGGTGATCTTGGGTGGCTCTCTCTGAGCATCCATTTCCTTGGCTTGAAAATCAATGTCATAACACCTTCCTTGAGGAATTGTGAAGACTGGCAATATTACATAGAAAGAGCCTAACAGTCTTTGGCCCAAAGTAGGCCCTAAATAATAGGAGGCTCTTGTGATTTTGATAATGATGATTATTCAGGGAGGTTCTAAGAATGAACACGTATGAGATGGGAGGCAAGGAAGAGGCTCAGATCCATGACTAGCAGGTTCAGCTTGGACAGACATGGACACCAGGCCTTGGATGCCAGCTTCAAATATTAGTTTCTAAAGTTTTAATTTGCTAAACCAACCAGTTCGCGGGCCTTACTTCACAAATTATTACTTTGCCGTTTCAAAGGCCTCCCATAACTAGAACCAGCCCTCCACAAAGCAGGCAGAAAGTCACAGCTGAGTTCCACGAGGAAAGCATTGTCTCAGGGGCTGTAGACGCATGCAATATATTTTTTGGCCAGTGCTACTTGGATCTTTAGCAAGAAGAGAAGGCCAAAATGTTAAAAAAAAAAAAAAAATCACATAGCTTACATGCTTAGATTTGGACTGAAGTTTGTCTCATTTTCAAACTCTAAACACGGGGGCGCCTGGGTGGCTCAGTGGGTTGAGCATCTGACTTCAGCTCAGGTCGTGATCTCATGGTTCGTGAGTTCGAGCCCCATGTTGGGCTCTGTGCTGATAGCTCAGAGCCTGGAACTGCTTTGGATTCTGTGTCTCCCTCTCTCTCTGCCTCTCCCCCACTCACACTCTGTCTCTCTCTCAAAAATAAATATTGAAAAAAAAAAAAAACTCTAAACATGGATGCTGTCTCTGTTTCACTGACAGAATATTACTAACCTGGTTGGACACCTTGGCAAAGGCAAAAGAAAAGTGATTCTTGGCGGGAGAAAGACAGAAGGTCCTATTTTTTAGTGACTTCTGCAAATGTCTTCATTCTCCACCAGGGAAGGGGGAGAATTTTTTTTTTTAATTTTGTTCTAGTTTTACCTGGTAGGTGCTACGTGAAACGTAGCTGAGTTGACTGGAAGGCAAGGGAATTGCTGAAACACAGGGCTTTACTATTTGAGCCACAGATCTCAACCACCGTGAGTAAACATGTTTCCATGGGAAAATGTGGTCAGAGTTCCCTTCCGCACGTAGGTGCCAAGAACACCTTTCCCTCGCAGCCTTTCACTGATTTCTGTGGGGCTGCGTGGTTCTATATTTAGAACAAGATGACATGAGTTCCAGTCCCAGTTTCCCCCGCTCTATTAGTTGAATGACCCTTGGACTCTCTGTCTCCATTTCTTTATCTGTCAAGCAGGCATGAAAATCTCCCACTTCTTTGGGGTCTTTTGAGCTTAAAGGAAAATAATGTTTGCAGCCTCACTTTGAAAACTGCACAGCCCCTGTACAATTTTGAAGAGTTGTTAGTAACTCTCCAGTCTGTTAGGATGTGAGCCCCCCTCCACAACTTCTACATGAAAGCGGGCATTCACTTCTCAGGACTCCATGGCCAAGGCCCCAGTCCTCTCTCTGTGTGGAGACGTGCCTGCTTCTGTCTCTAAGCTGCCCAGGTGTCTCTCCTCTCAAAGCTTCAACTTCCAAAATTCATAAGCTCTGAGATAAAGAAAACTAAAAAGGAACAATTATTGCCACACATGCGGACAACATATAATATGTGGTATAGATCACGTTCCTGCTTGGGGCCCTGCTGGCAGGGCACAGGGTGGAGGGTGTGCGAGAGGAGGAAACAGCAGAGCACAGGGGCCAGTGATTTCCCGGCTCGGGGGGTGGGATTTTGTCCCATCCTCTACCCTCATCCAGAACCTAAATACCACTGATAGCTTCTGCCCTCTATGGCTGCTGTAATAGGTCAATAAATGAAGCATCAGATTAAAACCTGTATTCAAAAGCTATTCATCTCCCCTCTACCAGAGGTCCTTAGATTGAGTGATAATGTTAGCACTGAGTAGTAAACACGGGAGATTAAAGCAAGCCACTGCTGCATTCAACAGCAGTGCCAGAAGGACGTAATGAGAATTCCCAACGTGTCAAGGGAGCTTTCTCGATCCTTTACCCTGCAGGTGCCAACCCTAAGCAAAGCTTTTCCTTTGCTGTTTCCCTGCTGAAAGTCTTTAATTATTCATGGGCCTCAGGGAAAAAAGGTCACAACTCTTCGGAGTTGCCCTAAATGGGTCCCAACTACCATTCCAGGTGCACTCGCTCCATAAACCATCGCTTCTGGATTCATCCCCAAACAGGTCACAATTTTATACCTCCCTGCTTTTGTGTTGGCTGTACCCCCCACTTGGTAGACCACTTCTCCCCATTTCCTTGCCTGCTGTCAGCGGAGGCTTATTCAAATCCTACTCATTTCCAAGGCCCAGCTCAAATGCCATCTTCTCTAGGAAGCCCCTCCTTATTCCAAACCTCCTCCACAGCAACCCCCACCCCCTCTTCCCCCTTGTCCAAGCCACAGCTGACCTCTATTGTTTGGTGCTAATTTCATTTATACAAAGAACACGACATCAGAAGGCTTAACTTTGTGCACATGGTCCAGCATCTCTGACATGTGCGCCTGTCACATCCTGGAAACCTCTAAAAGTCTCTCTTTCCTTATCTCTAATAGGGAGATAATCATGATAGATATTATGATATAATAGATATTACACCACCTTCATGGAGGTGGTGTAAGCAGCAAAAGAGATGGAAGTATATTTTAATTTTGGAAATATGATAAATTTGTCATTGCGATTTTTAGTATGCCTGCCTAAGCTGGGTTTTTGTTTTTTTTTGTTTTTGTTTTAACTTCCCAATGAGGCCAGTCTGATATCTGGATCCCAGTTGCTCAGATCCAATTCTGGCCCAGCACAAATAATTAGAAACATCTGACAAGGGACACCTGGGTGGCTCAGTCGGTTAAGCGTCCGTCTTCCACTCAGGTCATCATCTTGGGTTTGTGAGTTCAAGCCTTATGTCAGGCTCTGTGCCGACAGTTCAGAGCCTGGAGCCTGCTTTGGATTCTGTGTCTCCCTCTCTCTCTGCCCTTCCCCCTCTCATGCTCTGTCTCTGTTTCTCTGTCAAAAATAAACAATAAAAAAGATTTTAAAAAAAGAAATGTCCGATGACTTTAAAATATGAAAATAAAAGAACAAAAAATGAATTAATCAAATCAGAGTCGGGAAACAGAAGACTCCTTTCAACATAAGAATGACTGCTTCCCCATCAATTAAATTAGGGTTCTCCTGATATTCCTTTTCAAAGCCAGACCTGTGCACTCCAAAAACATTCCTAATTGTTCTCTTCACAGAACCTTATCATAACATGAATTTTCCCTGTAGTCTGTTGGTCTAATTTGTTTCAGCTGCATTTGACAAGTCCCCCAGTGATGGGGACCATTTGTCTTTTGCCCATCGAACACCTACCACCTAGGACAGCTCTAAATGTACATCTGCTAAGTGAAAGAATACACTGATATTTCTACTTATCAAAACAGAAAACCACGCCCAGATGGAAGGTGACGGCAAAGGGTAGCCTATCATTCAATAACTGTTAGTGTACGTGGAGACAACTTCCTTCTTGCACCCGATCCATCCCGTAGGCTGGGTAGGAGGCCCAGTGTTTGTTTCCATTGCTTCTTCACTTTCCCCCATGGAAACACTTAAACTACATCACATATGTCCTTGTCTGCTTGCCTTCTAGACTATGATCTCCAAAACAGAATGGCACTTTTGTCTTTATGTCCTAACTGCACAGCGGTGAGTGCTGAAACACAGGGATAGGGCACAGCCACAAGTATGAAGTTCTGTTTGATATGTGGTTCAAGGCCCCTCTGCTTACTGATGCTCACGTGCTTTTTATTTTATTTTGTCTCCCTGTTCACCAGAATTTCTCCATGTTTACACGTGTCAATGTGCACGGACATGTGTAACATGGAACAAACAGAACTGAAATTTTGGCTTTACAATTTATATTGGTAACTTCATGTTCATTTGACAGGTGTATTGTATTTCTGACAAGTGCACACTTTCTTTCGGTCTTGGACTATGGATACCATACAAGATGGAGTGGCATACGTAATGCCAGTGTCCCCACTCCGGTGTCCCCACCACAAACTGAAACCCACAGAGAAGACCTGAGGAGGGAGGTGGTGAATGATGAACTTTGATGGAACCCGCCTGCCCCTAAGTTTCCGAAGCCAGAAAACCCAGCAGGGTCTCTTGGAGAAAAGTTTTAAGGACAGCTCAGTGTTTGGAAAAAGTGTCTCCTGCAAACTCACTGACCATCGCAGAATCAGAAGAGCTGGGCAGCTGCCACGTGGGGAACGGGATACAAGTGTAGAATCAAAAATTTCGATTTCAAGTCATAGGTACTGAGGGATAATGGTAACGATTCAAGCCACAGAAGATGTGAGCCAGGGCAGCTGGGAATGTTATACAGGGGACGGGATAGGGGTGAGGAGGCCCAGCGATCTGCCCCACGTCACACTGCTCCTAAGAGGCCACGTCCGCGTTGGAAACCAGACCTGTGCGCTCCAAATGCATGACTAACTGTACTCTAAGACAGTGCCTTCTGCTTGATGCTTAGGCTATCTGTAGCTGATCTGTCTGGAATGAGCCAGAGCTGTGTCCCCAGTCTTGGATTAGCTTCTATGGGGGGAAAAAAAAAGGGAGGGAGGAAAGAGGAGAAGCAGAGAAAAAGAGAAAGAATGAAAGGGCAAGCGGGAGAAAGAGAAGGGGATTTTGGCTCTACGCCAGCCCTACTGAGAAAGGATCTTGAGGGTTGTGACCCAGGGCTTCATATTTGAAACCCTCTGCAGGTGATTCTCGTACCCAAGAGCAGACAACCATGGATCTGGAGCCGAATTCTGCTCTGGCTGTGATGTTGGACTCGTGAGTTCTAACAGCCTTTGCAGAGTCTGGACTGTATGTCCCAAGTCTCTCTGCTTGCTGGCACTCAGAGCCAAAGCTCTTCATATCGACTGAAGGAAAAGTACTAAAGATACATTTCCGTATTTTATAAATAATAAAATACATACTTTATTTTTTTGGTCTTTCAGTACATCTGAAACACTGAGATGTGTCCTACAAGTGATGATGACATACAAACAGTTTCCATCAGCCAGGTGGCAGATGTGACTGCGTGCACCTTGCATGAACTTGGCTGTCATTCCTCGTGTACAACTGGATATATTCAGCCCTTGATGTTTCAGGCCACAAACTCCTAAAGAACTAATTGTTAAGGAAATGGGAGTCCTGACTGTTGGCTGACAGCCTTCACTGACAACCGCCAGAAAGATCAGGAAAGCACCAGCATTAAAACTTGAAGGAAAATCCCAGAGATAATAATGGAGTCTTCGCTGAAGAAATGTGGTAATAAAAACGAGTGATATACTCTACATGCTGTGACAGGGATGAACCGTGAAAGAAGCCAGTCATCGAAGATCACATATTGTTAAGATTCCATTTCTATGAAATGTCCAGGGCAGGCAGATCCATGGAGGTAGAAAGTAGTTTTGTGGTTGTGTGGGACTGGGGAAATGAGAGGAAGAAGGGAGTGGAAGCTAATGGGTAGGGGGCCTATTTGGGGGGTGCTGACGAAGTCCTAAAATTGATTATGTTGGTAGTTACAACTCTGCAAGTGTACAAAAAAACCCCTATTAAATTATATACTTTAAACAGGCAAACTGTATGGGATGCAACTTATATGTCAATGTTGCTGTTAAAAAACCCCAAATACTATGAGGTAGTGGTGGGGGGATGGGGGAATGCAGTATAATCAATCCTCTGGCTGGTAAAGAGAACAATAGTATATGGAAAAACCCAGGATTCAATGACCTTGAATCAGAAACTGATTTGGCAAAGTCAAAGCTGGATGTAAAGAAATGCTATGAATATTTGAATACTTATTTTACCTTTATATCACAGAAGTGACATATTACAAAAATACAATCACAATACATGAGCTCTTTTAATGAGTCTAAAAATTTGATTGTGAAGAAAGCACTGGCTTACAGCTGAGTTGGCAGCATTTTCTTTTTCTTCTTAATGGCACCTAAAACAAAGTAGCTCTTAAAATCAATGACATGTCGATATGATGAAGATACGGTATTTGAGTCTTAGCTACTGGAGGCCAGCTTTTCCAGCCAGTGACTAGCCACGAAATGCCCGATAGATCCCTTAGCTTCTCCATTCCTAAGCTTTCAGATCTCTCTAGTGGATTTATTTCTAAGGATCCTCCTGGCTCTCAGATGTTCCAGTTCTAATTTAAATTTCTATTCATGTCTGGTGGAAAATTCACCAATCGTTAGATCCTGCACCAGATCACAGGCTTCAAATATAAGGAAGAGAGGAAAATAGCACATCCATCTAAATTTAAATTTCTTTCTACCGAAAAGGAATACGCTGGAAGAGAAAGGTAAAATGACTTCTTGTACTTTTCCCTTGATTATCTGCGGAGTTTCATTTCTTAATCCTCTCTGAATCCCAGATCCCCAGAGATCTGACAGTGAATGGAATAACACATTAAGAGGGGAAACTCTGGGCCTGTGGTCAAAATGTGTTCACTACGGCAGCCAACTGCTTGGGCGGCAGCTTTGGCCCCTGGATGAGTTCTTGGCGTTTAATTGTCCAGCCTGTAGGTGGCTTCCTGCTGATCCTGTGTGCAGGGCAGCAACCAGGACGCCTAAAGCACTAACCCCAGCGGGAGCTCACACAGACTCAGGACTTACAAAAAGAAAAGAAACACAATGGAAGAAGAGAAACCCTTGTAAGCGTCATCAGAGAAAACTTTTCTTAGTAGGTTCAAGAATTCCTTTAGTTACCAGACTGCATAGTTCAGATTATTTTTGTCTAAAATGCAAAGGCCCATGTTTATGTCAGCCGTCTTCAAAATAAGTGAGAAACTCAAAGTGCCTAAATGTCCAACACTGGAAAAATGGTAAATAAAATCTGGACTATCCATATTATAAAACTGTATACAGACATTAAATGTTTGCCAGTAGTTTACAAAACTTTTTTTTTTTTCCTGTGGGGGCGGGGGGGGGGGGCGATGGGGAGGAAAGGCTTAGATAACACCATCTAATAAAAAAAAGTAGAAAAATGTAAAATACATTATGTTTTCCACTATATAGAGAATATACATTGGTTGGGAAAGAAATCTATGAAAATTCTGACCATCTCAGACCTGTGTCTTTCTGAGAGCTTTGTTACCATTTCTGTTTTCCCATTCTATAATGCACGCAGCACCATTTTCTACTATGGAAATTCTATATAATTTTAAACTTCTTTTTATTATAAAAAAATCTGTTCATTATAATTTAAGGAAATGAAGAAAATATAAATCTGCCAGACATAACATAAAGAAAACAACTTATGGTGACATTTTGGTATATGTTGCTTGAATCAATACACAGCACACAACACACAACACACATGACTATATGAGCCACTGCGAAGTTCACTCAGACTATAACTCTACTCTCTGAGAACTAGCCCCAAGACACATAGTACTGGGCTGTGTTAGCCATGGTTTTCCCAGGTAACCCTATACCTTTAATCATAGCTTACTGAATCAAGAATAAAAATTTAACCCAAGGTGGCCCAATCATATTTCTTTTCTCTAGGGAATTAAAGCTGGTAATTCCAAGGTACAGGGAAGATAGGCAGATGGTCAAAATACTGGACTGGGGCAGTGACTTTATATCATGACCAGAGGCAACAGATGATGGGCTTCTGGAAGACTGAGAGAACAACAATAGTGATTCCTAATAACTCCCAGTTCCCATGTCTCTTTGACTCACAAGACTCCCCCTTCAGTTCTAAGTAAAGACATCCACACCCCTGGAGCCAAAAGTGCTTTAATTAAAACATATCAGATGGTAATTTGTAATGGGCTTTCTTCAGTGGTAATATTTAGATGATTTCCTTTATAGTTAACATTGTCCTAGACATTCTCGCATGCAAATATTTTATAAGCAATTCTTCCTGGAGTAAGTTGTCTTCTGCTATGTATTGATAATATTTACCTTTAAGAAAGTTATATTAATTCACATTATAATCAACAAACCATAACATAGCCTAATAAATTTAATATAATTTTTAATGAAATAAAAAGGTGACATAAACCGTTAGTGGTTCATAAGATCCTCTAAGAACTACTGTTCATAAGAGGGCCTAATAAATCCCTTCACTTCAATTGAATAAACGGTCTTAGTATCAGAACAACTCAAGTTGACATGTTTATTATTTTTGGTCAAAGATCATTGGAAGGGTGTTCAGAAAAAAATGTTAAATTCATTGTGAACTTTAAAAATAGCTTAGAAAAATCTGAAAAAGCCAAGTTATAGATTCTTGGGAAAAGAGATAACAGTTTGGAGTTATTAAAGAACATTATCAGTCCCATTCATCAAAGTGTTGTTTCAAGAGTATTATTTTTGGAATAACCTTGATGTTTCATCTTTTGAATCATCCAGTCCCCCAAAAAAGTCATACAGTATCAGTGTTGGACAGCAATATAGCTTTTTTGGAACTATTTTAAACTGAATATTAGCTCTACTAAATATGCATCCTAGGGACCATCTGGCAAGTTTTTTTGATGGAAAGAAAAGCTTTGAAGAAAATGAGGGGAGTTCTTCATACTCATGGATGATAGCATGAAGGAGGACTAATACTCTCCCCTTTGTTGATTATGACATAGTTTTGAAACAGATTGTCCTGAAGAAAAAGAAGCTTCAGTGAATACAGAAGTGTTGATAGCTCTTCAAGCAACTGATTTCAATTCTTTTGGATATATACTCAGAGAATACGGTAGTTGAATTTCCACTTTTTTTCAGGAACCTCCATACTGTCCCAAAGTGGCTGTACCACTTTACATTCCCATCAACAATGCACAAGGCTTCCTATTTCTCCACATCCTCGCCAACACTTGTCCTTTGTTCTTTTGATAAAGCCATCCTAACAGGTGTGAGGTAATGACTCACTGTGGTTTTGAGCCACAGTGGCCAAGATGTGGAAGTAACCAAATGTCCATCCTTGGATGAGAAGATAAGCGAGGAATATACAAACAATGGAGTAATAGTCTTTAAACAAAAGGAAATTTGGCAATATGTGATGATATGAATGAACCATGAGACTCTTGTCTTCTTGAGGACAATATGCTTGTCTTCATGAGGACAGTATGCTGAGTTCTAAACAAGCCAGTCACAGAAGGAAAATGCTGCATGATTTCACCTATATGAGATATCCAAAATAGTCAAACACAGAATCAGAGAGTGGAATGGTAGTTTCAAGGGGCTCCAGGAGGGGAAAATGGGCCATTGCTAATCAATGGGCATAATATTTCAATTTTGCAAGGAGAAAGTTCTAGAGATCCGATGTACATTGTACCTATAGTTAACAATACTGTATTGTTCATTTCAAAATTTGCCAAGAGAGCAGAACTCATATTAAGTGTTCTTACCACAATAATTTTTTTAAAAGAAGCTTAAAATTGCTTAAAAGTCAGAAGTCTGGCAAAGTAGAATAATGCAGCTCTATGCCATATACCATTTGCTGAGCTGAACAAGTGTTCCCTTTTAAATCATGTTCCCTTAAGACAATAGTCTTTATTTTCCCCGTCTCCTTCTCCAGTGGCCTCTCTTGAAAAATCATCCTCATCCACAGATGGTCAACATTATGATGGAATTTTGTTTTCCTCTCCTGTGAATTTGGAGCTGATAGAAGCTTCTCAGCTCCTTGCTGGGACCTGCTGACAAACCCGCTGGCCCCAGAACTATCTGTGACGTCAGGATGATGCTTCTGAGGTTCCTGTTGGTACCTTCTGCCGAGCCACGGGGCCCAGCTGGATATGCACCGATGAGCACATGGAGTTCAGGCTTTGTCACTGTCCCCACAAAGCCAATGTGAGCTGGAGTGGCTGATGGAATCCTTCACTATCTTTTCCCCATTAAAACATGATAGAGTCTCGTTTTAACAGAGAGATTGGGGAACGGGTTAACAATATCAAATTCCCTTTGGAAGTGCTTGGAAAGAAACTACCAAACAAGGCCTCTTTTGTAAACTAAGAGGGATGCATTCAAAGTTCTCCAACAGCACTCCATGGCTGACATTCTAGTATTCAATAACGAATCAACCCCGAACTTGCACCTAGGTGGTCCTACTAAGGAACATACAGTGTCTGGGGAGAAATGAGATATCTGAATGAAAAATGGGGTGTCCCTCAGATAGTCATGAGGAGGAGACAGGAGGCAACCCAGAAGCCCTCCATGTCCAATCAAGTGACTCACCTATGACAGCATCCCTCCCACCCTCCAAAACAAAAAATGTTTGTTATCAAGAACTGTCATTGACAAAAAACACAGGTATCTTAGACATGGCAGTGACAGGTCCTTCTCTGAAAGGGTCCACCCCCAGCCCATTTTTACAGGCAATTTGCTACGTTTACACACGCCAGAACACAAGGAAAGGACAGCTACTTGGGCTCCTCTATTGCCACAGATCTGATGTGCCTTTGACTGTTCTATCACATACCTTCATTCCTCGGTTGTCTGGTTGATTCATTTTTAGGGGTATCAACAGTTTACACTGGAACACGGTTTGGGCACAAAGGCCTTATACTTTAGACACCAAAGGTCACACTCTGGATTAGGTTCGAGGGGCCAGGCCTCTAGACCACAAGAGCAAACACAACACAATTTTCCAGGAGCCAAATCAGTGGGAAACATGGCAAAGAAGGTGAAGCCGAGAACTGTTTTTGTGGCTGTCTTAAGGACATAAAAAGTCATAAAGCATAAAAAGGCCTCAGATGGATTTCCCCCATCTTTCTTCCCAGCTGCAGAAACTTTCTCCCTGGCTTGTTTTGGAATATGAGCCAGAAGACCCTTGGTGAGAATGCCAATGGCCTGCTCCCAGCCCTGCTACCTGCTCCCTGGATGCCTGAGCAAACGTGGATGTGCCTTGCTCCTCTGCAGCCCCTGGGGCAGGTCGTTCCAGCTTCCCAGCGATGTTCTTGGACTGCATGAGTAGCTCCTGGCCCAGAGTTAGGCCAAGCTCTCAGATGTGCCAACTCACAGCTAGGGACGCCAGACCTGGCATGGGGGGCCGCCCGCCTGGGGCCGTGGGCTATCCTCAAGAAAACAGAGAGTTTGAAAGGGCCTAGAGTTTCACCCCCAAGCTGTGCTTTGATCCCGGTGGGCTTCTGTACTGGTTACACATGGTCTTGTGGAAATGCCCTAAAGATTTAAGGATAGATGCGGGTGGGGGAGAGGGCAAAGTGGGTGATGAGCTGGGAGGAGGGCACTTGTGGGGATGAGCGCTGGGTGTTGTACGGAAACCAATTTGACAATAAATTATATTAAAAAAAAAAAAGAAGAAGAAAGAAAGTGTTGCTCCCCAAATCAGAGGATGAACACTGCAGACTGAATCTTCAGATGCACCCCTGGCCTGGTCCTCAGTGCCTCATTTGGGAAACCCCAATTCCTTCTCATTACCTAACATCATTCGGTTTTCAAACATTTCAAAGCCAAGACTCCACCTTTCCAGAACATCTTACCCATACATCCTATATAAAACCCAAAGACTGGGGCCATGAGGCCCCAGCTCCTTTATCCCATAAAGCAATTCTACTGCACAGCTTGTGGGCCCCTGAGGTCTAGCCACAGATCCCTTAAGCTCTGAGAAACATACTTGAAAACCATGGCTTAAGGATTTTTATAAACAACCTAAATCTTTCTAAAATCCAATTTCAAAATTGCCAGTTTTTAGCAGGAAAAAAAACCAACCCCATCAAGTAAATTCACAGGCGTTCAGTGTCAGAACGCATTCAACAAACACCTTCGGAGTACAGAGCACAGGTCAGGCACTGTGCTGGGCGGCGGGGACGAAGACATAAAATAAGACACAATTCTAACACCGAATTGCAGCCGAGGGGCGTCAGGAAAGCTACTCACGTCTCTCTGAGTCCCTGTCGTTTTATGTCCTCGTGCAGTAAATGTGCTAACAGTGTGAGAGTGGCTGATTACTGTCATCTGGAATCTCTTCCGTTTCTACCAGAAGGAGCTGAGTTCCAGAGTGGGAGATCAGACCTGAGGCCCAGACTCAACTTCTGGCCTCCTGGATTCCAACTGAGCACTATTTCAGTCTCCCTGACTGCAGGGTATGGCAGAGGTCAGTGAGGAGAGGCTGACGAGAATGGCGTAGGAAGAGCAGGGGCAGCGGTGGTGGCTGGGTCTCCTGACTCGAAGGTGAAGTGCTGAAGCTATTCTGTCTTAGATGATGGGGTGAAAGAACCCTGCGGGTAGGGTGTGAGAGCTTAGCAAAATAACACTGTCAAACCAAATACATCAGGGTGACAGACAACGGGTTCCCGATACAGATAGTGTTCCTTTTTACTTTCCAAATGCCTCCCGGTTTACAAAGCACTTTCACTGGCAGTATCATATTTGATCCTCCTAGGAAGGATTTTGGTGCATAGGAGGGACATTTCCCCATTTCAGATGTGTATAAATGGAGTCTGAGAGATGGGAGATGACTTCCCAGGAGGGTCAGACAAGTGAAAAGTAGCACAGCCTAGACATTTCAACAAGTCAGGAGTCTACACTTTCTGTTTGAGTTGAGTAATGTACTGAGTGAGAAAGAGGTGTGGGTCTCGACTTTGATCTGGGGGTATGGGAATGGTAGTGACTTTGACAGAATTAAAGAAAGGAGATTGACATTTATTGAGTATAACCATCATATCAATGGGAAGCACAGTTAGTGCCTGGACCTTTACAGTAATATGGGAAAGGCAGGCATGTCAAGAGGTAAATAGTTATCTAGTGTGATGAATCCTAGTCTAGAGATATGTACAGGAGCTTGTTTCATTGTAGCAACCAGGGGATAGGTGTGTTTATTTCCAACTCCATGAGGAAACCGAAGCTCAGAGAGGCTAAGTAACCAGCCCCCAGGCCATGCAGCCAGTACTCAGGAGGAGAAGGAGTTGAACTCCAGTTACTGACTCCAAAGCCCTTGCTCTTTGGACCTCACCTAGCTGCCCTTAGCTTCAATGAAAGCATCTGCAGGCAAGCTGGCTGGAGAGGGTAGGAATAATATTATTTCATTTATGTTTTATTTATGTGGTGTCGTGATATTTATCTAGAAGCTTTCATCTGAGAGATGTGAAGTGTTTTATAAACAGGTTCCTATTATTGCCTCTCTCCCCTTCTCCTCCTCCACCCGAGTCCTTGGGAACCAGGAGGTTGCCAGGGATGGCCAAGGTCACAAGGATGGACAGGTGTATGTGTGATGGTTTCCCCATGTGGGGACACAGCTGTGTTTGGCGATAACAGCAATAATCTCTCACTTTGTATATCTCTCTGTTGTTTACTAACCGCTTTCATGTCCAACTTTGACTTGATCCTCACATCAGTCATGTGAAATAGGCAGAGCAAGCAATATACAGAGGAGGAAACAGGCCCAGAGCGGTAAACTAATTTGCTCAAAGACACACAGCCTACCATGAGAGGAGGGTAGAAAGAAACCCAGATCTGCTGATTTATGCCAAAGTGGTGTTGTATATTGATCAAGAGGCTGAGCTTTGGACTCAGGCAGACCTACCTAGAGTTCGGCACCCACTAGGTATCTTCAGAGCTGTATGCCTGTAATGGTAGACTTCATCTGAAAGGGACATACTAATCACTCCTACATCAGTGAGCTGGGGAGAATCCACATGGGAACTTCCTGTAAGTATAAAGAACTTACCATAGTGCCTTACAAGTAGGGAGCTCTCAATAAACAGCAGCTTGAATGAAAATTCCAACTGAGACCTCCTCCCACAGTAACCATTGTCTGGAAGGAAGGAGTGAGGCATGCATACCCCAGAAGGGGTCTGCCTGGAGCCTGGGCAAGGTGTGCAGCCTACCTACAGCTGCCATCCAAGCTGAGGTTCCCAGCCCCCACTCCCTCCCCCTCAGACATCAGCCCCTGTATGGGATGCTTCTGACGGCACGTACTCCCCAGCTCATCCCCAAAGTTGCTGCCCACCTGTCTCCAGTTCTCCCCAGCTGGCAGCTTCACTTTGCCTGGGAGAAGAGCAGGAAACCTGCGTCCTCAGGTGCTCTCCTCCTAGCTCCCCAACGAGGAGATACAGCCAAAGAAAACCAAAGCACTCTGTTTGTTTTCTAAGCCGGAGCCAGGAGCGATTCCCGTAAGGCACGCCTGGCTTAATGGGGCTGTGTCTGGGCCTTGCCTCTAAGCCAGGCTCTGGCAGAGTCAGAAGGCTGCTCTCCTGCCTGGCCTCACTGCAGGCAGTGGCATTTGCTTAAGGCGATTCAGAGTCTGGGCCAAGGGGGCGGAGATGGCGGGAGGCTTCATTCTGGTTCTGTCTGCACTGACTTCCCATGTGACCCTGGACATGTCCCTTTTTCTGCTCTGGGCCTCAGTTTCCCCACCTTTGCCAAAAGTCGTTTCTTCTAAGTCAGTAATTCCCCACCCTGGCTGCTTAAGAGAATCACGTGGGGGAGCTTGTACAAAATGAACACCTGAGCCCCTGCCCCATAGATTCTCCTCCGATTGGTCTGGTGTAAGGTCTGGGGAACAGCAGTTTTCAGAAGCTCAACAGGTGATTCGAGCAGGCAGCCAAGGTCTAGAACCCAAGGCCCTCAGGGAAGTCTGAGAGCCCTGTGAACTCTGTCATTTAACAATTCTATGAGAAAAGTGAAGGAGTGGAAACAGAACCTTCTAGGAGAAGTCCTGATGGTTCTTCTGTCTTTAAACCTCCATCTAATCAAGGTGCCTCACTGGACGGATGGGCAAACTGAGGCCCAAAGAGAAGAGATGAGGCCAAAGCCATCTAGTGAGTCACTGATAGCCTGGTCTAAACCTGGGTCTCCTAAACCTCAGGTCCAAAACCTGAGTCACATGACAAATACTACAATAAAGACCTAAAAAAGGATTCAAAGGAGGGAGGAGGAGAAGCTGAAAGTACAACAAAGAAAGGAAAGGCAGAGGAGGGCACATTTTTAAAGGAAGAGAAGGAAGTAAAAGAAAAGAACGGGAGGCAAGGGAAGGGGGGTGCGGAGAAGGGGGAGAAAGAGAAATAAAAGCCACGGCAGGGGCACGAGCCGCTCAGAGAGTCCCCGGTGAGTCAGGGCAGCTCCGAGCCACACTTGGCTGTACAGCGCGTATTCGGCAAATACAACCAGGGCAAGAGCTCCGCTCCCAGCTGGGGCCCCAGGCCCAGGCTGGAGCCTGCGTGGGGGCGGTCTGACTCACAGCTGCTGCTTCCTCACCCTGCTTCCAGCCTCTTGCTCAATCCAGGCAGCAGGCAGGACGGATGCTCTTGTGCAAGGTGATCCCAGCAGAGAGGTCCTGGAATCTTTAGGATAGACTTCTGGCATGGGGAAGGGAGCAGATGGGGCGGGAGACCCTGAGCGACCCCCGAAGAGGCCGAGCCTCTTCCTCCTGCAGGCCCTTATCTGAGGCCCACGTCCCGTCCGCTGGAGCGCTCTTCCCTACCGACGGCCCACCTAGCATGGTATTCAAGGCCTCCTACATCTGGCCCTGTGACGTCTTTATTCAGGTCTCCCCGCACGCTTTTGATACTACTCGTGAGGCCAGCTGTTTCCCCAAACATGGTTGGAAGTGTCCTACCTCCACACCTTTGTGTACCATGTGTTCACTCACCTGTCCTATTGAATTCGTAGGCATCTTTTAAGATCCAACTTATAAAAATCTCACATGAACTATCCTGGCATTAGTCTCACTCCTTCCCCAATGGCCCTCTCCAGATCTCCAGTCAGAATCACTCCTTTCCCCTCCTACAATGCCCCATCAAGTGTCCTATCCCTCCTCTGCAATACCTACCCCACCCCCAGACTAGTGGATCAGACCACAGAAATGAAAGTTCTTAGGTGACCAGATTATATCCACAGAACGTCTCTTGACAGACTTGGACAGATCTCGGTTTCAGTGGACTTGGACAGACACACCTGCTTTATGGGTGCTTTGAGTCACAGCACCCTCAACTGTAAGACCAGGGTGTCAATTCTTACCTCATAGGGTCAATGTGGCCACACTGTCAGCAGTGTGGGTGAGGAGGAGATCAGGAGAGGAGGAAGCAGAGAAAATAAGAATGAACCCTAAAAGTAAGGATGCTGGTAGGCTCTTTTCCTCATGAGGACCAGGCTGGCAGAGCTGAAGAAACTTTGTACTCAAGACCTCATACCCTCCTCCTAATAGCACTGTGAGATAGGCAGGAGATCCTGTCCCTAAAAATGGAGACTCTACCTAACATAGGAAAGCTTGGGCCAAGGCCCCATGAAAACGTGAACCCTCCTACTTCTGAGATGCCTATTCTAGCTTTATGGCTCCACTGCCTGTCAGGAAGACAAGCAGACTTGGCCCCAATGTCGGCAGATGTCAGCCTTTGGGCACAATGGGACCTAACTGAGAGGCTAGAGGAAGGCAAAACACATGCAGGGAACTCTGTCTTTTATAGGAAGCCAGGATGTGGAGTGGGGAGAGGAGGAGGGGCATTCCAAGGGCCTGCAGAACTCTTTGGGAAAACATTTATTTGGTTTCATCATCCCAAGGAGATTCTCAATCATGGTGACTCTCACACATTAATAGACATGGAATCACTGGCCGGGGGGTGGGGGGTGGGGGGTGGAAACCAGAAAATAAAAGTTCCCAGAAATACTGATTCAGTAGCTTTGGAGTCAATGCTGTAATTTGCATTATTAACATGTTCTCCCTTGTGATTCTGATATAAATGGACCACACATTGCAAAACACTTTAGCCCATGCTCTGACCTAAACCATCTCTCTCCTCCTAGCCTAGCCTGCCCCTAGCTCAGAATTCTCTTTTACTCACAACACTGATTAAATTGATGTGTGTACCTCTTTCCCCTTCTTCTGCCAACACCTATCATTTCCTCCTGTCCTGTTTCATCTGGGTCTCTAGGGAAGAATTACCCGAGCGGGCAACAAGCATCCTTCCATCTCAGGGAGGCCAGTCCCTGCCCATGAGCTTCAGATGGATCCTTCTATCAGTTATTTCTATCAGTTTATTTCTATCAGTTACTATAGTTCCTTTCCTCCAGAATTGCTTCTTCTTCTGTATCTCTTTCCATTTGGGAGACAGGCTCTAAGTTCCACATAGTGATCCTGCCTCAACCTCTCAAAGTCTATATTCACTCTTCCCACTCAGTCTTCTGCTCCAGCAACACTTCACCAAAATGCATGTGTGTACACACACACACACACACACACACACACACACACACCCCACCATCACCTTCACTATCCTGTGGTTCTACCTCTCAGCGTCCCTCCTCATTCCATCATCTCTTCCATGACTCTCCTTTGGTCCCTAATTCTCACCCAGAGCACTGCAGTTCAAGGAGACCAAAGAAGAGGGTATGAGGGGTAAGAATTCAGGCTGGGCCCTCTTGGATTCTCAGGAAATAGGAAGAGCTGTGGAGAATTAGGGGGACTCAGAGAAAGGGAAGATGATATCTAACCAAGTTGGTAGCTCTAACCATAAAGATATGGCCAACAGATTTTAAAATAGCTTGCCATATTGTATGTCTACATATGTATAAACATATATACATACACATGCATGTGTGTATATACACACACATATATGAATATACTTGCATGTATATACTTGGGCATACATATATACACACATGCATAAAACATATACACATACATATATACGTACTTGATTGCAATAAATTTTAGAGGAACAAAAGCATCCATGAAGACTTTGCTATTTTTCCTCAGCAGCTGCCAGAGGTCAAAGTTGGCCACTGGGCTCTTGTAACAACAAAGATTCTAAGATTCTTCCATCATGGGATGTGTGAAGGTGTGGGTGAGTGAGCAAAGTCTTTTCTTAACCAACTTCCCGTGCCTCGGTGAATCCATCATCTAAAATAGGCATATTATTAGGAAAATCATGTGTTTTGTTCATTTTCATTTCTTTTCTTTGGGGGTGTTATCGTGTGTATTTGTGTGTGTATGGGGGCGGGGATGAGGGCTTATCTTAGCTGAAAGTGAGTCTAGAAAAAAGAGTGTTTTTCAAACCACTTATTCCTAATAAGATCTCGTGGAAAAACCCAGCAAGTAAAGGTAAGGCTCTCTGCTAGTAGCAGGAGGTGAGTGGTACAATTTCCTGTCTATTCTAATTTGCCTTCCTCAGTGGTTGTTGAGGTGCCTCAAAATATCCCTCAAATTATAATGACACTGTTTTGGAAATTGCTGATGTAGTCCAAACTTCTTATTTTGAGAATGAGAGAAAGGGAGACTTGCTATAGCTTACACAGCCACAGTACTAGAATGTGAATGCCTGATTACCAACTCTCGCACCCGTGTTCCTCCAGCTAAGCGGTTCTCCCATGTGTGCTGGTGTGATAACACCAATTCAGGGCTCAAAGGAAAGATGAAGATCCAAGGCATCTGGGTCCAGCCACTCTTGTTCAAGGCACCATGTTCATAGCAAACGAGCATCCCCAGCCTCTGTAGGGCAGTCAAGGGCTTTTGGTGGGATTTTATAGCTTCCTTTGGAAATACATGAAGTTCTTTGCATCATGACAAGAATGGGAAAGGTTCTGGGGGTGCGGGGGCACTAGGGCTGAAGGCAAGAGGCCCAGTGCAGAGAAGACCAAGGCAGCATCAGAGAATGAGGTGATGTGAGACAGAGAGTTGAAGGCTTTCCCTGGCTGGACGTCTTAAGAGATGTCTGAGTCCAGCTTAGGCAAATCCCCTGTTGAAGGACAAGTTCTTTCTCCCTTTCTTTTTTGTTTCACATTTTTCTTTTTTCAATGGTCTGTGAATCTACAGACATGCCAGGGAAGAGGCCAGAGAGTCTACTTTTGACTCTAAAACAAGACTAATCAATAGTCAGTCTTACCTCAGTTCATTTTAGTTCTCAAATTAAAAATAAATAAAAAGGGTCCAACATTAGGTGTTTACAGCATTTGCCTACAAGGAACCCTGGGTGAGGTAGTGAAGTCCAGACAGCACAGGGCCAAGGCTCAGTGTACATTTTCCTTCAGTTTTTTCTTATGGGTCTCAACTTCTCCCATCTGTTGTGCTATCATTACCCCCAGCAGATACTTACTGAGCAGCAACTACGTGTAGGGCAGTGTTAGGCCCTGAGAAATGAAAAGCACATGTGAAAGAAAAAAAAAGAAACTGCTCTCAAAACTCTTACAAGCATGTAGCTCTGCAATGCAGTAGAAAGAGTCTGGGCTTTGGAATTGGAAAGATCAGAGCCCAAGTCAAATTTCTATCTGCCCAGGCTACTATGATTCGGGCAAAGAGCTTCAGCTGAATCTCCACCACTCCACGCAGGATGTTGTGATAACAGCACCTACCTAGCACAGCCCTGAGCCTGGGGTCGGTACTCAACAAAAGTTACCACCTTTCTTGCCTCTCTTAGAAAATGTGGGGAAGTCAAAGTTGGGGTGAATTTGTCCCTCAGATCTTTGACCGTAAGCAAAAGTTGAAGTTTAGAAAGTTTAGAAAGTTACCATAGAAGAACAGAACACCTAAGCCCCTGCTTACATTTTGTTTTGTACATTGGGCCTTCCTAAATTGTGGGTTTTTTTTAAGGGGAGGGGGAGGGAGTTTGCTGATATTAAAAGGAGGAAGAAGGGGAGAAGGAGAAAAAGAGGGAAGGGGGGGCAAAGAGAAATACAAAAAAAAAAGAAAAAAGAAATTGAGAAATAAAATGAAATCAAGAAATCATGAAAGAAATCAAGAAGGAGGTTGGTAAGCAAAGGGTCTTCTACTAGTGATAGGTGGATGTAACTAAAGGTACAAGTTGTTCAGCGAGTATTGAATGATGAGTGAATGAATGCTTAACCTAGTAAATGTCAAAGCTTAACATGCTTGTGACTGATTTACTCTCAAGTTTTTATAATTTGGCACAAATTATTTTGTCACTAAAATAATCCCTTAATTCCACTGCACTTCTTAAGTGGGGTAGAAAAGTATGAAGCAATGGTTAGAATACTGAAAACCTAAGATCTATGTTAATGCCACAGACACAGAGTAGCGTGGTGGGGAAAAAAAAAATGGCATAACCTTTTTCTTGACAAAGTCCTTATCTGGTGAGGTCTCACTCCTGAGAAATGAATTGTTCCCTTCAAAGAGGCAATGGGTGTATATTTAGGGGACAGGGGGAAACTCATTCTGCATTCCAGCGTCCTGGGTCTAGTCCTCCAACTGCCACAGATTTACTGTGCAGCCACCAGCCTGTCCCTTCCCTGGTAAAAACCATTTTGTTGGGTTGCATGGTATTTACCAAAGTGTGGGACACATCAGAATTAAACCACTTAATGGAAAAAACAAAACAAAACAACTTTCTAATTTTCTTTCAGTCCTTCACATTTAATCATGGAGAATGGCTTCGTTTACTGCTGATATTCCTTTGACAATTCCATAACATGTGCCAACTTCCCTTCTTTACAAGACAGAGCAAGCCTGGGGCTCAGAACCTTCTAGAGGCAATACTGTCTTGTCCAGAGTTATATAAAATTGTTTCATTTTCATTGTATTGATTTTTAGAGTTAGCTTCTATTTGTGGCAAGTAATCCTGGCTTTCCACTTATTGGTAGTGACATAAATTTCCATTTTGAAATCATTGATTTCACCAAAAATAATTTAAAAAGAAAGAAAGAAAGAAAGAAAGAAAGAAAGAAAGAAAGAAAGAAGTCAGTTTCAATAAGAACACGTCAAATTAATAATATCTCAGGGATGACAAGATTGTAAAGCTGATGCTCAAATGAGGGCTACGAGAAACTGTGCTTGAGGATTTTCCAGGGTCCTTTCAAGGAGGGGAAATTGGGATTATTTGAGCTCTTCAAACTCTGAAACTGCCAGCCAGAACATTCCAAAGGGGATCAAATGAGCTTTAGTTTTCAAGGGAAACCAGGTTTTGGTTTCCGGGAAAACTAAACTGTGTAGAGGGCTACCAGGATCTATTCCCCTCAATCAGTTGTCCACATGGGAGAGAAGCAGGTCTGCAGAGGCCCTGGAAAGAATACAGGGCTCCTTAACTCTGGGGCCCACAGAAAACAGCCCCTGGCTGCCCAGAGGCCACCCCAGCAAGAGGTTGAGGCCCTATGATTTCTCTGAGCTCCCCGGCCGGGGCCTCTCTGCTCCCTGGCCAAGAAGAGAGACAAGGCCAGCTGCACAGGCCGGCCCACTCATGCGCAGCTGGAATCTCTGGGCCAAGGGGAGTCAGGGGCCCTGATACAGTCTCCTTCTCCTGCACACCCACCCCACCTCAGTTTGAAATATAGCAGAGGAAGGAGGTAAAACCAGGATGACCCCAAACTGCAGAGATGGGTTTAAATGGGATGGGAGTGGGTTCTCTTCTCCCTACTCAGTATACTCCACCCCCTGGGCCATAAGAGCTCACCAAGATTTCTGGCTCAAGCTGACCTCAGGGAGAGCGATTAGACAGTGCTCTGAAGACAATGAGGAGGAGGAGGAGGAGGAGGAGGAGGAAGAGGAGGAGGAGGAGGAGGAAGAGGAGGAGGAGGAGGAGGAAGAGGAGGAGGAGGAGGAGGAAGAGGAGGAGGAGGAGGAGGAAGAGGAGGAGGAGGAGGAGGAAGAGGAGGAGGAGGAGGAAGAGGAGGAGGAGGAGGAAGAGGAGGAGGAGGAGGAAGAAGAGGAGGAGGAAGAAGAGGAGGAGGAAGAAGAGGAGGAGGAAGAAGAGGAGGAGGAGGAATGGTTCCCCAGCTCTGGAGGGGGGGAGGAGAAATGGAAGGGGATGGATTTCTCCAAAGAGTTAATGTTCACTGAACATTACACAACTCACCTGAATTAAAAATAAAAAAAAAAAAATTAAAAAATTAAAAAAATTAAAAAACCTCCCAACCCTGGACCCGACAGTTGAATGACAGGGGCTGCTGGCTATGGAACGGGGAGACGCCTCAGTATGGGAACTGAAGCAGGGATGGATTATCATTCAGGACAAATTAACATCTCAAGTTGGGGGCTGCTAGTTCTGTGAGTACTAGTTTGACCCCATCAGTGGACACATCACCAATTCACAGCATGGCAGGACTGGCCTGGGCAAAAAGGATCTATGATGCCCCTCCATCACATCATCTGCTGAGCAACACTGAAGTCAACACCTACCAGGTACAGGGCTCAGAGCTAGGTACTGAGGGGACAGTGGTGAACAGACCAAACACAGCTGCCTCTGCCCTCCATGAACTTTACCTTCCAGCAGGAAATACAATTTGAATAAATAATTGCAATGACACATGAAGAGAGCTCTTAGGTGAGTGAGTGCTTGAGTCTCTAGTCACCTCTACTAAAAAGTCTTGGAGAAGGGCACCTGGGTGGCTCAAGTCAGTTAAGCGTCTGAGTCTTGCTTTTGGCTCAGGTCATGATCTCAAGGTTATGAGATGGAGCCCTGTATCTGGCTCCTTGCTTAAGATTCTCTCTCTGTGTCTCTGTCTCTCTCTTTCTCCCTCTTTCCTTCCCTCTGCCCCTCTCCTGCACTCTCTGTCTCAGCAAATAAGTGTTGGAGAGGCCTGGAAAACTGTCTCTGCATCCCTGGTCTGGAGTTTCCTCATTGGTGACAAGCATGGGGGTCAAGATCCATGACTTTTAAGTCCTAGGGATTCTAGAAGTGTTCAGGGCCACTGAGAATGAGCTTGCAGCCTGAATCCCTAAGCCCCTGCTTTTATTTTGTCTAGTACATTGGGCCTTTCCAAACTGTGTTTAAAAAATGGGTTCTGCTGATATTAACAGGAAGAGGAATATATGTTAACAAATTTAGATTTAAATTAAAAAAATTAAAAATTAAAAAAAGGCACTTCATTTTAAAAAAGAAGGAGGGGGCGCCTGGGTGGCGCAGTCGGTTGAGCGTCCGACTTCAGCCAGGTCACGATCTCGCGGTCCGTGAGTTCGAGCCCCGCGTCAGGCTCTGGGCTGATGGCTCAGAGCCTGGAGCCTGTTTCCGATTCTGTGTCTCCCTCTCTCTCTGCCCCTCCCCCGTTCATGCTCTGTCTCTCTCTGTCCCAAAAATAAATAAATGTTGAAAAAAAAATTAAAAAAATAAAATAAAATAAAAAAGGAGGAAGAAGAGGGGGGAAAAGGAGGGAAGGGAGGGAAAGAGGGGGAGAGGGAGGGAGAGAGAGATCAAGAACAAAAAAAGAAAACAGATATTAGAAATCATAAAAGAAATTAAAGAGGTTGGTAACTTAACAAGATGATCACCAAGATTTTCTCAAGTTTTGGGTTTCTAGGACTGTGGTGGCACAAATGTCCCAGAATTTAAGCTAGTGATGCTGGGTTATATGAAAATCTATAACTATGACCATATTCACATGTTGAAGTAATTTTCTACTCACTTTATCCATTTGTTTTCCTGTAAGCACCCAGAAAGGTGAGGTCATTGGTGTGTATATAAACACACACACACACACACACACACACACACACACACACACACACACACACATGCATGTGCATATTTACAGTGTATGCATAACATATATACACAGAGAAATACAGATGAAGAGACATGAAAATATATGCACCACTGGGTGTAACTAAGCATTGTTCGGCTCCATGATGTAATAGTTAAAAAGCACAGTGTTTTGAGTCTAAAGGACTATTTCCTGGATATGTGATTTGGGGAACTGACTAAACTGTCCTAAGTCTCAGTCTCTCTTTCTGTGAATTGGGAAGAGTAATGTGTAACTCTGCAGGATTCTTGGATGGATTAAATAACAGTGTAATTACAGCACTCACCATGGTGAGTAGCAAGTAACAGAAACCTATAAATGATATTTTCTTTTGCTTTTATGCCTCTTACTAAATGTCTAGCCATGGATAGCCAGCATTTTCCCTCTGTGCCTTTCTTCCTCTCAATTCGGACAGGGACACTGTCACTTGGAAATTGTCCTTACTGAAACCCCAGGTTGGTACAGAAGTGAAAGGGCTGTAATTTGGAGGATCTTAGGCTGAGTCCCTCCACGTTCCTACATAATGCATGCTCATCCACTGAAATAGTGGGAAACGTACACAAGCAAAGATGTAAAAAAAAAAATTAAAATTATCTGTAATCACTCTACTTCAAAATAATCACTGTTGGCATCTTGGTGTGTATTTCCCATACCCTTTTCTAAGTATATATAAACAAACATAATATTTTCTATGTCTCTGAGCAATTTTAAACTCCCAGGATGAAAGAGGCACAGGGAGAATACAGACAAACAAAACACTCTAACACACACACACACACACACACACACACACACCCCTTTCATTTTGTTCTCTGGTTCTTGAACAGCTCTGAACTTCCATTCACTTCAAGCTCTGTCCATACTCCCAAGAAGCCAGGATTGAACATGCATTGCTGGATTTTCGTTTCTGCACAAGTCCCATTATGGACCTATAGGCACAGACATAGAATGACTATGTTCACCCCACGGTTGATCAATCTTTTAGCCAATGAGTCCTGGACTCTCACCATGAGCCACATCCCGTGTGGTAGGGCCTGAGGTCAAGGGCACCAGCCCCATCCTCCCAGAGCTCTGAGACTAATATCAGCATACAGTTGCCACCCCATCTTCGGTCCCAAATTCAGCAGGTGACATGGCGAACCAGTTGGAGGCCCTCAGATAAAATAGCAATACAAATAGCAGTAGTAGTGACAGCCACCATGTAGGAGAGCTGATCAGTTTCTATAATAGAAACTGTGCTCAACACTCTACTTTCATCGCCTCTGATTCTCTCTCTCCAAGGTAGACACAGTTACCCCTTTTTAAAGCATACTGAAGAGAAAAAGCAAAACACGGCTTGCCTAAGGTCACCTCGTCAGTGAGTGGTTGAGCCAGGGTTACATAAGGTTCTCTCCGTCTCTTCTGTGGAGCAAAGCTTATAGAAGGACACTGGTCACTCCCCAGCAGGATCAGAGCCCACAGTCCCAGGCCAATGACTTGTATCCTTCTGGCCCACGACACTCACCTCAGGGAGGCAGACCTAAACAGCCCAGGAATATCAAGACTGAGGAAGTCACATCTGCTTGACTCAGTCAAGCCAAGGGTTCTGATTCAGCTGGACTCTCTCGGACCACCCAGCTCAGCCTACATATCAATCTTGAGCCCAATTACCCCACCCTGGTCTGCCCTGGCTCCTGCCAGTGACTGAATTCTCCTCTCCTTCTCAAGGCACCTGATATTGTGGGACACAGAAGAATGAGCGAGAGCTAGGGCCAGGATATAGATCCTGATCATGTGAGCTTGCCTGAGCCTGTTTCCTCAGCTGTAAAACAGAGATGAAAATATAACCTTCTACATAAGACTGATGAGAGGGTCAAATGAATCCTGTAAGATTGCCTGGCACATGGTGGCTTATTTAATAAATGCTCATTCTTTCTCATTTTTTTTTCATTCATTAAATATTTCATGGGGATCTACTTTGATTCAGTTATTCTTGCAAGTGCTTAAAACAGACCAGTCAAGAAAACAAACGAAGACAAGAAAACAAACCATAGATTGTTGCCTTTGTAGAGGTTACACCTGGGGAGTAGGGGAAGCCATTCTCATTCTTCTCTCCTTGCCCTCTTTCTTGCCAGGACGACTTGCACAGAAGGCCCAAGCGCTGTGAGGCTTCAGGAGAGCCCCCCACCCCTCCCCACCCCTTGTCTCAAGTGTGAAATGTTGCTCTTAGAAAGACCCTTGGAAACTCCACACTGTTCCAGCATAAGTCCTTTGCCTTCACCTTATTCCATTTCACAGACCGATACAGAAGGCTGAGACCTTGGAAATCTCATCAGACCAGATGGGCAAGAAAATAATTTTACGGAGAGGGAATTCAACAGACACATGCTGAATACATCTCTACGCCAAGCCCTATGTACTGGTGCCGAGAGAAGATGGGGCACACACCCAGCTTTTTTTTTTTTTCCACATTTAGAGGAAAATTCTGATCTGAGTTAATTGTGAGCTGTTTGTGGTATTTTCTTTAATTCCACTTAATCTGTTAATGTATATGTACAGCTGCAGACAAAAAGGAGTTTGATTCTGGGGGTCATGTCTGAGAACCCAATGAGGACATTACAAAATATAGGACACAGGCACTTCATTAGCTTTCGAAAAATCCCCCCCCCCTCCAAAATTCTCAGTCCAGAAACACATCTAATACCAAGAATTCTGGACAAGGGATGATTGACTTGTAGTATTATTTTCTCTATATTATGGATTTAAAAAGCCGAGTGAACCTAAGGAATTTGTCCAAGGTTACACAGCTATAACAGAATCAGGATTGGAACCTGGAAGCCTGATTTAAGAACCTATTTTCTTGGTCTCTACATGATTTGCCTTTCTTACTCCCACATTATTTATATGTGCCAGGCACTTTATATTCTTTTTTTTTTTTTTTTTTGCATTTAATCCTCACAACAATCAAATAGGTAATGACTACGATTGTCAGTCTTTCGTTGATAAAGAAACGATTGCTAAAACCAACATATTTAAATTTTTTTTACGTTTATTTATTTTTGAGACAGAGAGAGACAGAGCATGAATGGGGGAGGGTCAGAAAGAGAGGGAGATACAGAATCCGAAACAGGCTCCAGGCTCTGAGCGGTCAGCACAGAGCCCGAAGCAGGGCTCGAACTCACGGACTGCGAGATCATGACCTGAGCTGAAGTCGGACGCTTAACCGACGGAGCCACCCAGGCACCCCTAAAACCAACATATTTAATATCATGCTGCTTAACAGGTAGCAGGACTGGGATCTGAACTTAGGACTGCCTGGCTCTAATGCCCTTCCCCTTCATCACTGTCCTATATACTGCCATGGACCACTGAGGTCCAAAATGGGCTGCACTTACAGAGGACTTGCATGATCCTTTGGTGTATGTACATCTGCTCTCTTGCTTCCTTGCAATCATTCTCCACATAACAGCACAGTGATATTTGTAAAATAAAATCTGATCGTATCACTAATTCATTCATTCACTCAATAATTTACTGAGCCTTCATGCCTGTCATTTTTCTGGTCACTAAGACGACAGCGATAAATAAAAATCAGTCTAGCCCATCATGGAGCAAACTCTTCCCCATGTTTCCATTATATTTAGAATAGAATCCGAAAGCCTTAACGTTAGACCCAGAAGATATGAACCTCCTCATCCTCTCTTCTTGTTCTTCCCCTTCACTGTCTCCTCCACTCCTAGTAGCCTGCAGTGAGTTCGTCCATCATTCCAGCTTCCTCCAGCCTCGAGTCCTTAGCATGTGAGAGTTTTTTTTTTCTTTCTGAAAATGTGTTTCCTTACACATTCATTAGTTTCATTATTCAATTAATGTGTTTCCCACTAGACTGTAAGTGACATGTGGGAAGAGCTATGCCTTTTCTTGTCGACCTGTGTATCGCCAACCTCTAGCAACACGTATCTGGTACTGAAGGGGCATTTAATAAATACTTTTGGAATAAGTGACAGTAGAAGTACTATGTTACAGGTACAGATCTTTTTTTAAATGCTGAGTCAAGTGGCATACTATTATGACATTTATTTCCTTGTATAACTTTTTTTTTAGTTTCCTGGGGCTAATTACTGTTCAGTTTTTCCTTCCCAAACTTTACTGAAATATTACCGACATACAATATATGTAAGTTGAAGGTACAATGTGATGATTTGGTAACATGCATATATTGTGAAATGAGTACCATAATAAGGTTAGTTAACATCTCTGTCCCTCCTCAAAATTCCCTTTGTGTGTGTGTGTGTGTGTGTGTGTGTGTGTGTGTGTGTGTGTGATGAAAACTTTTAAGCCTACTCTCGTAACAACTTTTCAGTGAATAATAGAGTATTGCTAACTATGTCACCATGCTGTTCATTAGATCCCCAGAACTTATCTGTCTGATAGCTAGCTGAATGTTTGTACTCTTTCTTCTCTTCCAGCATCTCCTCTTTCTCTTCCAGCCTCCAGCCCAGGCAACCACCATTCTACTGTTTTTTTGAGTTTTTTTAAAAAAAGATTCTACATCTAAGTGTGAACACACAGTATTTGTCTTCTCTGTATGACTTACTTTGCTTAGCATTATGCCCCCAAAGTCCATCCATATTGCTGTAAAAGGCAACATTTCCTTCTCTTTTAAGGCTGAATAATACTCCTTTATAAATATATATCAAGGAATACACACACACACACACACACACACACACACACACACACACACACATTTTCTTTATCCATACATATACTGATGAAAACTTAGTTTGGTTTAGAGGCACAAAACTTAAGTATTAATAATATTTGGACCTAGATATAAGGCAGAGAAAGAAGATAGTAAGAACACTTCTCAGAGAAAGTAAAGTTACTTCAACTGAAGATCATGACTGGTACCACAAGAGCAAAGAACAATATGCCAGGAGGGCTGAACACAGGAGTGTCGACATGAACTCTGGGTTGTTTGTAAAAATGAGGCTGAGGGGCGCCTGGGTGGCGCAGTCGGTTGAGCGTCCGACTTCAGCCAGGTCACAATCTCGCAGTCCGTGAGTTCGAGCCCCACGTCAGGCTCTGGGCTGATGGCTCGGAGCCTGGAGCCTGTTTCCGATTCTGTGTCTCCCTCTCTCTCTGCCCCTCCCCCGTTCATGCTCTGTCTCTCTCTGTCCCAAAAATAAATAAACGTTGAAAAAAAAATTAAAAAAAAAATGAGGCTGAGTGAGTTTAGGAAAAATAAGTCTGAAGACATTATACATGTTGAAAACCAAGGCTCTACAAAGATAGAGACAGAGAGGGTGTCTCTGCTTCGAATTCATCCCTTGAGCACATATCCTCCCCGCACTCACACCTGCCTCCCCTCCAGCCCGGTGTGCATCATGGTACACTCGGTCACCTTTCTAGGTCTATCTTCCCCTTCGAGGTTGGAAAGTTCTCGTGAACCATGGCTGTAACGGATTCATCTTACTGTCCCTGATGCCTATCATACAGGTGCCGTTGGGAGTTCAAGAAGCATCTGTTGACTTAGAAGGAACGGAAGTGCAATAACATAAGCTGAGGCAGAAGCAGCTGCATTTTTCTCATCTACTCCAGCATCTGCCAACTTCCACTTGGTGAAGTTTAGCTGGATCATCGGGCTCCAAATCAGAAAAATCCATTCCGACTTTAAGAGATAAGGGAGACCACCAAAGAGAAAAACAGAAACCAAGAACGACTTTGAGAAAGACACAGACAAAACGAATCTGAGAAACCACAGGAGTCTCCTTGTCAAAATCTGGAAGGGCCTGCTGGCATCTCCCATCAGCCCCACGGGGGCAAAGATAAAAATCCTACCCCTGTGGGCATCAAAGTGCATCTACTACATACTGCCACTAATTCAATTTTTATGGCATGGGCTGACCTGCCAAGCTTCTATTGTTGAGCCTGCTTGAGAAGACAGCTATGGAGGGTGAGAAGGAAAAAGCCAGGCCTTCTTCTTCCACAGGCCTGGGTCATCTCCTTTTCATTCCCTTGGCTTTCTCCCAACTGTCATAACTGTGACTCCTTATATTCCATTAAGGGTTCCCTATAGTCAGGAAAATTTTAAAGTCTGAGGTCATTTCTCCTTGCTGAACAGCCTTTTTCTCAGCAGGCAAATGGGAGGTAAAAACCAAAACCAAGGTGGCTGCCTTGGGCCATGAAGCTAGAATATCAGAGGTCAGCTGAGGTTAAACCAAAAAATATTCCAAAAGCTGGAAGAGCCCAACTAAGTTGCAACCCAGTATTTCCCAGAGAGGGTTTCTGAAGACTGTTCCTTTGGGAAGAGGTGCATTATAGTCAAATATATTCAAGAAACATTCCTTGACAATCCCTTCCTTTAAGATTCACAATGCCCGTGTACCATACTAACGTCTCTGAGAAGTCACTGAATTAAGAAACCCACTTGGATTTGATTAACCAACAGTTTTCCAAACTAACTGATCCCAGAACTCTTTGTGTTCTATTAGGTTCACTAATTAGAATCCCATCAGACTAATGTTCTCCTGTGTAGACGCTGTGGAGTTGAGGTCCGGGAGAGGTGAGCATGAACTTGACAATGAAAGAATGCTTCTTTAAGAATACCAGGCTTATGCAGGACCTTGAAGGATAAGGGGTGAGGAGGCACCACTTAGGCAGAAATGACAGGCAAGGTTCAGAAGTGTCACTGGTTCATTTAATGATTCATTAAGTATTCATTCAGTGCCTATTCTGAGCCAGAAAGTATTCTTGGTGTTAAAGACACAGAGATGATCGAGAGAAACATGAACTTGGACTTCCTGGAATCTGCATTCTGCATTAGAATGGAAGATGTAAGCAGACCATCACAGACCAATTCTTCTACCCAAGATGGCCAAGGAAAAGGAGCTAGGACCTGAAGGTTAATTAAGAATTCTCCCACCAGAGTGGCAGAGAAAAGAATTTGAGCTAGAGCAACATGAATAATGGTTCCCTTGCCATCCCTCAAATACAGTAGGCACACTCCCACCTCAGGGCCTTTGCATGTGCTTTTCTCTTTGCCAGAAACCTTCTTCCTCCAGGTCCCTCATCTCCTTCAGGTCTTTGCTCCAACGTTTCCCTTTTCTGACTACCTCATTTAAAATGATGTGGCCCCCTCCCAATTCTAACACTCTTTCTGCTTTTCCCTTCTGTATCACTTATCAAAATCTGATAAATTATATAAATTCTTATTTATTTTTTATTTATTTTTACTCTCTGTCTTCCTTTTCTTCTAGAGAGATATGTGAGGGTGACCCCAAATTTATGTGACATTGTGACACCCCCACCCTCCAGAATGTTGACTCTATAAAAGAGGTTTTGTCTCTTTGGTTCACTGCTGTGTCCCCAGCACATACTACCTGGTATAGTAGGCATTCAGTAAGGATTTACTGAATAAATGGATTAATGAACAGATGCTAAGTGTGGGTATGTTTGAAGGATAATGACAGGAGGGAAAGAATAAACACTTAGCACAAATTCTTTGCAAAGTGCATGGATTATAAAAATATTGGAAGACCAATATTATCTTCATTTTATAGATGAGTAAACTGAAGCTCAGAAAGGTAAAGTGATTTACCCAGTGCCACACAGCAAATAAGTACAGAAGCCCATGTACAAACCTAGATCTGATACGAATCACTAAAATGACTCAGGCTTGGTGATCTCAGGTGGTTCTTTGGTTCCTGGTCTTCACCATAATGCACTTCTACACTGAACTAATGAGTAGCTTTCTGAGGTGGCCCAGAATGCATAGATCTGGTTGGCTCCTAGTCATGGGACCAATGAATAATGGCATGACAGCCCTCAGGGCTGAAGATGACTCAGCAGACCAGAGCTGTAGAGGCCATCTCTCCCCATCCCAAACACCTCATTCATTCTGTGATGTCAGGCGCCTGACTACCTCCATGCTGAGCCAGTTAATAGCTCACCCTATAAACGGGTGCGTAAGAAAGTCTACTACAAGGCCGTCATCACTTGGTCAAGTTTGGCTGATCTCTGGGCTGGCCACAAGATTAATTACAACTGGCTGTGGTCCCCTGCCTGGGGTCATTCAGAAATCCTTCACTCCTTGGCTGGGAGTCTATAGACTCATAGTGTTTGTTAGGGGATTCAAGAACTTCCTTTCTCCCTCCCTCCCTCCTTGATATCCTCCCACCTTTTTCTACTTCCCTTGTTCATTCATCCATCAGTTTTTCATGGAGTTACACATTCGCTTAGTCATTCATTCATGAATTCATATATTCTTTCATTAATTTACTCATATATTGCTACTATATAATTTATAATATGTATTCATTCATAAAGGCATACATTGATCTGCTGATTCTCTTAATCAAACCAGGTATTTTAAAGGATCTTATGATAATTATTTTCATCTTGGAGCTCAGACGTCACCTAAGCATGATTTTCCCACTGAAGAAGGTTGAGTGGGGAGTCTCGATGGCACAAAATGTCTAAGCCACTTGTAACCAAAAGCCTCCTCCAATTCTTTACTTCCATGAGTTTAATTTGTATAAGATACAAGCCCAGCTCTACAAGAGTTCATAGCCTCGAAAAGTACATTTCAAACTTTTTTGACTGTGATTCATATATTTTACATCCCAGCGTAGCATGCATATATGACTGAAACAAAGCTTTATAAAATAACACTGACCCTTGATACACACAATATAATCTGATATATTCATTTTTTTAAATGTTGGCCACAATTCAGTAAGTTGATTTCATGACTCACTAATGGGTGTGTAATGACCTAAAGTTTGAACACTATAGACTAGAAAGTCTAGAGAAAGAGTTACAAGTAACATATAAGACAAGATAGCTATTTGGACACCACCGTAGTCTCTCTGCTCCCATAATCTTTCAAATCCAACAGCCATCTACCTACTTATGTGGGTTCCATCTCTTCTTAAATGCCTCCTGACTTTCCTTCCCTGCATTCACTGTTCCTGCCATCTCTGCCAAATGGACCTGACTTCCTGCCTCCAGTCTTATCCCTCCACTCCATTCTCTAAACTGTAGTCAGTGATCGTTCTAAAATATGCACTTGATGAAAAGTCTGTAATACTCCTCACTTAGCTTCGCTCTACAAAATAAATAAATGTATCTAATTCCTTAGGTTTCCCTGGCCTTGATTCTTTTTTTTTTTTTAATTTTTTTTTTTTCAACGTTTATTTATTTTGGGACAGAGAGAGACAGAGCATGAACGGGGGAGGGGCAGAGAGAGAGGGAGACACAGAATCGGAAACAGGCTCCAGGCTCTGAGCCATCAGCCCAGAGCCCGACGCGGGGCTCGAACTCACGGACCGCGAGATCGTGACCTGGCTGAAGTCGGACGCTTAACCGACTGCGCCACCCAGGCGCCCCTGGCCTTGATTCTTTCTCCAGGGTCATTTCCTGCTAATTCCACTCTTGTATCTTATGCTAAATCCATATGTTGGGTTGTTCACAAGTCCTTGAATCTTCTGTGCTGTTTCATGTCTCTGAGTCTTTGCTTTTGAAGATTTTTCTGTATAGAATTCCCATTCCACTGACTATAGGGCTCACTTAAGGATCATCAAATCAAATATTTCTCTGTGCAGACTTTGTTGAGGGGCCTCCTCAACCATCCCCTTTCTTTTTACACTACCCTGAATATCTGTGTACCCTCAAACTCCTGTTTGGGTCAAGGACTGTGTTTCTCACTTCTCTTCATCCCCTGGACTCAGCAAAGTTCTTGGCACAAATTAGGTGCTTGGAAAATATTTTTAAAAGTGTATGAGGTACTCTGGGGAAGATGGGATTTGACTTGCTAATAACTGTGGCAGCCCTGAGAAGGCACCTTGGAAATCCAGCCATAGGGGGCTCAATTAACCAAAAGCCCAAGTCTGAGTTTTCCAAATTCCATCCCATTTGCACTGAGGCCACATTTCCTATAGGCTGCTGTCAGACAGTGACAGGACATGGTGCCAGGGGCACTGGGGCAGGCCCATTCCTATGAGACGCAAGACTCCCCCTTGGACGGTAGACCATTTTCAGGACTCCTCCTTGATGGTCTTGCCAAATATTATTTAAGCCTCCATTCTCTCTCTCCTCTACTCAGGGTCAGCTTTGCACCATGCTCTGATGGTTTTCCCAGCCTTTGCAGTAACTGCCCATCTTCTCTCACACAGGTGTTTCCCCTAATAAAATACTTGACTGTTTCATCCCATCTCGGTGTCTGCTTCTTGGAGGGCCTGAACTAACACAATATGCTCAGTGTCTATATGAGAGGTGACATGATTGTGAACAATTGATGTGACTGAGGTTCAGTAGTGTGCTGGTAAATACTTAACAACAGGCTCTCTGGGGGGGGGGGGGGGAGACAAGGTCCTGATTTGTAGCACTGGCTGATGTCAATAGCTAGTCAATGTCAATTTTTCCACCACAGCCAGTGTCACACTGCCACTGTGATATCACTGAACATGGACTTGGAAAGAGATGTGCACAGTTGTCTTGAGGACAGAGTGCAAACCAGCTCTAGAGGACCTCCATGAGGTTCACAAGCCCAAGTTTCCATCTTTCTGCTGGGCATCTTTTGATAGCCAACTGCAGTTCTGTTCACTCCTGAGTGCTCTTTCCAGGAGGGGCCCTGTAGCTAGCCTGTTCTGGAAGTTTCTGTCAAGTCACTGGGCTGGAAACCTTGTGGACCTGTAGCTAACCCATGGTTCCAGAGGGTGGATGGGGGGGAGGGTCTCCTGTTCCTAGACATGTAGGCTCTGCTAGGTGGAAGCAGTCATCTGCTGTATTCTTAGAGAAGGCTTGTGACACCAAACTGGCCTTGGATGACCTTTCTGGCTGTGATATGGAAGATGGTTTGAAGGAGAGAAGGAAGAAGACAGTAAGACCAATAAGAGGTGGTTTAAATAAGAGTTGTAAAGCCTGAGTGGAAGGTAGTATTGTAGGGATTATTTCATCAGGAAAATCAAGGAAGGAAGAAGTGGAGGGAAGGATAAAGGGACGGAAGGAAAGAGAGAGAGGTGGAGAGAGGAAGGAAGGAAGCAAGGAAGGAAGGAAGCAAGGAAGGAAAGAAGGAAGGAAGGAAGCAAGGAAAGAAGGAAGGAAGGAAGGAAGGAAGGAAGGAAGGAAAGGAAGGAAGGAAGGAAGGAAGGAAGGAAGGAAGGAAGGAAGGGAGGGAGGGAGGGAGGGAGGGAGGAAGGAAGGAAGGAAGGGAGGGAGGGAGGGAGGGAGGGAGGGAGGGAGGAAGGAAGGAAGGAAGGAAGGAAGGAAGGAAGGAAGGAAGGAAAGAAGAAGGGAGGAAGGAAGAAAGGAGGGAGGGAAGGAGGAAAGGGAATAAAGACCAGTTATTATTGAGCCTTTACTACTTGCCAAGCTCATATTAGGCAGTTTCTTATTTCACTCCCCCATATAAATGCCAAGGTGAAAATTACTGTCTCCCATGTTACAGATGTAGAAAAGGAGCCTCAAAGAGGTTATGCCTTGAAAAACAATAATCGAAGAGATAGCAAAAATAGTAGCTAGTGTTCCTTGAGCCTTGACTGTACAGAGTAACTCACAGCAACCCTATGGGGTATTGCTATCATCCCAATTTAAAGATGTGATTAAACTACTAACAAATGATAGGAGTTGAAACTATAATCCAGACACCTTATCTCTTGACCAAGGTCTAAGTATCCTGCTTTAGATGCCATTAATAACACAGATTAAGTCCCCAAAGTCAGAAAACACACTTTTTCAGTTCTTCATGAATGAGGACAGAGATTAGGAAATGCACAATGTAAAAAAAGAAAGATTCTGAGACCCGTATTGCAGATGGAAAACCTGGGCTGCCCTCCCTGTTGTGGAAAGGATACTTGGAATTTCGGCTTAAGACTATCACTGGATGAGCCCACAGTGAACTCATCCCATGGCAGAAGTTTGGGAGAGGCTTTAAGCTAAGTGGACTAAAGACCAAGAATAGTTAGAAAGAAAGTTAAATACATTTGAGAACAAAAGCAGCCACTGACCTCCCCATCCTGGGAATTGGAGTCTGTAGCCAAATCTCAGCAGACACAGCTGGATAATCCCAGTGTAAATCCCCTTGCTGAGTAAGAGATCCCACCAGAATAAACAACAATAATTGAACCCCATGGCCTCCTGGCTTTACCAGCTGGCCATTCTCAACACAGATAGCCTTTGAGGGGAGATGCTGGGCCAGTGACTCTACGAGAGTGAGCCTAGTCCTTCTCTGAAAATAGGGCCAACTATCACATAATACTTGAATAGACAGGCACTAGCCAGAAATGAAGACAGGTAATGTCACCTAAGATGAAGCAGGAGTCTGATCAAACTGAGTCAGATGAGATTCAGGGGCTGGAGGACACCCCTTCCCAAAGAAACCAACTGGAAGACAGCAACTGGGTGATGTTGTAAAGAGATGTCCTTTCTAGACAAAGTGAGGCCTTTTGTTTGACCCTGACATCAACTGCTTTACCAATCCAGAAAGAAAAGTGATCATGCCAAGCTTGGTCCAGGGAGCAGCAGGAAAGGGAGGGGGGAGGGATCAGGGGCTCTAGGTCTTGATCAGCTCTGTGACCTTGAACAAGATAGTCTTCCTCTCTCAGTGGAGTTCTTGTCTCTCTACCTTGGAGGTAACCGCCCCTGCGCCCATCTTTCCATATTGGTCAGGAAGGCCACAGACCAGAGCAGTGAGTAGTGACAGCTAAGAGTCACTAAGGCCTGGTTTGCATCTCAGTGCTGTCGTCGGCTAGCTGTGCAGCCCATGGCAAGCCACCGCACATCTCTGAGTCTTGGTTTGCTTGTGTGTGAAAACGACAAATACTTATAGGAGCGCTGTGAACATCTGAGGAAACAACACATGCAAAGTGTTTAGGGTAGTTCCTGGCAGGACATTAAGTACTTAATAAATAGTTGCTAATATGATTATTAATCAAAACACAGCAGTAATAATTGTGTTATCAGACCTCAGCTTTCCTACCTGTAAAACAACCAGATGATCCCAATGTTCCTTCCACCTCTGCTGTTATCTGATAACCCATAGCAGATACTTGACAATACAAAAAAAAAAAAAAAGGAAAAAAAGGAATACATGCTCCAGACCATGCAGACTGGAGGACAGAATTCTGATCTACTCAGCCTCAATCCACATTTGGCCTCACTAGTTTTCCTACTGTTGCTTTCTTCCTTGACCAACAGACACCTAAGGAAACCCAAGAAACCAGAGACCCATCCTTGATACTCTACTCACACAGTAGACAGCCTGATGGCGGAGCCCAGTGCCTCACAGGGAACGGTGGGAACCAGCACGTCAGCACCCAAGCTGAGATCTGACACCAGGCAACAGATGATCCAGGCCCGTGAGGAATGAGCGACAACTTCACAAACCAAGATTCCTCTTACTGGTAGGATAGAGTCCAAAGTATGCCCTCATGTCATCTAACTCAGAGTCTTTTTGCTGTGACTTTCTCTCTCCCCTTTCTATTGGCTCTTGCTCAAGATCTGAAAAGCCACAGGAAGTACTTAATTATTACCATGTAGTGGAAAAGACAGGGGGCTTTGAAGTCAGACTGCTGGGTTTGAATCTGGAATTCCTAACTATGCTGCCTTGGGCAGGTGGCTTCCCATTTTCAGCCTTGGTTTCTTCATATGTACCGTGAGCTGTTAATCCATATTTTTCATAGTTTGTTTTATGAGCTTTAACTGACATAAAGGATATATAGTGCTTGGCACAGTACATGTAGCAGGTTTTCAATTAATGTTTACCCCCTTTGACCCCCTTTCCTTATCAATATAAAAAGACTCACATTCTATTTTTTAAGTTTATCGAGAAAGACAGAGGGAGGGAGGGAGAGAGAGAGAGAATCCCAAGCAAGCTCTGCACACACTCGTGAACTGTGAGATCATGACCTGAGCTGAAGTCAAGAGTCCGACTCAACCAACTGAGCTACCCAGGCGCCCCCAAGAATCATATTCTATATATTAATGTAACTTTCGCCCTCTGTTTCAAAAGTTTTACATTCTGTATCTCTTTATCTTATTAGACAGTACTTTGGAAAGTGAGTTTTGAGTATCTTATTTCTATGCCCAGCACCCTGCATTAGTCTGGACCAGAAGAGTTACTCAAGAAGGTTTGCTGATCAGAATCGGTTTCACTGGAAATCCTGCGATTCCATGAAGCGAGTTCTATTGACTTAGTTACATAATAAGCGAGCTTTGCCCAGTCCTTTACCTTCCCCATCTTCTCTGGAGGCACAGCCCTTCTTAGGTTCACAAGTTTTCCTGTTTTATTTTTAAAAACAAAAATCTTTTCCTCTTAAAAAAAAAAAAGAGAGAGAGAACAGAATATATCCTGAGAGTCTGAGAAAGAGCTTCTTTGCGATGCTGCAGCCTGGGGAAAGTCAAATCGGACTACAGGCAATGCATAGATCAGGATGAAACGAGATGGTTTGGTGCCTCTGCCCCTGCTGGACTGAGGCCTAAGCCCTGGCCCCAGGATGACCACTCACTTTCCTGGGGGTATCACTTGCCCCAGCTGTAGACAGACACCATGTCTGTATGGCCTCCCAAGGATGCCACCCCAAACCAGCTTTCTCTCTGCTTCAGCAACTAGAGTGGAGGGGACAAGAGCCCAGGCGGAGGACCAGATCTGGTGTGTAACCCCTCGTCTTCCCCCGGGGGCTGTTCTTCACTCTATTTTGTTTCCCTGTCCTCTTTTCCATCCTCCTCAACCCTCTTTTTCTTCTCTCACCCTTTTCTGGCCTCCCTCTGGTTTCTCTTATAGAAACATTCACTGATTCCATTTACTAACCGACGCATGCAGACCGTGAGCGCGCGTGCTGTGTGCTAGGCGAGCGGCTGTCATCCAATGTGTCACGCATGCCCATTTGTGTTGGAGGGACCAACATGGTGCGCAGTACATCCAAATGTCTTTGCAGTATGCCTGCGGGGAGCTGGCTGTGTTTATGCATATCTTGTGTGCTTCTACTGCTTGGCCAGGATTTGCCTCTGGGAGTGTCTGTTGTGTGTGGTGTGCTATCCCCAAGCTACGTGTCTCTGTATGTGTTGTGGGTCCACTCTGTGCGGTGTACCGTGTATGCCTATGTGCTTACCACGTGTGTCTCTCTTATCTGCCTTTTGTATACTGTACATGGCTTGAATGTCCCTGTGGGGTGATGTGTTTACACACGTGTGTGTCTACGTGTCCTCTTTATTGCTTAGCTAGGTGAGATCACCGTATTGTGTGTATTTGTGTGTGCTGGGCTGCCTTCATGTTGTGGTTCCGCAGCCTGTGATCCTGCGTGTGGTTGTCAAATCTCTTGGTTGTGTGCGTTGTGTATGTGGGATGTATTGTATTTGCTGTTTGTGCACATGCGGCTTGTTTCTCTGTGTCCCTGTCTGTGTGAAATGTGTCTGTGTTTCCCCTGCCAGCTCTTCCTCCCCTTCGAGCGCCCCAGCCTCCCTCCCTCCCGTCTCCTCCCTAGGCTGTGACCAGTCTCAGCTGACACCTTCGCTGCTCTGGCAACCCAAGAACAGCCTGGAGAAAGGTCAGCTGGCCACCTTCTCCCTGGGCCTGCCCAGATCCCAAGACTCTGGTGTTGTGTGGTGTGGGAGCGCCCTCTGTTGGCTGTGTGGACCACAAATGGCCTCTGCAACTGGGGCTTCCTCCTCCCTTTGCAGATCACCCCCAAGAGACTTCCAGCCTCATTAATAAAAGGCCTTAGAAGGGGGGAATTCCCATATCATTTCTCATTCAAAGAAAGAGACTTAAGATTGAAATAGGGTGTTATTAAGTGCACTGAGACACTGGGTACATACCAGATGCATTCTGAGTTGATGGTAAAGACTTCCCTGACCACGTACTCAGGTCACTGTCCCACTGAAACAAGACTGGAAAACATATACTGGCCCTCACTGGTGAAAGTAACAGCTACTTCCAATTTATATTCAAGGAGGTTCCAATCTCAACCCCACACTTACCTGATAATTTCATGCTTCCCACCACCACCCCCCAACTACCCCAGGCATTATTTCCCAAGGCTTCAATGTCCCCTTTGTGACAAGACCCAACGTTGACACCCCAGGGGTTCCATTCCAGAAAAAGGGAGGGGTCAATAGTGCAGGATAAACACTGAAAAGTTTCCAGTGGCTTGAACTTAAGGAAGTCGAAGGCACACTTGTGAGAGGGTTACACTTAGTGGAAGAAAAGTGAATGGTCACGGATGCACTCAGGACTTACAATGCCCTGGGTATGTGATTCTAAGACCCTCAACAGGAGGAGAAAGGATCCAGGGGCTTACGTGTGGGCATGGGTGCACAGAGACACATATCCACACCAAAACGCAGAATTCTCAAACAGCCTTTGTGGCAAATGTCCCTGAAGTGTGGGGGCATGCATATTTCCCACTTCTTAACTTACAGAACAAACAGAACTAAAGGCCATTATTTTACACAAAAACATGGGTTTTCATTGCGTTCCTTCTTCTGGTGACTAACAGGATGCTGATAAGCAGTAGTTGTTTCTGTAAACTCAGTATGACAGGGTTGCAGGAGGACCCAAGGACCACATGGCCCAATCAGCCTCAAGTATGTTTTTCAGAACATCACTTCTCATGAGACATTAATAGTTATTTCAAGGTTATTTCAATAACAGTCATTAGAAATAGAAACAGTTATTTCAAGCAAAATAAGTTCGAAAAACACAGGGTTAACTAAAGTTTAACAGATTTCCTTCCCACATGTTTTCTTAGAGCCTTTAATATGATGATGATATATCTCACAAATTTCTGAAAAAGGGGGGGAATGTATGTAGTGTGTCTCAAAGTACATACATAATAGAATCTTTTTCTTTCCTAGAAATTTATGGGTGAAAACACTGCGTTTACACGTTGACAAAGCAAGATCCCAAGTAGCATAATTCAATTACCACTTACTTTGATAATCAGATATTTTGTTTTTGAATGTTTGTTTTAATTCATCTTTTTGGACCTTAAAATAACGTGGGTAGATGGATACTATGAGATACTATGTTATCATGCTAAATTACAGATAAGAAGACAGACTCAAGGAGATAAAGTGACTTGTCCCAAGTCATGACATTGGTCAGTGATGACACAAGACTTGACAAGAGGCACATCTCTCTCCAAAACACATATACCTCTACTTTGTTAACTACTGCTGAGTCTAGCTTTACCAAAAGTTTAAATGTAGTCCCTGTCCTCAACAGCTATATATGTACTTAAAGAGACCTTTTTAAAAAAGTTTTTTAATGTTTATTTATTTTTGAGAGAGAGAGACAGAGAGAGACAGAGAGAGAGAGACAGCATACAAGCAGGGGAGGGGCAGAGAGAGGGAGACACAGAGTCTGGAGCAGGCTCCAGGCTCTGAGCTGTCAGCACAGCTGACATTAAAGAGACCTTTTAAAAAATACAATGCTAAAAATTAGTGGATAATAATTGGCATCACATATGGGAGATAAGGGAAAGAAAAAGAACTGGGAAGGAAGGTCAAGGAAAGCTTCCTGGAAGAGGTGAATTTCAACTGTGCTTTGAAGGATAGAGAAGGCTTATTAGATCAGGGGTCAGCAACATTTTATTTAAGGTAAAGGGCCAGATAGTCAATATTTTCTGCCTGTGAGCCATACAGTCTCTGCTGTAAGTACCTGACATCGCTGTTGGGAGTGTGAAAACAGCCCTAGATGATAAGTGAATGAATGGACATGGTTGTGTTCCAATAAAACTTTATTCGCAAAACTTTATTCGCCCATGGACCCTAGTTTACCAATCCCTGAGTTGGATGGAGGGACAAGGGGAATGAGACCTTTCTGGACTACAAGGATCTCTTCTACAAATGCAGTTCGCAGTACACTCAAGGGCCTTGCTCATAACTATTCACTTTCTAGTTCCCATTCCACCCCAACCCCACCTCAATTGTCTTCTAAGCCCTGAGGGTAAACTCACTGTAGTTATGCAAAGAGAAGGCTGTCTTCATCTGAGATAAGCTGAACAAACAGCTCAAGGATCCCAGTGGAAGGTGCCTGGATTTAGTCTGTTGGGAAGGCAGAAAAAGCCAACAGACCTAGTTCTCTCTTGAAAAGGGGATTGGTCTCTTCCTCCAAAAAGTCAAGGCTAATGCTCAAGTGCTTACCTGTTTCTATACACTAGGTATGGAACAACCGCTCCTTTGCAGGTAGCCAACCTGATGTGCAGAGGTTCCAGTATTCATCAAATGTAATATGCCAGAACAATATCTCTGTTCCTCCATCCCTAGCATGGGCCCAGTGAGTGGCATTACTCCTGTACATTACACTTCAGTAGCTCTCTACTTAGTATAGGATCAAAATCAGGTGCTCCAGCCTGGCCTCAAGGCACTGTACACGTGACCTCAAAGACTCAAGCCTCACTCTCCTCAGCATCCACTCCAGCTAAACTACGTTGGTCTCTGTGCCCTTGTGCACGATTTACAAGTTCCACACTTCGGGCCTCTGCACCTGTGCCTGGAATGCCCTCCCCCTTCCTTCCTTTTACCCTTGTCCTATCCTGTCCTTCAAGGCTCTACTCTTAACTCCTCCTACTTGGCGACTTAGCGAAGACATCCCATTCTCCCCTCTAAATCACCACAACCCAGATGCAGCATTTATTATGGGCAGTGTCCTTGGCTTTTTGTTTTGTTTTCCAAAATGAAACTTGGGGCACCTGGGTGGCTCAGTCGGTTGGGTGTATGACTTCAGCTCAGGTGATAATCTCACAGTTCATGGGGTTGGGCTCTGTGCTGACAGCTCAGAGCCTGGAGCCTGCTTCAGATGCTGTGTCTCCCTCTGTCTCTGCCCCTCCCCTGTTTGCACTCTCTCTCTCTCAAAAATAATATATATAAAAAAAAAAACTTGTTAATGATCATAAGAAATACAAACCTACTGTTTAAACACCCAAGCATTCTAAAAACTATAATGCAAAAAAAAAAAAAAAAAAGAAAAGAAAAGAAAAAGAAAGAGAGAGAAACTCAGAGGGGTGATAAAGTCCAAAAAGATGTCAAGGGGTAATACAGCACAGTCTTTCAGGGAATGCAGCTGCTCTGGTGTAAAGGACCCCTACAGAGGAATGACGAGAGAGAACGCTGGGAACGTGGCAGGGGCCAGAACACCAAAAATCCTAACTTTATTTTTTTTTTGCTCCCCTAAATTCTAAATTTCACTGAGTTTTGATTTAGAGATTGCTGGAGGAAAAAACAAAAACAAGAAAACAGATGCCATATCCCCACTAAGCACCTGGTTTGATACATAGTAGGTGGTCAATAAGTATTTGTTAAATTAATATAAGGCTGGACTTGGGACCTTAGGCTAAGAAAACAACTCTAACTGGATTTCCTAGCATTGTTCCTATAGGAAAGGCATTGAGTGAGAGTCTGCAGTAGGAAGCTCAGGGGACTGGTGCCTGTGGATGGTCCCATAAACTAATTCCTTAATCATTTCCCCCTTAAAACAGAGAGTGTCTCCCCATCTATCCCAGCATGTATACTGAAGCTAGGCAGGAGAATATGAGTGGACAAGTTCCACCGTGAGCTTCTGAGGGTGAACAGAAAGATACATCATGGGGAGTTAGCCATAAAAGGGTAGCTCTCTGGTGCCATGCTGGAAGGGGAGAAGCTCAAGGCACAGGGGGAGGAAAAGGTAAGGGAAACAAAAAGGGGAGAGGAATGAGCAGGAGTAGCCCTCTTGTCTGCATGCTGACCTTTGCAACCTGGAAAGTATTTTACAGAGTAGAAGAATCCTAAGTTTGGAAGAACCCAAAAGGTCACAGAAGCTGACCCCTCGGTCAACAAGCCAGTGCCATTTGGCCCCACTTTGAACCTTTCCAGTTATAGAAAACTAGCTCCTCTATATCCAGGAGGCGGGTGCAGGGCAGTGTCCAGGATGCAAGTGTAGACAATACGAAGAGGAAGGGGGACTAATCCCCTAAGAAGCATTTACTATATGTCAGGTGATCACTGGGCGTACTACCTACATTATTTCGTGTAACCCTCATGACAACCTCGTGAATGGGGATTAACGTCTCTGTTTTACAGGTAAGGAGAGTGGGGCTCAGAAATATTGAGTCATTGGACCTAATTACAAATCTGGTAAGTAGGGAAGCTGGAATTCAAATTCAGGATGGTTTACCATCAAGGCCCATGGGATTTTAGCCAAAAAGCAGCTTTGGCTCAGACTCATAAAAGGCCTGATGACTTAGGTAGCCCCCACAAAGGCCAGGGTAGAGGGGATGAGGACCCTGCCAGTTGGTATGGCTATGGGGGGTTGGGGGGGGGGGAGTGTGAGAGGATGCCAGGCTGGGGCAGGAATACAGGAAATGCTTCAGGACAGGATTATGGCACATTGGCAAGGATGGTCCCGATGGCTCACATGTTTTTGGTTCTGTGTGCCTGTGCCTGCCCCATGGTGAACATTTGGGCACTCTCCTCTTCTCATCCCCTTCCCAAGCTTCAAACAAAAGAAGAAGAGAGTAGGGCTCAGGGAAACAAGAGTGTCCTGGCCTGATCCCATAATCACATAAAGCAAGCCCCACCCTGGATCTGTTACCAACTCTCCTTTGAAAAGCATCAGAAAATTCATCCCACACTCCCCCTTGCTTGCAAAGCCCTTTCATCCTTTCAGTAAGCAGCGTATAGTCTCAGGCCCAGGCACTAGGGATACAGAAAGAACAACAACAATCACAGAAACCATGTCGCCAGTTCTTTCTATGCGCCAGGAGCTCTGCTAAGTGCTTTATGTGCATTTTCTTACCTAATCCCAACAACAACCTTGTGAGGTAGCCGCTGTCACTGTTCCTACTTTACAGACAGGCACTGAGGCTCAGATTAATTCATCCAAAGTGACAATCACTACGTGGGGGAGTGGGGATCTCAAATCTGAACCCAAGCACAGAAATCCAAAGACTCTCAAGGAACCAGCTCACAGTTCAGGGAAAGAGGTGTGCGTTGAGCACGAGGTGTGTGAACCCACAGAATCTGAGTCTGAAGTGCTGTCCAGGAGGCAAGTGGTGAGAAAAAAAGGAGGAAAGGCTAACCTTGTGAAAAGCACTTAATATATGCCAAGCCAAGCAAGGTCAGTTAGGTTGGTTGTCTCACTGAATTCTTCCTTCAACCCTGTGGAGAGGCAACTGATATGCCAATTTTACAGATGGGCAGTGTGGGGCTCAGGGATACTGAGTCCCTTGACCTAAGATGGAAGTCCAATTATTAGGAGGCTTGTAGGTGAAGCTCCTACAGCAGCCTCAAGTTGAGGGTGGGCTCTTAAGAGGGTATCTCATGCAAGGGTATCTTAGCAGAGGGATTACAGTGTGCAGTGGCCGAGGGAAGGGCGGCAGGCAGGGCTGGACCGGAAGCGAGGAGAGATAGGGCTGGAGAGACAAGAAGGGGTAAAATTTAGGAGAACCTTAAAAACCACACTAAGAAATGGGAACCTTATTCTGAAGGCAAAAGAGAATTATGATGGGTTTTAGAATCCTCCCACTGACTGCAAAGTGAAAAATCAGAGGGGTAAAAGGGTTAGGATGGATGGAGACAGGAAGACTAGTTAGGAGAACATTACAGTAACCCAGGAGAGCAATGATGAGGACAGGGCCAAGGCCAAGGGTCAGTGTAGTCTGAAATGACAGCAATAAAGTAATTTTATTAAAGGGAGACTGAGGCTCAGAAAGTTAAGTCCTGGTCACTGTTAAAACTGGAACACAAACTCTGGTCTTCTGATTCTCAGGGATCTTTTTAAAACTGCATACATCCTTTTTTTTTTTTTTTTAGAATTCTCTCTCTCACTCACTTCTACTATCTACCAGCATGAGTACATTTTTCATTACCCAGATAGGAGTTTTAGGATTCTCATTTTAAAAACGTGAAATCATGAGTTCAGAGAAGCAAAGAAACAATTGTGTCTAAAATAATGTAAATAGGATGCAGCAGAGCCAGGATTTGAATGCAAAGCTTGTATTTTTCCCACTCCACCCTGCAGATCCCCAATACAACACCATGGCTCTTTCATGCCCACACACTACCTCCCTTCCCATCAACTTTTTCTTAAGTTGGGTTTTTCAAATGGAAAAAATACCAACTGAGGAAATAGAGTATGCAATACATTTTTGGATAAAGTTATTTTTGTCCACGGTGATTTCTCCCCCTCAGAAAGATTACAGAAGGTTCAGATCAGCAGAAAAGCAGCCTGGAAATTTCATGCTTTAACAAGTTCCAAATATTTTTGAATTATTATTTACTTATTTTCTTAGGAAGTAAATTCCACATTTGGGGGGGGGGGTGAGGCCAAGAAGTGGCCACATATCCCAGTTTTTGATTCACTCTCAAGAAGGAAAGCACCTGGAAAAACTGCAGCCTGCAATTATCAATTATCGATCTTCCACTATGGGTCCATTATACCCACTGGCTCATTTAATTATCGTGATGATCCCACAGGAGTGGTACTATTATCCCTATTTTATAGAGGGGGTAACTGATACCCAGAAAGATGAAGTTACACGCCCATTGTCATCCACATGGAAATGGAAGATTTGAATACAGAATCTATCACAAATGTTTTTCTCTTCTGACTGTAATTTACTGCATCTATCTCCATAATTAGTCTAGTTCATCTCTCTTTGCTTTCCCATCATTGATTTTATGAGCAGGTAGCAAATGCAAGCATCATCAGGGTTTAATGGGAGGAGCAGAGCACACACGACGCCTCCAAGCCCTACCGGCTTTTTCTTCCACCATCTTGCTGTTAGAGCTCTCCAAACAAAAGAGCAAAAAGACTATTGGTCTGTGAGTCAGGCCCCGAGGTCTAACGCTGGCTCTGCCAGGCCAAAGGTGTGGGTCCACAGACAAACAACCACCCTAACTGGCCCTAGTGTCATCGTCTGTAAACTTAGGATGTTAGAAAGCAATGAGGCGCTCTCTGTGGTTCCATATACTAAAATGTTAGTATCTCAGAAGAAATGCAGTGGGTCAGTTCTCAGAGCAAAGGTGAACACACACAGGACAGAAGAGGCAGAGATAAGACAATGTGGGGAGAGGGAGCGAAAGGGACTGAAACAGGGGAGGAGGTCTCTTAACAGTGGGGGCAAGAGGCAGCCCAAGGTTACAGCCTTGCCCTTTCATCTAGAGCCTTGCAGATAAACTTCAACCCAAGTCAAGGACCCATGGCCCTATGAAGAACATTGACTGAGGGCTGACTAGAATCTGGGATGGAGGAAAGGGAGCAAAAGAAAGCCAGTGACAGATCTTCCATTCACTTGAGATGCTGTATGACACCAGGCTGTGTTCTAAATTTGTTCTTTGCAGGAGGACAGCTGAGTTGGTGGCATAGAAGGGCCAGATGTAATTGCAAAGCCAGCCTGGTCTTCCCTCTTTTTTCCCTGGTTGCCATTTTCACATGAAAACCATAAAAGATCCCAGAAATGGGAGGTGCACTTAATGGGTTTTTTTGGCACCAAGAAATTAATGTTTTTTAAACCAAGGGGATTTTTTTCTCTTTCCTAAAGATCTTTGGCAAACAGAAGCTAAATTGCTTCCAGACCTCATGAAAGGTATTCTGTGCAAACGAGGTGTGATTTACACTTCCTTTAATTAGTCTGAACCCTGGAAAAAGAGAGAAATAATAGAAAACAAGAGCTATGTAGAAAACAAGTCCAAACAGCCCTAAAATAACAGTTTTGTAAAAGCATCAGTTGAGGGTGTTAGAAGGAAACCAATAACAAAAAACAACAAAAACAAAACAAAACAAAAAAATCCTTCTAGTTCTGGGAGTGGGGCAATTACAAGTGAATTGAAGTTTTGTTGGACTCCTTTCCCTGGGGATGGGGGAGGGGAGAAAGTTTGGCAGAAAGGAGCCTTAGTGTTCTCAGAGTTAAGTTTCAAGTTCTGGTTGACCTTCCTTCCGTTAAGCCTGTCTTTTCTGAGGGCATTTGGGGTCTAGGGAGCCAGAGAGTCAGGGAAGGACAGGATAGTTCTCGAAATCGTGGACATTTCACCAAGTCTGTCTCCTACCTGAGTTGAACATACAGCATTTAGGAAGAGGAATGGTTTTTGGAACACAGACCTATACTCAAGCTTTGGCTCTGCTGTTTACAGCCAGAGTGACTCTGGACAACCCCAGTCTGCAATCTGTTGACCACTCCCTTACTCCTTGAAGCTCTCATTTCCTGGCTGCCTGATTCCCCCTCCTCCACACACCCTTCTTATTGTCCCATCAGGTTGCTCCTTTTTACTATCTTTTGCAGATTCAAGCTCATCTACCTGGAAGTTAGTTGCTGGGGTTGCTCAAGGCTCAGTCCCAAACCCACTTCCACTGGTCAATTGACTTTATCAAGATGATATATCCATTGTGCATTGTTCCATCTTTCATCTGATTAATTCTCAGAGTCTTATTGCCTGGCCACATCTTCTCCTTTGTTGGGTCCTCATAGCCAAATGTGTTGCTACATCTTTTAATTGAATGTTTCCAAGTATCTCAGATATAACATATCCAAAACTGAACTCAGGATCTTCCACCTTAATCAGGTCCACTCCCCAGAGAAGACCATCCCCCTCCATGCACATATTATCCTTGGCCCACATTATCCTTCACCCTCTATCTGGTGCAATGTCATGGCCAGTTGATTTCATCTCTGCCCTGACATTGCATGATTTGAGCCAATCTTGCCCCTTCTCTGTGCAAAATGGACAGAGATGTGCATGGCCTTGTTGACAGTGTGCAACAACTCAATGGTGATCATCTCCGCGTCTTACTCAGCTCACCTGTAGTCTATGATGGACTCTGGATCCATCCACAGCCTGGGCCCAGGAACTCTTAGAGGAGTTTAAGTTTAAGGAGACAATTAGGAGCCAGCAAGAGAAGCCTCTGGTGTGAATCTTATCTTTATTTTCACTAATCCCATTGCTTCTGACTACTCATCTCCCTCAGGGAAAAAAGAAAAAAAAACCCACAAAAACAAATTGTCATACCTTTTGGGTGGTGGAATGGAATATCGAACCTGATGTACTGCACAAGCTTAAAGAATAATTTCATCTTACCTTTAGAATGTTTAAGAGCCTAAGGCTCCATTATACCACTAGAATCCTTGAAATCATAAGGCCAGTCTCAATGATAATTGCACTGGCCATACATACGTGATTGAAGAGTCATAAACCAGAGGACCTGGGCTCAAGTCCTGGCTCTGTCTCTAACTCACCACCCTTATTCTCAAGGACTTCATCAACTCTGTACAAGAAAGGGGTTTATACTTGGTGAGTTACATGGGTTCTGTCAGCTCAAACATTTACAGGACCGTTATTATAAACCATGCAGAGAAGGAGAGAGGGATCCAGGGAGACTCTTCTTTGCAGATTCCCTAGAAAATCATGGATCTTCCCCATGAAAGGAATAACACAGATAACAACTGCTGAAATTTATTGAGCACCCATCATATACTACACACTAATGTCCACAGTCAAGAGATAAACTAAGAAAGAAAACAAAATTGAATCCATGCACTGTTGGTGGGAATGCAAACTGGTGCGGTCACTGTGGATGACAACAGTATAGAGGTTCCTCAAAGTTAAAAATGGGGTGCCTGGGTGGCTCAGTCCATTGAGCGTCCAAATCTTGGTTTCAGCTCAGGTCATGATCCCAGAGTCATGGGATAGAGCCCTGTGTTGGGCTCTATGCTCATCATGGATTCTCTCCCTTTCCCTCTGCCTCTCTCCGGCCCCCGCCCTTTAAAAAAAAAAAAAAGGTTAAAAATAGAACACTAATTTATGATCCAGCAATCATACCACTGGTTATTTACCCAAAGAACACTGGGTATTTACCCACAAGAACACTGATTCAGAGAGACAGATGTGCCTCTATGTTTATAGCAGCATTATCTACAATAGCCATATTATGGAAGTAGTCCAAGTGTTCTCTGATTGATGAATAAAGAAGGTGTGACGTACATCTACAATGGAATATTACTCAGCCATCAAAAAGAATGAAATCTTGCCATTTACAACATGCATGGAGCTAAAGAGTATCACGCTAAGCAAAATAAGTCGGAGAAAGACAAATACCATATGATTTCACTTATATGTGGAATTTCAGAAACAAAACAAATGAACAAAGGGAAAAAAAGAGAGAGAGACAGAGAGAGGCAAACCAAGAACCAGACTCTTAACTACAGAGAACTGATGGTTACCAGAAAGGAGGTGGGTGGGGGGGAAGGGTTAAATAGATGATGGGGATTAAGGAGGGCGCTTGTCGTGATAAGCACTGAGCGATGTATGGAAGTATTGAATCACTATATTGTAGACCTGAAACTAATATCGTACTGTGTGGAATTGAAACAAAAACCTTAAAAAGCCAAAACAACAAACAAACAAACCAACAAACCAACAAACAAACAAACACGTTGAGCCTTGCCCCCAGTGTCACATGGTTAATGAATGGTACAGCTGAGATTTCCAATCTCACGCTGACTTATTTACAGCCCGTGCTGGACACCACACTCTCCATTTATCCAGCCATTTTTGTTGTGCCTCTGTTCACTCATCCATTCATTTGTGTTACAAGCATTCCGAGTACTTTCTCTGTGCGTGGAACCGTGCTAAACACAAGGAAGCGTGAGAAAAGGTCCATCAGAAAGTTCACAAATTGGCTACAGAAACAGGTAACTATGCTCAGGACATTTAGAAAGATTCTTTCCAAAGGGCCATTCTAGTCATGTCTCTGATCCTTCTGAAAAAGGCTGATGGCGCTCCCCTTTGCCTACAGGATGAAGTCCAAACAGCTTAGCCTGTTGTCTAATCCCATTGTGACCTGGTTCTGGTTTCACCTCCTCTCGACCACATTCATTCAACACTTGTTCAATACTAGCCACGTGCCAGAACTGTACCAGAGTGTTGGGAAGGCAGTGCTGAGTGACAAAGACTTAGGCCCTGATCTCCTGGAGCTTGCAGATATCAACCAAATTATCACATTAATGCAGAAGTAGGCATTCCTTTAAGCTTTCTGTGGCCCAGCCCCAGTAGATGTGGGGTCTCTCATCCCATCAGACGCTTCCTGCCCAGTAAGCCATAAGGATCCAACTCTCCTTGGATGCATTCGATGATCAAATGGACTTTTAACAATGCAACTTGTCCTATTCATCAGGCATAAATATCTACTAACCAGAGATTTGTGTGTGTGTGCAATAAATACATTTTTACTCTACCTCAACATAGTTTTTCAACAATAGTTTAAAACTTCTTACTATATACTACCATAAAACACCATGGTCCTTCTCCCCAGGAAATGCTATGCTTCAAGTTAATTGCTTACAGTTTATCTCCCCTATTCAACTCTAAATTTCAAGTAGGCTGAGTTCTTGTCTATTCTTGTTCACCAATGAATTCCCAGCACTTAGCCCAGTGTTTGGCACACTGTGGACATTCAGAACATATGTTGCTTAGATTGAATAATCCTTAATGATTCTTAAAACCTTAACTCAAAAGGAGACTGTAACAGACAGATTCTCACCCATTTTTTTTTTCCAGAGGAGGAAATACAGACTGAAAGGAGAAACAACTTTCCAAAAGCTACAGAGAGTTGGTAGCTTAATTGAGGTCAGAACCAAAGAGAATCTGATGTCCAGAACTCCTGTGATACCACACCCATTCATGAACCTTGAGTCTGACATGGCCAGGAAGATACAGCCTCAGGGGGAAAGAGCACATAACTGGAAGCAGACACAGTCCCTCGACCTTTACTACACACGTATTTATCTCAGAGAGCGTCACTGAGTGCATTGTTCCAGAGCAAGACGAGCCCATCTGCGTGGGAGAAACTCTAGTCTGCCCCCAAAGATCATCTCTGACTGAGAAAAAGATTCAATCACTCCCTCTAACCCAAACTCTCCAAAACTCTATTTCCTATTATGTCTCAACTACCAAATTTAACCTACCCGCATCTCAAGATTAGATCTGTGAGCTCACAAAAGCTCAATCACTCAATTTAGAGTAGGGAAAATCTTATCCTCTCCAAACAAAGTGAAATGTGACATAACCCAGTTGCTAGGATTATGTCTCACTCAGGAAGAAGGAGAGGAACAGGGAGAAAAATGGGTGGGTCATTCATTACAGTGAATTTTCCAGGATAATTTGAGTAGTGTGGCCCTCCAAAATCAATGTTCCAGTCCTTAAAACAATGCTCAAGTCAAGGTCCAGGCTTTAGGAGAGCCATGAGAGTGAAGAAGCCTCTTCTGCCCTTGCCCTGAATCCCTGAGTAATCTCTAGGTACATTCTGATTCCTTCTCGGATGACTGGCCTAGTATCAATGATGATCTTTATACCCACGCCCAAGGAATCCTAAAAGAAAGTACCAGTCTCCAAAATCTACTTGATTAGGCCAATGCAGAATATGGCACAATTCTACCTAATCAAGAATCCTTTTCCTCTTCTGAGCCTTCATTTGCGACATCCTGGAATTTCATAGGAAGCTGACTTGGGAAATATTTAAAGTCCCTTCCAACATCTTTGGTTGGTGTTTCAATAACTGAAAGACAGTTTGGTATACCAAAAGGGTCAGGGACTCTGGCCTTTTTCAATTTCCAATTCTGCCCTGGACAAGCAATTTTACTTCGCTGAACACCAGTTTTCTCTTCTTTAAAAAAGGCAGTGACAATTTATAGATCACAGAATTGGCAAGGATTTGAGAAAATATATTTGATGTCCTTAAAACAGTGTCTGGTATACAGACCTACACAGTAAATGATCAGTAATCAGTCTGAGCAGGTCTTTGGACTTCGGCTAATTAATGACTGGTCTCAAGAATAAGACCTCTATGGATAAAATCTTAAAAGAGACTTTGAGTTCAGAAAGGAGCTATGTTCTCAAGTTAAAGAGTCTTCTAATTCATCAGCAACCACTAATCTACTAGAGGCTACCAATTCACAGCTGGTGAAACCTGTTTTCCTAAAACAACTGGCCATGTTAAAAAGTGATACAGTTACAGAACATCCAGCTCTCGAGGCCAGTTTTAGAGGAAATTGTTCTTTCCATATGGAGGATTACTAAGAGGCACCTTGGTATGGACTCAATTTTAAACAATCCAGAAAAACTCCTGCCAGGGCCTGAGCAATGTAATTAATTTTGGACCAGCCACCCTACCATCCCGGGTTTCAGTTTGCCCATTTATATGGTAGAGGTGATGACATAAGCATCTAGGAGTTGCTTAAATGACTGACTGTGATAACCCCAAGTCCTTGCAGGGTAGAGGGTTGACAGCAAAAGCAGGATTCCTTAGTATTCCTGCAGCTCTTATCACCTATGTGTCTTTGGTTACATCTCTTTCCCTCTCTGAGTCTCCATTTTCAGACCTAGAAAAGGAGTCCCAGGATACTCCCCATCATAGAAGTACTGTAAGCAATTGATGAGGCAATGGACAAAAAGGGTTTTATAAAGTAGAAGGAAGGCATGACCCAAAGGCAGGACATGCTCATGGCTATGCCCAGGCTCTTTTAGACAAGCATCCCAGCATCTCCCTTTTATTCTTATCGTCTAAAAGTGATTGTATTTCCATGTACACAAGAGTTTGAAGGTTCCATTTCCAATGGTGCCTGTGGAAATGTTACCAGTATTTTTTGTCATTTAGGGTGACCCGAGGGGAAATTGGCCAGACTGTTGTCCTAGGTCCAGAGTCTTACTACAAGGTTAAAACTCCACCCAGAAACCTGAGTCAACCGAAGAATGAGGCACTGGGCATAAACCATGCCAAAAATATCCACCCTCTGCTTTCCAGGATCCCAAATGACACTGGTCATTGAAAACCCATCCCTCCAATCCAGAGGGAAAACTCAGCTCTGCTTAAGATGAATTTAATGCCCAGCATTAGTGTTAAAACCCCAAAAGGCCCTTCCAAAACTGTGACCTTCTATTCAAAGGCTTGCTTTTGTTTGGTTGTATCTTGTAAAACACTTTAGCAGCAAATTTAGGACTTATAAAATGGGGCCAATTGACAGCCTCAGGAACCAAAAGTCTGTTTATTCACTGAGTACAGCCGGGGGGGGGGGGGGGGGGGGGGCGGTGGTTAGGAGCAACAGACAACATGGTGCCTAAGCCAGGGGTTTCTGGAGCAAAGATATCTTAGAACCCAGAGCAGTCATGGGTCCTGAGGTAAGAATGAGGAAAGAGTTCATGGAAAAGGTAGAACTAGTTATAATTGCAGTAGGCTCTGGGACAACAATGATTTAAAAAGAACACCACTTGACCTTGGATATGTTACTGAGCATCTCGGTGTCAATAAAATAGATGATACACTTCCTACTTCATGATTACTACTGAATACTATTATGCCAAAGGGCTCTACTAAAGCCTTCTCTGACCCTCTCTCATACTGTTTGTTTTTTTGAGGAATAGAATTTACATACAATAAAATGCATGGATCTTAAGTACATAGTTCATACCTGAATGATTTTCAAAAATGGCTAGATTCTCCACTTTACATGGATGGCTAACCTATGTCACAGACACTTAGGCAAGATAAAAGAAAAGATATTCTTCTGGTATCTAGGAAACGCAAACCTATAAGGAAGCTTATACATGAACTATTATAATAATTTTCTTTTTCTTTTAGTGAGAAAACTGAGGTCTAGAGAATTGATTTGGGGAAGTGAATGTGGTAGAAGGTCATATACTTTTACAGTGATAAAATGATCCTGATAATTAGCAAATATCTATTCAGTGTTTAATATGTCTCAGGATGATAGCTCTCCCTGCTAAATGCTTCATCAACAGCCATACTGAAAGTGATGCAGCCACAAAGAGACTTCTAACCATAGGTAACCTACCGGTTACATTAAGAAAGATGTGGGGGGTGGGGGTGTCTGGGTGGCTCAGTCGGTTAAGCGCCCAACCCTTGATTTTGGCTCAAGTCATGTTATCACAGGTTCATGGGATCAAGCCCCTGTGCTGATTGGGATTCTCATTCTCTCTCTCTCTCTCTCTCTCTCTCTCTCAATCTCTCTTTCTGCCCCTCCCCTGCTCATGGTTGTGTGTGCTCTCTCTCTCTCTCTCTCTCCCCCTCTCTCTCTCAAAATAAATAAATAAACTTAAAAAAAAAAAAGAAAGATAGGAAGAATGGGGAGTGAAAGAATGCTGAAGGGAGGGAAAGACTGCAGTTGAAGATACATTAGTTATAAAAGTGCCAGGCATACTGAATAGACAGTTAAAAGAAACTCAATAAATAATTGTTGAATGAATGCATGCATGCGTGATCTGTAGACAACTTCATCAACTGGACTGCAAACACTTCTTTCAATGCTTAGAATAATTGCAGTCATAGACCCACATGTACACATTGCTGAGAAGTCCAGTGTCTCCTTGAGGCCACCCTCGCTCGTGTCTGGATTATAAGAGAATTCTAGAGGTTTCCTCAGTCAAGGCTTTATGGTGCCTTATGAAGAGAGAAGGGGGAATAGCATCATGTCCCCAGTGGGCCCCCTGTCCTTCTTTGCCTGTAATACCTGCCACTGCCACATAAGGCCACTTTGGAAAATGGGAGTTCTGTGAGGCTCTATGCCAGGTCATGGTGAGGAGGAAGGCATTAGAAAAGTCGTCTAACACATACCACAGTGGTTCTCCAAGGGAGGACCATCACACTCCTCAGCCACAGAGGTCCAGGCTTGGGCTCCCGAGTCTAAAACTCTTTGGACTAAGTCTCGTTTCTCATGCTTAGGTCATGCCCACTGTACCAACGTGGCTGTGCCTACTGTGACTTTAGCTTGACACACCAATCAGATTTCCTCCTCCCTCACGCTGAGTTCCCCTACATGCTGAGACAATATTACCTCATCCTAGAGGTTCTATACTTGATAAAGTGATCAGGATCTTCTACCCATCTGTTTCCAGCAGCAACTCAATTTAAAATCAAATTTTCATGTTGCTCCCCTTGAATGCTCCATACTAAACATCATTGACAGGGTAGCCTTTTTCAGGCCACAAAATGCCCCAGTTAAATCCTTGCCCCAGAGTAAGCACTGTTTACCAATCGGACTTACTCTCATATATTTAAGACATACCATTCACAAGAACTTTCTCAGACAGAAAAGCTCAGCTCCAACATAACTTGCAGTCTATACATACTAAAACTTCTGCCAGCTTTTAAAATTTGTTCTCAGCTCCTCTTGAGAACAAATAATGATAAATAAACTACAACTCTTCCTAACAATATGAATGGACTGCACAATATGATGAGCAAAAGAATCCAGACACAGGAGAATGCATATTGTGTATTTTATATATAGCCCAAAAGAGGCAAAATTAGTCTGTAAACTAAGAAATAAAAAATAAAATAAATACAATACAAGTCAGAATAGAGGGCTGCCTCAGTTCGGCTCAGGTCACGATCTTGCAGTTCAAGAGTTCGAGCCCTTCATTGGGCTCTCTGCTGTCAACACGGAGCCGGCTTCAGATCCTCTGTTCCCCTCTCTCTCTGCCCCTCCCCAACTTGTGCGCACACACACATGCTGTCTCTTTCTCTCTCAAAAATAAGCAAACTTTTTTTAAAAAGTCAGGATAGAAACGTATCCTTGAGGAAAGGGCAAATACCTAAATGAAAGCACAGGTGGGCTTCTGGGAGGCTTGCAACGTCCCATTACTTGATCTGGGTATTGGTAACAGGACTGTATTCACTTTGTGAAAATTCATCCAGATGTACACTTATGATTAGTATACTTTTGTGTATGAATGTTACACTTCCGTAGAAATTTAAAAAAACAAAGGTACTCCGCCAAAAGTGAATAAAAGAAAGGACAGTATATGCATTTAATACCCTAGAGGCATGAAATCATAAAACCTTAAAGACAGAAAGGCCTCGGAAGTGATCAGTTTCAACCACCTCATTTTAAAGACAGGGAAAATGAGGCCCATAGAGGGGAGTCCCACGATCACACAGGGACTTAGTGTCAGATCATGTCTCCTGTAATTCAGCCCTTCACAATATTCCTTTCCTTCTGCAGCCGATAAAGGGGAAATATGAGAGAAGACTAAAAATAAGCCATACATCAGGATATCAAGGCATAAAAATTTTCAAATGCCGATGGATATCTATCTGCCTTGCAAACAGTGTCAGACAGCTGGGACGAGGCAGATGTGGCCACATAAGTGTGCTGCCCATGACGCATGGGCTGGAAGAGTGAGGCAGAGCCAACTCTAAAGGAACAAAAGAGAAGCCTGTCTGTCCAGAATGCACCAGGAATAAGAATTCCAAAGAGGTCATCCGGGGAGAAGCTGTGCTTGCGCCCCAGAGAAGCCTGGGTGCATTTACTGGCATTCCAAACATCTGTGCTTTTGCAAGACAGATAAAAGGGAGTCTGCTTCCCTGACTTGAGGTATGATATATGGGCTTCTGAGGCACTGGGTGTGGGCTGCTGTTGAAGATGCGATGCAATGTTTGATGGATGAAAGCTGAGGAAACTACTAAGCCACACATTAATAAAAATTATCAAACTGTCTTGGTTGGTGGAACAGAATGCTAATACCATTCTCCATGTGGACGTCAAAGGCAGAGAATGTCTGGAGGGAGCTAACCTGCTTTGTATCTTTACCTTCATCCCACTTGTCCAAATTAGAGCCTCAGTTCTGCTGCCAACACCTTAACTAGCCAAGACTGGCGGGGCCCACTCTAAAATAGAACCACCCATGATGCCTCACCTGCACCTACCCCTTCTCAACTGAGAGTGAGAAGGTGTGTTGCAATCACAATGTAGACCCATAAATACCCTCCACCACTCCCCACTGACCAGAGAATAGTCCAAATACCAGCCTGGCCTTTAAGGCACTTATCCACCTGACCACAAACTTCCGTCTCCTTTATGTTCTCATGGTCCTCCTTTCTTTTTCATCTTCATGTCTTTGTTGGTTTCCACTCTTTCCTCATCTGGATTTCCTCTCATTCATCTCTACCACTTCCAGGCTGAGGTCAATGGCCACTATCTTCATGAGGGCCTCCTTGATCATCAGTTCCCCAACCAGAACCAATCTTTCTTCCATTGTAAGTTTATCTATTTAGTTACATTTCGTTTTTACCATATTATCACATAGTTGTCCATTTTTCATTTCTCTCACCCGAGATTGAGCACTCCAAGAAAGAAGATAGTACGCACTGATATAGCAATATGATTGACATATGCAGTTGTCCAATATACAGATTTTTCTGAATGAGTATGTAAGACAATCCTTAGGCATCATCACACATCCCTAGCCTCTGATTTCAGCCTCAACTGCAGTAGACAGTTCCAGCGCGAGCTCAGACTCCCCTTATGCTGCTCTACCTCCAGCACAGGCCAGATGCGTCTTTCTGCTTCCTGCCCCGGGGGGCCTTAGCTGGCTGATGCCCGGCATCAGCTCAGAGGGGTAAACATGGCCCAGAAGTGTAACGAATGGAAATCTTCAAACACAGGTAGGAAGCCAGAGCAGACATACTCCTACTTTGCATCCTCAATTCTGGCAGTGATTATGGGAGGCATTTGTTTCCTCCTCAGGAGGTGCCGGTGGACTAGAGCCCATATTACCTCAATAAGAACCTTGTGAACACACCCCTGTATTGGCTTTCTCTCTTTCTGGTGGTACTACCCAAGCTCCATCATAACTGCTTCCTGTGTGTACCTACTAAGTAAATTACCTGCTCCTAATCCTTGCTCAGTGTCTGTTTTTAGGTTAAATCAAAATGAAAAATAAAACAAAACAAAAAACAAGATGAATACATGTCCTCTCTCTGAATTACAATTGGGCAATACAACTAACTGTCTCTAACATTTCCCCAGTGCCTGGAACCACCTATGGCATGCAATATATAATCCATAATTATGTGAGCAAGAAATAAATTTTAAAAATATGAGCCACTAGTGTCAACTTAGCCTATAAAAAAAAGCCCTACTTACAAACATAATCATCGAGGCAGTTGTCTATGTAGCTAATTCTAGGTGAGAAACATTAGAAGAATACAATCTCACTGCCATTTGATTTTGCTCCATCACTTTAGGTTCATTCAGTTGAGTGTATTCACTGGATCTCATTTTCAATACCCCCTTGTCTCTTTATGATGCGGGTCCAAGACTCCCCCGAGAGGTTCAGCTACTGAATAGCCAGATCTGATTTTCCTAAGGCGTAACTTATCACACTCATGATGACAGAACATGTGTACCCAATGCAGAAAACATGGTGACCTATAGATCCTGGCCCAGGCAGGGTATGATCAGAGCTTAAGTTGTGCCAAGATTTCTGCCTTGAAAATAATGCTCAGTCCTCCTCCATATCTGTAATAAAAAAATGTTTATTTCTCTTTCACTATATATTCCTTTCCTTTCTTCCATTAAAATCATCATCATCACCATTACCATCATCATCGTTCTTCCCCTTTCAGGGATTCCTTGGAAGCTATCAAGAGTAGGGATAAAGAACATGGACTTCTGAATGAGAAAAAATCAGATTCAAATCTTAGCTCTATCACTTAATAACAATTAGTTCCTAGGCAAGTGACTCTGCTCCCAAACCTTAATTTCCCATTTGTGCTATAAAGATAATAATAACTACTTTTCAGAACAATTCTGATGATTAAGTAAGTCCTTAGTATATAAATGCTCAATCATTGCTAGTTCTCTCCCCTTTCCTTTTTTTTTTTTTTTTTTTAAGGGAGAGTTAGAGAGCAAAAGCACGTGCACTAATTGGAGAGAGGTGCAGAAGAAGAGAGAGGATCTTAAGGGCTCCATCCTATGACCCTGGGATCATGACCTAAGCTGAAATCAAGAGTCTGATGTTCAACCAAATGAGTCACCCCTCTCCCCTTTCCTTTAAATTAGCTTTGCACTTTCCACACTGCTTACAAAATTCCTGGTATAGAAAAGGTGCTTCACAAATGCCACTCATCTTGCTTCATTCTTGCTTTAATTCCCTTTAAACTGGATAGAAGTAGTTTGCCTGCCTTGTTTCAGGGCTTTTGATACCAGCATAATTTACATTTTTGATACTAGGAATATAGCATAGACTGAGACAGTCAAGGTGAGGTCCCCAATCTTATAGGGCCTACATTCAGGAGCAGGGGAACCAAAAATAAATAGGCAAAAATAAATAAATAAGTAAAATTATTTCAGAAAATGGCAAGTGATGTGAGGACAGTAATACTGGAGGATGTGGCAAGGGGTGACAGAGAAGGAACTTTATATTTGGGTGGTCAGGAGGCCTCTAAGTGAAGAGGACAATGGGATGAAACAATCAACAATTCAAACAACTGGGGAAAGAACATTCTAGGCAGAGGAAAGTAGGTGTGAAGAAACCAGCTTGGTGTGACTGAGGATAAGAAAGATGACTAGGGCGGTTCTGCCCTTCCATGCTAAGTTAGTCATCAGTTACCTCAAAGCCAACTCAAGAAGGGAAAGAGTTTGTGTTGTGTTGTTCTCTTTTCCAAATATAAAGGAAATACCTCACAAGGATGGCTGTATAAGGGAATTTGTTTTCTTGCCTACTAGAATGAATGACTTCCATCTTTTCTGGCCTTTGGAAATGGTATGCTCCCTTCTTGAAGGCTATGCTCTCCAGAACTCAGACTTCTAAAGGATGACTTCTGCCCAGGGGTCTGAAATAATGAGTGAGCCCAAATCCAAAGGTATTGTGACCCAACTCTTTGGCACTTGAATGGTTAGTGCTGACAGCACAAATTATTCTAGGATTCTTGATATGAGGTCTAAGGCCTCTGGAATTACATTCATGAACTATGAATGATCTCAGTGGAGTCACTTCTCTTCTGAGTCTTACTCCTCATCTGTATGATTGAGTGAGAGAGGAGAGAACTGGGCAGGGGTGGAGGCAGGGGAACTGGGTAGAGGTTTGTCTGTGATCTCTACAGTTCCTTCCAGATTTCCTGTGATTCTAAAAGGTACTTTAGAATCATGGAGTGAGTATTACCAGGGAACTCTTATGTGTTGGAAAGCTGGCTTACATCACTGATGTCAGCTGTACCTGAGGCCTTTAAATGGGTCAACTGTCTGCAAAGATGAGCTGGAGAGAAACCTAGTAATTATGGATTAAAGAGAAATTACAACAGGGCCCATAATTGTTCTTTTACAAGCCCATATTCATTGTTAGTTAATAACCAAATTCCCTCTTTCCAGAGTACTCCACCCTTACCTTTCCCCACCTGGCTAGGTGAGGCCAGCTCAGGGCAGGGCAACTGAGTTCTCCCTGGGGAGTTTGGGGTCCAATGAACACAACTCCTTGATCTCATCTTACATGACTTCAGGAATGTACCCCAAATCTTTCCCTTGAGAGGCATGATAAGATGACTTAGGAAAAGGAAAGTCAATGGGAGGAAGTTTATGAATACTGGGGATGGAACTGGTGGGCAAATCCAAGCCTGAATACTTCTAAGGACACATGGTAGAAGAATTAATGCTGGTTCTCTAATCTCTAATATTTGCTCTTCCAGATTCAGGGAACTTTCTCTTAATATATCCATGATATACAGTAATAGGGCAAAGTATTGCTCTGTGAACAAACTGAAGCATTTAGCTTTTCTCTCTACCTGAACCTTCTGAAAATGACAAAGTCTGGGAGTGTTCTTTCTTCCATGGCAATCATACCTATTTGCATAAGTTCAATAAGAACCTGCTCTCCTTATAATAGGACACCACTGGAAATACTGGTGATCTTACCAAGGCTTTGACTGGAACATCATATTTGAGAGACATGTATAGTCTCAGATATGACCATACAGCTTTAAAGAACTAAAGTTGACTTTATGAAGCATGAAGCCAATAAAGCCCCTTGGAAATGTTGGTCTAATATCTTGCTTAGAGAGTACCCAGAGTCTTCCTTACCAAGTAAGTAAAAATGTCACTTCCTGGCAGGTGCAGAAACCACAGGATACTTTGGGGACCTCATGAAGAGGAATTAGCCCAAATCAACAGGTATTGCAGGCATGTCTTATGGCAAGTACTTGGCATGGCTTCTGGCCTAGAGAGGCTACTAAAAGCTCAATCTCGATTCCTTATAAAAAGTTCTAGCAAAGCAAATTTTAAAAGATCTATATTGGGGCACCTGGGTGGTTCAGTCGGTTAAGCATCCGACTTTGGCTCAGGTCATGATCTCACAGTTTGGGAGTTCGAGCCCCACATCGGGCTCTGTGCTAACAGCTCAGAGCCTGGAGTCTGCTTTGTCTCCCTTTCTCTCTGCCCCTCCCCTGCTCATGCTCTGTCTCTGTCTCAAAAATAAATAGAACATTAAAAAAAATTTTTTTAAAGATCTATATTGATCAAGAACTACTTTTGTTAAGCTAAGTAAATAATTAGGCCAAGTTTGTTAAAATTGGACTTTTCAAAAAGGATTAGTCTTGATTTGGCTATCACTGGAAATGAGGGTAATTATAGAGAAAAATTATGTTCAATAATAACACATCTTTGCAGATGTTAAATTCTAGTTCTGTCTTTAAATGTTGGCTAAGCTGGGCAACTTGAGGTAAACTTCAGAGAAATAGCTCATGTATAGAAAATCTTCTTGGTTGTTATTCTGTGGGGATAACAGGACCCCATAGGCAGATGACTATTTAAACAACTGGAAAATGGGTTGGATTCCCCCAACAAGTGTATATAAAAAGGCTTTTCTCACTGTAGACCTATCAATAGATACAGGCTATAGAGCTTTATTAAATTATTCACTTGAGGCTGGGTTAATTCCTACATCTCTAAATGAATATGCAAACTATATCCTCCCTAAATCTGATCTGACAGTTGCTAGCAACCCACCCCATATAAACCCAGGAGACCTGGTTTATTTAAAGGATTGGAAGTCTAATACATCAGGAAATTTAACTCCTAAATGGAAGGACCTCTACCGGGTCATATTATGTACTCTCACTGCAGTAAAATTAGAAGGACATTCTTCATGGATTCATGTTTCAAGAATTAACCGGGGTGCCTGGGTGGCTCATTTGGTTAAGCTTCTGAGTTTGGCTCAGATCATGATCTTGCAGTTCATAGGTTTGAGCCCTGTGTTGGGCTCTGTGCTGACAGCTCAGAGCCTGGAGCCTGCTTCGGATTCTGTGTCTCCCTCTCTCTCTGCCCCTCCCCTGTTCCTTCTCTCTCTCTCTCTTATAGATAAACATTAAAAAATTAAAAAAAAAAAAAGAAATAAAGAATTAAACCTGTATCTTCCTCACAGGATTCTAGTATGCCTGCTGAAATGCCTTCTTACTCCTGTGAACCTGTGGAAGACCTCAAATTTCTCTTCAGGAGACAACAAAAGAGTTGAGGAAAATTCTAACTATCAAAGGTCTTTTATTTAGGTTTCTCTTTCTCATAATATTAACCTTATTTTGTTGTCTTATTTCCAGTGTCTCCCTGACTGGTGCCAAGACTCCTTCACTACCATGACTTCCAGCTGATAGATGATCTTTTCTACTCAAGGAGGTTCATACATGTTTTCTACCTGGGATTGGCTGCCTTGGCCTTTGGTAACTCCTATATATACATACCTCAACTGACCAATGTTGGTCCATAGGTAGGGTCATCTCTACACCCCTATTCAGCAAGAAGAAGTTATAGAAGAGAAGACCTTCCACCCTCAGCAACCTTTAAGATTTAAGGGTCAAAACTGTTCAGGGGGGAATGATGTGGGAAACTCTGGAGGAAATGTAGACGAGATTAAATTTCCTTTTAACCTGCTGCCCATTGACAAATACTTGAGGCAGGTGGAGTACAACATTTCTCCAGGAACTCCCCAGTATCTTAATGTTAATGCTTTGCTAGAGGGGAAAACAACCTTAGTTGGACAATGACAATGGCTAGGCCTCCAGAATCTGATGAGTCTTCTTTAGCATAGGAAAATCCCTTTGGAAAATCCCACTGACTTTACCTCCCCAACTCCCAAGTATATAATCAGTCTCTCCTCACAATCTCTGGACAGCTCTTTCTGCCTGGGTCCTTTCCCCATGCTTTAATAAAATTACCTTTTCACACCTGGCGGGGGGCGGGGGAGAATCCATGCATGGGTGAGAGATCCAAATCTACTCACCAGGAGACTAAAAGAAAGTTCCTTGACTTCTGGAATTCAGTTTCCTCATCTGAATTGAATCTATAAAGATCTCGTAAGTATATTTTAGGATTCTAGAAGCATGTGACCTAGTGGGGCTACTCCTAGTTGATCATCTATCAGCTGAAGTATGGTGGTGAAGGAGTCTTGGTACCAGGCAGGGAGACACCGGAAAAGACAACAAAGTAAAGTTAATGAGAAAGAGACAAAAGCCACAGTTCAGGCTTTTGTGAAAATGAGAATAACAATAATAACTTCATCAAAGAATTATGGTGAACATAGAGTTTAGCACAGCACTTCTACTTCTTTCATTCAGTGTACTCCTTTAATGGTTACCCATTAGGTTTCTGCTGTGAACCTACGCTAGGACAGGACAGACAAATACAGTGATGAACTAGACGGAGATCCTCACAGAGCTAGAAGTCTTGTGGGGTGATGGCGTTTTGGGGTAATGCTGGGGTCTGGAGCCGACGGCCAGGAAAAAAATTCTTGAAGACGTCTTTGGTGCAAAAAGATGATTTTATTAAGGCACAGGGACAGGACCCATGGGCAGAAAGAGCCGCCTGGGATTGAGAAGAGTGACTGATTATATACCCTCAGGTTGGGAGGGAGTTAGGGACAGCATACATCTCTAAGGAATTCTGGAAGCAAGGTTTCCAGGACCTTGAGGGGCTAGTTGTTGTTAAGAAAATGTCATTTATTACTGCTTAATAAAACTTCAGTCATGAGACCCTTCAGATATGTATCAGGGGCCATATGCTTGGAGTATAATTGCCAACATATACTTGGGGATTAAAGATAAAAGAGGTTTGCAAAGAAATACTTATGTGTTTAAGGAGATGCACAGAATCCTGTGAGGGGGGGAAGGGGAGGTCAGGATAATGTTAAGCCAAGATTCCCTTTTGCCCTTAGCAAAGTGTCAACATCGAGGCAGCTGGGCTTCTAGAGGAAGGTCACTCTGCCTATTTCAAAGACTTGTCAATGGGTTGTAGGTAGTAAGGGAACTTAATTTTTCATTTGCCTTGTTTCCCACATCACCAGGGCAAGTACATAAACCCCCTTAAATTTTGATGAGGGTGATATCAGGGCTCCAGGAAACAGAGTCTATAGGTTTCTGGAGATTAGACTGCGGATGAGATTGCCTTTTTCTTGCAGTTTACTAAGTTATTTGTAAACTGAAGGAGACTCCTGGCCTGCGTGACTGCGATCTCAATCAGTCAACCACTTACTTTCTTTCCTTTCCCCTGCTCTTGGGCAGCCAGGACTGTTAGAGGAATATCACACACATCCCACCTTGGTGGAGGGGGGGGGGCAGGGAGGGAGGGGAGGGTACTGTTAGCCTGTACTTTGCCCTCAGCTTGCCCCACGCTCCCTCATCAGGGGCACAGAGCAAACATTCAAAAATTGAAGCTATTTTTATAGGACATTTCTGCTATTATTATTAATAATCAGCTCAACGCCCACCCTACCCCCCGCCTTTGTTACGATACAGGCAAAGAGTAGGCTAGAATATTCCAAGACATGATTAATTCAAAACTCTGAAGGGAGGATGCTCTGTGTCCCTGGCCTGGGTTAGGGAAGACACAATCAAATATCTAAGGGGTAAAGCAGATAATACAAATTCATGCAGTCGGTCAGACGTCAGACAAACTGGAAGACGGGGCACTTTCGCAAACTAAAGCTTACGCACATTCTCTACAGTGGGGAGCTGCTACTTAGCAATCCTGTCCACTGCTGCCATGTGGGATTACGCCCCAGCTTGCCAGAACCTACTCTTTTTTCAACAGAAGCCAGGAATCCAAGTTTTCATGGGAAAACATTCCAGATTTCAAATGATGGCAACTTATCCAAATATTAAAAAACGCTACGTAGCCAATTGCTACTTCTAGTTTAAGGCCAAGTATTTCAGATAAGGAAGAGTATTGTGTCTATTTTCAAAGGGGATGCTAAAGAGAAAAGAAAAGGGATGAGTAATTATTTTATATCCTCCACGCACCAGGCATCTCACATACATCATACAGAATTTCATTTGCTGCTCACAACAGTGTTGAGAAGTACCGATGTTTAGTTTGGGTTTTGTTTTGTTTTGTTTTCTTTTTTCCTTAACATATTCACCTTTAGAGACTGTGTTTTGGGGAACACTGGCATAGACAGGTAAGACTCTGGCAGCACCAGTAAGACTGAATATAGGGGAAGACAAGAAGAGGTAGAGAAGCCTGATGAGGAAGTTATACTGGAAGTATCTAGAGTGGCCTCAGTGAGGAAGAAAGATTTGAGGTATAATGGAGAAGGAAGGTTTTTTTTTTAATTATTTTTTTAATGTTTATTTATTTTTGAGAGAGAGAGAAAGAGAGAGAGAGAGAGAGAGAGAGAGAGAGAGAGAGAGAGAGAAGAGAGCACAAGCGGGGGAAGGGGCAGAGAGAAAGGGAGACACAGAATCCGAAACAGGCTCCAGGCGCTGAGCTGTCAGCACAGACACAGGGATCAAACTCACAAACCATGAGAACATGACCTGAGCCGAAGCCAGACGCTCAACCAACTGAGCCACCCAGGCGCCCCAGAAGTAAGATTTTTTTTTAAGTCAACAAATAATGCCTTAGAGGGAAATCCTCCTTCCTACCCCCTCCCCAAGTCTGATGGGGGTACAGAGGTACTTATAGCTACACTCTTTTCCTCATCTTTTCCTTTCATCTTTAGGCAATCTTTTTGGATGCCTCTGCTCAGTCCCATGTCAACTATCCCTCCAGGTGGGCAATATAAGATGAACCTTAGTCCTATAAATTGGGTCACTCAGTCAACTCCTTGATGCCCACACAGAATCCTTAGGACAATGAAGTTCTGTAGAGAAACCATTCAGCCATTGTTCTTGATCCCCAGAGCCAGGGGCTTCTTGCCTCTGACTAGCATACACCAGCAGTCAGAAATGGAAAGAAACGTAGATTAAATAATCAGATACCAAAATTCAATTTTTGACCCCACTCTTCTCAGAAGTTGGACTTTTGACTATCAACTTCACAAGCCTGATCTTCAATTCTCTCACCTTTAAATGGAGATAATAATTCCCTACTTGGAAGGATGAATTTGTGGATAAAATGAAATACTAGATTCAAAGATGCTTCAACTCATCTTCCATTGACTAGCAGCCAAGGCAATAAAACGTGCATTCTTTAACATGCCTTAAACAGCTCACCATAACTTCACCCCTTCTATGGTTTCTTCTCTTTTAAATCTACCAATCAAAATTTAATCTCCAGCCACATTACCCTTTTATTCCTTAAGGCCACTGCACATGCTTTTCCCTCTCTCTATCTGGGATACTCTCCTTATTCATCTTCCCCTCAACCTTCACATGGTCTCACTATTTCTTGCTCACACTTCAGAGCCTTTATTAGGTGCCTACCATATGCCTGACATTTTACTAGACACTGGGGATGAAGTGATAAAAAAGAGGAACATAATTCTACCTAGGAGGAGTTAATATTCTAGTGAGAAAGGCAAATGTTAAGCCCATCTCCCCCAACCCCCAATCAAAATCCATTCATTATAATTGTAATAAGTGCTACCAAGGGAGTATTAAATGCTAAAAGTTCACATAATCAACGAAAGGGCCAAATATAATCTAAGGATTTAGAGAAGTGACATTTAAGCTGAGACCTGAGTGTATAGACCCCAGTGGGAAAGAAAATTGGAGATATCAAGAATAGATAGAATACTGGAGAAGAAGGCAAGAACAATTATTCATAACCTTATAGGCCATGTCAAAATTTTTTTTTATTCAGTTAGAAGAGTTATGGGAAGCTCTTAAAAGGTTTAAGTCAGGAGAGTAATATTATAAATCAGATATCTATTCATCAACTATTAATTGAGCATCCATGATATGCCAGGCACTGTGCTAGGTCCTGGATATGATCAAGAGCTGTATTTTGAAGGGTAGCTCTGCCTTTAGAACTGAGAACTGAAAGGGACAAAACGTGGCTAATATGAAAACTAATTAGAAGGTAGCTGCAAGAGATAATTGTGGCTTACACTAGGCAATATGAAAAAAAGAGAACAACAAGAGATAGTGTTATGTGTCGATTATACCTTCAATAATACTTCTTATAATACTTCTTTTTCTCTGGCAGAGAAAGAGACGATGGAGATCGAAGCTAAATAACTTGGTTATAGATTGAATATGAGGATAAATAAGAGAAAAGAGTTATACCTTGGGGGGTTTTCTTCAAGGAACTCAATTTATAGTGGTACCATTTACAGAGAATAAACTAACACTTGGGCAGGGGCGTATGTGTGTGGAGATGGTAACAAGTTCAGTTTGGGATGTGTTGAGTTTGGATTGTTTGTGAGACGCCACACTGCACATGCCTTTTTTTATTCAGCTAGATATGGGTAGAGAGCTCAGAAGCATGAGATGGAAATGCAAACATAAGAGCAGCGAATGTGTTGATTTTAACTATCGGAGTGCATGTGGGAGCCCAGAGACAGTTTAAATTAAGAGTAGATAGAAAGGGTGCCTGGGTGGCTTAAGCATGTGACTTAGGCTCCGGTCATGATTTCATGGTTTGTGAGTTTGAGCCCCACATCGGGCTCTCCGCTGCTGTCAGTATGGAGTGCATTTTGGACCCTCTGTCCTCCTCCACCTCAAAAAATAAACTTTAAAACAAAAAAAAAAAAAAAAAAAAAGAAGAGAAGAGAAGAGAAGATAGAAGACCAAGACCTAAGGACTCTAAGATTTAAAGAGCAAACTGGAGGACCCGGAAAGGGAGGCTGAGTTGGAGTCAGACAGGCTAGTGGAAACCCAGGACAGTATGGTCAAAGAAAGCAAGAAAAGCAAAGGTTTCAGAAGAGAATGGTCAACCTCATAGAACGAATGAAGATATCAAGTAAATTTATGACCAAAAATTAAAAAAAAACATTGGATTTAGTACCGCATGGAAGTCGCAGACATTTGCAGAGAAAATGATTCATGTCAGCAACATGGTGGTTTCAGGAGACAGAGTCAAGCAAAGTGAGGTGAGGAAGGAGTGGAAAGTGAAGAAATGGGGTCAACCACTGTAGATTCTACTTTCAAAAGTGTGTTTATTAAGAAGAGACATACTGATAGTAGAAAATGGAGTGTTTTGTTTCTTTAAGAAGAAAAACCTACAAGAATATTTAAATTATGGTAAAAATAATCTACCGAAGGAGAGACTGAAGATACAAAATACAGGGATATAATTAATATGTAAAGTTTCCTAAGAATTTAGGAGGACATGAGAGCAGTGTGAATAAGGGGACTAACTCTAGGTGCGCCTGGGTGGCTCATTGGTTAAACATCCAACTTCGGCTCAGGTCATGATCTCGTGGTTCATGAGTTCGAGCCCTGTGTCAGGCTCTGTGCTGACAGCTGGGAGCCTAGAGCCTGCTTTGGATTCTGTGTCTCTGTCTCTCTCTCTGCCCCTCCCCCACTCATTCTCTGTCTCTGTCTCTCTCTCTCTCTCAAATAAATAAACATTAAAACAATTAAAAGGACTAACTCTAGAGAGGAAGAGCACCTCCTACATTGTATCATCAGGGAAGTGGAAAAATACGCAGAAAGGGGCACAGAGACTTAAAATTGTCACAGATGGAGGTTGAACTACTCCCTACGTTATCTTCTCTGTGAATGAGGGACAAGCCCATCTGCTGAGAGAGGTGGGGAAGGATAGGGTGTCATCAATTGAAAGATGATGGAGAAGAAAGTAAATGACAGGAGAAGTCTAGTAGGATTGCCTGGTGGTGAAGCATCCAGATGACACTGGTGACTGATGATATACTGGTGCCAAATACTCTCAACTGTGTGCTTTTCTCCAGCAGTGTGACTGTATGTACAAGCAGCAGGGAAGAAGTGAGACTTGAAGAGCAGTCTTTTTAGCCAGAGGGTGAGCTCCACATGGGAGGGCTCATAGTCTTGAATAAGAGGGGTTGATCAGTATGATTAATTACTAAAACCGGAATCTTGAACAGCTCCCTCACTTCCTCTAGGTAGCCTTTACTGACACCATGGGCCTGAGTTAGAAGCCTCTATTCTGTGCTCTTAACAGTATCTGAATTATCTCCACACCTATCACACTAGAGGGTAATTTCTTGCTATGTTCTCTCTCTCTCCTAGTCAAGTACAGGATCCATATGGGCAAGAATCATGCCTGTTTTATTACTCTCCTATGCCCAGCATGTTCTGCAATATCTGGACCACAGTAAGAGCTCCATATACATTAATGGGATAAGTTAATGTGCTTTATGAACTGTTAAAAAAAAAAGAAGAAGAAAGAAAAAGAAAAGAAAAAACTCTGATACAGAAAGCGGGCTGGGTAGAAAGCAGGCTGGGTGGCATGCAGGAATGGAGAGAATTAAGACCCTCCAAGTACCTTTTCCCTTTGGAAGTACTTCACTTTTGGAAACCTCTCATCCGAAGAGCAGCTGTAGTGACAGAAATGTTTTCTGAGGATCTAATATCAGTTCCAGATGTTTTCAGTCATGTCGGTTTGTACCTCACCCTGTAAAACATATTTTCTTCATCCCCCCCTCCTCTCCTCCACTCTAGCTGAGGGAGTGGGCCCAGTCTCCAATGACATCACCTCCCTCAAGCTGGTCCAGAGCAGGCAGACGGCAGGCGGATAAGGGCCCCACTAGCTTCTCAAAGAGTATGGCTGAGCCATGGCCTATGCTGCTTGAGAAGCTCTGAGTAATCTCCACAGTATTTTTTCAACAGTTCTATCACAGATGTTGCTGCTACCATCCTCTCAGCTCCTAGGGAAATTGGGGCCATGTTGTCCCTTGCCTTCAGTTATCCCCCCACACAAATTGACCTCTATAACTGCTTGCCTTCACCTGAGAAGGTCTTCAGTCTAAGGTCTAAGATAGGATGGTGTGTGGGGGGGAGAGAGGGGTTGTCTTTCGGTTGTAGATTAAATAGAAACTTAATGGAAATTGGGAGAAAGAAGATATCGAATGGGGGTGGGGTGGTGGAGGCATCTTCTCATCATTCTAGACATCATTCGTGACCCAGATCTAGAGGAATTTATATGAGCAGTTTATACCTAAGCCAGTTCAGGAAGACAAACACAAGAAAAGATGGTGCGAGACACAGACAGAAGAGGACATGAAGTGAAAAAGACAAAGGAAGAGACAGAAAGATATCAAGAGGAAACACACACAGAGGGAGAAAAAGAAAGAGAAAGAGGGAGGGAGAGAGTCAGGAAAGGAAAAAGAAAGGAGGAAACACACACAAAAGCTGAGAGTTGGCAGAAGGGGAGCCTGGTACTGATCAGCTGGGGAGCAGCCCAGCAGGCTCCCAGATGCCAGGACAGCAAAGGGCACTGACCAGCTCCAGATGTTGTTGCTTTCCATGAGGAGGCTGGGGGAATGGTGTAAAGGCCCTACTGCCTCTGTGGGGGCCAAGGCCTGAATCAAACAAGTTAAAGTTGGAAAGCCCATGGAAAGAGAGAGAAGTTTCTGATTTTTAGAAGGTTAAAAAAAATCCAGCAGATTACCTAGGCAAGTTCAGGGGGGTGTGGTGGGAGATTATGACACTGAGTGAGACCCTTCCCCTTCTTGTCTTCATTCTTCTGACCCTTATAATGAGGGAGCTGGACTGATGCTTAAGGTCCTTATACTCTGAACTTCTGGGGTTCACAGAAGCTGACATATATGAAAATAGACAAAGTAGTGATGATTCTAAAGGTCTACATTCCCTATAGGTGACAGCCCTCCAGCTGCCATCAGGTGGCTCGATACTTCATCATGCCCAGACAAACAGACACCTTCTATGCCCTAATTTCCATCTGCCTCAGCACGGCACAGCCTACTAGAGGTAATATGGACTGGTGGAAAGATGACTGGAATTGGCAGGGAAAGCAGGGAAAGAAACCAGAGTCCCTCCCATTTTATCTCCAGCTTGACTACTAGCTCATCCTACGTGCCACTTCCAGTCAAGTCCCTACCCTTTCCTCGCCTATTCCTCCATAAGCCAATCAAGGAATTTGACTTTATTAAATCTGCTTGTGCCTCAGCCCCCACTTCGTATTCCTACTCTCCTGCCCAAAAGGCTGAAACCCGTGCCAATTTCTCTGGTGAGGCCATGCGAAAGAACCAGACGTCTGTTTTTAATATCAATGACAGGTTAGTGTGTGGGGAATTTAGCCACTCCCCAAAACAAGCCCCGTTTCTGTTCAAAACAACTGGAACAGGAGGCTACTTATGTTTGGCTTTCCCAATAGAGTCCCAGAACCGACAGAGCAATGGCTTCTCTGAAAGAAACAAAGAGAGTGCCAAACCCAGGGGAGAGGGGCAGGGGAAGGAGACAGGGAAGGAGAGTGAGCATTTCAACAGCTAGTTCAAAAAGATATGGAACAGATGTCAGTAATAAAGTGTGGTGTGTTTGTGTGTGTAAAAGAGAGACAGAGAGAGGGCAAGAGAGAAAGAGTCCGTACGCATGTATATCAGTGCACACACATTCGTGAGCTTGCAAATAAATAATTCCAGCACTGGACTCGGCTGTTGGTGAAAACCCAGAGATCAAAGGAGAAAACCCGCATTTCCTTATTCTGGCCTCACCTGGCCAAGTGTGTGAGTAATCCTAACTCTCCATCCAAAACAAGTCTTACACCTTACTTTGTTGTTTTCTTCTGAACATTTAATTTTCCTTTCATTGTTTTTAATTCATGGAAATGAGAAGCAACTAAAATTTACTAGTACCTACTCTGTCCCAAGAACTTTACTACCTTCGATCTTGAAGGTAGCATGTTCAGTGATTGTTATTTTTCCCATTCCATGGATAAGGAAACTGAGACCTAGAAAAGATTATGACTGGCCCTAGATTTCTCAGTGCAAAGTGGTGGAAACTGAAAGCAGAAGCCAAGTTTTCCAAAGTCCATACTCCTTCATTAGGCTTCTATCCTCTAAGATAAAACTCAATCAGATGAGCTGGAATATTTAAATTTGAGCCAGGTGAAGTTTCGAGATGGTTGAGACATGGTAAAGATGACATAGAGGCAAAACAAAAAAACAAAAAAAACAAAAAACAGTTTTTGCTTCAGATAGCCCCCAATCATCCATAGCATCAGTTGACCATGATACATTTTAGAAGGCTTATTATATACTCAGCTAGTCTCTAGGGCTACATAAGACTAAATATCTATATCTATACACATATACATACATATATTGATATCTACCCATGAACAACTCAATTCATTAACATTGAAAATCTATGTGGGTCAGGCACTATGGGAGGATTCCAAATTATACAGAAATAAGTCATTATCTTCTTCTTTGTAGACAGCTACCCACTAAAAAATTCAAGAGCTGAACAATGGGGATAATGAAAGTCAAGTCACACAAGAAAGGATTAGAAGAACTTATAAAGATGGAAGTAGCTATGTCATTACCTTCAAACTTCTGAGTGACAGCAGGAAGAAGAAGGGGTGATATCTGTGTGGGGTGACCTCAGACCATTAACTAAAAACAAGTAAGCTTCATGTATATAAAAGAAAGAAAGAAAGAAAGAAAGAAAGAAAGAAAGAAAGAAAGAAAGAAAGAAAGAAAGAAAATAAATTCTTGGATCAGAGCATTGGCTCCTAGACAATCAGAAGGAAGAATCTTGTATTTTCATTTCTGGACCAGATGGACAGCCACTAGGATTAATTTCCCCAGCTGCCTGAAACATAAAGAAATTAAAAAAGGAAAAGAAAGAGTATAAAACAAATGTTCAAACTGGAACTCAGCAACAAAGGCCAGAGATCTTGAAAGATTGAAATTGAAAACAAATTATGTGAGCCCTTAAAATTTTCCAGATTACTGCCTTTAGAGAGTTTCCAGATCACTGTGCAGTGAGAGGGAGGCCTGCAAGATTCCCTGCACTGAGAAGACCCAGTTCTCAGTCTGAAGATATCAAAAATGACTACAGGGATAAAACAATGGAGAGAGGAGAGCTACACAAAGAGAAAATTGAAGAGATCTGTGGAGGGTCCCATTTCAACACTCACCACAGTAATGACTAATGAATGTAGGTGAGGAAACTACTACCTCAAGAGGATTAGATGGAACGCTGCCAAGTGTTCATATAGGGGCCAAAAATAGTGGCTGTTCCTACCAGCCATACTGGAAAATCTCATAATTCATAGGCCATTGTGTGGAGCACATAGAAGAATCTTGCCTCAGTAGTAAGGAATAATTAGCCCTAGACTAAACACTACTCCAGTTCCAGCTAGCAAATCTTAAAAGTGAGACTCAAAAGAATAGAACTATTTCCAAGTAACTTAACTGTGTCCCAGAACAGAGTTAAAAAATATAGGAATACAAAAATATCCAGCACCAACAAGGCAAAAATAAAAATGTCTGGCATCCAGTCAAAAATTACCTGGCATGTAAAGAAGCAGGAAAATGCAACCCATAATGAGGAAAGAAACCAATCCATTTAAACTGACTCAGACATTAGAATTAGCATATAAAGACATTAAAACAATTATAACTCTATTCCATATGTCAAAAATGTTAAAGTGTGTGATATATTAACAAGACCCAAACTGAACTTTTAAAGATGAAAATTATAATGTCTGAGATGAAAAATTTACCAGATGGGGTCAAAAATAGGTTAGACTTTGCAGAAGGTATTGAAGATCCATTCAAAATTAAACAAAGAATTAAAAAAAAATAAAAATAGAATCACTTCACATGGCCAAAAACACATAAAATTAGAGTCACTGAAGGAGAATAAAGATGGTCAGGAAGAAAAAAAATATAAAAAAAAAATAATGGCCCCCAAATCTCCAAACATGATAGAACTATAAACCCACATATTCAAGAAGCTCAATGAACCTCAAGCACAATAAAATAATAAAATTGCTCAAAACTTGGACTAAAGAGAAGATCTTAGAAGCATCCACAGGACAAAAATGGTATATATATACAGGGGGTCAAAGGTAGGAATAAAAGCAGATTTCTCAATGCAAACAATGTAAGCAAGACAGAGAAGCAACAGTTTTAAATTACTAAAAGAAAAACATGTCAATCTAGAATTCTATACCCAGCAATAACAACTTACAAAAGCAGAAGCAGAAAGAATCTATCACTAACAGATCTGAAAGGTAAGAAATAGAAAAAGACATCCTTTAGGAAGGACAATGAAATTAGATTAAAATATGTATGTGAAGGAATGATGAGCAGCAAAAATGGTAACTACATGGGTAAATATATAAAATTATTTTTTTCTTAAAAAAATTACTTTTCTTATTATTTAAATGTCTTTAAATATAATTATTCTTTAGGGAAAAATAATGACATGTTATAGAATATAGCATGCATATATATATGCAAAATGTATGTCAATACAATAAAGGCTAGGAGAGGAGAAATAAAAGTATACTATTATAAGGTTCCTATACTATATATATAGTGGTATAATAGCTTTGAAGGTATATCATGATATGCTGACTATGCATATATAAACACTAAAGTAACCACTAAAATAAAAAAAAGATATATAGTTAATAAGTCAACAAAGGAGATAAAAAGGAATCATAAAAACACCCAATCCAGAAAAAGAAAAAAAAGAGAAGAAAGATGGGACAACAGAAAATAAGTAGCAAGATGACAAAACTAAACCTGACCAAAAAAAGAAAATCACATTAAATATGAATGGTCCAAATACCCCAATTTAAAGGTAACAGTGTCAAATTGGATTTAAAAAATATATACAAAAAACCTAAATATATGTTGCCTACAAGAAATATATTTTATTTTATTTTATTTTTGATAACTAAATGGAATTTATTTTTTTACATTTGATCAAAGATTTTATTTATTTATTTTTTAACTTTTTTTTTAACGTTTTATTTATTTTTGAGACAGAGACAGAGCATGAATGGGGGAGGGGCAGAGAGAGAGGGAGACACAGAATCAGAAGCAGGCTCCAGGCTCTGAGCCATCAGCCCAGAGCCCGACGCGGGGCTCAAACTCACGGACCGCGAGATCGTGACCTGAGCTGAAGTCGGACGCTCAACCGACTGAGCCACCCAGGCGCCCCTGGCCTTTTATTTATTTTTTAATATAATTTATTGTCAAATTGGTTTCCATACAACACCCAGTGTTCATCCCAACGAGTGCCCTCCTCCCTGCCCATCACCCATTTTCCCCTACCCCCCACCCCCCCAATCTACCCTTAGTTTGTTCTCAGTCCTTAAGAGTTTTAAAGTGGATGCTGAAAATAATGACAGAACAGATTCTGGTCCATAAAGCCAGTCTCAATAAATTTAAAATGATTAAAGTCATAAAAATTATGTTCTTTGATATATAGTGACATCAATAACAAAAAGATGTCTGTAAAATCCCCAATATTTGGAACATAAGTAACATTAAATAAGTAGCCATAAAGAATCCATAAGTCAAAGAAGAAAACAAAAGGGAAATTAGAATATATTTTGAACTGAATGAAAATGAAAACTCAATTTATCAAAAATTGGTAAGCCACTAAAGCAGTAGTTAGGGGGAATGCTTATAAGAAAAATCTCAAAACAATAACCTCAGCTACTACCTTAAAAATCCAGGAAAAAGAGGAGTGAACTAAATCCAGTTAGCCAAAGAAAAGAAATAATAAAGATCCCAACAGAACACAATGAAACGGGTAACAATAGTGAAAACAGATAAAACCAAAGTTGACTGGATTGAGAAAGTAAATAAATTACATAACCTTTGAGCCAGATTGATCAGAAAGAGAGAGAGAGAGAGAGAGAGAGAAAGGCAAACTGCCAAAATCAAGAATGAGAGAGAGATCGCTATAATTTCTAAATTTCCATGGGTATTAAAAGACTAATTATAGAATGTTATGAACAATTTTTTGCCAGTAAATTTTATAACCTACATGAAATGGCCAAATTCCTTGAAACACACAAGCTATAATCTGAATAGCCTTGTATCTATCAGACAATTAAATTGGTAGTTAAACCTTCCTACAGGGAAAGCTCCAAGCCCAGGTTTTTTCACTGGTGAATTCTATCAAATAATTAAGGAAGAAATACTGCTAATTCTACCCAAACTGTTAGAAAATGGGAAAGGAAGGAAATATTTTGCGAGGGCAAATTTACGTTGTGAGGCCAGAATTAATCCTGATAATAAAAACAGACACAAGCATTACAAGAAAACTACAGATCAGAATCTCTCAGGAACATAGATGCAAAAAATTCGCAACAAAATTTTAACACATCAAATCCAACAATATGTAGAAAGAAAAAAAAAGATAATGCATCATGACCATGTGGGATTTACTTACTCTCGAAATGTAAGGTGTTTTTTTTTTATCATTTGGAAATCCATCAATGTAATTTATCATATTTTTAAATGTAATCTATAATATTCACAAAGAAACAAACTATATGATCATTTCAATAGACAGAAAATTCAACATCCATTTCTAATTCAAACAAAAAAATCTCTCAGCAAACGAGTATTCAGTTTTCCATCATGAAGTCTGATGTTACATAAAGAATAAGCATGGTGCTGGAGTGAGATTTGGTTATAAAGCCTGACTCTACTAGGTACTGGTTGTAGGACTTTGGCAAAATCTCACACCTCTCTGGGTGGGATCCATTTACTTGATCTGTAAGCAAGGCTGCTAATCATTTGGAGAGTGAAGTTAGAAAAATGACGGCACTTGTTTCTCTGACCCCCGCCCTCCCCAAATCAATTTCAACAGGTAGCCATGCAGAAAAATACGTCCGCAAGAACTAAAGTTTCTAGGTAAGGGATTATAGCACTTGGGTGAGGCACAAAAACAGGAAAAGCGATAGTAAGCATGTTAAGAAAGGTAAGATTCACTATCATAACTTCCCCCAAGATGGGACAGACCAATTCAGAGAGAGAAATCCTCCCTGTGGAAGGAGAGAGAAGTGTGTGCGTGGCTTCACCAAGAACCCTGTACCCGCTATTGAGGTCCCAGAAGCTTTCAAGGCACCAGGCTCTCACGAACTCAAGCTTCCAATCCATCCTGGTGCCTGCCAGTTCCTACAGCTCCAGGGGTCCCTGTGGGCCAGGCTTCACTTGGTTCCAGTGATGACTGGGCATAACCCAAGCATACAATACACGCTCACAGAAAATTGGTTAGTTTGCCATGTATCTAAACCATATTCTCAATGATGCTTCATTGTTAATTAAATTGACAGTGCCTTCAGATACAGTCAGCCTAAGCCTGACTACCACAGACCCAGACTCCTGGCCTGCCTTGAAGCCAAACCCGCCCCCACACAGCCAATCTCCAGGATGGCACAGCTTCCTGGCTCTATCAGACATTCAGAATTCAAGGAGAACAACTCAGAGTCACAACCAAATGTAGCACTCTGAAGAGTCCCTTTTCTCATCTCCTCCCCAATGCGTGAATCATTTCCAAATCCCTCTTCCCCACCACTGAAGACAGCTATCTCACTAGAGATGGTATGTCTCACTAGAAAAGACAATTCCTTGAGTTTATCTCCGTCCCAGAGATTATATACTTACAGACTCTGTTATTCAAACATGTGACCTGTAGGCCTTTCCAAGCAGAAAAGGTTAAATCCTTTTCTAAATTAACACTTTGATATATGACTTTAACGATCCATCTCAGAGAATCAGAAATTCTTTCCAACTACAATTTAATATCTTTCCCCACTGAAAAATCATATAAAAAGGCATACAGGTGTGGGCACCAGGTGACAATCACAAAACAATGAAATCTCAAATGCCTTCCCACATCAGATGACAGTAAGTCTCCAAATCCATTTCTCTCCTCTGTCACGCCACCCCAACAAAATGCGAAGTCACGGGCTTCCTACTTACCTGTATAGAGGTCTGTATCTGTGTATTCATCCACCTTCTTGTGCTGCAGAATATAGTCAGAGACCTTGGTCCCAATAGCTGGTTGAACATCCACCCATTCCAAGGAGACCACTGTGCTGGAGGGCTCTACTGTTGGGGACAGACGAAGCCTAGAAAGGGTGATGGGGAAGGCTGGTCATTTCCCAGTCAGCATTGTCTGGGCTCCAAAAGCATGTGCACATCTCAAGATTAAAAGCACAGGATTCACCCTAGGCTCAAATCCTGTTTCAACCCACCAACAAGCCTTTGTATGGACTCTGGCAATTCATTATACCTCTTTCAGTCTCCATTTCCTTATCCATAAAACAGGGTTATGAATAGCTACCCAAGCATATGATATATGCTCACAGAAAATTGATTTTTCCATGTATCTAAACCATATTATCAATGATGCTTTGTTGTTAATTAAATTCACAGTGCCTTCAGATACAGTAGCCTCAACCTTCCTGCCATTCTCTCCAATCCCCCAACAGATCAGTCAGATCTATAACATCTTTAAATCAACACTCCCTCAGAGAGGGCAGGAGTCCCAGAGAATCCTTTTATAAGTTACGACACAGCACAACGATTGAAGGTCAGAACTGGAAAAGTCCTTAGAGGCTGGGAAGTTCAATCACCTCATTTCACAGGTAGGGAAGCAAGGAAAAGAAAAACTATTTGTGAAAAGTCACACAGCATGTTGGGCACAGAACTATGATGGTAATTTCCTTGTGCCCAGCCCAGATTCCTTCTCTATTTCCATTACACTACCTCTACAAGAACTATCTTATGGTGTAATCTCCCCAACACACACAAAGGGATGTTATGGGCCTCTGGTTCCCCCATATTGGCTCTTGCTCCTCTCTCCTATGCTCCTCACAGCACTGTCTTAATCACACTGCATCAGTTGAGATGATCTTCTCTTACTTCCCTGAATGCTGAATTTCCCACATTGGGGTTTTCACATGTGTTCCTCCTTTTGCTTGAACCACGATGGTGCCATTTGTTGCCTGGAAAACTACTCTGATTCAGGTCTTTTCAGAGAGGCTTCCCTCCCTCCCCTCCAACTAATGCACCAACCACATTATTCTCTCCTAGCACCTCTTCGTCTTTCTTTCATATATTTATTAGCTTTTTGAAATGTATCATATTTTCCTGTTTTTGCTTTGATATCTATCCCCTCACTAAAGGGTCAGCTCCCTAAGTGCACAGACTGTCTTATTCACTGATGAATTTCCCAGTGCCTGACACACAGCAGGTGTTCAAAAATTATTTGTTGAATTAATGAATTAAATGACATTTCTTAGACAACATTCTACACCCTCCTTACCTCAGTAGCCCCAGTGACCAACACAGGAACTGATTAAGCAGCTGTCAGTGCCCAGTAAATGTCTCCTAAACAGATGAGCGTGGAAGTAATGATAAATGGAGGGGATCATTTAAAAAATCTGGTTTCTATTCTCCCCAAACACTCCGCTTTCTCAAAGGAGGAGGCAGGTCACAGAGACTTCAGGGATCTGGTGATGCACTCGGGGACAGGAGTGTGAGTCCATGAAAGGGGTGGCCAGAGGAAGAGGGACCACGCACACATACGTACACTGGCTGTGGGAGGGGGCTGCAGTTGGGGAGCCCACTGGCATCAAAGGCGCTGAGGTCACATCTGCACCAGTCATCGATCACATCCCCTTTTCCAGAGCACCAGTAGGAGCTCATCAGTGCGCTCTTGAAGGCCTGGAATAAAGAAGGGCAGAAGACATGATGATGATCATGGTGGAGAGATTGAGAGTGAAGATCCCAGGGACCAGAGTTGACCCAAGCTTCAGAGCAACCCACCTAGGCACAGGCCACCATGTCTTTCCCAAAGACCTAACACTCTGCCACCAGGTTCTCCCATTCTGAGCCATTCTCTCCCCCAGGCAGCCAGAATGGTCACTGAGGCAGGACAGTGGTAACAGCAACTGCTGAGAACCTCCTCTGGGGCCCAGCACTCTACCTGAATTAAATTATGTAGTCTTCTCCACCCCATGCAATCGATATCACAATTATTATTATCGTCATTTCCCACTCTACCCATTGGAGTACTGAGGTCCACAGAAATAACTTGTCTGAGGTTCACAGCCAGTAATGTGATGGAGCTGGGATCTCGTGAAAACAGTCTGGGCCCAGGCCCTGCCCCTCCCCACCCCTTTTTAATTGAAGTATAATTAACAGTGTTATATTAGTTTCAAGTGTACCACATAAGGATTCCACAATTCTACACACTACCCAGTGCTTAGCACAGTAAGTAAAGTCACCAGAATTCTTGCAGATGTTTGGTCCATCTCACCTCCCCGTGTGGAAACCTTCAGAGGCTCCCCGCCAAGGCCCTCAGGATAAAGCCTAAGCTCCTTACTCTAGCTCCTGATGGCTTCCACGGGCTCATCGTTCACCACTCCTGTGATGTTCCCTTACATGCTAATGTCCACCCTCATGCCACCTCTAACATTCTCACCACAGTAAATTCCTATGAAAAGCGTGCTCTAAGTTAGGAGACAACAAATTCCTTCTGTAAAGGGCCAGATAGCAAATAGTTTTGGCTTTGTGGCCAGGTAGTCTCTGCCACAATTAACTTAGCTTTGTCTTTGTAGCCCACAAGCGACAGAGATACTTTAAATGAATGGGCATGATTGTGTTCTGATAAAACGTTATTGACAAAGACAGGAAGCAGGCCAAATTTGGTCTAGGTCCACAGTTTGCTGACCCTTCCTCTCAATGATGATAAACGTTCTATAGAATTGCAATGTGCCTCGTTGTCTTTTTATTTAAAAAGATTTCTTTTCTCCCTGCTAGAATATTCCCTACTCCCCTTCCTTGTACTCCAAGGAAGGAAGTATCCCTTTATTCTGGGACTAATTCTTAAGTCTTGAATCATTCCCCTCTTCTGGACGCCATAACACGCTAGACCACACCTATTGTCACCTTCCCTTGCCTGTCTCATCCAACAGATTCTGATCACACCAAGGGTACGGGCCATGCCTTATTCACACAAGTATTCTCACAGGGCCTAGCACCGATATCCAGTCAATATTTACTGAATAAATAAATGGACACCGAAAAACATCAAGCTCATGTTCAGGTTCAGGTGTGCTTCACGCTGTAGTCACTCCATTTACACTAATGTTTCAAGGCACTGAGGATTCAGCTCTTTTTTAAACTTAGAGAGCATTGATCTCTTTTCTCATTACCAGGTAACGGACCCTATGTCCTTTCTTTTTCTTTTATGTTTGTTACTTTCTATGTACTTTTTAAATTTTTAAAATTTTTATTTACTTTTTTGAGAGAGACAGAGTGTGAAAGGGGGAGGGGCAGAGAGTGAATGAGACACAGAATCAGAAACAGGCTCCAGGCTCCGAGCTGCCAGCACAGAGCCTCTTTGTACTTTTTAAATGAAAGTGTCACACTGCCTATAACCAAGGACACCTGATTACCCAGGTGTTACTTTTTCCATCCTACGTTGTCAAAAGACTCAGGTGTAACATGTTTGTGTAAAGTAGGTCTGGGGTCTGCCTCCTTAGCTACCCAACACACAGATACAAAAGGAGGTAAGTAGCAAGGATGCTATTGTCACACCGTGCGTGGCTGTCCTGCAGATCTGCCTCTTGTTTCAATAGTATTCGGCCAGAACAGACCCAGGGACACCCCTTCTTCCAGCCTCTGACCACCCTCCAACCTCTTCCAGTTACAACCTTCAGAACCATCTTCTCAGCCATCCTCTGTCTGTCTCCAGGACCAGGCAACACTGCATTCTGAGCTTAGCTCCTTATTGCCAAACAAACATGAGCTGTCAGATTCTTCAGAGTTATTCTGTCAAAGTGGAGGCTGCCATTGACCACCGTTAGCCCTAACCACTAGGGTTAGGGTCGATATGCATCTGTGGGCCTCCTACACCTACCTCTCTCTGGGCTTCTATTTCCACCTTGACAGTGTAGCTCAGGAGGGTATGCGCCACTTCTTCTGCAAGTCGGCTGAGCAGAAATGCAAAGGCACTGAGTGCTTCTTGAAGATGCAAAACTAGCTTCTTGAAGGGCAAAACGTGCCCTCCTCCAAAGCATTCAAAAGCCTTTCCAAGATGAGTGGAGAAAAACTCTAGACACCATGGAGGTTCTGAAGAAGAACCTGAACCAGGCCCTCTTGAAGCTGCCTGCCCTGTGTTCTGCCCAAGCACACCCCCATCTCTGTGACTTCCTGGAGAACCACTTCCTAGATGAGGAGGTGAAACTCATCAAGAAGATGGTGACCACCTGACTCACCTTATCATGCTTGCTGCTCCCCTAGCTGGGCTGGGCAAGTATTTCTTTGAAAGGCTGACCCTGAAGCACAACTAGAAGCAACTGGAGCCCAGCAGCCTTTGAGGACCCTCCCCTGACATCCCCCTGGTGTCGGAGATTCTGCCTGAGCCTCTCCCTGCAACCATTAGGCAGCCTTTTAACCACCCCAGATCCCTTTCCCAAGCCAAAGGCCAAAAGGAAACAATAAAGTTTTTTAGAGGAAAAAACAAACAAAACAAGAATGCTATTGTGTTAGCCTCTACCGCATTTCTCTAAGTGACTCTGATGAGGAGGCCCCAATACTCCTGCCGTGTGTTTTCACCCATATTCTCCACTAGGGAATAAACAAATGACTAATTTATCCTGAATTTAGAGTAATGATCTAAAGAAACAAAGAAGACCAGGGCACCTGGGACGCTCAGTAGGTTAAGCGTCCAACTTCGGCTCTGGTCATGGTCTCATGGTTTGTGGGTTCGAGCTCCATATCGGGCTCTGTGCTGACAGCTCAGAGCCTGGAGCCTGCTTCGGATTCTGTGTCTCCCTCTCTCTCTCTGCCCCTTCCCTGCTCACACTCTGTCTCTCTCTCTTTCTCTCTCAAAAATAAATAAACATGAAAAAAAATTTTAAATAAAGAAACAAAAAAGAATTATAGTGAAAGCTAATGTTCATGAAGCATGTAATACAGCATACACTTTAAGGGCATTAGGGTTGCCCTTAAAGGGTTGCCAGTCAGTAAACAAAAATACAGGATGCCCAGTTAAATTCAAATTTCAAGTGAACAACAATATTTTTTTAGTATATTTCTCTCAACATTTGCATATGCACCTAGCACTCTTCCTACTACAAATCAGAACCTATGTTAGAAACAAATGTCCGCTGCTCTACCAGCACAGGGTGGGGGTGGGGGTGGGGGTCGGGGTCTCTTGAGGACAGAAAGCAATGGGATCACATGAGGTCATGCTGACTGATGGACCTCCTTCCTCCATTTACAGGTTCCCCTTTACTACAATTAACGTGCAAAATGGCTCTGGGCATAAGATTCTGTAACATCTCCAGCCAGTACTAAGGGCTTACTACCATAATGGTGAAATCTGGGGCCATGGATGAAAGTGACCCAGATGGTAAGAGATTGCTTTGACTCTAGCAATGAGAGGAGAGAGAACATCCTGTTTTGTTTGTGTATGTGTTTTTGTTTTTGTGTGAGTGTGTGTTTTGTAATCAAGAGTCGCTTGAGCTTGTGGAAAACAAAACAGGAAATCTCTCTGGACTTTGTGAGTTTCACCATCCAAGCTGCTCTTGGGAAGAAATCCTGCCTGCGAGTCTCCTCAACTACTGGCTCTTTCCCAAACCATGAGGAACAGAATGGGGACTGGTGCAATGGCCAGGCAAACCCTGGAGAGAGCACAAACATACCCTGATAAAAGGCCTACATCAAAGAGGGAGCCCTGGCTAGGCAGCAGAAACCAGCAAGGCATCAGGGCAGCATCACTCTTTCCTTGTCTCCAGCCCTTGCAACATCCCATCCCGAATCCAATTAGATCCCAGGGGAGGAGAATCATAGAATGTTCCAGCTTCAAGGAATTCTGTAAATCATCTAATCTAATCCATTTGACAGATCAGATACAGTGGCTCAGAAAGGCTAGCTGGCTGGCCCACGGTGAGAGAGCAACTCTGTGATGAAATGATTCTATTCCTACATTTAATCGTAAAATTACCCTTTGAGATAGAGGTCCTATCCCCATTCAAAAAGGAGCATGGAAGAGAATCCTGGCATCCTGGACTTCCCCAGGTCACACAGCAACAATAAATGCCAAGATTTCATCCAAAACATCCTTTTCAGCTGCTCTGTTTGAATCACGTGCTTATGTTCTGTTTGCATGCCTGTGCATGGGTGTGTGTGTGTGTGTGTGTGTGTGTGTGTGTGTGTGTGTGTGTTTGTGTGTTCTCAGAGGAAAATGAAACCTTACACTGGAGGCATTGTTGACTTCTGGCTTTTGAGTCAGTGCAGGGACTGAAGAAACAAATCCTGTACTTAAACAAGGGTAAGGACTACATTTGCATGATCATTCGCTTTCATAACAAAGAAATGCTTCCAACTTCTGGCTAATTAGCTACCAAACCAAAAGGGGCAGGAGGAGTAAACAGCCACAAAAATGTTAAGCAATCAAAATAAACTAAGATTTATTTCTGACTCGATGGTTACTTTCCTATTTGAACTTGCCTCGTTCAAATTATTGTTATTCCTCTCTTTAAGCCTTAATTTCTCCATCTGTAAAATGAGGATACAAAAGATATATTTTTGAAGGTTTAGTTAAGTTCAGTAAACATTCACTGAACTTCCTACTCCATACCATCTGCTGTCTGGATGCTAAGAAATGAGGTGAACACGATGCAGTAGCTAACTTCAAAGGACTCATAGTGTAATGCTGAAGACACAGACAATCGCAATGAATACGGTTCAAATGCTATGAAGTAGTACACAGAGAAGGCTGTAGGAATACCAAGGAAGGGACTCCTCCAGCCTTAGAATGTTAACAATGTCTTAGGAATCCTAACTTTAGTACTCTGTATTTGATTAAGATACTTGGGACCATCCATATAGAATGTCACTGAGCCCATGAATTAAATTCCACACTCTATACTTACAATGACTGTATTTTTTACACTAAAAGTCAGACTCAGGGGCTGACACCAAGTTTGTTGTTTCTGATTTTGAGATGATTTGGAGATGATTTTTCTGACCAAAAAGATGCCCTGAAGTCCTCACTCAAAGCTTAATGGATTTTGTTATCCCCATGGTGCTATTAAGATTGGTCTTGTGGCTGTCCAATCATTTTCTCTAGGCAACTGTCATAGCCTCTGGACTGGCCTTCGAGCTCCAAGGTCACCTTTTCAGCACCTCCTCTCCCAGCTTTCTAAAACATTCCTGCTTAGTACACTCTCTTGCCCAGATTCCTTCAAAATCCCACTTCCTTCTGGTTAAAGTCTCTCTCTGCTTCTTAACCTGACATTCAAAATCCTTTGTTGTTCAGCCTGTGGCTCCTCTCCCTTCTCCTCCCCACTGCACCCACTTTATGATCTGGCACATGCCGAGCCTTCTCTTATGCTGTGCCTTTGTTCTGTATTGCCCTTTCCCCACTTTTTTCTCCTTGCTGAATTCCAGGAAACCTTTTGTCCACCAGGACCCTGCCATACTTAAGGAATTTTGTCCCTATACCTCCTCTCAATTTTTTCCCATTTCCCATTTCCTTGCAGTTTGCTTACTAATGTGTCCTTCTTACTTATTATACTGTGAACTCCTCCAGCCCAAGATAATATATTTGATTAATCACTGTGCCCCTGGCTCTAAGCAAAAGAGCAACACATAGTAGGGTCCCAAAAGTGGGCGTTAAATTCCACAGATACGTACTAGGATGCTCTGCCAGGTATTAAGCTTATATACTTGCTGTTACTTTTCTTTTCTAGCAAAAGAGATGACAGAAATGCAATTGGTCACCATAAAAAGACTGAAGCCATGAAGCCATTGAAAGTGCACTGGGGCGGGGGATGGAAGGAGAGAGAATCTCTTCTGGAGACATCTGGAATCACTGCTTGGAGGAGAGTAGGTTGATAGCTTTTTGCCAGAGGAGTGCTTGGGTCTAAAATAAGAAGCTCCTAGGTCCCTAGAGAAAGAGGGAGGAGGAGCAATGGGAATGGTTGACATCCTAGCTTTGTAGGGAGACTAATTCCTGAGCCCCTGTGGACCACACGTTTGATTGGTCAGGAGGGACTAGGATTGATGAACACAGAAAGAATTGAAGAGGACATCATAGGAGCGCTTGTGCCGAGGCAGAAATCATGGTTTCCAGCTCAGCCTGGACCTCTGGGATAGAACCTACCCGGGCCATTTGCCACCCAGTCATCAGCACACCCACTAGCAGTGGCTGCAGGAGGTGCCAATCACTCATTTTCCCAGCAGACAGAGGAGTTGGAGACCAGGGACCAGAGCCCCCATTCTTTGGGAATAGAATAAAACACTGTTGGTGTGCCCTGATCTTGAGGAGATTGGCTGGTCATCTTGTTATCAATCAATGACTGCAGAATTAAGCAGCCTGTGTGAGAATACATTGGGGGACAGAAGTGAATAATGTCTGGGGACTGAAATTTTCTTATTCTGCAACAAAGCAGGAAGGCAGGGATAGTGACTTTAAAACATGCCCCCAGATATCACTGATGTTTCCTTCAACATGACATGCAATCTAGGTTCTCCCCCCTTGGGTCTGGACTCTGTAACTGCAGCCAAGAGAATCATTACTGCTTCAATTTCTGGCCCCAAGTCTTGAGAAACTGGCAGCTTCCACATTATGTCTCTTGGGATATTCACTCTTGGGGCCCAACCACCATGCTGTGAGGAAGCCCAGACCACATGGAGAGGCCACATGGAGGTATTCCAGCCAATGGACCTAACTGAGGCCACAGCCAACAGCCGGGGTCATCTGCTGGATATGTAAGCGTGGACGTCTTTGAGATACCTCCAGCCACAGCCACCAGCTGACTGCACCCACATGAGAGAGCCAAATAAGAACTACCGAGGTCAGCCCAGTCAACCCCCAGAACCATTTGAAAGACTAATAAAATGATCACCGTTGGTTTAAGTCAACAATTTCTGGGATTACATGGCAATAAACAACGGGGGCAGCAGGTAATTTACCTCTGACAATGGTGAAAGATTGCTTAGAGGAGGTAGCAACTAGGGACAGCCAAGCAAAGGGAAGTACAAACCTTAGGACTAGAGGGCTCTGACACGCATATGCACATACTCAATGCCACAGATCCCTGGTATGTCAAATCTAGAAGACTCCTGAAAGGTGATGCTGATCTTCACAATTCTGCAGACCAAGAGGCCCAAAGAGGGGAAGAGACTTGTCCAAGTTTACACCACAAGAATCTGGCAGAAAACAAACCAAGTTTCTCATCTCAGTAACAGTCCCTACATGAGGCTGCCTACCTTTGGACCTGGTTCAAGCCACTCATCGGCTATGCTGCTAGACAGGAAACATAGTAACAACACTCGCTGAGAGTGTACTAAGCACTTTGATACACATGATCTCACTTAATCTTGTTGCCTTAGAAGGCAGATTCTGTTGTTACTGTCCCCATTTTATAGGTGAAGAAACTGAGGTTCAGAGGGTGCAATAGTCTATTCAAAGTTACCAATTAAAAAGTGGTAGAACAAGAACTTGAACTCAGGTCATTTGATCCTGTAATCCATTCTGTCAGCCATGACCATCATGAGCAATATTGTCACCGACTAGAGTAGCCAAGCACTTTTACACTTTCCATGCGTTACTCCTCACAAAAACTCTAAGTACTTTAGATATATCGGCTCATTTAATTTTCCCAACAATCTGTGAGGTAGGTAGAATTATCATGTTCCATTTTACATTTGTACCCAGGGTCATGGGGCTGGTCGGTGACACAGTCGGGATTTGAACCCAGGAAATCTGGCTCTAGAGCTTGTGCTCTGAAATATAAAGCCTCGAAATACACACTCTGATGGAGACAATCCATGTTTTTAAATATGATTTTCACCGCTGATTCCCTCCACCTTTAGCAGATATTGAGGTCTTCACTGTATCCATATGAATAGACTAATGAAAATGCCATCTGTAATTTCCATTTCTGTAAGTCAAATGTCAGTAATGTCACACACTTCAATGTAATAGCAGCCACAGGAGTGAATAAAATTCCACAGGAAGAGGAGATAGAGCATGAAAAAAGCCAAGCGACAGGAGAATCCCAGGGACTCTAACCTTTTCCGACTAACTTGCTATGTGGCCTCAGTAAGTCATTTACCCTCTCTGGGCCTTATTGTCACTCGTAATTTCTTCAACTTATGTACACACTGCACAGTATTGCTGGTTCTGATAATGTGTCCTGATTTGTGTTCAGGATTTTACTTTTCCTCATAACTGCCCACAGTTTTCCCATCCCCTTTAAAACTTCCTATCTTAGATGTACTGTCTGAGATCCTTTAAAAGTTCCTTCCAGCAGACAGAACTATGGAGACAGTAAAAGGATCAGTGATTGGCAGGGGCTGGGGGGAGGGGACGAAGGGACAGAAGGAGCACACAGGATTTTTGGGCATTTCAACTGTTCCGTAGGATACTATCATGGTGGATGCGTGTCATTATACGTCTGTCAGAACTCGGAATGCACACCAAGAGCAAACCCTCACGTAAACCATGGACTTTGGGTAACAAAGATGTGTCAGCACAGGTTCATCAGTTGTAACAAATGCACCATGGTGCTGAGGGATTATGATGTGGTATGGGGGAGACTCCGTGTTGTGGGGGGGCAGGGGGTATATAGGAACTCTTTGTACTTTATGCCCAGTTTTGCTGGGAACCTAACACTGATCAAAAGAAAATAAAGTCTATACTTCACCCCCCCGATAGCTAACATGCTTTCTGCGGAAGAGGTCACACGGGCGATGAGCATGCCATGGGTGGTTTCTGAATACAGGGAGGGGTATCATGAAGGGAAGAGACACCTGTGAAGCACATCCTTACTCTGTCCTGGTGCTAAGGCATCTATCTGTCAGCTCTCCTATGCCTCTCAACACCTTGTGCATGCTACAGCTCTCACCGTCTGCAGTAATCCTTCTAGACGAGCAAGTGTAGGACCAGAGAAGAGAAGACAGCAGCCCAGCGTTCCCCAGATAGAACACAATCGAGCAGAGAGTCTCCAACTCCAAGCCCAAGCTTTGCCCCCTGACTTCCCTTGTCCCGCTCCTCATTTTCAGCTTCTGAGTCAGACCCCTCTATTCAGAAGGCCACACAGTGGAGGAACACTAACCGGCAAGGACCCATTTCCTATATGAGAAATTGTGCCGCTCAATCTATGGCTCTATAAATCACAGAAATGACACCTAATTTCCCCTGTCAGGATAAACTTCGCTTTTCAAGCCATTCTCCCCTGAATGATGAGAGCCCAACAGAACAGCTTGTTAATCTGGGTGACAGGGGGAAGACATTTAAAGCCAGCCAAGCCCCCCTTCTTGCCACACTTACTTCTGCTAATGAAAAAATATTAGAGAAATAAATATACAACCCACTGAGATGCTCCAGCATGGGGCACTGTCAGCTGTCTGTTTCTCAAGATGTACAGAGACAAGATGGTAAGGTTATATGATCCTCAGGCAAGGAGCTATTTTTCTTGTCAGTGCACCCCATAGTTCAGTTCCTATCCATCTCAGGTAGAGGACGGAGTGCTAGGTTTCAATGCATTAAAAATAACAGTGAGCGGATTTGAGCACAACTATATGCCAGACACAGTGCTCATTGTTTTCCAGGAAGAGAAGCATTTTATTTGCACAGGAATGCCATGATTTGGGTATTTCTATCACTCTCATTACACAGAGGATGAGACCAAAGCCCCAGGGACTCTGGATTCCTTTCCTATGTTACATAGACAATGTTTGGCAGAGCAAAATGAAATCTCAAGCTCCTCCCATTCCTAAATACATCACCACTTCCAGCTAATTTAATCCTGAAATAAGCCAGTATACTGGGTTGTACTAAATCTTTGAAAAAGTTGAAACTTAAAGTTTGGCTCAGCATGAACAAACGACTTGAACAATGTGACAAATCTAGGATAATTCAGAGTTAGGATTCAAACACCAAGCTGATTCCCGAGACCGAATACTTCTTCTCTGCTCCAGTCATTTTTCCTAAATACTGAAAACAGGTGAGGTTTGAGGGGCGTGGCATATTCTCAGAGTGAGCCAGGGTGACTGGTTAACCTTGTTTTGTTCAGTCCTAAGTACTTACTGGCAAGAACAACGCTCCAAAGTGTGTTTCCAGGAACATGAGTTCAATGGGATGCTGATTTTAGGTTAAAAAAAAAATTGAGAGTGGTTGGAGAGGTTGTCTCTGTGGTCAAGTACACTTGGAAAAGACTAGATTTAAAAAGATAAGATTGCTCCATATGGAACTTTTCAGAGCCATTTATATGCTAGTGGTCAGTGGGAAACCCTAAGAAGGTAATGCATAAGATGCAGCATTTCCCAAACATCACTGTCTACAGAACGTTTCCCCCCCACATGGCATCTTGGTATCTGGTACTTGCCAGAGTCTTCTCCATATTGTGCTAACCTCGATTCTAGGCTGGATACAAAGCTCTCTGCCAAGAGCTTCTCAGGAAAGACAGCTCATCCCAGCTCTGTCAGCAACTGTGCAACTTTGGCCAAGTCAGTCTCCCTCTCTGGGACTCAGTTGTCTCGTCTATAAAATAAGGGTGTTGAATATTCTTATTTCAGAGGCCCTAACCTTCCGGCAACACCATGAGCACTAGAAGGACCTGTAACTCACACTGATACTGCTCAGACTCCTGTTGAATCTTCCCCAGGCATCCAATTCAGATGCTTGCAGACTAAGCCGTAGGCCACTCTGATGACCTGAGCCCTCCGTGATTGGCCTCCCTGGCCACAGAGCCTGCCACATCCCACTAGGTGGCTCGGAGTCATCTGGATGCCTCTGTGCTGATGTCGGGCCCTCAGAATCTCTGCTCCTTCCAGCATCACCTCTTGCCACCACTCTTTTCAGACTCTATTCCCCAGCCATGCTTTCTCACCTCTGGCCATTCACATGCTATTTCCTCTCTAGGAACTCTTCCCCCATCCCATAATTTCCCCCACCGAGTGATCTATCAATTCTGTTTGGGAATGAGCTCTTGCAGGGAACGTTCTCCAACCCCCTAAAGCTGGAATAGACCCCTTCCTTTGTAATACATCTTCTCCCACCTTCCCCTGTCATAAAACTTATTCTACTGTGTTATATTTTCTTGTCTGTTTCATTGCTCATCTGTCTCTCCTAATAGACTGTGTACAAACTGAGGTCGGAACTCTCCTGTCTGCTTTATTATTTAATCCCTAGCACCTGATATAGAGTAGAGGGGCTCAGTAGTTGATTAATCAATTGGTTTATCATAAATGAGCTAATGCTAAGAGCCCTAATCTTGTATCTCTTATCCCTTCACCCCCGGTTGGCCTTAGCTTAGAAGATTTCTCTTCTGCCTAGGGCCTTAGGATAATTCTCTGCTTCTTAACCTTTTCCATGTTCCTACCACATGCTAACTTTTTTTCTAAGACCAGCACAGGAGATCTAAGAGCCAAAGCTCTCGATTTTTAAAAACTTTCCATATCCTCCAGTAAAATATGGAAGGGTTTTTTTGTTGTTGTGGTGGTTTGTTTGTTTGTTGTTTGTTTTATCTTTTCACACAAAGAATCCCAAATATCAGAAAGGACCAGGACAAAATTACTTTGAAGTCTCTTTCCTAAATATTTATGCAAATTGCAAATTCTACTCTACAATAGACTTGAGTTGGTTTTCATATTAAAACAATGACATTTTTTCCCCTCAAAATGTTTCTCATAGGGTGATATTTGGGGCTTTTCCCTCATTAATGACTGGAAGAACTTATTAGAACTTCAGATTCCCAGGTCAAACTCAGCAGCACTGAACCAGAATCCCGAGCGAGGTGCTGCAGAATCTGATTTAATATACTCGCAGGTGATTCTTGTATACTATTTGTTCAAGAATCTCGTCTCTCTTTATCCTGTGGCTTTGGAGATATCTTTGCATATCATAGTGTATCCCTCCTGGATTAAGGTACTCTGGTTTGAGAATAAAAACCTACCTACAGGATTTTATTTTAATAGTTACCTTTCAGGTATCAGATACAAAGAACAGTTTGGCAGTCATGTTTGAACTAAATAACCTTGTTGCTTTAGCCAAGGGTGGTGGGAGCAAAGTCATTATTTGGCCTAAATTGGACTGATTAGATATTTTTGCTAGGAATTTAGATTCAAAGGGTCATTGGTCTGTGAGTGCTTGAACTGGCATGAGATACAAAGCTAGACTTGGCTCTGGGGTCTTGGCATGCTGAGCTACTTTCACAGAGACCAGAAAATATAAGAAAGGGAGTTAGAGAGAGACAGACAGACAGACAGACAGAGAAGCAGAGACGGAAGGCTTTGGAGTTACTTCTGAGAGTGGTTTCCTAGATGCTGGGGCTCTGCTGTGTTCTCTGTCCATGAGAAGTCACTATATCATTATAATAATTTCTCCAATTTTTTTTCCCTCAGATGTTTTAGTGGGTTTCTACTTCTTACCAACAGCAGGGCTTTGACCAAGGCAAGTATAAATATTCTGTTCTTGGTCTGGCACACAGGCCCTTCCTACAGAGATGGCAATCTTCCTAGCCTCATGCCCCACCACCGAGTATACCCCAGTCCTACATACCAGTGACACTAAACCACCTGTCATAAACCAGACAAGCAACAAACTCTTCTCAGCTTAGAATGCTTTTCTTCCACTCTACCTTTGGTCACATCACCCTCATTCTTTAAGACTTATCAACAACTGCAATCTTCTCCAGAAACCCCTTTCTGGTTTCCCAGCTCCCACTGCACCTTGGACAACGTATCTGCTAGTGAGCTACAATATTTTACTGAATTATTCATCGGTATGCCTGTCTTCTCCACTGAAATCTTCCTTGGCTTATTTTACCCGAAGCTTCTTGTACAAGGCCTGGTCCACAGCAGGTACTCCATACATGTTTGTCACATGAATAAGTGATGCATGAATGAGTGGAAAACTCTGAGGAACAGAAGACTAGAAGCTCTTTGGATGTCTAACCTATGTGATCTTAGTAGACCTTCTCCAACACCAGGGCGATAGATTGTGCTTACATTGTTCCAAACTATCTCCAGACTATTTGTCCTGCCTGTCACTGAGCTGATAGCAGTTGTGAAAGTGATGAATAGCAGACCAATTATGTGCAACAGGAAACATCAGCTATAACTCCAGGGAGAAGATGCAGCCATATCAGTAGCCTCATCCATCTAATCATGAGTCATCTTCCCAAGGCATCTTGCCCTGTGACCTTGAACTGCCAAGGGCTTCTTAGTCTCGCACAAATCCAAGTTCTTCAGAGAACAGATCCTCCTCTCAGCCTGTCTCCTACAAGGCGTTGCTCCTGGCCCGCTCAGTCCTAGAAGGGAAAACCTGGATGGAACTTATACTTTTCCTAAGGGAAGCTTTTAGCCAAGGCTCCCAGCCCCACCCAATAGACAAGACCTGTCATCTAAGGCCTGCTGTCCTTTGACAGATAGTAACTCCTCTCCCCTGTGGTGAGAACATCTGGAGATGAGAGGCGGATGGGAAGGTTTCAAGTGGAAGATTTGTCCAAGATTGTGGAGTTTATGTCGCTAAATGCTAGCTTAAGTTAATGGTGAGTTTCTGAGTAAAGGACCGCAGAATTTCCTTTCTGTGGCCACTGGTGACCTCATTTTTCCAGGACGCCCATTTTCCCTTAGGAGGCATCTGAGAGAGGCAGTCTCTCCAGCTGATGAGGCTTCCATGGTTGGGCCTGTGGGTGGGGGCAGGGAAAGAAAGGTCAGAGGACAGGAGGGGACAGTCTAGTCTAGACTCAAACTAAGCTTATCTTTGCCTTTGAAAGGGAGGCTTAGAAATTTAGCTGGAGAGGTTATGAAAACGGAAATTTCTACCACATGCATTATAGTCACATTTCCATCAAGGCACGTTGGGACTCTGAAGTCTAGATCCCTTAAACCAACAAAGGTTATTATACATGCTGGAGGGAAAGCAAGACATGGAAGTCAAGAGTATGGTCTTTGGAACCAAACCCCTGGGTTCAAAGTTTAGTGTTATCACTAAGCAAATTGACAGAAGTGACTTCAACTCTCTATGTTTCATTTCCACATGTGTGAAATGGGGATACGTTAATGCCTACAACAGTAAGGAATGTTTAAGGATCATTTGTAAAGTATCTAGCATAATGTCAGACCCATGCATGTGTCTATGCATATACATACATTTAACAATTAAGTGAATATTGACAAAGCCCTGGACTTGGATGTTCTCCACATGGAAGAAACATAATTATTATGAATTATTGTTTTTATGAATTATTATTATTTATTATGAACATAGTAAAGTTGTTTACAATTATTTACAGACAAAAATTATTCTAGGCACATCTATGCTCAGAGTAATTTTTATTCTTTTTAATATTTTTTCAGTGGGGAAAAGTAAATCACTAGAACCAGCTTCCAAAAAGACACTAAGATTACCTTTGCCTTTGGGGAGGTATGACTTTCCTGGTTTCTGTGAACTGACCACCCTTTGGGTTTTTTAATCAATGGATCCCTGAGGCTAAGACAATTATGATTTATTTTTTTTTTTTAATTTTTTTTTCAACGTTTATTTATTTTTGGGACAGAGAGAGACAGCATGAATGGAGGAGGGGCAGAGAGAGAGGGAGACACAGAATCGGAAACAGGCTCCAGGCTCTGAGCCATCAGCCCAGAGCCTGACGCGGGGCTGGAACTCACGGACCGCGAGATCGTGACCTGGCTGAAGTCGGACGCTTAACCGACTGCGCCACCCAGGCGCCCCAAGACAATTATGATTTAGTGTGCACCTACTCTATGCTGAATGTTTAATCAGCAGCAAGAACAGAAGCAGAAGAGACAAGGAAGAAAAAAAAAAAGAGTGAAGTTGAAGATGAAGAGGAAAGAAGCTGCAACTAACACTGATCAAATTTTTAATCATACTAAGAATTTCTAAGGGCTTTATATAAATAATCCTACCTAAGCCAACAATAATTCAATGAGCTACATCATCCCCGTGTTATCTTCATAGAGATTCTGAGTAATAGAAGTTGTATCTCCATCATATGTGGCAAAGTAAGAATTTAAGCCTAGGTCTATCTGATACTTGAACCTTCTTTTCTTTACATCTATCATCATATATAATATCCAGAACAATCCTAGAAAGCAAGTCTTAAGATAAGACAATGAAGCTCAAGTAGGATAAGTTATCTGTACAATGCTATCCAACAGGTAAGCATAAACTCTGAAATTCAAACCTAGATCTGGGTGACTCCAAAATTCAGACCTTCTCAATGACATTTCACTAAAATGCCTAACACCTCAAAATCTCATTGATAAGTCTGTTTACTTTGAATATAAGAAATACCCTCCTTGATATAAAATATGCATAAATATTTATGTATATATGTGCGCACACACACACATATATCTACCTATAGGTATATATCTATATTTATACTTTCTCCAGGTTCCTTCAAAATCAATATCGGAAAATTTGACAAACAAATAGGAAAGAAGCAATATGAAGGGATGGAAGAGCCTCACTGATGTCTACTTCTCAATCCCAAAGCAGCCACTTATACTACCATTTGCCGGTATTCCCTCTATTTTTTAAGAGAAAGTAATAACTTCTGGTAAAGATTCAGCTTGGGCAAGCCAAAGTTGAAGGAGTCAAGCCCAAACTCTTTTAAGAGTGGATCCATGCTTCTAAAAAGGATTGAGAACAGGGCTTTGGATTGAGTTAACAAAAGGTATTTGTTGAATCACTTCATACCTATTAGAATGGCTATTATCAAAAAGATAAGATATTTTGATATAAGATGTGAAAAAGATAAGGTAAGACCAACAAGTGTTGGTGAGGATGTGGACAAAAGGGAACCCTTGTGCATTGTTAGTGGGAATGTAAATTGGTGAAGTGACTATGGAAAACAGTATAGCAGTTCCTCAAAAAACTAAAAAAAAAAAAGAATTACCATGTGACCCGGCAATCCCTCTGGGCATTTACCCAAAGAAAATGAAAACACTAACTCAAAAAGATACATGCACCCCAATGTTCATTGCAACATTATTCATAATAGCAAGATACGGAAACAACCTAAGTGTCCACTGATGGATGAATGGATAAAGAAAATGTAGTGTGTGTGTGTGTGTGTGTGTGTGTGTGTGTACACACACAAATATTATTTAGCCATAAAAAATAAAATCTTGCCAGATGAACATGGATGGACCTTGAACACATTATGCTAAGTGAAATAAGTCAAACAGAGAAAGACAAATACCGTATGATCTCACTTACATGTGGAATCTAAAAAAAAAAAATTCATAGATAAAGAGAATAGATTAGTGGTTGCTCAGAGGTGGGGCATAGGGGTGGGGAAAATGGGTTAGAGAGGTTAAAAAGTTTATAATTTACAAACTTGCAAATTAAAAAATAAATAGGTTATGGGGATGTCATGTACAGGTTTGTACAGAATTGCACATCTGAAAGATGCTAAGAGAATAGATCTTAAACGTTCCCATCACATGAAAAAACTTGTAACTATGTGATGATGGATGCTAACTATTAACTAAACTCATGCGGTGATCATTTTGCAATGTGCAAAAATACTGTGCACCTGAAACAATATAATATTATACATCAATTACACCTCAATAGAGGGAAATGAGGAGGAGGAGGAGGAGGAGGAGGAGGAGGAGGAGGAGGAGGAGGAGGCCTTTGTTGAGTTTTGAGACAAGAACTTCAATTAGGTGGTGGAATCGCTTCCAAGAAGCTGAGAAGTGACAGAGTTGAGAAATGAAGCAGAAGTTTCACCATCAAGGAAAAGTGAAGAAAAAGATAGTGACAGGAGAGACTGTAGAATCCAAGAACAGCTATTTGATGATACAATAGGTTTGCTTGTGTCAAAGTGTAGAGGAAGGAGCCAATGATGAGGCAGTTTCTGTAGCTTATATATTTGAGACTACAGGCAATAGAACCAGATAAATGTGTTTAAATCCTGGTTCTATAACTCCTGGCTGATTTCTCCTTCTGAGCTTTGGTTGACTTTAGCCACTCAAAAGTTATGCTTTGAATGCTTAGTATATACATGACACTAAAGATAAAAGCTATTGTGACCCAGGACAAATCCAAAAGTCTGGAAGCAAGAGACTTGAATTCTACCTTTAATTCTGTAGGCAAGTGAAGCAGTCTCTGTGTGTCTCACTTCTACATAAACCATACATCATTAAGAAAGATATACACATGCTGAAGTTCTTACAGAGGCTAATAATTAAGATGGCTGGGATAAAACTGAGTCGGAGTGAAGCACAGACCCATTTGATGAAAAGTTATAAAAGGAACTGGGATGTTATAAGAATTAAGCCTTAAAATATCTTCAAATTCCTGAACGACTGTCACTTAGAACCAGGAGAGGACATATTTTTATTGAGCTACTTCTATGTGCCAAACATTGCTCCTAAGCACCCTACCTGGATTATTTTCAATTAATAATCTATTATTTTAGCTACTGTAGTTAGAAACAATTCTATAAAGTAGACATATGAGAGAATAGAATCTTAAAACCTTCAGTAATGTGCCCAAATACACAAAGTAATCTTGTAGCGAAGCTGATATTTGAACCTTTATCTCTCTGATTCCAAAGTATAGGTTCTAATAAGTCAGTAGGTAAGTCTATTTCAGTATAGTGTTGATGAATGGAACTAGAGACCAGGATAGGAAAATATTTTGACTCAATAAAAGGGACATTCTAGTAGTGAGAGAACAAGCTGTTTAGGGGTCACTGGGCAAGCTTCACTTGGAATATTCAAATACAGACTCTTGCAGGGTATAGTAGAAAAGATTCAAGCAATAGACTAGGATACGTCTACATGCCTGGACCCCTTCCAGTTCTGAGTCTGTCTGCTCTTTATTTCTCATAGGCATATTTTTGATCATAAAATAAAAGAATGAAATGTGGAAAAGGAGAAGGAAAAGCAAGAGGAAGAACAGAAAGGGAGGAAACATAAGTAAGAGCTTATCTTTACTCAGCACAAGACTAAGCTTACTACATACCAGGCACAAGACTAAGCGTGTTAAATGCCCATCTCATTTAACAGAATAACCTCAGAAATTAGGTATTATTATTATTAAACCCACATCACATCTGAGGGAACTAAGGCTCAGAATTCCTTGCCAAAAGTCACACAGAGAAAAGGAACAGCTAGGACTTGATGACAGATTTGATGTACATCAAAAACAAACTCGTAAATCCTAGATTAGAAAGCTCAGGTTATTCTATTAGATCCTTGGGGTACAGGTGTATCAATACTGGTTGTGGTAGAATGCCAAAAAAGTCAAACCTGGTCAACCTTCTAGACCTAACTACCAAGATACAGGAAATGCAGCAGCAGAGGAACATGTTAAATGATACCATGAGGATGCAATGAGCAAAATCCAGGCTGTGGAGAGCTCTACTGGACAAATGATGCAGTTCTTGAAAAATATCACAAGGAATAAAAAGAGAGTTAGATAAAGGAAGAAACCTACAGATTAAAAGAGACTTACTTATCAGCCCATCACAATGTTTAGATCTTATTTAGATCCTGCTTCGATCAAACAAACCTGTACCAAAAACATAAGACAATCCAGTAAACGTGAACAATGACTAGATATTTGATGATATTGAGAAACTGTTAAATTGGAGAGCATGGTAATGGTATTGAAGGTATTTTTTTAGTCTTTATCTTTTAGAAATATGGGCTTTAACATTTGTACATAAAAGGCCATAAGGTTTGAGGTGAGAGAGCAGGTAAGGTAGGCTTAGTGTGAATTGATCGCTGTTGCAACTGAAGGTGAGAGGTCCATGGAGGTTCACTACACTAATTTCTCTGCTCTGATGGAAGTTACAGTTCTCTAAACTAAATCGTTTTGGGTTGGGTAGCAGAACTGGGATTTAACAGCATCCCCTCAAATGGGAAAGTGTGGAAATGAAGTTGAAAAAGAAAGGAAACATGTGGTCCCAGGAGAAGCCCCATTCCTCAAGGTATTCTCCTCCTCCCAGGACTTGAGTTTACAACCTGGAACCCTTCCATTCAGAAATATTAGGAATGACACTACTCTATTGACCAAGGAAGGCACTGCAGAGACTGACTGTATAATGGTACAAACTCATGCTGCTTTCAGCTACATCTGCCTGGTGAATTGTGAGACACATCTGGAACGACTTTTTGATTCTTAGAAATAGCAAGAGAGTTGAACTGTTTGTGAATTCTTTCTGGGCCCTTTGCATCACCGCTGACTGAAGTTGTCTAATGACCCAAGAAGAGCCCCTGTGAACAGGGATAAGCTCCAGAAGGGATGGGGCCTACAGCTTGCTCCATTCCTGGAAGCCAGGCACTGCCCTGGCTGGGGTAGTCTTTGCATGGTTGTGTGATGGATGAGTTGTTATAGGTCATCTGAAAAAGAGATCCCAGCCCTGGTTCTGATATGTTTTAGCCCTTTGGGACTTTGGGGGGTGGCACCTACCCTTTCTAAGCCTCAGTTTCCTTTTCTGTAAAATGAAGACAAATATCACTACCTTCCTTGGTCTGTTGAGAGGATCAAGGGGGCCAGTGTATGTGAAAGCACCTTGGAGGCATACCAATGTAAGTTGGTAATTCATTTGCTTTTCACTCATTCAATTCACCTATTCACATTGAGAATTTACTGAATTTCTACTATGAGTCAGGCACTATACCGGAATGCTGGTGCAATGCTTAGCACAAGTTTGCCCAGACCTTTGTCTCATGGAATTTACCCCCTAATGTATAAGACAATCATTTGAGTCGATTAGGAAAGATATTCTAGAAGTAAGAGAAACAGGATGCTTGGGGTCACTGAGCAAGCTGTTACTGGGAATGTTCAAACACAGACTCCACTCCAGTTTGTAAGGCGCGGCAGAAAGGAACCAAGAAGTAGACTAGGGTTGGACTAGATGCCTTCATTCCCGAGTTTACCTGTTCTTCCTTCCTCACAGGCACTGCTGTCATCATAAAACAAAATAATAAAATGTGGAGGAGGAGGAGACATAGACATTAATCAATTTCAAAACATAAAAAGTATAATTAGAAGCTTTGATAACGGCTACGGAAGAAAGATAAAAAGACTCAAGAAAGTACATAAACAAATAAATGGGGAGCTTATCAAATCCAGAAGCTTCCACAGCAATCTGGCGGAGGGAGTAGCAGTTAACTCAGAAAAGAAGGAGGAAGAGGGATGAAATCCATGCTAGTTAGAGGGAGAAGCATGAGCAAAGGCTCTTCAGCACAACAAGGTATATAGCCTTTCCAGAAATTGGATGATCACCAGTGACTGAAAACCAATGAGTTTTAAGAAGTTAGAAGGGCCAGCCAGTCCAAGCAGCCCCATGTAGGCCATGTTAGTAAGTACCATGGTCTTGATCCTAGGCAATTGGAAGGCAGTTAAGGGTTTGAATGGGGAAAGTGATGAGCGTAAGTTTTATTTTTGAAAACGTCACTAGCTGCAAGGAAGAAAATTAACTAGAGGGGGCAAGGACTGTTGTTAGCCAGTGAGGAGACAATTGCAATAGTCCAGGTAAAACTTGAACAAGACTGGGTAAGAGTGAATTCTTCTGAGAAATTCTTAAGAAGAAAATTCTGCAGGATTTGATAATGGGTTATATTTCAGGGGGACGAGTGCAGGAAGGAAGAAAAGCATCAAGAACCTACTGGTTTCAGAATCTGTAAAAAGTGAGATAGAAAACACTATCCTAAAAAAGGCAGTCTTTTATGGCAAATGTAGTGTCTACAAGACTGAAGCCACTCTGTTTCCATTGGATGAAGGGAGTCAGCTCTGGAATGAGTTGCAAAGTGAATCAGCATAGACAGTAGAAGCAGTCAATTTTTTAAAAAAAAAATTGGCAGTGAGGTAAAGAAATGAAGACACAGTAGCTGGAGAAGGTAATATCATGCAGTGATAGTGTCTGTAGTGCACATTAGACTTCCTTTTATGATAATTTAAAAAGCTGAAAGGAAGTAGCTAATAGAGAGTACAGCAAAGTGAGAAAAAGCCCAGGGGCTCAGGTTAAACCCTGGTTCCTCCACCTGGTCCTATTTCTAGGGACTGGGGACAAATGGTGTAACATCTCCATGCCTCAGTTTTCACAATGGAGAAAAAAAAAAAGATAATAATAATACCCACCATGTGAGGTTGATGAAAAGGTTCAGTGAGCTAAGTACATAAAGAGCTAAAGCTGAGCTCCTGGCACAATTGAAGTGCTCAGGAAATGGTTGTTATTAAAAGTACAAGGGAAAGACATTATGCTATTCTCTTTTTTATCACATTTGCTAACTGAATTCAATGCCCCATGGGGCAAGGGTAGGGGGAGGACGCCCTTTGCTGTGACATGCAATAGTGTTTGCATTTGCTAAGTCTGTATGTCTTGTAGATCTTATTGAAGCTGGTCGTCTTCTGGTCCCATGAAATAGCTACGTTTTCCAGTTTTGCAAGTAGGCAAGCCAAGCATTAAGTTCCTTTTTTGTAATTGACCATGAGCGTGTTGAGTAATGTGTGGATTATTTCTCCGTCTTTTCTTTGATCTTCTCTCTTGCCAAGGATTGCCTGACAGTCTGGTTCCTGGCCAGTGCACCTCCTCAGAATGCACGGAGAAGGAGAGGAAGTGGCCCACAATAGCAGAGATTTACGCCAGATTATAAGTACTTGACTTTCTTAATCCCTAAACAAGGAATTCCCTGAAGGAACTTCAGAATGAAAGAGACCTGTGATAGTGGTTCTCAAGTTCAGTGTGCATCAGAATCACTCTGGAAGCTTGTGAAAATGAAGATTCCCAGCCTCACCCCACCTGAGAAAAAATAATCAGTAGGAAGCCAGGAACCTGCATTTTTAACAAATGCTTCCTCCATGCTCATCCCAACAGATTCCGAGTGAGACCCCCTGAAATCCAGTCTCCATATTCCACTTGCTACTCCTCATGTCGCTTTACTGCTTTATTGTTTTTTCTCTTCACTTTCTAATATACAGTATCATTTACTATTCTCATTGTTTACTTTTTGTCTCCCACACATGCTCCAATAGAAATTAAGTCTCCAGATGGTCAAAATACAGGCCTGTTTTTCTCTCTAATGTATCTCAAATGCCTAGCATAGTGCCTGACCCAAGGGAGACCCTCAGTAAATACCTGCTAAAATTATTTGAATTGAATCCCCACACCCCCAGCCACCTCATATAGGAACTTCTGCAATAGAAACCCCAACTAACTGGTCATCTTATTTAAGTCTTCTATAACGTTTGGGTCCAGAACATTTAGAAAACAGACTGATACCAAGATTTTTTTTCCAGGAAAAATAATTTGATAATGTATAATTTGGTATAAATTTTTGGAGGATGGAGATCCAAAGACACTTTGAAATCAGAGATCTGCAGACCCCAAATTTAATAACCCTTGGTTATTACATAGCCTTGGTCCCTGAAATTCACTCTTCGGTTGTTGCTGTAGTTATTCACCTAAAAGTCACATTTATTTTCACTTTTTTTTTTAGGAATTTAATTTTTTTAATGTTTATTTTATTTTTGAGAGAGAGAGAGAGAGAGAGAGAGAGAGTGAAAGCAGAGAGGGGAAGAGAGAGTGGGAAAGAGACAGACAATTCCAAGCAGGCTCCATGCTGTTAGTACAGAGCCTGACACAGGGCTTAAACCCATGAACTGCGAGATGATCTGAGCCAGACTCGAGTTGGATGCCTAACCGACTGAGCCACCCAGGCGCCCCTAAGATTTTATTTTTAAGTAATTTCTACACTCAACGTGGGACTTGAACCTACAACCCCCAGATCAAGAGTTGCATGCTCCACCAACTAAGTCAGCAGGTGCCCCTAAAAAGTCACATTTGATCATGTCTTTTTCCCTTGACCCAAACCTTGAAGGACTCCCTATAGTTTACATGGTTCCTAACTCCCTCAATGCAGCATTCAAAGCTTCCCACAGCTCAGGCTTCTGCACATCACTTTTCCAGTTTGATCTCTCCCAAACCTCACACCTGTCACAGAGTGACTGATGAAACACATAAGCTTTAGATACAGACATCCCAGGCTCACATTCTGACCCCACAAGTCCCTAGCTATGTGATCTTAGATAAGTTACTTACCTCTGTAAAGCCTCAGGTTTTGCTTTTTAATTTGTGAAATGGGCATAATAGTGCATACTCAAATGTGTTGGGGGTGGGGGTGGAGTGAGAGAACATATATTAATATACATAAAACGCTTAAAAATGCCAGGCATAGATTTGGCACTCAATAACTGTTGAGTTTTATTCTCCTATTCTATATGTTTGGCTCATAGTATCTGAAATAACTTTTTTCCCCCTTCCTTTCCAATATCCCTTAGTCTAGACCAAGGTTTATCAGACTTTTTTTTTTTGTAAAGAACTAGAAATGAATGTTTTTGGCTTTGTGTGTCATACTGTATTCTGTGGCTACTACCCAACCCTGCTGTTGATGCAGAAAAGCAACCATAGATGATATGTAAACAAACGTGTGGCTAGGTTTCATAAATGTTATTTATAAAAACAGGTGGCGTGCTGGATTTCACCCATGGGTCACAATTTTCCAACTATGACCTGAACTAGCTTTGGAACTTTACAGAACTGGCTTCAAGCTTCTCTGAGACTCTGTGTCCTCATCTATTAAATAGGGATAATAATAGTACTTCCCTCATGAATTCTTGGATGATTAAATGAGATAAAAGCATGTAAAGCCCTCAGCACAGTTTCTGGCATATGATAGGCATCTCATCGATAGTATTATCTTCATCATCCAACAGATCTGCCTCAAGCTGTTCCATGATCTGCCCATATCCACCTTGCCTACTGCAAGAACTTTTCCAGACTCTCTCTGAGTTTCTTTCTCCCACTTTCTAACACTGTTGGAATGTCAATTGTATTATTTGAAAATAAGTCATGCATGAATGTAACATATGCAAGTAATTATAGTTACTTCTGTGACTCCTCAGCTTCATCCACTAGACTGTGAGCTCCTTGAAGGCACAATCTGCATCTGACTCCCCCCTCTGAATCTTGTTCCCTTACAGAGTTATCTGTCACACACTAAGCACCCAAGGAAGGCAAGAAGATGGCAGCAATGGTGCTACAGTGATGGTGACAGCAGCTGTGATAATGGTGGTGGTGATGGTGGTAATAATGGTGTGGGGGAAGCGGGGGTGATCTTGGCTGACTTCCTTTCAAAGAGCAGTCATTTGGAATTCCCTTCTCAATGAGAGCCAAGAAGTGTAAATAGAGCAAACAAGTCTTTCTGGCAGAGAGAGGATCTGCTAGAGGGTCAGACAACCACAACAAGACCAAAATTATACATGGCTCTTCCTAGAGCAGCATGAAAAGAAAAAGAAAAAAGAAAAACAAAACAAAACAAAACTCACATGACCGGAAGTCAGGAGACCCAAGCACTAGGAAATAATCATCCATCTATAGAGTATTTCACAGTCTTCAAATTGTTAGCAAAGGGTGTCTTAATTTTTCTACATGAGAGCCCTCTGGTAAAAGTTACCACTATCCATTTTACAGAAGAGGAAACTGAGTCTCAGAGAGATGAAGGGCATCACTGAGGCCAGAAGCCATGCCTAACTGCTTCGAATTCAAAACTGGTGTGTGACTAGAGCAAGCCACTCCTCAAATCTAGGTCTTACTTCTACTATTTGTGACATAAGAGACTTGATCTGTAAGATGAACAGGATGTGGTTTTAACATCGCTCTCTACTCATAAATGCTGTGTCACTGCAATAAAGTGCAAGATATGTACCTATTTCTCTTCCAAATATTAATTGAAGGAGCAAAACTGTTAATATATCTGGATGGGAAATAAATTGCAGGTCACAGGATGACTCTTCTAACCTCAAAGTACTTCCCTTATTTTCAGGGTAAAAGTCAGCTCTGACCCTACCACAGCACTGGGAGGTGGAGGACGGGGGGAGGGTGATGAAGTTAGCTCAGAATTCTCATGGTACAGATAAAGTAACAAAGACCACAACACTAGAAGCATCCATGCCCAATGCCATATAAGAGTCAAGGGCAGAGCCTAGTTCAGATTCCAGATGTCCCAATTCTCTAGTTGTCCCAAAGAGAACTCCTAGCCCCAACATGGATAGAGATAGATACAACACCTAATTTACAAATGAGTATAAGGAAGGTCACCCAGTAGCCAATGGCAGAGATGGGTTTCAAATCAAGCTCTGACTGGCTCTGCACCATGACTCTGTTCTGTCTCCCCCACTCGCAGCCTCTTCTTCTCCTTCACCCAAAGGCTACATTAACAGCCCCACAAAGTCTTACACATTAAGCACTAGCTGTGGTTTTGGGCTGTGTAAGGTCATTTAACAGGTGGAGGGAGGAGATTTATATATAAACCAAACTGTCCATCATAAATCATTTTTTTCCTGCTTTCTTTGTTCTAAATCACAGCGTGACATGTAATGAAGGGCTCCTTTCCAACTGAGGCACAAGGAGTCATCCTATCCTATGTATTTATGGAGACGGATGCAAGGAGACCCCAACCACCAAAGGAGCTGGTGTCCAGTGGTCCCCAGGGCTATTCAGAGCACATCCTAACCTTGGTCCAGAATGAGGGGCCAGAACTGCCTTACAGACCTCAGACAAGCCACACCCCCTCTCTGATACTTCCTACCATGCCATAAAATGGGACTCAGAAGTTGCCTGAACACCCCCAAATAATTCAAGGGAGTCAGGGGTTCTTACATAGAAGACTGGTTCCATTCCACATCAGGAGGTCTGTAGGAGAAGGGAATCTTCTTATTCTTTGTGGCACTCCACCTATGACTTCCCTTACCAACAGAATATGGACTCCAGCCAAGTTTATAAAGTGTGAAAATGTTCCTGTATTCCCTCCATTCATGATCTGTCCTTTTGGGTTACCCAGTGATGTCTCCCATGCAAAATACAGATCTTACTCTAGAATTTCATGTCCCTAGCACTTTGGACACCTGCAAAGTTACAGAGTACTACTTAGAAGAGGAAGTATCAAAGGAAACTTGAAAAAAGGAGGGACGAAGTTGAGATGAACATCACTTTTATCATTATCATAGAGAATGTTTGTCCATTATATGCAATGTGCCAGGCACTATACATTCGTTATCTTGTTTGATGCCCATAAAGACCACATTTTACAGATGTGGAAATTGAAGTTTGGAGAAGTCATTCAGCATCACACAGTGAACAGGAGATTGGGGCAGGATTCCAATCCAGCCTGAGTAGAGCAACAGAGCCTATGCTACCCGATTCCACTCCAACGAAGTTTCTTGCAGGAAACTCAGAAAGAAACTCATTCATCCTCTCTGCCTTTTCAGGTAGGGGAAGAAACACCCAGAAAAGGAAAAAGAACTTTTCCCAGCCTTGCTGTGCCTCAGTGTCAGAGCCCAGGCCAAGGTTCTTTTGTGTGTTATGCATGTGTTCTCCACCTCCAGCTGCAGAGAAAAGCAAAGAGATGGAGAAGCCAGGGGAGAAGGATTGATGGGGTCTGGGGAGGCAGAAAAACAGATGACTGCCACAAGGGGAGTGGCTGCCTTCTCATCACACCAACTTCATTCAATGACCATATTCCCCTCCCCCAGATCATTTCCAGACCTACAGTCGGCCTTTCCCACCCACTCCTTCCTTAGCCTGGATCTCCTGGAAAAGCCTAACTTACCACAGCCCCTAGACTGTTATGCAACTTTAAAAAGGCCTACCATTGGGGGTTGGGGAGGAGAAGCTTGGAGACTCGAGGGAGCCATCTCATCAACCAGCTCTGATGTTTCTGAGCAGGGATGACTAAGAGGAGGAGAGCGTGCGGCTGAGAACACATCACCCCTGCCTGTCCGCCTGCCCAAACTCTTCCCAGGCTCCCCACTACTGGAGGCCAGACTCCTCCCCACCACAGCCTCCCCAGGCCTGCCTGGCCCAGCCCTGCCACTTTTTCCTCAGTGCTGCCCATGGAGCTGCCCCCGAGTCTCAGCCCCTGCCACACACGGGTTCTCACTCAGTTTCTCAGGCAAATGGGCCAGTTCATTCTTCAGGCCTTTGCAGGAGTTGGGTCTTCAGTGTTGCATGTGCTCAGGCTCCTCGCCTTCCCCCAAACACAGTCCTCCACATTCACCTTATGCATCCAAGCCATCTTAGATGTCACTTCCTCAGGGAAGCCTTCCCTAACTCCACAAGATCTCCTACCACACTCTTTCAACCCACTGGCCTGGACTTCCCTTGGTACTTTGCAGTCCATCTTTACTTGTATCATTGTTTCATTAACACCCGTCTCGTCCGTGTGAGGATAAAGACCAAGTCTACACATTACACTCTACTTCTCAGGGCATGACACAGTACTTGGCATATAGTAAGTCCTCAAAAATGGTGAATGAATGAATGAATGAATGACTAGTGCTTCAAGGGTCCCAGATCTCCTATAAGGAGAACAGTGACATCTAGTGACTGCTTTCACACTCTTGGGCTTCTCTGATAACATCCCACCAGTTGGCCTCGAAAACATCTCGCTGGATTTCCGAAGAACTGCATATTTCACTGATGCCAAGGGAAGCTGGCATAGAATCCAGACATGGGGGAATCTGATTCCTAAGCAAGGAGGAAAGGAACCACCAAGCCTCTGGCTATTGCATGTGCCAAGAACACATCACAAAAGTCCTGGGACTTCGCTAAGATGGTGCCACATCACAGATGAGGAGAGTCTGGCCCAGAAAGGCAGTCACTGGGCCAAGTTTACAGAGCAGTAAATGGGGATTCTCACAGCCTCACCCACCAAGTCCTGGAGAGCAGCTAACCATGATGCTTCACTCATCCACACTGACATAACACTGGTTGGACCATCTTTGGTATTCGGCGGAAGCTACCACAGCCTCCTGAGAGGTCTCCCCCTTTGCACCCTTGCATTTTCACACTCATCTCTCACCCTGAAGCTGGAGGGGTGGAGATATATACATATTTGGCTTTTTTGTTATAGTTATTGTGGAGACCTTTCATGCACAGAATTAGATTATCCACGATGCTTACTTCATGATTCAAGCTCATTATTGCACCATGCATGGTTAGGCTTTATGTATTCATCCAGTTAGTGTTCATTAATTAGCTAGTTTTAATGCTTTAATAAACTCCCACAAATCCACCACCCAAAATGCCAGCTAGGAACTTGATTCCTCCATGTAATGAGGGCTCCCTCAAGCCATTGCCCCGCCTCCCTGACTCAAGACTACCATCATCCTGAGTCCTACGTTCACCATTTCCTTGGTTCCCTTTTAAAATAGTTTATAACACCTGTATTCATTCCAAAAATGTAGTGTATTTGGCGTGTGTGTATCTGTTTTAACTTAAAACAGGGGAGGGGTGCCTGGGTGGCTCAGTCGGTTGAGCATCCAACTTTGGCTCAGGTCATGATCTCACAGTTCATGGGTTTGAGGCCTGCATCGGGCTCTGTGCTGACAGCTCAGAGCCTGGAGCCTGCTTAGGATTCTGTGTCGTTCTCTTTCTCTGCTCCCCCACCCCACCCTCAAAAATAAATAAACATTAAAACATTTTTTTAAAAACAGGAGAAAGGGTATCATGCTATATAAAATATACTTTTGGGGGGGTGCCTGGGTGGCTCAGTTGGTTAAGCGTCCATCTTCGGCTCAGGTCATGATCTCACACTTTGTGAGTTTGAGCCCCGCGTCAGGCTCTGTGCTGACAGCTCAGATTCTGTGTCTCCCTGCTTCAGATTCTGTGTCTCCCTCTCTCTCTGCCCCTCCCCGCTCATGCTCTGTCTCTCTCACTCTCAAAAATGAATAAATGTTAAAAAAAATTTTAATTGTACCTTTGGGACTTCTATTCTTCATTTAATATTATGTTTGTTCATCTCATATCAAGTGTCAGTATAATCCATTTGTTTTGTCTGCTGTAGAGCATTCCACTGTATGCACATTCCATTATACACTTATTCAACTGCTCTCCCACTGAGGGGTCTTCTGTGTCATTTCCAGAGGGCTTCTTCTGGTGCACAAATCTAACCTATCTAATCCTTCCTGCATATCCTAAGCATCTCACTGCCCTCCAGACAGATCCAAATTCTATGAGCTAGTTTTCTATAACCTGTATGATCAGGCTCCTTCTGACCTCTCTAGCCTCATTGTGCTTTCCTTTTATCTCTTGATCTTAGTCACGGGGGATGTCTTCCAGTCTTCGTATGGATCATGTTCTTTTCTGCATCTGGTCATCTACCTAATGCTTTCCCCACCTCCTTACTCTGATCCCCTCTCTATCCTCTATGAAGCCCTACCTGACCATGCACCACCCTCTAGCACTCAGTCCAATAGAATGCTATGGTGGGAACGCACAATCCATAGTATCCTATTGGTGCTGGTCAGGGATCTACCAGAGGATCTTCTCTGGAGGTGCAGGGCCAGCTATCTGGGAGTTGCTGCAGAGGGAAGCATGGGGACCAAGTAGAGATGCTTTAACCACTTTCCTCTTCCTAAGTGAAGGCATGGCATCACTATTCCTGGTTTTTAGGAATTGGGTTCCTGAAAGATTGCATTTAGAGAAACTGTTCATTAATATACTTTTGCAAACCAGTGAACCATTTATATGGTCTCTTCAAGCCCAGGCATACTGTAATGGAAAATGAGAGATGCAGAAAGAGGAAAAAGAGGAGATAGAACTTCACGACTAAGTACATGGGCTCTGAAACAGACTGACTTTGAGCAAATCACTAAACATCTTCGAGGTTTCCTTACTTGTAAAGTGGGCATGACATTAGGATGAACCACATGGAATTACCATTTTTATAAATTAAAAAATGATCCACAGTTGGTAATTTCATATGAATCACACCAATACTTATATGTATTTCATAGATCTGGAGGGAAGATTAAATGAGATAATCCAAGTATAGCACTGAGGCAGAGACTGTCAGGTTTTCAACAAACCCATATATCTTCTTCTCCTTGGCAAACAGATAGAATAGATTTCCCTGTTTTTGTTTGCACACAGGTGTGTCCAATGGCTGAGTTCTAGCCAAGGGAGTGGAACTGAAATGATATTTGTTACTTTCAGGCTTGGCCCATTTCAACTTCTCATGTATGATCCTCCATGTTCTTTCTTCTTCCACAACAACTGTGGAAGCATCAGGTTGATGCAGCACAAGACAGAACAAGGTGGGTCTCTGAACCATTTCTCAGAGTAAAGCCACTCATCATCAGAAACATTTATCTGGGACTCTGCACAAACAAGCGATAACTTCTATTGTCTTAAGCCATTGAGATTTGAGGATTTGTTGGTAATAGCAGCTATATATGTACTTAAACCATGGTAAGGAATCAATAAATGCCAGTCATCACCATGGTGATGATGATAAGACAATCCCAGTGGACAAAGGGCCTACGAGGGCAGGAGGCAGGAAGATTGATATTTAAATGTGACGCAGTGGCTGTGTCAGGGGAGCTCACCTCCTTGGTACCATTGTCTTGGATGAGGGTATACAGTGGTACCACACGGTTGATTTCCAGCAGCACTGGCGTGGGGCTCAGCTGCTCCTTGCCCGGCCGGCGGCAAAGGTGGCAGGTAGAGGGACAGCGGCCTTTCTCCTCACAGCGGATCTCCACACCTGAGATGAGCTGGTCATCTGACAGCATTTGCGCCGTCAGCAGACCTGAGAGGTAAGTGATGAAGGGCATGGACTTGAGTTCCTTCTTGCTGCCCAGCTCTGTGGTCTCTGGAGAGGAAAGAGAAATTCAATATTGTTCAAAAGGTCAGACTCTTGAACCCATAGGGTCCAATGTGCTAAGGAGGAGGTATCCACTGGAAAGGAAAAAAAAAGATGGTAGAATGGTTTGCTCATGATGCCTTGGAAAGCACACCTGCTTGAGGACTCAAGGTGTCAGAATGGTATCTTGTTTTATAATTCACGTTAAATAGCTCCTTACTTTCTCTGGGCCTCACTTTCTCCATATTGGAAGTTGGTTGCTTAGACAAGAGGATTCTCCAAGGGCCCTGTAAGATGTAAATATCCAAAGAAATTTTTCCCAACAGGAAATTCCTGTCTACTGTCAATTTACATAAATTTTACCTTTCTTTTGAGAACTTGCTCCAGTCCTGTATTTTCCATGAAGTTTCACGTAATGGCGGAAACATAAGCTGGAGTCCAATCAATTTCCATTTAAATCCCTATTCTGTTTGAAAATAGCAAGGGGTCTTGGGAAGGTCTCTTAATACCTAAGCGCCTTTGGAGATTAATTCTGTAAAATGGGGTTATAACGTTAACTGAAACAGTGATGAGTGGTAAATGAGATAGAAGGAGGTGGACCTGCCTGAAAAAGAAATGATTTCCCCTTTCTTTCTGTGCTCCTATGGTCCCTTGTTCAAATTTCTTTTCCTATCTTCTTCATGCACACGCTGAGATCTAATTACATATGCTCCATTCTGGGCTGTCTCTCTTGATCTGTGCAGTTAGCATTTCCCACCTCTGTGCTTCTGCCCACTTTCTCTGCTGCCTCTCCAAACATTTACCACCCATCCATGCTCCATTTCAATATCCCCTTTTCAGGAAATCTTTTCTCCTTGCTCTAGCCCTTCTTCTCCGAAGAAGCATTTCTGTTGATAAGCCTTTTTCTTGTTAAGCTCATTTTCTCATCTCATTTTCTGCTGACCTCGCCAACCATATTATCGGCTCTTGGAGACGGGACCGTGTCTCCCACTCCTGCCTCCCGCACCCTGTCCGCTTCAGTGTCCAGCACGGCACTAGGGATATACTTAAGACTTCATCAAAGAGGAAAATTATGGAATCTGAATGGCTAGAATGACATTCATGATCTAGTCGGGAGGCTCCAAAATCCTTCAGAGGAATTCTTATGGATCCCAAGAAGCATCTCAACAGATGCTTGCAAAGGACAAAAGGGAAACTGGGCAGGTGGCACTCTAAACCCCACCTCTCGGCTTCCATTAGAGCAGTGCCACTTGTATCTCTCCTATAGACTGGCCTTCTACATAAGGCTTCATAAGAAGAGAGTGGTCTACAGCCATGCCAAAAAGCTTGAAAAAGCAAAGTAATTGGTACAACCCAGGGAGTTCCATTTACATCAGAGACTTTGTGAATGGTGTTCTCAAACTTACAAGATGCATAATCTGAGTGGCAAAACAGGATAGCCCTGTAAGTAATAAGGGACAGGGCTTGGTCCAGACGGCAGTTTCTTCTAAGCCTGGTGAAGTGAAGGCAGGCTCCTGCCTCAGTGGAAACAGGGGCCCTGGGCACCAAGGCCTGAGAGAAAAAGTAGGGTTGTCTCCTGCTCTTGCTCTTGGCCTGCAGTGACATGCAGCGGCGATCTGGAAATGGGCTTGTGAACGAGAAATCAAAATAAATGCGGCCTTCATTCATTACTCTCTGGGCCCTCGGGCCTGGGATCTGGGCTCCACCTTTTGTGTCTGGCTGTCAGCAAATGCTTATGAGCATCAGATCAAAGACTCTGAGGGAGGAAGACAAGGCAAATTCCAGCTAACCAATCCTTCAGAGGGATTAAAGAAGGGTAGTTACTAAGATAAACAAAACAAAGCTGTGAAGAAGGCATCTCAGCAGCTGGGCAGACAGAGACAGTCTTAAGTACAGACAAGTCGAAAGAAGATGATGATGATGATGACTTCTGGAAGTGGAGGCCAGAAGGAATAGTTTTGGAGAAGGGTAACTTCAAACTTTGGAGAGAATAACCACTGAGGGGAGAAGGTCAGAGAGCAGTCAGAGCTGTGAGGATGAGGACACTAGCGAGACAGTTAGCCCACACTCTGATCCAGAGGTCAGCAAACTATGGTCCATGGGTCAAATCCACACCTCAGCCTTTTTTTTTTCTTTTTTGTAAATAAAGTTTTATTGGAACACAGGCACCCTCATTCATTTATATATTGTGTATGGCTACAGTGGCACAATTGAGTAGGTGCAACCAGGACACTATGCCCCACGAATTCTGAAATATTTACTATCTGATCCTTTACAGATTAAGTTTGGGAACCTCTGCTCCAGTCCTAGGTTATAGATGGGGAAACCGAGTCTCAGAAAGAGAATCTACCTTTGGTCACACAAGAATGTGGCAGTATAATGGTAACATTGGAATCGATTAGGCCATCAATACACTTACATTGTGAATCTCCAATGAGAAAAAAATAGTGAGGCACCTTTTCTCCATAAAACATCTTCCAAAAAACTATTGAAAAAACATACATTTGAAAATGGTAATCTGGTATAACCCTCCCATTTTAAACAAGGGGAAACTGTGTCCCAAAGAAAGACTCTCCAAGGTCACACTCTGAGTTTGGGTTCCTTTCGGTACATGATTCCAGTCTCTTCTGTTAACCAGTTCATCACTTAAACTACTAATTTTATCTTGTGTTTTAAACCATAGATGGCCCACCCCTCATAGCACCTTGCCACATGCACATAATTTAACTGGGAAGGAAATAAGGTGTTGGAAGTAAAAATTCCCTTGATCAAACATTCATAGCCACTGGGTTAAAGATATAACTATCCATTTAACAACAAAACAAGCTATAGATCTTTGCTGGTCTGTTTTTTCCAATAAATCTCTTTCATCTTTTTTTTTTTTTTCAATCTATCAATCCTACAGGTGGGGTTAAAAGCCCACAGTCTAGACTAACAGTTGCACTACAGTAGCAATATAGAATTCCTAGTTGAACACAGAAGCTGGTTTTGCAAAAGGAGGGTCCTTGAGTATCACCTGGTCCAACCCCATTGCTCAACAAATGAAGAACTTGAGACCTAAACAGAGAAAGAGATTTACCTCTATATTCCATGCACATTTATTAACAATGATCCTTTTTGTAAAGATCGCTTCATGCCTAAGTTATGATCTGGATGAAAGTTACAACAGGGAAGGCCATTAACCATTCCATTAATTATTCCTCTGTAGACATGGCAATTGTGAAATCTAATTATTTCTGATCCAACCTCACTCTGTGGCTAAAGTCATCTTTAGTTCAAGTGCCAGTTTTTCAGAAAGGCCTTCCCTGAACTCCATCCCCATGCCACCAATCTACATAGGGTTTCCTATTAAAGATTCTTGTAGCATCCTGTTCTATCCATCACCTCTTAATGCGTCCAGACTATAAACTCCATGAGGACAAAGACCGTATTAGTTTTGCTGATTCCCATACCCACTTCACACAGAACGTGAAACACTTCAGGTTTTCAGTAATATTTTCAATAAATATTTGTTGAATATGTATTTATAGACCCTGATCACTATCACTGTACTATCTTATCAAAGCACTGATAAGTCGAAGAACAAAGATCTGTGCATGTCATGACTAACAGTTAATTGATGGCTTGTAATCAAGTGGCAACCTCTTCCCAAAGCAAAATTAGCTTTCTCAGTTGGAAGGTTTATGGATGAATAGCTGATCAATTTGCCAGTTGCTCTGACCTCCCCTGGGTTTTCACATAGGCCCTTGCCATTGAGGGGATGGGAGAGTTCACTTAAAACAGCCTGTCTCTAACAGGCAAGGATCAAGAGCATTTTTGAAGAGACTTATCCTCTGTTCACATTTCCCATCCCTCTGAACAATGCTTCCAAAATAGGATCATGTCTGGTTTCAAGCCCAATTCAGTTCCAATGACACTACAACCCATTCATTTGAGAACCTGCCAACTGAACTCTCTTTTTTCTCCTCCCAAATTCCTGCTGGGTCTAATTTTGTTGCCACCAAAAAAAAAAAAAAAAAAAGCAGCAGCCTCAGTTGAAGTGACAAGTCCTTGTTGGGAGGACAGCCAGGGCTTTCCGGCAGGAGGCGATGGCACTGCTTGCCCTCATCCAGAAAACAAAACAAAGGCAGCAGACGAAGGGCTCCGGGGAGAGCCAAAGCCGTGCGAATGTTTGTTCAATATTCGGCCACAGCGCAGGGCGCTGCCTCCCAAGTCAGACAGGCTTGCTTTGGCAATAGGCTTGCACTTGAAGCATTTAAAGGCTCCACAGGGACCAGAGGGGCTCAAATTAGAAACGTTAAGGGTGGGGGGAAGAGGGTGAGACTTTTATATCATAAAGAATGGCCTTTATTACAGCAATGGCCTCCCAGGAATTGTTGAAATGGGATCATTTCTTAGGCGGAGTTACTGTCTCCTGTTGGAGGAAAGCAATTGCTCTGAGGCCTGACTCAAGGACCCACACAAATATCCTGAACAAAGGGAAAGTAGCCAGCCGAAAGGCCATCGGCAAGGCCTGTGCTTGTGCGTTGTGCAATCCAAACTCCCCAGGGGAACAGTCAAGGTCACGCATTGTCAGTGTGCCCTTCGTAAGTCACGGCACCGACCTGACTGAATGAGTTCTTGGGAGGATCAACGACGGTGCCTGGCAAAGGTTAAGCTCTCAGTCTGTATTAGTCGTTGTTGTTGCTGCTGCTGCTGCTGCTGTGGTTGTTATAATTCTTACCGCTGCTGCTGCTGCTCACAGGATGTTACAATTGCAATTTCTACGGAGACACCAAGATAGAATAGAAATGAAATCCCAAAGCCGAGCCCCAATATGCAGGATTTACAGAGGAGATGGATCCTAGTTTCAGAACTCCAGAATCCTCCGCCAGAACAAGGAAATAAAACAAGGTCAGAGAATAGACGGGAAGGATTTAGGAGAGATTTGTTTTAGACAGGCTATTACCTGACGTTTAGAGTCTCCAGCACCCCAGGTGAGAGATATGTGGAGCACGGTACCTTTTCATCCCATTTTGTAAGAAGGATCTCAAGAGTGCCTCTTGGAGAACTTGGTAGGTGTTCCCTACAACTGGGGAGATAGTGGACTAGAGTCTTAACGCCACCTGCAAAAACTCTACTGACCTGTGGCAACACCACAGGTGGGCGGGCGGGTGTCCGTGCGCGGGCTACACGGGGATGAGGCCCAAATCCCAGAGGCTGCCAAAGTGAAAATGTTCCAGTCTTTCTCCTGTACCAGGTGTAAGTCACATAGGAGAAAGAGAGACCTGGAACGGTTGGTTCTAAGTCCTACCCGAGAGGAATTCTAACAGAGATTGAGGGGTTCACCCCAGTGAGAGTCCCTATGAGATAGGCCACTAGAGAAACACAGGTGGAGGGAGAACAGTAGCAGGCAGCCTGAGAGAAAATGCATCATCCCAGGTCTTGGGGAAAGCTCCCGAAGAAGCCCCAAGAGAAAGGGCTAGCTTTAAAAACCGTCAAGATCAGAGAACACAGAGCCATATACAAGGGTACCAGGGTAAGGATGTCCTTCCTAATCCTTACCACTTCCTCCCTCTGCTTTGACCACGGAGGGAGAGGAAAGAGAAATGTGAGGTAGAAAAACGGAATGAAGGCCAATCTTGCCCCACCTCTTAATGCCCCCACCACTGGGGAGGGCAAGGAGATGTGATATGTCAGATTTAGAGATCTGATTAAAATTCTCAGACTGGACAGCCTAATTCCTGACTGGAAACTGTGTTAGCAGCTCAAAATGTCTATATCACCGTCTAGCCCATAAAAGTGAGAACAGATTAGATGTGCCCTGCTAAAATCTTCATCTAGGAGCAGAGGAAGATTATCCCACTGAATACATTAAAAGGATCGTGAGAAGCAAGTCACATGTATACTTTAGAACGTACCTATATTCATAAACTGTATTGCGAATTTTCTCCATTTATATTATCAAACGAACCATTTACATCATCTTCATTAGAGTGCTTACCACATTTTTAATTTTAGTTAATATGCTAGTTCAATTAATAACTGTGTCCCCAGCTAAACTACAAGCTCCATAAAAGCGAGGACCACAGCCTGTCTTAGTGACTACTTGTATCCCAGCACAGAGTTCACTGTCTGACGTAGTATAGGTGGCTTACAGGTTAAGTATCTGCATAAATGAACGTGATCTGACCCTCTTTCCCTTTAATCGCTTCCATTCCTAGAACACTTGGGAGACTTTAAGCTCGCTATCTCAACTTACCACCATAGTTCCAAAGGCAGACGGTCTTAACCTTACTTTATTAGGGTACAAATAATAGCTCAGAGAGACAAAGTAATTTGCCCAAAGCCAATTAAAGTTAGTAACTAGCCTAGCCTTTTTTTTTTTTTTTTTTTTTTTTTTTTAGCAGGGGTGCCTCGGTGGCTCAGTGATTAAGCGTCTGACTTTGACTCAGGTCATGATCTCACGGTTGGTGGGTTCAAGCTCCATGTCAGGCTCTGTGCTGACAGCTTAGAGCCTGGAGCCTGCCTCAGATTGTGTCTCCCTCTCTGCCCCTCCCCCACTAGTTCGCGCATGCATACACGCATTCTCTCTCTCAAATAAAAGTTAAAAAAAAAAACATTAAAAACTAAAGTTTACTCATTTATCTTGAGAGAGAGAGAGAGAGAGAGAGGGAGGGAGGGAGGGGAAGAGAGAGATCAAATCCCAAGCAAGCTCCACACTGTCAGTGAAGATCCCAACACTAGGCTCAAACCCATGAACCGTGAGATCATGACCTGAGCTAAAACCAAGAGTAGGCTGCTTAACCAACTGAACCACCCAGCGCCCCTAGCCTAACTTTTTGTACTGGTTCTCCTACTCCTGCCATTGTCTATGTTTCCCCTCCCCAAATCTTGTAGCACTAACTCTCACTCTTGCACAACGAGTCTCTGCTGAAAACACTTGGGCCTTCTCTGTTGCTGTTATGCCCAGACAACACCGCCAGGCTCCCTCACCTCTTTCCATGGACTAAAGCATCTCACGGGTAAAAGGTAGTTTAAAGGTCACCTGGTCAGAAATCCCATCTGATGTTCCATTCACCACCAAATCATCCTCTTCTTTTTGGAAACTTTTAATGATGTAAAGCTCATTATCTTTTTAGGCTTCCAGTTCCATTATGGGACAGCTCTGTTAAATCTAGATGGCTTCCCACCCAGGAACTGCATTCTTCATCCTAAGCATCAGACCCAGACCCAGAGGTATGCACTTTATGCTATTAGGACACCCTATCGAAGATCCTCAAGCCTGTCCCCTCCTTGGGGGTCATGCTAAGATTAACCAACGAACTAGGTGGAGGAACCGTGGGGCATTCCCAAGTGGCTTCTGATAAGGTATAAGTGTCTCAGTGAGTGTGAGTATGTGTATGTGAGTGTGTGCACACATGTGCATATTTAAGGAATGGAAGGGAAGGCAGGTCTACAAAACTGCCAAATCCTAGGAAAACTGGTCTCCTGATCTAACCTAATTCACAGCTTCTTCCCAAAATATACAACAATCAGCCCATTTGCAGAGGGCAGCTATAGCACACAGACTTGCTTGGGTGTGAATTCCACCTCTTCCATTTCCAGGTGGGGGACCCTGGACAAGTCACTTAACCTCTCTGAGGCTCCATGTTCTCGCCTGTAAAATGTTGATACTGTTAGTACCTAAATCTTGGAATATTCGGAGGATCAATGCGAAACAGAACCTGATAAGGAATTTACAAATTCTAGGGTGTCCGGAGCATCATCAGAGTTATTTTTGTCCCAGCCCTTCGCCTTCACCTCAGCATTATTCAGTTCTTGTTCAAGTCTGGATCTGTAAAGCTTCCCTTGTAACCTGCAGCACTTTAACCACACTGTCAGGAATTTCTCCCCAAACCACCCACTTTCTACCTAGTGGAACACGGCAGACAAAGGTAGAATTGAACACTTAAGTCCAAAGCTACTGAGTTAGATTCCCTGATTTAGGATCCTTCTGGGCAAGTCACTACCTCTCCAACCTTGGTGTTCCTCACTTGTAAAATGGGAACACTAATTCCTGACTGAACTGCTCTGAGCATCAAATAAGAGATGCAGCCCCACGCCTGGGTGGCGCAGTCGGTTAAGCGTCCGACTTCAGCCAGGTCACGATCTCGCGGTCCGTGAGTTCGAGCCCCGCGTCGGGCTCTGGGCTGATGGCTCAGAGCCTGGAGCCTGTTTCCGATTCTGTGTCTCCCTCTCTCTCTGCCCCTCCCCCGTTCATGCTCTGTCTCTCTCTGTCCCAAAAATAAATAAACGTTGAAAAAAAAAAATTAAAAAAAAAAAAAAAAAAAAAAAGAGATGCAGCCCCAGCAGATTTACACCGATGATATCATATGGCTCTTCCTATCATACTACAAATTAGGAACAGTTGCCCCCTTTTATAGATAAGGAGACTGAGGCTCAGAGTGACACAGTATAACCTCACAAGAAGATACCTGTTTCAAGTGAAAGCAGTAACATCTCTGAGGAAGCAGTTAAATCTGAGGAAAATACTCTCTGCAAGGCAAGGAGGGCCAGCCCTATACACTGCCCAGTACCCAATATCCCAGTAGTGGCTAATGTCGTTTAATGTTTGTTTGCAAATTAGAATCCTTCAATTTTTTTTTTTTTTTTCAAGTACTAAAATTCCTGTGTGGCTCTGCTGTCCTAAAGAAATTAATGGGCAGAGTGAAGAATCCCAGTACAGTTCAGTGGACCCCAAAGTGGGCCTTTCCACAGCCCAAGGTGTGCTCAGGCTTCCTCTACCCCTCCTGGAAGGGAACAGTCAGTATTGAAGCTTATCATTTACTCCTGCCTATAGTGGGACAAGACAGGCCCTGGCCAGTAAAGGGAGGCTGGAGAAAAAGGTCATCTGTGATCTCCTGCTGCCCTCTAGTGCCTGCTTAAGATGATTGCTCTTGGGAAAAATGTGTTCTTCCATGCAAAGAATGACTGCTGTGTGCAAAGCAACTTGCTAGGAGCTGAGGGCAGCAGGTAAAACAGTAAAGCCTTGGCTAAAATACAAGGAAGCCTAGTGTAATGACCATAAGGCAAGCATTTGCTTAGAAGGCCTATTTGCCAGGTTTGCAGCCAGGCAACGGGGGGCAAGGGAGCTGAGGGGTGAAATTATGAGCAACGATTTGTTTCAATCCCAGCAGTACCCAAATATAGAAATTGTACTGAGTGTATCCACTAAGGAGAAAAAGCCAGACAAGAGGGAAAGAAGACACGTGGGAAAGATCATCAATGGAGCAGAATCCTATAGGAACCAGGCAGAGATAAACTCCCAGGGAGTACAGGAAAGGATGTGATCCGAATCTAAGACAAATGTAAGTTGGAATTTTATCATGAGGCCAGGGCCTCTGGGCACAGCTGTGCGAGTTGTGCACACATGTGACAGTAACAAGGCAAGGGGGTGAGTAGGATCTGAATCCAGACTCAGCCCTGCTAGCTGTGCCTGTGCCCACCGGATTGAATCCAAGTAGAAGAGCACTATTTCCTGATTTCTATAAAAGCTAAGTCATGGGCTGGCCAAGGCCTTGCATGGAACCATGAACATGCTGTCAGAGCCTCTGCTCTATTATGTTTAAAGTAAGGCTAGTCTCACCGACGGCGCAAAGTTGTTAGAATCTGAGATAATGTATGCCCATGCCACCCAAGAAATTTCAGTTCTTATTGTTACTACTATTATAACAAACTAGTTTTATTTTTAAGAGATGGTGGGATAAGTCCTTCAAGAAAGGGAAAGGGTAGAAAGGAAATTCACATTTCCTGAGCTTCCATTATGTTTTGCCAAGCACAAGACATTATGAATTTCACTGGCTCCTCGTGACAGTGCTTTTGGACTAGGGAGTATTACGATTGTCACAACCATATTTTACAAGTGAGAAAACAGAAGTTCTGAGAGGTGACAGACTGCAGCCAAAGGCTATTAGGCATTCAGGGCAACTCTAAAGCCCATTTTCTCGCCAATGGAGCACAGAAGCATCATTAAGAGGAGGTCTGTCCTCTCCTACCTGAGATCCCATTCTCCCTGTTTCTTAAAAACTCTGCTCAAAACTTACCCCCTTCAAGGAAGCATTCCAAGATTAGTTAATCCCCAATCCTTTCTCCTCCCAGTAGCTTCTTAGGCTAGGGGTCAAGGATGAAATGCTCAGAAGGAATCATTCCTGGATAAGGTTTAGGGAATGGAGGTCTCTGGAATGCTAGTAACCTGCTTCAGACAGAGACTCCCAGATCATGCTGCTTGGAAATGACCTTGAAGCAGGAGAGCAGGCTGACAAGACATACCTGGTCACCCTGCAGCCAGCAGGAGGTTGCCAGATTTGAACATCAAGGAGGGCGTGACCCTGAAGTGGGGTCATTTGGAAGCTCTGGTGTGAAGGGCTATCAGAAAACAAACTTCTACTCTCTGGCCACTCTCCCAGGAGGTTACAGGCTTGTGACTACACTTCTAACTCTTTCCCCTGAAATCTTAATACTCAGGTTAAAAGGTCATCTTTAAACATGCTGACAGGCAATAGTTTTGGAGAACAGATTCAAGGTGAGTTACTTCTCCCATTAGCATCCCTCTTCCCTGTAGTTGTGCTGCTAGGGATAAGGAGAGGGTCTAATGAGCCCACCCATCAAAAAATAAAATAAAAATAAAGGGCTAAGACCATTAAAGACTCCTTCTCATATTGCTGAGGGAAGCAGTAAAATTAACATTAATAATAGCTATGGGGCTCCTGGGTGGCTCATTCTGTTGAGTGTCCAACTCTTGATTTCGGCTCAGTCATGATCCCAGGGTCATGGGTCAAGCCCCATGTTGGCTTCCGCACTGAGCATGGAACCTGCTTAAGATTCTTTCTCTCTCTCTCTCTCTCTCTCTCTCTCTCTCTCCTTCTGCCCTTCTCCTCCGCTCATGCTTTCTCTCAAATTAAAAAAAAAAAAAATTAGGGGCACCTGGGTGCCTCAGTCGGTTGAGCATCTGACTTGGGCTCAAGTCATGATCTCGCAGTCTGTGAGTTCCAGCCTCGCGTCGGGCTCTGTGCTGAGAGCTCAGAGCCTGGAGTCTGTTTCCGATTCTGTGTCTCTCTCTCTCTCTCTCTGCCTCTCCCCTGTATCTCACTCTCTCTCTCTGCCACTCCCCCATTCATGCTCTGTCTCTTAATGTCTCAAAAATAAAGATAAACATTAAAAACAATTTTTAAAAAATTAAATAGTAGCTATGATTTTACAGGGACATATCACAGCTCAGATGCTCTGTCATTTACTGTGTACATTGTCTCCTGTGGTCTGTAAAAATCCTAACTGTGAGAAGTAGGTTTTGTTATCGCTTTTTAAAAGATGAAGAAATGGAGGCTCACAGAAATGAAATCAATGGTTGGAGTGAACTGGATTTGCAGCCACTTTGACTGGTTTTACTTACTCTAAGCATCTTTCACTATTGTAAGCTGTGTCCAATCTGCTAGACCACTGGAGATTCAGGGCTAGGCAGTTATAAATTCTGAAAATTGAATGTGTAATTTCTGTTACTTCTGCCCATTACATCATAGTGATTAACAATAAAAACCTTAACATAAGAATCTATGGACAATCAGTAGGTAATTGGTTGAAAAATTATGGTGTATCCAGACGGTGGAGTCTATTTACTTAAAAAGGGAATTAGGACAATCTTCATATGTGATATGAGTAATCACGAATATATTTTATTAAATGGAAAAAGCAAAGTGCAGAACAGTGTTTATAGTGCTTTCTTTTGTACAAGAAAGGAACATAAATATATATATTATATAAATATGGTATTTATATAATATGTATATATGACCTATATACAGATTAGATAGATTTTTCAATAAGTAACACTTAAACAATCAACTCAAACTAAAAAAAAAAAAAAAAAGGTAAACCAAGGGGGAGCAAGGAAATAGGGCCAAGGGGACAAGGATAGAAGCCAAAGTTTTTTGAATATATCTTTTTTTTTAATAAGTTTTAGCTTTGGAATCATGTAAAATTATTATATAATTTTTTAAGTCAAAAAAGATAAAAACAATCTCTGCAAATTAAATGCAAATTGAAAAAACCTAGTTATATATGTATATATATATACACACACACACACACACACACACACACACACACATATATATATATATATATATATATACCACAGAAACAATAATTATTTTAAGTGGCTTTTAAAATGCAGAAATTTTGATTTCATGTTTAATGAGAAATATTCCAAAGGAAAAAAAAAATCTGCAAATAGAGCTTAAACTAAGATTTATTGCTAGCTATAGTATTGGTATTGTTATTTTGAAACTATTACGGATATAATGTGGGCTATAGCAAATAAATAAGCCATTACATTACCATCATTAGGAATGAACATTATAAGCAGAAGAGGCAACTACTTCAGGTATAGAGTCAAAGAAGGTGAGAAAAATTCTGTACACTGAAATTTTCACTGGAAATCATATAAACTTATGACTTATTTTTATCTTTTACAAAATAAGCATTTCATAGTTGTCTCCACTGAAAAGACCTAGAAATGATGACAGCTAATAGCAATGAATATCCCTACTGCCTAGACTCTTGTTTTGAAATACCATTGCCCACTAAGAGAAACAAAAGATTCTTGGAAAAATTCCTTACTCCAGCTCTGGAAGAGGTATGATACAAGCTGTGCCTGGGACATCTTGCTGTGCCAAAAAGCAGGATCTGCCAAAGGCTGATGTGGTCATTTCAAAAGGACATAGAAACCCATCTAGAGGGGCTCACACTGGCCTAACATTGATTGAATAAACTGAACATCAAAGAGAATAATGACTGAAATTGATTGAAATGGATCAAATAAATAAGTTTCCTGTAATTCATAGTGTATTTCAAACCAAAACCAAAGCCAAAGCCAAAACCAAAAAGCAAACAAAGCCTATTGATCACCATTGGGGATGGCTAGGACACTAGGTCATTATCTGAAAATTGATAAAGGAATCCAGTAATAATCAAGTTTTATTGCATGAACTGGATTTCAGGGTAACTACCCTTTTCTTTATGGCAATACTGCCAGTAACAAAAGGTTGGAAGAATGACAGAATTACAAAATTGCCATTTTGTAAGCTCTCATAAGACAAGAGATCTGGACAGCTCTCGTCAATTAATCCTAAAATCATTAGCAGAAAGGATGATGGGAAAATGTCTTATCAGTGTATAAGAATTATACCGCCTAACCTGCTGATCAATCATAATATCACTAAAGGTAGTAAACCAGACAATTAAGTACCTTTGATATGATGCCAGAGGAAGCACACAGCATGGCCTGTATGCTGGCATTCCTTAGGTCCATGGATAAAATTTAAGAGTCTGTGAACTTGTTTAGGGGAAAAAAGACATCTTTATTTTAAGTATCCTATAAAGGCAATTTAGCATTTTCTTAAATTATGAATGAAGGCAACAAACTATAGTAGTGTACCACTTCCTATGACTTTGACAATCAAATTCACATATATTTCTATCACATTACAGTTTTTACAAATACAGGTATTTCCAAATACTTACATTCAGTACTAATTAGAAATTATAAGTTATTAGACTCTCCACTACATCTTGTTATTAATAAAGAAGCACACATAATATTACACTACTGATTTTTTTTATATTTTGATAACTATATCTGATATCATGTCTTTCTTACATAGTTTCTATGAATTTAATTTTATGAATTTACAAACATGATTCTGATATAAGTGGGTCAGCAGTCTTCATTCATTCTACACAGTGGGTCCAATGGGACCAAAAAAAAAAAAAAGTGATGAATCGCTAGGAGAAAAGAACAAATCAACACAAAGAGGGAGCCATCAGCTAAATCTGCCAAGTAGACAATTCTAAAGAACACATGAGTCACTGTCTTCGACAAATAATGGCATGGGCAAAATTTTAGGTGTGACTGTTATAGACTAAAGGAGACCAAGTACAACATGTAGACATTTTGATCCTTATCTAAACACACTCATAAAAAAATAAAACTTATAAAAAAAGTTTTTTGAAGCACTTAAAGAATTTTGAATATGAACTGCTAGATGTGATAATGATGCTGAGATATTATGTTAAAAAATAATGGTCTGTTAGAGATACATACTGAGATATTTAAAGGAGGAATGATAGGATATCTGGGATTTGCTTTAAAAGATTCTAGCAACAAAAAACAAATTGGGAGTGAGGGATAGCTGAAGCAAAATCAGCAAACTATTGACAACAATAATTGCAGGGTGATGGGTATACAGGGACCCACTATACCATTTTCCCTCTTTGTGTGTGTACTTTTTCTCCATAAAACACAGAGAAAAAAGGGCTGCTAGAGGATTACACAAAACCAGTAAGGGCAATTATTGTTGGGGAGTAGAACAGCATGTATTGTTTTGATGGTTTCTTCTAAATGCATTTTCATTTGTATTATGTTTAAAAGTGAAAAAAAATAGCAACCAAATATTCCCACTTTTGTAAAAATAAATTAGAATAATGGTTAGCAATGACATGAGAAAAGTATATAGAGATGGGTGGGGGTAAGGGAAAGGAGATTGTCTCTGTCTGCTGCCGGCCAGTCTCACAGACTACCAATTGATGGAGTGGGCCAATGGTAGCCACCATAAAGAGAAAGGTGGATGAAATCCTGGAGCAATGATAACAGGAAATATGGAATGAGGTTGAGAGGTGGGACTTAGCAGGAATAAGACCCATGGGAAATTTTCCAGCAACCCTCACTTAGCATTGCGTTGAGTTGAGGTGGATGACACCAAACAGGCAATGTTCTCTGAGCAAGCCTCCAAATGCTACCAACATTTATCAAGGATCTACTCAGTCAGTGACTACTGCTGACCTTTGGCTATAGGCACTAGTTCAAACTATTAGAAAGTGGGTCTGGCCAATGCACATACATGTGTATGATATTAAAATAAAGCTTCAAAATTCTGAACCAACTATTTCCATATCAGTTCAAGAAAATTAAAAAAAAAATCCTCCCTCACAAGGACATTTATGCAGCCTTATTTGTGATGGTTAAATGTTTAACGATAGGCTTCTCAACTTGATGAAGTCTTACCTGGCCAGTTTGACAACCATGAGGGCCAAATACACACACACACACACACACACACACACACACACACACACACACACACATTTTTCAAACATTTTCCCATTTTAAGTAAATATGAAAACTTACATTTATTAGACAAACACTTGTTGGATACCCAATAAAGTCATAAGTATACATTAAAAGAGAACCTTGTAAATGAACCTTGTAAATTTATATGAACATAACCAATATAATGGTTATATTAAGGTGATGAATAAAGTTGACTCTTTGCATATGCTCTTTTATGCTATAAATTTAAATTGAATTCAAACGTCTATTGAGCACTTACCATGTACTGGGGGAAGGTCAGACTGAGTACACAGGTATTGAGTATGGCATATGTAGATGAGAGTCAGAGTTTCAGCAGAAAGTAGACTAATGACAGGCAGACAGACAGATGGTAAATACATAAATAGAATAAGGGATTGAGGGAGGGAGGAAAGGATGGAACCTCTAAAATGGCCTGCAATGATCTCATGTCCTTGATATGCACTGCCTATTATAATCTCTTCTGCTTGAGTAAATTGCTTTTAACCAACAGAATATGGCAGTTGGGGATGTCGCTTCTATGATTAGGTTACGAAAGACTGTGACTCTTGCCTTTGTCAGACCCTCTCTTGATTTGATGAAACAGACTCTCATGGAGCAGCTCACATGTCAAGTACTATCAGAAATCTCCAGCCAAATGGCAGCAAAGAACGGAGGCCCTCAGTCCAACAACCCTTAAGGAATTGAATCCTGCCATCAACTACATAAATGATCTTGGAAATGATCCTTCCTCAGTCAAACCCCAGCCCTAGCTGATAACTAGACTGTAGTCTTATGAGAGACTGTAAGGCAGGGATCTAGCTAAGCTGTGCTCAGATTCCTGACTCACAGACTGTGGAGTAAGAAGTGTGTTGTTTTAAGCCACAACACTTCAGGGTAATTTATTATTCAGTGATACATAAGTGATAGAGATAGACAGATATAACTTTATTCTATCATTTCATGGAAATTCTAGCAATTTTAAACATCTAGAATCAAACAAGTTTGGTTAGGATAAAGTAGAGTTTTAACTCCTCCCATTTTCTCCTTTGTATTCTATAAACACAAACTCCTCTTCCTCCTCAGAATTCATTGGTAAGAAGAGATGAAGGGGAAAATATTTTGTCAAAAATACTATAGATCACATTAATGATAATAATGGCTATAGTAGCCAACATTCACAGAGCACTTACTCTTTACCAGGCTGTGCTTTAAAAACCTGGGCTCTGTTAAGTCATCCAACATTCAAACATTCCTATAGGTCGATAACTAATAGTCCCATTTTGCAGATGTGGAAAGTAAAGTACAGAGAGGCTAAACACCTTTTCTTTTTTTTATTTGAGTGTGACAATGAGCTAGGTTGGTTTTTTTTTTTTTTTCGTATAGCAATTTTTATTTATGTATATTTATACTTAATTCCAAGGATTTTTTATTTTTATTTTTTCATCATAATAAATGTACTCTTTAATCCCCATCACCGTTTCACCGATCCCCCCACCCACCTCCCAAACCTCCCAAACCATCAGTTCGTTCTCTGTAGTTAAGAGTCTGTTTCTTGGTTTGTTGCCCTCTCTCCCTCTCACTCTCTCTCTCTCTCTCCTTTTATCTTCAATGTCATTTGTTTTGTTCAAAGTAAATTCTCCAAGATTCCACAGCTTGTCAGTTGCAGTAAGTTACCAAGCTTCACCTCAAATCACCTTTTCCTCAAAATAACTTTCCAGGTAGGGGGGACTGGGGTTCCAAACAGGTCTGACTCCAAAGCCCCTTTCTCTTTCTACCACACAAGGATGCACTTAAAAAAACAAAAAAAAACAAAAAAACAAACAAAAAAAAACACCTTGTTTATAAAAAGCGCAATAAATTACACATTACTACCAGACAGGCAATATCCTAAAATGTAAATGTTTAACATCTAATATTTCTCATTTTGTCTCCCAAAATCCTATGGATTAGCTACTGTTATTCTCATCATTAGGAAAATAAAAAAGATGTTAAACTAGAAATCTTAGCAAATGGAGAAAACAGTGCTTATCTCATTGGGTGATGCTATCAGTTGAACTGCATCCCCCAGAAAGATAGGTTGATAGCCTATACGTCAGAATGAGATTTTATTTGGAAATCAGGTCATTGCCGACGTGATTAGTTAAGATAAGATCATACTGAAGTTTTAATTAGGTAAGATGGTGGTCACACTTAATCTGACTGCTGTCCTTACAAGAAGACAGCGACACACCCAATGAGACGAGGAGAATGGCACGTGAACATGGAGACATACACAGAGAAAATGACCACAACAAGATGGAGGCGGGTATTGGAGTTACGCTACCACAAGCCAAGGGATGCCTGTGGCCACCAGAAGCTGGAAGGGGAAATGAAGGATCCTCCCTCAGAGACTTCAGAGAAAGCGTGGTCCCACTAACACCTGGATGTCAGATTTCTAGCTTCCAGAACTGTGAAAGAATAAATTTCTCTTGTTTTAAGCCACCCAGTTTGTGATACTTTGTTATGACAGCCCTAGGAAACTGATACAGGTAGTTTAAAAGTTAAATGAAAAAAAGATTATGATGAAATGCTGAATAAAGAGTAAAGTACTCCACAAAGAGTATTTTAGAAACGTCTCTGTGTATGAGGAATGCTAATATTGTGCCAGAGTATGCAAAGCCACGGAATTAAAATGAGTGCCTTTTCCCAAGGTATTTACTTTACTCTGAGATTTTTGAGGGAAGTGTGGTAATTAATTTCACTGGTAAGTAATTTAAACATAAAAAAAAGCACAGCCAAACATTTTTTTTTTTTAATGAGGAGAGAAAGGATTTTTCATTGTTGTTGTTGTTGTTCTTTAAAGGCATGCTTGGATGATATCTCCAGACTGTCAGAGGAGGGCAGTCAGCTCCTCTCACTGGGGAAACATCAGAATAAAAACATGATGAGTCCTGAATGGAGACTTTGGGTTGGGAACTGTGGTTTTCAGCAGAGTGATAACTCCCATCTGGTCTGAGAAGAGGGTATAGGTGAGGTCTTAAGGTTGGGAACAAACTATTTGACGGCAGCCCTCCCATCTCCCCAGCCTCTAACATGGGGGGCTGATAGAAGTACTCCCCAGTTCCCTATCCAGAAAGGTTTCTTGCCATTCTGGTGAAACAGGCCACTCCGACTCTCCAACATGGCAGAAACTCAGGACAGAGGGCAATTCCTGCTGTTCCCTGGCATTGCTGCCCAGAAGAGCTCATCGGAGTGTCTTTGTCTTGACAGGATCATAATCTGTGGTCAGAATAATAGCCACAATTTGCCCCACAATCCTTGAATTCCCAAGCATTGTCATCTCTCCTTCTCTTTTGATTCTTATGAATAATCCTCAATAAAATAGAAAGCTAGCTCCCATCATAAAATGTGAGTAGTCTTTGTATGGTGGTTCAGAGCAGGTCCGTGGGCCTAACTGGCCTCGGTTTGTACCTCAGTCCTGTCACTTCCTAGGAGACTAAGGTAGGCAAGCAAGTTAGTCCTGCTGAGTCTCAGATGCCTCTCTGTAAGATGGACCTACTACTCTCTACTTGAGTCATTGCTGTGGCAAATTGTGATATGTGACCGTATCTACGAAGTGTTTGGTATATTGCTGGTGTTTGAAAAACGGTCCCCTTTTACTCAACTGACCCCACTGAGTCATTCTGCAGCTTGAGTAAGTGTAGGTCAGACAGGAAATGCAGTTCACTTAAAATCACATTTCTGAGTCTCACTCACTTACTCAGCAACTCTTACGTGCTGGGCACTGTGCTAACAGATGCAAGAATTCCTCCTCCCTTGGCCCTGGAAGGTTCTGTTGCACCTGCTGGCTGGCTGCCAGTTTTGAGCAAAATCTGCCCCAGGGCCCTTCAGTCCCCAGCTGGGCTCCCTCTTCAGTCCACTCCTGACTCAACTTTTTCCTGGTCTGTCTGGTCAAAACCCTGGGTAGCTATGAACTGCAAATATATCCTTGAGGTCTAAATAGCCTCTGAACTCTATGCCAATCCAGGCATCCAGCCCCAGGTCTGTTCAAAGCATGCCGTAAGTATGCCAACCCAGTCTCCCTTTGCCCTCAATATTTGAAATGCTGGGCACTAGGGCTTCTGGAAGCAGCTGTCTAAAGGCTGTAAGAGCTAATTATAATTTTAAAAAATACTCTTAATTAAGTGCAAACGACTACGTATTCATAATTTTGGTTAATCCTCATAGCAAAACTTATCTCCATTTAGAAATAAAGAAATGGACCAAGAGGTTAAGCAAGATTATTAGGGTGGGTTCTCATCTAGTCTTGGGTCCCAATCTCTGTTTTATCCTTGTGAACACGTGACCTTACTGTGTAACCATCTGGGTGTCAGTTGCTTATCTAACAGGGTGGTTATGAGAATTAAGGGGCTATGCATGGGAAGCGCTTAGCTGCAGCCAGACACCAAGTGCTCAAAGGTGGTAGCTGCGTTCTGTTTCCGTTGTATTATCATTGTGCAGGGTCACATACCTACGTGGTATTTCCAATTCAGGACCATGCAACCTCACCCCCTGTCCCTGCGCCTACACTGTACCACGTGGTCTGCTGCACCAGCAGGTACTGGACCTGGAACTGCCTCAGGGGCCACAGGCGCTCAGCAGCCCTAGGCCTGACTAGCTGTACTGTGGGCTTCCTGGAGGGCGCTTTGCTCTGCAGGGGCAGCAGGTGCAGAGCGCGGTCCCCTATTTACCTCTCTTGCGGCCTCCCCACAGAGCAAGGAAAAGACTCCTCTCCCTTGAGCACTAGGTCCATCGCATGAACTCGAGTCTAGGCAGGCGCGTGTCCCAGGGAGAAACACGGAGCCCCAGAAACTTGCTCTGTAAGCGAGTCCAGCCTCCGCGCCCGCCCCCGGGGAAAGCTGTACTCTTCCCCTGGTCACTCCCTCACATGCGCTGGCCCTACTTCCGAGACGCCCTTTTGCCAGGAGCCCAGGCTCTGCTGAGGCCCGTTCCTGGACGTCACGGGTCAGCGAAGCGGGTAACGCACATATTGGAATCAGACACGAGTTCTGACTTAGCTCCGGACTCGCTGAGGGAACCTGGGCGGGCCGCTTTCATCTCAGTTTCCCTGTCCGCACAAGGGGGGGGACACAAAGCAGACGCGCGCGTTCCTAGGTCCCCACGTTCCCAGCTGGGAGCTAGCTTCTACTCCGCCCCTGAGCTACGGACGCTCGGGTCCGTGTGACTACAAGCCCCAGCATGCCCCGGGGGCGGGGCGCAGTGACGGACAGACGGCTGTGCGAATTAGCGCCCGCCAAGGGGCGCGCGGCGGCGCGTGCGCAGAGGGCGGCGGGCGGGTGGGCTGGCGGCGGTGGACGCGTTGGAGCCGCGGGCGGTCAGGTAAGGGGCGGGAAGGAGGGTCCGGGACTAGGGACCGCGGCTTGAGTCGCGGGCCGTGGCTTAGCGGCGGGGCGGGGGGCCGCGCTGGCGTGCAGCGGCCGGCCCACGCCCGACTGGCAGGGTCTGGGGACCGGATCTGGGGGGCAGGACCAGGGTGGGGGTGGGGCTGCGAGGGACAGGCTCGGGAGGGATCCGAAGGGGCAGAGGAGCTCAGAGGAGATGCAGATCCGCTGGGAGGGGAGCGAGGGCCTCTCTCAGAATACCCGGTGCAGCATCTCGGGAGGCCTGAGGTAATGTGGGGGTCCCCGAGGAAAGAGGGGTGCAGCATCTGGGAGATGGGAGGGCATCTGAAGGCCCTCGAGGCATCGGGGGTGCAGAATTTCGGAAATAAAAAGGAACTGGGGGGCTCTGATGAGGTTTGGGGTGCCGCATCTCAGGAGGTTTGAGGCAGTCTGGGGTCACCATGCATTTGAGGGGCCAAAACCTGAGATCAGAGAGAGCAGGGCCTGGGGAGGAAGCGTTTTCCAGATGAGATCTGGGGAAAATTGAGGGCGTGAGTTCTTGGGGGAATCAGTGGGAGGCAGTGTCTTGTTAGCAAGGAGGGATCAAGCTGAGGTTTGAAGGCAGCACATGACATGGGGTGGATAAAAGGGGAAGGAACCAGGTTTGAGGTCAGCCGACTGCCTGATGGAATGCAGGACTTGGGGGCTCAGATTGAGGCGGGGCACAGAAGTCTGGGGTGTGCAGTTGGGATGCTATGCTGGGATGCAGGGCTGAAGGCTGCAGCGATTTGGAAACAGATGAAAGGATCTATGTCAGAGGCATTTGGGGCACATGAGTAAAGAATTGGTAAGGGCTGCAATACAGAGCCCAAAAGGCTGAATTGTCTGTTGTAAGACGGTTGGGATTTAGGGAGGGTTGAGGGGACAGGCTGGAGACATACTAACTGGGTTACAGAATGAAAGGACTCTAAGGACCCTGAATAGGTTTATGGATTGGTGTCTCGGGCTGCTAAAGGAATTTTCCTGAATTCTGCATGGGAGGCAAAGGGGGGTAGTGTGTGAGAGTGGACTTGAGTGTGTGGAGTTTAGCAGAGTTCAGGGGTTCAGCAGCGGAGTCAGAAATCTTCAGGGATCAGGACTCCTGAAGGAGCCTGACTCTCCACGGGAGGGGCAAAATCCCCCTCCCTCCCTAACCAGAGATTGCTTATCATAGGGCAACTATGGCACTGCCAGTAACTCTGAACCCAGCCTGGGCTGCTGCAAGGGGTAGGCTTGGGAGGAGGAGGAGACAGTGGTTAAAGGAGGTGGAAAGCAGGAAACCGTTCAAGGTCATCTGCCTAAGTATTCCTTCCCCTGCCCCTCCGAGCTGTGATTGCAGATAGTATGGGAGACCTCCAGGGGATGAGTAGAACAAGACCTCAGGCCTTACCGTCCTTATCAGTTACATAAGTAGACTGAATTAATCCTGAATAAGGTCCACTACAGCTTCAAGAGGCAGTGACTCTGTGAGTGAGGTGTTTGGGCTGGAAAAGAATGACAGGAAGAGGGGAACACTGAGCATTTAGTCCTGCACCAGGTTCTAAAGAGAGGGTTCCTAATGAGACATGTGCAATACCTGGAAACGTTTTCGGCCCACACGGTTGGGGTACGGGGGACTACTGGCCTCCAGTAGGCAGACGCCAAGGAAACTGTTAAACATTGTACAGTGCACCGGTCAGCCCCCACAACAAAGAATTATCTGTTGTCAGCAGTGCCAAAGCTGAGGAACTCTGCGCAGGAGTCAGATGTTCTGGATTCAAATCCTGGCTCTCTGTCTTCCCTCCTTTGTCATCTTGAATGAATTACTTAACCTCCCTGCGCTTGGCTCTTCATCTGTAAAATAGAATTAATCACAGGACTACATCATAGATGACCGTGAAGCTTCAGTGAGAGACATCAGAGTGCTTCGTGTCTGCTGCACAGCAAGCACGCAAAATTTAGTAATGTGTAATTTTTACATGTGCTTTCTTACTCAGTTTTCCTCACAGCACTAGTCAACAGGCCCTACCATATCCACTTTTACACATGAGGCAGCTAAGTCTTGGGAAGTGACTTGTTTAAGGTTCCATAACTAGGATGGCAGAGCTAGGCTCATATTCAGATCTCTGTAGCCTGTAACCCTGCGTATTCCCTCTTTCCTTGCTGGGGCCTGCTTAGTCTTACTGTCTCAGCCCCTTCCCCTCTAATGAAAGAACTGCCCATGAGTATTGCTGAATATCCAATTGCACTCGAAAGGGGACAAAACTATCTCAATTAGGTAGGGAGTAGCCCTGGACTTTGTTCTTGATTTGCTCTTAGACCAGGACCAGTGGGCAGATAAGGGGAGGAGCCTGAAGTTAGCCGGGATGAGGTGCTAGGGACTGAAGGGTGAGGTGTGGAGGCCACTGGCTTGAAAAAAACACTTCACAGCAGAGACTGAAGCCGAAGGCAGTCACGCTCTGGAAAATAACTCCTGGTTCTAAATGGTCTCTTGGGTTTCTTTCCCCTGGGACAGAGTAACAGCATTTGCTCTGTCAGCTCCAGGACAAGCTACGGCACTGCTGAAGCCAGTTCAGGAACACAGTAGGACTGCATCAGAAGGCAAGAGATTTAGCTGGAATAGTCATATGCACCGCTGTGGAAAACATGTGATAGGAATTGAATCAGCCTGGGAATCAGAGGCTTCAAGTCCAAAATCCCTCCTCTGCTGCTAATTTACTAGGTGACCTTGGACAGACACTTCTTAGCAGCCTCAATCTATTAAAAATAAGAATAGCAACCATTTACTGTTTATTATGTGCATTGACTCAGTTAATCCTGCCAATGATCCTGCCAACATTGTAGATGTTATTCCATATTTTGTAGATGAGAAACTAATAGGTTAAATGCTTTACCTAAGGCTTCATAGCACAGCGGGATGTGAGCCCAGGTCTGTCTGACTCCTAAGTTATATTATACTAGTTTCATTAGAATGGCTTCTCCAACATTTAAACCCTGTGCACCTGTGTCTGGAGAGTTTGGTAGTTAGGTTTACAAAGCCCTTTGGGTGGATCACTGTCCCTGCACACTGACGTGCTGCCTCTGTGACAGTCCTTCCATTTCGTCCTTTTGGTATAACAATTTGATTTAAAAATCATTCCTAGGTGCCTTCACCAGCCTCTCAGCCAAACTGCCTAGAGCCAGTGGTAGCCTCATCAGCTAGGGAACCGTAACGGATGTTTTGAGTTGATGTGGGAGTTAACACACCTGGGAGTTAACACACCTGGATTTGAATCTCAGTTCTACTACCTACCAGCTTTGAGACTCTGTGTCCTTATTTATGAAGAGGAAGAACAAACATGTATCTCACAGTGATTATGAGAATAGGAGATAATGTATAAAAGATGCCTGACATCCAATAAATGGTAGTTTTATAAGAGCACTTCTAAGAGGAAGGCATTGCTAGAAGGGAACTGAGGGTTGCTTTGCCAAATTTCAGTGACCCTAAGCAGCCCCTGCCAGTCTCCCCCCAACTCCCATCCCCTCCTCTACCTTTCCCAGGATCTGCTCCCTAATCCTTTCATCAAAAGCTCATGGTTAAGTGAACATGTGTTGTACGTAGATAAAGCAACTGGAAGAGGGGTGGGTGAGTCGAGATGAGTTGGAGGTCCTCTGAGAAAGGACTGTTGGTTTTTCCCATATTCAAGATTCTTTGTCACATTGGCAGCATTGGTATTAACCCAAACGTTTGTGGAAGATACAAGGGAATCTTTCCAGCGCCTGCCGTTTTAGAAGAGGAAGAAAAGTGTCTTTCCATCAAACTCTATTATTGGTTTAACTTATTCTTGACATACTTTAGCTGAGGTTCCCTTTTCTACAAACATTTTCTTCTGAGTTGTTTTGTATGTCTCAGACTGGTACAGCTTTGGGGGGAAGTCATGCTTGTGTTTCCCTATAAGCTCCTACTTGTTGAGTTTCTCTTAGCTGTTGGCAGGTACCTTAAATGCCCTGTGTAAATAAACTTCAGACCCTCTTCCATACAAGATTAGGCAGGTGTCACGAGAGGACCTCCCTGACTTTGTTAAAATCGCTCCTGTTAGCACCTCCCAGAGAGCGACCATTGGGGGCCCGGAGATGGTTGTGTACTTGGTCAGCATTCCATTCAAACACAAGAGGAATACATACAGTTTAGAAAGGAACTGTGATAAGCCTTGCAAAACCACCCCTCTGCCAAACCAGAGGAGGGTGGCAGTGGAAGATGAACCTTTATGCTTTGTGAAAGGAAACGTAGTACTATTTTACATGTTTTCTGGTTTTTAGGTAAGTCGCTCTATTCATGTTTGGGTTTGTTCAAAATTATATCCCTAGTGTTTTTATGGGGCTAGACTCCGTGTGTGCTCAAGTAAAGATTTGTTTAATTAATTGCTTGAAGTTCTTCAGTTCTGCTGATGGCCTAAGCCCCCAAGGAGTTGACACATGTACGGCCTTTGGGCATCTCTAATCTTTTGATTCAGAGATCAGGTAAAAACTCTTTGGTGAAGGCTCAGAACTTTTACTTTTGAAACTTGCATATTTGGTATCTTCATACAGTATGCCTGTTGTAAAGTGCGTATTCTTTTCTTCTCATTGGCTGAGTAGTGGCTGCCCCTGCACTCTTATAAATACTGCACAGTTAATTGTATGCTTCCCTTGGTGCTATACTAAGTGTGTTATTCACATAATCCCATTTAATCCTTACAATAACCTTGTGAGGAAGATACTGTTGTAAATCCCGTTTTCTTAGATAAACCAAGAACTAGAGAGGTTACTTAACTTGTCCAAGTCTCCACAGTGAGCAGTAGGGCCAGGATTGAAATCCAGAAAGCCTGATTCGTGAGCCCTCTTTCTTAGTCTGTATAATACTGGTTACCTCCAGTTCCTGTCTTTTAGTCCTCGTTCTGCCATATGATTAGCAAGTTCTCGATTTCTCTCTCCTGATCTCCGTTTACTCATCTATTTTACTCTTTGAGATCACTACTAATTCTAGCATTCCATATTTAGTCCCTAGTAGAAGAAGCCTATTTTCTGGGCAAAAGAAGTTGTGAATTCATGTGCCACTCAGTTTCTAGCATGAATACCTAATGTCCTCAATCAAATTCTTTCAAAGCTGGCCAGTCTCTTTATTAATCTTCATGTGCTTTTATATGTCATGAAAAGAAAGATGTGTCATCCTTTTAAAATGTAGTTTATAAACTGAATGCTTGGTTTATACTAGTACTAGTTGTTGTTATTGTTAATACCATTGCTGGTTGTTACTAAAACTATGATAGATAGCAATTTTTCATTTCATACCTGCCGGTTTCCAGACTAGGCACTTCACATGCATTATCCTTAATTTCTTACTTTTTGTAAAGTAAGAAAACAAATTTGGTGAGGTTAAATAACTTACCTATTGCCCCACACCTTGAAAATGACAGTGCTGATTTGACCCCAGTTCTGTCTGACTTCAGGGTTCATGGGTTTCTGTTTGCTTTTTGTTTTTTCCTGCTATCCTGGTTGTTTAAATCATGGACTGGGGAAAGCCTGGTGGTGCCAGAAACGGCTGGATTAGGCTAGGGTAGGACTATAGAATTTTCCTGAGTCTTAAGGCCGCTGAAGCAAACACAGCTTAAGGGGTAGATTCTCACCTGAAGAGCTGGCCTGGTATCAGGAGGCAATGTGCAGTATTAATCATGAGATCAGAACAGTGATGGGAGAGTGCATGGGCTGAGGTGAGCAGTCAAGAGTTGAGAGTACAAAGACAACAGGAAACATATTCAAGGTATCATGAAGTCAGACAACACTATTATAAAGAACGTGTTGGGGGTTCATTCTGATTGGTTTTAGATTTTATAGCTGGCAGAAAATGGGCAACTAACTTAGAGACTTGGGATGGTTAGACAGTTCCTGTCACCCGTCTGGCCCTTTCATGGAAACTGAGTTTGAATTAACTTTCCATCTGAATCACTGTCAGTATTAACAGTAATGGTTAGATACATGCTTCTGGAGGAGAGGGAACGTATCTGCTTGTCATACAGAGCTCTGTGTCGGGCTAGGATCCTACTGAAGGCAGTGTTCCCAGCTCCTAGAGATGGGAGACATAGTTTAGGCTTTTTCCAAGTCTGAGATGTATCCCTGATGCTTTAGTGATGGCAGCTCCAGCTTTCCTGGCAAAGCATGCCAGCATTAGAGTAGGAATCCTTGACATTCTCCTCTGCCTCAGAGAGCCTAGTGAAGCTGCAGGCAGCTGAGGTATTTTAGGATATGGATGTGGGCATAGTAAATTCATTTTTCAAAGTGGATGGCTTAGACAGGGCGGTAAGAAGCTTTTTAATTGAAGGAGGTGGTACGACATTCCAGAAAGCTGGGGAAAGAATTTGCTAGTATTTTTACAGGTTGGCAGGTTTGTTTAATTAGCTGATCTGCAGTGCCAGCTTTGGGAAGAACAGATGTCCCTTGCATTGTAAGGTGACATGCTCTTGATCTAAACACCAAATGTTGCCCTCAGTCTGTTGTCCCAGATGATGGAAGAAGGGACCGAAGCTATTGGTTTAGAACTAAGGTTTGCATGGATTCTGAGTTGAGGTTTCTATCAGCATTTCTCAACTACTGTGCCCAGACCCATGGCATTTAAGAAGTCAGTATTAAGTTTCAGATATTCACTTGGGACCTTATAGGTTCATGATACGTGATAATGTGTCATTTTGTTGAGACGTGGATTTGAATCATAATGGTTTGCCAGGCTGCTGTGTGAGAATGGGTCACCCAGCTAATAAATCAATATAGCCCATTTTATAGAAGCTAAATACCGTAACAATAGTATTGTTCTTTCTTATTTGTGGAGAAAAGGATATGCTATAAGACAGCGTTTCCCAGAGTATGGTCTGGAGAGCACTTGTTAACAAGTGTTATTACACCAGTGGCGGGGGGGGGGGGGGGGGGGGGAGGGGAAGCTTGAAGTAATTCTGGGTTAAACAAAGTTAAAGGTTATCTGTACTGCATGGTTTCACCACGTGTGGGCTTTGTGACCCTAAGCCAGTGTTTCTGAGCCAGTGTTTCCTCATGGCAAAATGAGATAATAAAAACAGCACCTACTTTATAGGGGCATGAGGCAGATTAAATGAGATTAAGTATATGAAGCATCTAGTGTGGCATCCAGCACATAGAAGGTACTAGATGTATAATGGTTTCCCTTCCAGTAGAAGGGAAGTGGGATTTCAGAGAGGTTGGATTGCTTTTGGATACTGTGTGTGTGTCTGCTGTAGAGTACTTGTCAGATCGCGATGCAAAGCTAAATACGGGGAATTCTGTAATACGCATCTAGTACGCATCTCTGCATAGACACCCTTTCTTCTGTATGCATGGAGAAAGCTGATGGCATTTGCGGAGCTCTTCTCAGCTTGCTTCATTGTCCTTAAAACCCAGCTAACTTGCCCTCCTCTTCTCCTTGATGGCTGAGGATCTGCATTTCAGGACAGCACAGATGTGGCTGTAGAATTTGCATTTAAGAAGGGCTGCAATTTACCCACATGCCTCACCTTGCCAGATCTGTTCATTCTAATTTGGAGTATAAATACACAATGACGGAAGTCTCAGAGCACTGAGATCTCTGTTCTATTCCATGAGCATATGTGGATCAAGGTGGGTGGGAGTATTTATGGCGTGTACTTAGAGAAGCAGGGGGTGTTCCAGGCCAAAAATAAATGGTCTTGATAAGGCACTACTGGTTTTTAAACCACTGGGCTTGAGTCTTTGGTTATCTTAGCTCCACCACTTTCCTACTTCAATCTACTCATTTTAGTGATTGTACTTCTGGAATATTGCTCCCATGCATCTTCGTTCCATTTCCACCCCTTGCTGTCTAGTTCAGGCTCCCTATTACCTCCCCCAGGCGGTTTTGCAGCAGCTTCCAGACTAGGTTCTCCGCCTTTTCACCTACTCCATTCAAGCTCTGATCCTATCAGTTCTCTGCTTCAAAACATGCATTGCTTCACCATTCCCGTCAAAATGAAATCCAAAGGTCTCATTTCGGCTCTGAAGACTTCTTATAATTATTCTCATAATCACGCCGGTTACTTTAATCTACCTACATTCTCCCCACAGTTTTAACCTTAAGGATGAGAGAAAATAGAACTAAAATTTATCTAAGACTTTTTTGGTGCTAAGCCAAAACTTAGCATTTCATACACTGCCTATATCATCTCATGTAATCCTCGCGTTGACCTTGTGAAGGCGGTATTATTTCATTGTACAAATGAGGAAACAAATGTATAGAGGCGACAGGCTCTCCTTCTAATACCCTGAAGTTCTTGCTCTTCCCCTTGCCTTCTAACCTTTGTTAAGACTGCCCTTTGTCTGGTACTCCCTTTCTCCCATCTCTACGTATCTGTGCACCCTTCCAGAGCCCTATCCAGTGCCATTCCCAGCCCCTGCTGAAAATTCTATTTCCCTTCAAATTAGGGTAGATGCCTCATAGCCTCCATCTAACTGAGTTTATGTCTTATTTATGATACTGCTTTCTGCCTTGGCTATTATTTGCCTATATGTCTTGTCCCCTTTCCTAAAGTTTGAGATCTGAAGGGCAGGATTTCTATCCTGAAAACCTAATATAGGACAGCACGTGGTACCTAGTCCTAGTTGGGTGGATTGGTGAGTAGATAGGGGAATAGAAGCATGAAAAATACATGTATTTCCCGACCTAATGTTTTACGGATCACTTGAATTTTCTGTTTCCCTGTATGCTTCCCAGGACCCCGAATGTGACATGGTGAACTCTATATAACATAATAAAACAGGCTCCATGATTTTGGTCACATAGTTTTCTTTGCCTAAAATGCCTTTATCCCACAAGGCCTTGTTTCTTTCCAGACCTGTCACAGAAGTGACACTGTTTCTGGGAAGCCCTTCCCAGTTCCTCTGGGAACTATTACTCCGTCCACCGTGCACCCACAGAACTTTGTGTGTAGTCCTTTCCTGTAATTTTCTTAGGCTTTTCCCCTGATATAAATGGAGTTGTAGATGTCAGTAATCACTAACATTAATCAGGCATGATGCTGGCCATGGGCTGTGCTAAGTGCGTCGTAGTCATCATGTTGCTTAACCCTTCCAAAACTCATATAAAGTAGATACTGTTATTACTTCAATTTTATAGATGGGTGATGGGGAAACCGAGCTTTGGGAAGTTTAGGCCACCTCCTTAAGGTCACACAACTAAGTATCAGAGACTCGAGAACCTGAATTCTTACCTACTATGCAGTGCTGCATCTGTTCCCTTTCCCTGTGTATCACGGTCACCTAACAGACTTCAACAAGTATTTGTTAAACACGTCAGTCGCTGGATGAGAGATGGTAGCTGTTCTCTGGATGTTTCTTGAGTGAATTAGTTCATGCAGGCAGTGCAGTAATGGCTTCTTATTCTTATTAGCAGGCTTTGACCCTCTGGAGCATGAATGCCAAGCTGTTCGGTCCTGGGCTGTGTTAGCAGGCCCCTCAGAGGAAGTGCGATGGCCGCAGCAGCGGCTGCGTCTCACCTGAACCTGGATGCCCTCCGGGAAGTGCTGGAATGCCCCATCTGCATGGAGTCCTTCACAGAGGAGCAGCTGCGGCCCAAGCTCCTGCACTGTGGCCACACCATCTGCCGCCAGTGCCTGGAGAAGCTCCTGGCCAGTAGCATCAATGGTGTGCGCTGTCCCTTCTGCAGCAAGATTACCCGCATCACCAGCCTCACCCAGCTGACGGACAACCTGACCGTGCTGAAGATCATTGACACGGCGGGGCTCAGTGAGGCCGTGGGGCTGCTCATGTGCCGGTCCTGTGGGCGGCGGCTGCCCCGGCAGTTCTGCAGGAGCTGCGGCCTGGTGCTGTGTGAGCCCTGCCGGGAGGCTGACCACCAGCCCCCTGGCCACTGTACGCTCCCCGTCAAAGAGGCAGCCGAGGAGCGGCGCCACGACTTCGGAGAGAAGCTGGCCCGTCTGCGGGAGCTCATGGGGGAGCTGCAGCGGCGGAAGGTAGCCTTGGAAGGGGTCTCCAAGGACCTCCAGGCCAGGTATAAAGCAGTGCTCCAGGAGTACGGGCACGAGGAGCGCAGGGTCCAGGAAGAGCTGGCCCGCTCTCGGAAGTTCTTCACGGGCTCTCTGGCCGAGGTGGAGAAGTCCAACAGTCAGGTGGTGGAGGAGCAGAGTTACCTGCTTAACATTGCCGAGGTGCAGGCAGTGTCTCGCTGTGACTACTTCCTGGCCAAGATCAAGCAGGCGGACGTCGCGCTCCTGGAGGAGACCGCGGACGAGGAGGAGCCGGAGCTCACGGCCAGCCTGCCCCGCGAGCTTACCCTGCAGGACGTGGAGCTGCTTAAGGTCGGCCACGTCGGCCCCCTCCAAATCGGGCAGGCTGTTAAGAAGCCCCGGACCGTCAACATGGAAGACTCCTGGGCCATGGAGGCGGCAGCCTCTGCCGCCTCTACCTCTGTTACGTTCAGAGAGATGGACGTGAGCCCCGAGGAAGTGGTCGCCAGCCCGAGGGCCTCGCCTGCGAAGCAGCGGGGCTCCGAGCCAGCTGCCAACATCCAGCAGTGCCTCTTCCTCAAGAAGATGGGAGCCAAAGGCAGCACGCCAGGCATGTTCAACCTCCCGGTGAGTCTCTACGTGACCGGTCAGGGCGAGGTGCTGGTTGCCGACCGAGGCAACTACCGAATCCAAGTGTTCACTCGCAAAGGCTTTTTGAAGGAGATCCGCCGCAGCCCCAGTGGCATTGACAGCTTTGTGCTGAGCTTCCTTGGGGCTGATCTGCCCAACCTCACGCCTCTCTCAGTGGCCATGAACTGCCAGGGGCTGATTGGTGTGACTGACAGCTATGACAACTCCCTCAAGGTATACACCTTGGATGGCCACTGCGTGGCCTGTCACCGGAGCCAGCTGAGCAAACCCTGGGGCATCACAGCCCTTCCATCTGGCCAGTTCGTGGTAACTGATGTGGAAGGTGGAAAGCTCTGGTGCTTCACTGTTGACCGGGGGGCAGGGGTGGTCAAATACAGCTGCCTCTGTAGTGCCGTGCGGCCCAAGTTTGTCACCTGCGACGCTGAGGGCACCGTCTACTTCACGCAGGGCTTGGGCCTCAATCTGGAGAATCGGCAGAACGAGCACCACCTGGAGGGCGGCTTTTCCATTGGCTCTGTGGGCCCCGATGGGCAGCTGGGTCGCCAGATTAGCCACTTTTTCTCAGAGAATGAGGATTTCCGCTGCATTGCCGGCATGTGTGTGGATGCTCGTGGCGATCTCATTGTGGCCGATAGCAGTCGAAAGGAAATTCTCCACTTTCCCAAGGGCGGGGGCTATAGTGTGCTCATTCGAGAGGGGCTCACGTGTCCAGTGGGCATCGCCCTCACTCCTAAAGGGCAGCTGTTGGTCTTGGACTGTTGGGATCACTGCATCAAGATCTATAGCTACCATCTGAGAAGATACTCCACCCCTTAGGGGATAAGAGAGAACAGGTTCTTCTCCCCAGCCAGCTCCCTACCCAACCCCCACCCCCACCCCCACCCTTATTCCTGGGTTATTGGTGGTATTGTAGAGTGCGCTTGGCCTAGGTCTTCATTCCCGCTGGCTAATCTTAGAATTTTAGAAGCTCTGTCTTTCAGTAGTTTTTTGTTTCTGTTTGTTTGTTTCTTTCTGCATTATTTTCTTCCTAAATTTAGAGCTTTAACATGCATTGCCCCAAATAAGACATATGATATGGGGTTAACTGAAGTTTGATTAGAATTTAGGCACTTCTGAGGCTTCAGTAGAGAGCCTCCTGCCCCTGTATTTGAAATTTGCCCTTATACTGAATCCTTGTTGATTTCCCTCTTTTGGCCTCGTTAACCCCGGTCCCATATTTCCCTCCTATTATAATGTGTTTCATCTGTGATACTTTCTCTTCAGCTCTGCTGCATTTAGTGTGCATGCTCCACCTTTCGTTTCAGACATCACAGCCCTGGGGCATGATGTCTCAGGTCTCTTCACCTTTACCAGAGTGAAAGCTCACTCATTTAGTGCCACCAAGAGACATACATAGTCCCTTTGGACCTCTCGGCTCTGGAGGTTTTGTGCCATCTTGGATTGGTCTCTAATTGCAGATGTGACAGAGGATGGATTGACCCTAGTTGGTTGGTATGGAAGACTTCAGCCTGGAAATTGCTCGCCTTTTATAGGAGCATATAGACTGGAATTATTTCAAAGCACAGAAAGTGGGAATAAACAAACACAAATGCTAATATAGTCAGTAAACACTCTTGGAGAGTCTCTAGAGTTCATCATTTTTCATATTACCTCTCTCCACTGACCTGTGCTAAGAGTTGTCTGCAGAATTGTACAACACAGGCCAGGGCCAGCAGAGTGGAGATGTGGGCACATCGCATTTTCATTACTAAGACAAAACTGTTGGGTCTTTATTCTGTATTTTCCTCAAGTGATGGCACAATATTGCGTTTTGAGATTTATTTCCATTCCTCTATCAGAATTAAATAATTGATAACTGTTTCTTCATCTTTGGTGTTCATGTCTTTTAATTAAATATGGGATTTGGGAGATGGAGAGAGAGAAGTTGTACCACGCTGCTTTGCTTCCGTATCTGACACTGCATTCTTTGAGAGCGTTAGGATCTACCCCAGCCCAAAATCAGCCTAAGGCACCATTATGTAAAAATGATCCAAATCTTACTCTCACCCACAGGTATACAGAATCAGCCCCCAAGGTTGATACTGTCACCAGCGCTCTGTTAGGAAATGAGCTTCTACCATTTGCGTTATCCTTATAATTACAGTTCAAAAACAGAAGAAGTCTTGTCTTTAAAAAGACCAAAACTGGATAAGGGAAATCGTGACAAGGCTTCTCAGGCTTTGTTTTTGCTAAGCAGCATATTTTGCTCGTAGATGCAGGGCCAAAGAGCTATCACCCTGCTTTTCAAAGAAACAAAATTTGCTGAGCTGGGCTACTCAAAATTGTTTTTTGTTGTTTTTTGTTTGTTTTTGTTTTTGTTTGTTGTTTGGTGGTAGTGTTGCTTTTTTGGCTTCTGTTGTAATAGCTCCCAAAGAATAGGAAAGGAAATAATTGGTAGGATGTTGAATTAGTTCCTCTTGTGCTTTTCACCTGGAGAAAGCCCCGTGTTCTGATTATGAAATTGCACCCAATTTCCAAAGATCGTAGAATTGAGAAGAAACTGATCCAATTAAAAGTGCATCACAAATGGCTCCAGTAGTTATCAGAGCCACTTTCTCTGTGATAGCACCTGGCAGTAGGAGGTCTGTCTTTGCTGTCAGTGGGGGGCTTGCTGAGGCAATAACAGTGGTCGAGGCCTCTGGCACAGGGTCTGCAGCACAGAAATGTACATTGTGGGCTGGCTTGACGTAAATGGGCCAAAAACCCTGTAGCTGCCAATGCTTTTGGAGGCAAGTGCTATCACCAGTGCTGTTCAGCACTTAGGGCTTCCCGTTGCTGAACTATGCTCATGCCGTGGTCCTCAAGTACGGCAGGCACCTGCTGACTCCGAATGGGTGGGAAATGGACGCCTCCTGAATAGTTTTTTCTTTGATGTGAATATTTCAGGCTGTGCTTAGTCCAATCAGTTTTCAATTACCTACTGTGTTGACTCAATCACATATGTAGTACATCCCCAGGACACCGTTTTCCTCAATTAGAGCAGTTTCTGTTTGTTGTTTGTTTTTTGTTTTTAAGCAACAGTGCCCTTAGTTGAGTAAAGTCTCACATGCCAGTCTATCATGTCAAGTAGATCACCCCTGCTCTGGGTGAAGCAGGTTTGTGGGCCTGGAGAAGAGGCTTTATTTATCCCCTCATCTAACCTCCTGTTTATTCTTACAAAACTCTTGAGAATCTACAGAACACTTTCTGAAAACCATTGCTAATCTTCCATGTGGCCATGGACAAGCCATTTCACCTTTCCCCTTCTGGAAAATGATGGAAATGATTCTTCACAGGAAGGGTGTAAAATACGAGACAATGGATGCAAAACTACGTGGATGTAGTTCTCGGCGTACTCAACAGGTGACAGCTGTTCCTGTCTTCCCTGAGTGGCATGAGGTGGTCCAACCACTCCAAACTATACTTTCCCTCTTTCCTATTTTATGGGTTCCTAATTGCCAGCCACAACTTTTCTCAGGCATTTCCTCTCCTGGTCACCTGTTCCTTTCTATTATCACTCTCCCTATTTCATGTGTCTATTATTGTATAAATTGCTGTAAGCACATAGCATGGTCCCTAACGCAAAATATATCCTCAGTTATGTAATTGGCTGCTGTTTACTTGCTAATGATGATAGGTCTCCAGTAACCTTCGTCTTCTTAACGTAGTAGCCCCCTCAACGTTGGACAAAATGGTATTCTTAGGCAACAAATTACTTACAGGTTAGTTAAGTCCCTGCCTCCCTTTATCATTCTGAGTAATTAACTTAGAAATTAAGGTTTTAGAGCAATGATTCATTCAGTATTCTTGAGTACCTCCTGTGGGCCAGGCACTATGGGAAGTGTTCAGAAAAGAAAAAAAATTAATAAATGATATTCATGTGTCTACTCTTTCAGAAATTGTTTCAGTCTTTCCTAAGATACTTGAAATCTAATGTTACATTGCCGTGGACTTCCTGAGAGGCCAGGGATAGGCACTGCCTGAATGATTGTTAAGGGCCAGTCCCAATGTACACTCCAGCCAGAGACAGTCCGCAGAGGGACACTCCATTATTCCAGTCAGTAAGATAAACTTGGCTGGAGTCCTACAGTGTTCCTGTGGGTAAGGCAAGTAATGCTTAAGTAGTTGTACTTTTAATCTAGTGCTAATTAATGGCCTCTTAAAAGTAAAGTGTTACCCAGCTCTGTCGCAGGGAAGTAGAAGGCAGAGCTTGGTATGAAACTGGGGGCTCTGTCTTGCACCTGACTAGGCTGCTGATTTGTACTCAGGACGTACAGCCCCTCGAGGGATCTCAAAAACAAATTACAGATATGAAATAGCAGATGCCTGGATGAATTTTACAAGCAGGGCAGTGGTGAGGTACAAAGCTGCTTAGCAAAATACATACTTACGCTCCAGACCTATGGCTATAGCTTGTCAATATCATTAATATTCATGCTCTCCTGGCTAAGTCCGAAGTTAGTGAGGCAGCTCTGGGACTGCCAATGTATTCTAGTGGGAAAGTCACTGGACTTTGTCTAGGTCTGAATCACAGCTCTGCCCTTGACCTATTCAGGTGGCCTCGGGTGATCAACACACCTCTCCAACAGTTTCCCAGTCTGTAAAGAGGTTAGACTAGATCGTTGGTGAAATTCCTTTTAGCGCTACGATTTTAATTACTCTTTAACCAACTAGAATTGTTGCATTTTGCCTCACTGTTTTTGCCTAATTCTTGCTATAACTGTGTTTAATACATTGGAGTGGTAGAAAGAACCTCCACTTTGTAATAATCAGCTCCACTTTGGTCCAAGTCCTTACTCTGCCCCAACTACTGGAACTTAGTAGGCTCTTGTCACTCTGCTGAACTATTGTTTCTTCATCTGGTGGAAGGCAAAGACAGTTTACGTTTTACAGCGCTTTTGTGAGAATTAAAAGATACAAATGGGATGGCATACGTAGAAGTACCTAATTCAGAAAGTGTGAGGTGCTCAGGGAACGTGACTTCCCGTCGTGCTGCACTGATGCGGAATTTTCAAGTTAACGTCGGGAGACTGCAGACCTGTGTTGGTGTTGCGGGTGGCACTGCTCAGCTTCTGAAGGAAAAGCCTACTGGAGGGAGAGAGGGATTCCTGGAGAGGTGGAGGCAAACACTCATAGTACTGCACCCCCCAAGGGAAGCTGCACGTCAAGCTTAAAGGCTAATTATTTGATGAAAGTAGTCAGGATGTCATCTTGACTGTTTTTGAGAGGTTAAATGGAGTCACGATTTTTATATACAGACATATATATGTATGTATTGTGTGCATGTGTGTGTATTTGTTTCAAGACAGAAATATGCGTGTTTAGCTATTCTGCTAGATGGCTAGCATAAAAGGATTTTTCCTCTGGGTCATTATTCATGAACTCAAGTAATTACAAAAATTAACATAAGCCATTAGAGTGCAATTGCTGGCTGCATCTTGGGCTCTCCTGGAAACAAAGGCTGGTTGTCACGGACACTGAACCTGTGGCCCTCCATCCCTTGCTGCCCATTCGGCCTTGGGTCGGGGAAGCAGCACTCTGAAAGTTCAGCACAGCCACGAGACCCCCCCTGCTATAGCACAGAGCCAAACGTAGGCCCTCGGCATACCTCGTCTGTAGGACAGGGTCCCCCCTCCATCCTTGGTCCTTGGCTGGATACCATGGTGCTGGAGAAGGTCACCCCTTTTCCAAGACCCCTTGGCTATTTGAGGAGTCCCCTAGGATCAACCCAGTAACTTTATAGATGGCATCACCAACCATCATATATGATCGAATTTGCTGGAAAGCTGCTGCTTTTCAGTCCTTCACTGGGATGTCCCTGATAACGAGACAGGACCTAAGAGGCAACACAACTGGCCAAACTTCATGCAGTCCTCTTTTCACTGGACGCCCTGGCCAACAGTCCACCCCATCTCCACATTCCTCTGTACTCTTGGGCCATTGCCAAAGATGTGTTCATCTGGTCCAGTCAGTGGGTGCAACAGTCCTCCATCTAGGATCTCTGGGAATCTCTTGTGTCACAGATACCCGAAACAAATCAAGATCACACATGTCTCTACACAAACTAAATCGATAACAAAAGTCCTCACTAAGACACTTTATCGCCTTCAGAGTTTCAGACATTATTGATAGTGACCAAAGCACTCATTTCATTTCTCAAAATACACAGCGTTGGGCTCTTATATAAGGCATTTAGTACATTTTTCATTTCCCTTACCACCCTCACACTGCAGCCCTCCTAGAGTGCTATAATGGCTTACTTACACACGTTCAAGTTCAATTAAATGAATCATAGCACATTTCAGTAACCAAACATCCAGGGTGAATTGTAATGATTCTGACTCCATATTTGATGCTTGGATTCTGACAGCATCCAAGCCCCACTACTCCCCACTTCCCCATCAGCCCCTCATTTGGCAAACCCAGGTGCTCCCACTCTTGGCGCCAGAGGGAATTTCAAACAGTGGAGACATACCCCAACCCCCCTGCCCATTATATACTAGCCAGGCCAGTCTCTCCTTGTTTTCTCAAGCCACTTGGGACCTTAGGGAGAGCAGAAAGCCTCATTATGTGAGCGATTAGCCCTTTTATATCTTGATGTGTGGGCAGGAGCATCAGTTCTGTGGCTAAACCGCATGCATATCGGGTGGGAGTCCATCCCACTACTGCCCTGTGACGGCACACTTCAGAGTATGATAAATTAAGTTTTACGAATGTAGTTTATGAGCAACCACATGAATAAGACTGTGTTTCTGTGAAATGACAATATCTAAACTTGAGAATAAAAACCCTAACTGTCTCAGGCCCAAGGACCTGAAACTTGTTTGCAAGCCTGATGATTCTAGAGCAGGGTTAGAAATAAACTGTAAATATCGTGGCTCAAAGGGTGGAAAGGGAGCGGGCCTGCTTCGTATCTCCCCTGATCCTGGCTCAGGGCTGGATGCAGGAGAAGGAAGCTTGTGCCGATGGATGTGCTGGAAGAAACGTGTGATCCATACACAGATGGGCCATCCACCCTGCACCTCCCATAAAGGCTACTTAATTCTTAGCTAAATGAAAGGTACAAATGCTGAGGCCAAAGCCCTAGCAGGATGTATTCTTCTCTCCTGCTCTGGCTTCGATGGCTGCACAGGCCCTTCTCCCTCCTCCATGAAATGGGAGACGTTAACGCCAGCCTACCTAACATGCACTATCCCACAGCATTTTACAGAAGGAAAAGCTGGCCAGAAACGAGAAGCATGCACAGCCCCTCTAAATGAAATAAAGCCGCTCTAAAGAAAACCTCAGAAACAATACTGGGCCCAGGGTTGGGTGGGGGGGGGGGGGGGGGCGGGAGGGTGGGGAAGGCTGCTCCCTGAGGAGACAAGTTGCAAAAGGGGAGCTGTGTCTTTATACAGGGAGCTCTGTCTCCTATGACAGTTACCAACCGGGTCCCAAACCTGCATTTTTGGTTTGTTTGTTTTTCCCCCTCATTACCAGTCTGGGGTATGTCCAGCTGCCCACTTTGTACTGCCAATCGGGATGTGAACTGTGGGCTGCTGTGCTGGATGAAGACCTCCCTGAGAACCCTCACACTCACTGTCCTCAAACCTGAGCTCCGCTCTCCAACACCGGCTGACCTTCCTTTGCTCTACTTTAAGAAACCCTTCTGGGGCGCCTGGGTGGCTCAGTCGGTTGAGCGTCCAACTTCAGCTCAGGTCATGATCTCACACTCTGAGTTCGAGCCCCGCGTCGGGCTCTGTGCTGACAGCTCAGAGCCTGGAGCCTGCCTGTGTCTCCCTCTCTCTCTGCCCCTCCCCTGCTCATGCTCTGTCTCTGTCAAAAATAAAAATAAACATTAAAAAAAATTAAAAAAAAAAGAAACCCTTCAGCGCCCCCATTTCTTACCCATTTATTTCTGTTTTCTCCAGCTTCACGACTACGAAATGTTAAACTGCTATCATTTTTCTCCTGAAACAAGGCTACAACTTCCTAACTGATCTTCCCTGATGACTGTTATCTAGCATCCCATATACACGTCCTTCAATCCCAGGTCCAGCCCCACCCTGCACCAGCCAGAATCAATCGTTTTTTGAAATGCAAATTAATATGACACAAAAATCTTTAAACGACCTTAAACGGCTCCTACTAAAACGGTGCATTTCTTAACATGGTCCACGCATCTAGGGGGATTTGGCGTTTATCTTAGCTCCTCCCTAAGCAATCTGCACCATACACTTTTTTTCCTGTATCTCAGGGCCTTTTCTGTACACGTGTGTCTTGCTACCTGAAACTTCCCCTCTCCCTACCCACCTATGTGGCCTAAACCTTGCCTCCTGCAGGGTTCCTGGGATGCCCCTCCTGACCCACCGCACAGTTTGAGTCGGGTGTCCAAGCCACGCTTTGTGTGGCTGCTGCTCCTAACGTTTCCACATTGCATTGTGATTTCCTCATTACCTATCTCTCTCCAAGTCTGGACTGAGCTCTGCGAAGGGAGAGCCACGTTGAATTTGGTGCTGCATTGGCACAGAGTAGACACTAAAACTGCTGCTGGGCAAAACCAGGGCAGGGGGTTGGCTTCACTCATACGTTAATATAAATGAACACTTTGTATTGCATTTAGCCCCTGCTGGCTGTGCCCCCTTGTCCCCCTCCCACCAGCTGCCTCCCTGAATCACTGACAGTAGGTGGGACAGAAAACGGGACATAGTTGAAAGTGGGAGGCGTATTTACCTCCGATTTCATTTTCCTTGAAGAAGCTTCTCAACCAGACAATAACGAAAAGTTGTGTTTCCTTCTGGAAACTCAACCCAGACTGTGTCTTTGTGCAGAATCACCACCAGAAGAGAAGGCTCAAAGAGATACCTTCGACGTGTGGTATGTACATTATATATCTCAATAAAGCTGTTAGAAACAAAAAGGAGATACCTTTGGACAAAGGGTCTCTTAACACATCTTCTTGGAATGAGAAGGAAGAAAGAAAAGGGAGCTGGTTTGAGTCCTAACCCTGTCACTAGTTTATAGTTCCCTTTGAACAAGTTTTTCATTACCCATTTCGTCATCTACAGTTAATAGATTTGTTGAATTAAGGGTCTTTCCGGTTGTGAATTTCAGTGATTGTGGTGCCTCAGACTTCAGGGACTTCTTGGACCAAGATCTCTAAAAGAAGCCTTCCATCGGGCACCCATGGAATGTGAGGAAACAGAAGGGCAGACCCCAAGAATCCTACAGAGGAACACTTGGGGTCTAGGGCTTGTGTGTCAGATGAAGACCAGCTCCAACCCAATGGATCAGCGGTCAAGTCAGTCTCTAAGACCTGGCTCGAAGCCTGCGCCCCGACCCAAAGCCAGGGTGTTGATAGAAAACAAGAATCTGGAACCAACTGACCGACATCATGCAGGCTAGAATCATGCTGGTCTATCTGCCTCTATTTTTTCACTCTTCCGATGAAGTATGTCTACCTGTTTCAAGAGGAAGAGAAATGCCTCCCAGAGAGGACACTTTTTGGAGTGCCCACTGTGGTTAAGTAACAGCAAAACGTAAATGGTAAGAGGCCCTGAGCAAGAAAAGAAAGAAAGGGAAGAGCAGGTATTTCCACCAGCTATATGTCTCTGGATTATATACATCCCCCCTCCCACCCCAGCACCTCCTGAGTCTTAGTTTCCTAGGCAGGAAGACACCAGCTTCAGAGGGTTTGTTGTTAGGATTCACTGAGATCCTATATGCGAGGTGCCCAGCATGCCTGCTGGCATATAGTGGTTCTCAGTACCTGGCATCTGTTCTTTCAGGGATGAAGTAGGGCATTGGGGCTCTAGAGTGACACAGTCCTGGGATAGAATCCTGCCTCTGCCTATTACCAGCCACGTGACCTTAAGCAGATGAGTTTTCTCATTTGGAAGATGGACATAATACTCTGGACCCTGCCGGCTTCTCATGAAGACAACGCAAGATCATGTGATTAACTGGCCCACAGTAGGAACTGCATACAAATCAGTCATCATTGCCCATTCCTCCGGCATCCCTTGCCCCAACGCACACAGCCCTACACGTCCTTTTCGTGTATTATAAGCTCAGTGCCCAGCTGTGCAAACACTCCCCTGTGCCCCACTGCTGGGTTCCAGACTGTGCTTTTTGATAATTTTGCTCCCCCACCCCCACCCCAACCACCCCCAGGTTCAGGCAGGACTCAAATTCAAGCTGGCAGATCATCCAGTGAGAAACAGCCGTGACTTCAGGCTTATCTAGGCTTCTGTACTCAGGACTGGAAAGAGCTATACCATTAGGCTTTTTGTTTTGGGAAACTGATGGTAATAACAATCATCACTGACTCAACTGCATCTCACAATAATAAATGATAACAATAACAGCTCGCATTTCCTGAGTATTTCTTATATGCCAGGTGCAGTGATTATCACTTTATAATCATTGTTTCTGCTAATTCTGCTAACAATACTGTGAAGCAGGCATCACTATACCCATCTTGAAGATACACTGAGACTCAGCAAATCAAAATGCCTTGCCCTAGTCACACATCTGGCAAACGGGGCAGAAGACTCACATACACCGGGTATGTATGTCGGTATTTGTTGAAAGGTACGCCTTTGATAAGGAGGGGGGAACAATGACTGATTTGAGTTCCTACAAGCCAACTCATCACACGACCTCATACCATCTTCATAATAACCTTGATGCTTTCCTAACTATTCCCCAGGTACCTCTGAAACTAGCCCCATGTGTTGACTCCATTGCAGGTATTTGGAGATACAGCCTTGCCCTTGCGCGAGAGGACTCAGCTATGGACAGAGGCAATGGCAGTTTCTCTAACTACTTGGAAGACTGAGGAACGGAGACGTTCCAAGACCTAAAAAAGAAGCCAGTGGTGTCCCTAAAGAGCACCTGGAGAGATTCAGGCACTGTTGCTGCAAACTGGCCCGAGAGGACTCAGCATTCACCAGGCTTTCCCACACCCCAGATTCACGTCTTGTCCCCTGCAAATCCCTTCTCTACCACCCCAGTCTGGCAAATGCCCACACCCTCCCGGGCTCTGCTGGGACATCTCCTCCAGGAAAGTTCCCAGCCACCCTACGTGGTTAGGGGCCAGTCTCCCAGGCTTGCTTCCTTTACTCCTGACCCTACACACACACACACACACACACACACACACAGTGCACACACGCACATGCACATGCTTTCCTTTGTTGCAGCATTTATCAAAAGGGTTGTAACTGTCTATCCACCTGTTAATCTTTCCTATTTGGCTGTGAGCTTCCTGAGAGCAGGGGGTGGGTCTCACTCGCCTTGCAGCCTCAGCACCTGATACAGAGCCTGGCATATCCCAGGAGCTGGACCCACTAGTGGACCCCCTAGTGTGGAAAGATGGAGGGGTGAGAAGGTATGAAGGAAGAACAGGAGAGATAGAGCGGCAGGAAACACACCCTGTTCCGTGATATCTGTGAGTGAGGCTGCTCTCAGGTTGATGGGTTCTATCTGCTGCTGCCAACCTGGGGAAGGCAAAAGCTTCCCTCCATGCACCAGGGTTCCTTCCAGACCATTCTGTTCTCACTAAGGGGCTGAAGGCAGAAAGAGAACAAAAGCCCCATATTCATCTCCAGGGAAATTCCACGTTCTTAGTGCAGGACTGCTGAGAGAGAAGGGTCCCTTCGGACAGCCCCGCTCCCTCAGTCCCTGTATCACCTTCCTGGGAATAGGCCTGTGATAGCAGAACAAGTGTGGTTTCGCCCCTGGCCGAATAGAATCAAGGGTAACCAGCTTACAGCAGTATCCATCTTGTATTGTTGCCCTAGGGGGAAGGACAACAGGGGTGGTCTCCAGGGCTTCAGGGGAGGATGTATTTGTGTGCGCATGTACCCTGAAACAAGAAAATGTGCAGTCTGTCAACCGGTAACTCTGCCATCTCTGAGGATATGGGGGGCTTTGGCAAGCAGGAGACTTTGAATTTTCTCTGAGTTTTCAGGAGGGTGAAGAAAAAAAAAAACAACGCTGTTAGCTGGTTATTACATTGCAATTATAGGTTCTAACAGATTGCATAAGCAGACCTCAACTTTCCCATCTGTAGAATGGGAACAGCCAGCCCAGATGAGAATAGAGAATGCCTTACACAAGAGTGATTGTTTCTTCCTTTCGTGCCCATGGTAGATGTCGCTAAGTGACCACTGGATTCCTGTCACCAAGCCTGGTCCTGACCCAGGATCTCTTTCCACGAGCATTCCAGGCAGCTACTACCTTTGGATCAAAACCGTCGCATAAGGAGAAGCTCACCCTAGCTGGATGCCTGCCAAGGCCTCTTCCAGCTCTGACGTTTTAGGGTTTGGCTTTGTCTGGCAGTGCTGTGGCTAAGCTAAGACAGAGAATTAAGCTACCAGAGGGGTATTGGTGCATAGAGTACCTCCTCCCCCACCCAAGCTGAGGGCCTAAGTCTTTGCTTCCCTCAGTTCTTCCAGTGGTGGATAAGAGAAACAGAACAGGAGTGCAAACAGCTCCCCTGGGTCTCATGCCAGCCAGCATCTAGAGAGTTCTCTGAGGCCGCCGTGCTATGCACACACAGGGTCTTCATGATTAAAGCAGCCTGTGTTCAAATCTCTGCTCTGCCACGCTCCCTGGTGTGAACTCCCTCAGGTTGCCTTACCCTTCTGAGCCTCAGTTTCCTCAAGCACGAAATGCAGATAGCAACGCCTCCCTTCCAGGCCTGTTGTGTGAGGAGTACATTGGATGAAATAATGTACGTGAGAGGGCTCTGTGAGTTGCTCTGCGCCGAGCGCCGTGAAGGATTATTATTCTTGGTACGCACCAATAGGAAGAAGACTAGGGTGTTCCGTTCCAGATGGACTCAATCTAAAGCGGGGAACAAATGCTTTTTTTGGTAATTTCATCTGGTGGAAATGGCAGTCTCATGGGCCTATTTGTGTTTAATGAACCACATCCTGTATCGTCTTTTTGCAAGGCTCTGAGGAGAAAGAAGTGGGTTCCCTCCTCTGGCGTGCTGCAGACTAGCGAGTGAGTGTCCAGCTCTCCCTTAACCTCCCCTGACCGCTCTACCCTCCCCTCTCCCTCAGAGCTAGATGCACCTACAAGTAGCTGCGTCGAAGCCACGGTACAAGGGGAAGGGAGAGGGGTCCTCAGCCACATCCCACCACCTGGCTGAGACCCTGGCATAGATGGATGTGGACAGGCTCTGATCCCTGACTCCTGCTGTCGTTAAGGAGCGTGAGGCTGCGTGTGACTGAAAGGCAGACGGCCTGGGGCAGATGGGGCCCGAGGAAGGGGCAGTCGGTTGGGGACACAGCAGATCTGGGAGGGCCCTGAGGCCGTGCAGAAGAGTCTGGAAATTAACCTCAGGGCAAAGACACAGCACCCAGGAGTTTTCATTCAAGAAGTGGCATGAAGGAATGTCTGTTTTAGAAACATCCCATGATGGTTGGTTTTATGTGAAATCTTGCCTGAGCCATGGGGTGTCCAGATATTCGGTCAAACACTATTCTAGCTGTGTCTGTGAAGGTGTCTTGGATGAGATAATCAGAAGACTAAAGCAGGCTGCCCTCCCTAATGTGGGTGGGCCTCATCTAATCAGTTGAAGGCCTGACTAGAACAAAAAGGCTGACCCTCCCGTGAGAAGGAACTCCGCCTGCCTGACTGTTTGAGCAGGAACGTCATTCTCTTCCTGCCTTTGGACTTAAACTGAAACACTGGTTCTTTTTGGGTCCCAAGACCACCAGCTTTGGAATTAGAACTTATACTACCAGCTCTCCTGAATTTCCAGTCCGCTGAACAGATCTTGGATTGAAACTTAGCCTGCACAATAACATCAGTCACATGAGCCAATTCCTTATAATAAATCTGTGTGTGTGTGTGTGTGTGTGTGTGTGTGTGTGTGTATCAAATGTATCTTTTACATGAATATTACATATCCATCCAACCAACCATCTTGTTGGTTCCATCTCTCTGGAGAGCCCTGACTGGTCCATGTCCTGAGGGCTGCTATGTGGTTTGGATTGATGGGGGACAGGAATGGATGCAGGGAGTCCAGGTAGGATGCCGATGCTAGCGTCCAGACAAGTCACGATGGCAACTTGTGACAGAGCGACCGCAGTGAGTTGGAAAGAAAAGGGTAAATTCAAGACCTAACTGGGAATTAAAATGGATAACATTTGTAAAATGGGCGGGGGGAGGGAGAGGGAGATATTAAGAAGGACTCAGCAGGGGCGCCTGGATGGCTCAATCAGTTAAGCGTCCGACTTCTCACGGTTTTTGAGTTCGAGCTCCACATCAGGCTCTGTGCGGACAGCTCAGGGCCTGGAGCCTGCTTCGGATTCTGTGTCTCCCTCTCTCTCTGCCCCTCCCCCACTCACACTCTGTCTCTCTCTGTCTCTCAAAAATAAATAAATGTTAAAAAAAATTAAAAAAAAAAAAAAGAAGAAGAAGAGGAAGGACTCAGCCTTCTGTCTCCCTTCCCAAGATCCAAACAGATCATGGCACGTTTTGCGAGAACACCGGAAAGTGCTAGGTTGTCTAGGGTGTGGGGAGCAGAGTTTGGGCGGGCAAGGGAGCTGGCATAACAGCAAATACCAGAGGAAAGCTTGGAGGCACAGGTGTGAAGTGGGAGTCATCAATTGTAGGGATGGTGACAGAGTCCCCACAGAGGGAAGGACAGTCCAAGAAGAGGGCTCAGGCCAGGGTCCTGTGCAGCCACACCAACTGGTTTGGCAGAGGAGGATGCAGCAGACAGAGAAAGGAGCAGGCAAGAAGGGAGGTGGCCAACAAGGAAGGTCTGGTGCCATGGAAGCAAACACAGAAAGTGCCTCAAGCAGGAAGTGGTCAACTCTGTCAACTGCTAACACAAGGTCAAGCAAACGGGACCTGAAAACTGCCCCCGATGATTGAATCTACAGAGAAGTAAACCGGTGCCCAGGCAGGTCTCGGCTCTGAGAACGACTCCTTTCATGTCTGGTTGCTGTCTTTGAAGCAAGCTCCCTCAGGAAACTGAAAGCCCCAGAGAGTTCTCCAGCCCGCATCAGCCCCTTGGCCACAACTGTCCTCACAAAAGGAGGTGACATTTGACTTTCTTTCCCTTCTCCTCCCCCCCCACCTCAAACCCTGGGCTGCCTTTCAAACAGCCAAAACTCCTTTAAAGAGGAGTCTAGGAATGCCTCAGCTGACATTCAAAAGTGCATTGTAATTCAAATGGAAATGCAGAAATTCATTCCCTTGGACAGTCTTGGGAAATTATAATAGAGATAAAACATCTTTTAAAGGTGGCACCAGACATTTATCTGTGAGGACATCTCTATACCATGGACTATCCCAATCTTAACTCAAGAGCAGTATAACCTTCACTGGAAAATGTCCTTTCACAGGGTCACAGAGTCTATAAACTTGGAAAAGTCATATTAATTGCATAAATTTTCTCTTCTACACTTTCTTGGTCTCTCCTTTGGGTATCTGTGTGTGTGTGTATCTTGGTTTGCCTTTGCCTATCTCTCTTTTTTTCTGACTCCTCCTACCTCCTTCAGTTGGTCTGTCTCTGTCTCTCTTTCACACACGCGTGTGCACATGCGCACGTACACACACACACACACACACACACACACACACACACACACACACGAACGCAGTTACCTGAGCAGACATGGCAACTATGGTGGGGAAGGAATGGGTTGGGTCAAGATGATAATTAGGTGCCCAGCTCAGTGCTAGATGAGTCCATCGATACGCTATGCTTTCATGGGAGCCTGTGTTCTGCATATGAGGAAACTGATCTAGAGAGTGAATCAATTTGCCCAAGAACACACAGTTGGTAAGAGGTAGAGCTTGCATTTGAACCAGAGTCCCATCTGATTGCAAAACCTCTGCTTTATCTCCGAATGAGGAAGTCTTTATCCAAGGTAGCCAGGGGATAGATAACTTCATAGAGAGAGTTCTTAATCATGATAAAAGTCTCATGTATCAAGGTCACAGCTAAGCAGAATATGTGAATATCAAGTCAAGGAGTGAAATGGAGGCCCAATTGGGAGAAAGGTAGTTTTTTAAAATACACACATATCAAGACCACAGCAGTATTTAGTGAAAAGTGAGCTGAGGCAAGAGACTCAAAACTCCATGTGGTCCTTGGGGCACCACCTGGGAGGAGAGGTGAAGGTCAAAGGAAACGGACAGGCTAAGCAGCTTCCACACTAAGCCTGCCTGGGCCTGGAGGGTCCAGCGATGATTTTGGCTACTCTGGTTGCCTTCTAAGGTCCAGCTCTTCCTGGCTTCTGACAGGCACCATCTAATTAGCCTGTTCGGTGCTCTGGTCCCCTCCAGACCGGTGAAATGCTGAGCAGACCCACTTGGTGGTAGAAAGCCCCACCTCCCTGCCTAGATCTTCCTAGTTCTGCTTGGCATACCCGGTCCCCCTCTGGAATCAGTGTCACAAGGTGGGTCTGTTACTTTAGCATTCACTTTGCCCTACTGCAGGGAGAGCAATACATAGACCACCCCCTGCCGCGCCCTGCATCACAGCAGATGTTGTTAACTGATCATAATGTTCTTGGCCAATGACTTCAATGAGCTCCATACAGTGGCCTAGACAAGCTACTCCCTAACGGATCAAAACTGGCACATGAAAGTAAAGGTATGGGCCATCACATGATAGTGACTGGGTTCTTTACCATGTGTCAGTCCCTCCCTCTTTCCAGCTATTTACCAGTGAATTAAAAAAAAAAAAAAAAAAGTCTACAACAAAAATGGTAAAATGTAGAAAGTCTAAGACAGACTGGTGATGAACAACAGGGGACAGTGCCCACATCTTGTCTACTGCGGTGCCCCTAGCACCTGGTGTGAGGTCTGCCAAGAAGGAACATGTGGGTATTAGTGAATTAAAGAATTAATGCATGATAAATGTGACTTTTTTCTCCCTGTGGAATGCACACTTAGAAGCACTTAGGGGAATAAAATGAACCTCTCATGAGGATATTTTAATCAGGCACATTCACCCCAACCCCCTGGGCTTTCCAGTGATTTCCAGTGGCTGCTTTGTGTCACAGCAGGAGCCAGAGCCCCATGATTAGTAAATCTGGAAAGGCTGGGGCATTTATTTGTAATTTCTGGGGACACAAGATCTAGGGAACACTGTACTCAGGTTGGAATTCAAACACCATCTCATTCACTAACAAACTGTGTGGCCCTGACAAGCCCCTTTTCTTCTCTACGCTCCAGGTTCCCCTTCTTTAAGATAAGGGGTGAGTAGTATCCTTGCTTTCTCTGCCTCCGGGGGTACGTGGGAGAACCAGTGGAACCATACTCTGTGAAGTGCTCTACTCATGTCTGTGCTCAATACCCATGCCCTATTGGGTCTTTTTTCTTGACCTTCTCTTCCAGCCTTGGTCTTTCCAGCCAAGGACAAGCCATCATGTGGAGCTAACCATAGATTTCAAAGACTCCAGGAACCCCTCCACCCCTACACTCTCTGGTTGGAAGGATATTTGCAGGGATTGTCCTATTATGGTCATACAGGTGCATCACAGGGGGAAGTAAGGGCTGAGTTTACACGTGAGCCAGGAGTTGTGGCCAGGACCAGAAATCCTCAGCTGACGCCCACACGTTTCGCTTTATTTTAAGCTACAGTTTTTCATGTGCTTACTCTATGCCAGACATTTTACCTATATTATCTCATTTCATTTTCCCAACAGCCCCACAAGGGAATTACTATCTCTCATTTAACAAGTGGGGGCACCGAAACGTAGCAGTTACTTGCCCGCGGTTACCCAGCAGGAGGGTTGCCAGCCTGTCTGTCCGGCTCGGCCCCACACTAGCTCTCCTCTTCCCACAGCTCTGCCGCCAGAGTGATCAGCTTCCAAACCCAGATCCACCCTGACCTGCTTCCCAGGGAGCCCTTGTTTAGCAAGTGCCCATGACACAGAGCTGATGGCTGGGGAGAGAAAGGTTACCTGCTATCTCTGAGCCCAGAGTTCTTTCAATTCTTTGGGGTGTGGGGGGTGGAATCCCCGGCTTCTCAGCCTCCCACTCGCAAACATTACTCCCACATTTAAAAAATAAAACCATCGTGTTTAATGTGCCATCTAGATCACAGCAGGTGGACAGAGAGAGAAACGCACACGTTAGTGTTAAGGTGGCCTCAGCATGTTCCTGTGCTCTTCTTAGGGGCAAGCCTGGATGATAGAAGAAGGAAAAGCGCCTCAGCACGGGCAGCCCAGAGAGAAAAACTACCACACCAAGGGTTCCCAGCAAGTCTGTGGCAAACCCGAAGACTCTAGAGTCTTAAAGGGGCCCCCAGATGCCCTTTTAGGCCTCCTCTCTGCCCCCAAACCATCTGACTTGCAACAGAGTCCATGCATTCACTGTATGAGGAGTGGGATTTTCTGGAGTGCAACAGTCCAAGGCCTGAAAGCAGCTGACGTGGCACTTAGCATGAGACTGCTGTCCCAGGCCCCAAACGCGGGCCGAGGCGAGTTAGTTCGGCGGCCACAGTGAGCGAAGCTTTTTATAAACATAACCTAATTGTATTACTTCAAAGTCCTGAAGCTTATTGCCCTGCTTAATGATGTGTCACGTTATTTATAGGGGAGGACAACGAGACTTCTATTGATTTAATGCACTTCCTTAAAGACCGTCATTGTCACAGCCATAAAACAGAGCTATTCCCAGACAACTCAATTATGTCCCCCGCGTCTATAAACCACCCTGTGGCCCACACAGTTGCACCCAGGAGGCAGGGAGAGGTGAGACCATGGTGGGGGTCTCAAGGCCCCAGGACAGAAGGAAAAGGTCTAGAGATGGCAAATGCAGGTGCAGTGGGGCACCATCCAGTCAGGGAGGAGGGGTGGCATGCAAAACCCTTGATGGGGAGCTTGAAGCACCCCACTTCGTCTTGGCCCACCCAGCGGAGCTCTGTGATGCTAAGCAAGCTTCCTCCTCCCTCTGGGCCTTAGTTTTCCCAACTGCAAACTTGGGTTGCTAAGCCCAGCGAGACGTGTAAGGTCCCTGGTGGCCCCCACGTTCTGCGGGTTTGAGGGTTACGGCTGATCTGGTTCTTGAGACAGAGCTGAGCCATGTGGCGACGGTGCAAGCACATGTTTAACATTGCTCCCCACCCTTTCCGTCCATCGTCCACTGAGAGCTCTTCTTTCTCAGTTGATCGATGCTAACAGTAACGAACGCTAACAGGAAGCAATTCTCGCCCTGCTACTTATTAGCTGTGTATCTCTGAGCACTTGACTTGGCACAACTGAGACGCATTTTCTCCCCTGTGAAATGGGGATGTGAATACACAGGCCTGTTAACATACCTCATTCATGTATGCAATATGCCTGTCTTTCTCAAAATGCTGCTATACAAACTACTACCCTTTAATGTGGGAGGCAGACAAGAACAGCTAAAGTGCCCATTTCATAGGAAGGGAAAACTGAGATGGGAAGGGAATGAAGTTCCCAAGGTGGGGTGGTGGAGACTGGTCTCCTGCATCTGATCTGGGGAGTTCCAACTCTGGTAACGGCTGAGGATTGAAGGGAGATAAGATCTGGTGACCCTCCCTGAGGACAGAAGGCCCTCTGTGGGACAGACTTGAAACTGTGCCCTCAGACACAAAGTGATGGCTGCCAGGCTTCCAAGCAGCCTGGAGAGAAGAAGGGGTCAAGGAGACACCACTCCCACCCCTCTAACTCTTCCCCAACAGTTGTTTCAAGGGGAGAGAGCTGGGAACAAGGAGCCTGCGGGAGAAGACCAGAGTTCTGGAGTGCTGACCACCACCTTGCAGCCTCAGAAAATGCCTGAACTGGAAGAATCCTGAGATATCATCATATGGCCCCTTATAGGGTCAGTGGTACAAGGAAGCCCAGAGAGGGGCGGGGACCACCTAAGGGCACACAGCCTGTACAAGACAGAGCCAGGATTTAGCCTGTAGGAGCCTTACCTCCACACTCCACCCAGCTGCCAACTTCAGCAAGCACTTGCAGGCTTACCTTTCTGATACTGGAGCCACAGCTGCTGCTGGACCTTCTTGCTGGGGAAGTGAATGATACAGGTGAGCTCGGAGCCATAGAGGGCCTCTGCGATGTAGTGGGAGCCGTAGTGCTGGATGAAGGAGAGCAGCTCCTCCCGGCTGCTCTCCCTGGTCAGGATCTTGAGGACGTTGGTGAAGCCTGGACAGAGGAGGAGCAGGGGGAGGTGGTCAGATTTGGGAGGCCAATGGCTGCCAAACTGTAAGTGGCAGGGGGCTCTTTCCAGCCAGGTTTGGTGCCTTATCCCTCACCACCGCATCAGCCTGCTGGCTGCACTGGTCTGAACATACGCAACAAGTTCCCTTTTGCTCACACGGCAAAGGTCGGTCCCTCTGGTAGACCCACAACTGAGAGGGGAACAACAGCAGAGTAAGGCCAAAAGCCTGGCGACCTAGACCACGGGACCTGAAAGTCATGATCAGGAAATCAAAGTGGATGTCTGTCCCGAGCAACTAATGTGTACCAAGCACACTGCTCACTGTTTTGCCCACTTTGTCCAATTTAGTTTAGGCCCCAACAGGGCACCCCCCGCTGTGTACGTGAGCAAGTCAAATCTCAGACTATAAATCATTTCCTTGGTCTTCCAGCCAGAGGAGCTAGGATTCCCAGTCCCTTCTGCTCTCACTGCAAAGCATATGCACTTCCCGCGGCATCCAGTCACCCAGGGCTTGAACTCTCCATGGCTGGAGCCCCGGGGCTGCACTGGCCTAGGCTCAGCAGATACTCTGCATGCTAAGATTTGATCCCTGGCTTAGCTTCCTATAACACTACTTTCCCTTCTGCCTCTGCCTTTGCCTTCCCAAAACAGTGGTATGTTCTCTCTCCTGACATGGCCAAGGGCTTCCTTTGCTGCTCTACTGTCCTTAGTCCTGTGCCAAAGAGACCTAGGTCCTCAGTGCCCAGCATGGTGCCTGCACAGCAATCACTCAGTAACTGCTGTCCCCACCCCCCCCCCCAACCTTCCCCTGGCAGGCAGGTCACCAAGCTGTGCTTCCAAGAGCCTTAAGTCCTGCGTGGGCTCCTTCCTGCTACTAGATGACCAGTCCAGTGACCTTACCTGGTATTCCAGGCCTCCAAGGGCATCTCCCATGAGCCACCTACACCAGGCTTTACATCCAGCCAAATCAGCCTTCTGATTTCTCCTAAATGTGACCTGAGATCTCCACCATCCTTTCTTCACGTACATCCCCCGACACACAACACCCATACACATTCACACCACCACCCACCTGGAATGGCCTCCCCACTTCTTCCCTATGTCCTCCCTGTGCACGAAGTGGCCGTCACCCCCACCCTCCCAAGAAACCATTCACACAGTCCTGGCCAGCCGCACCTACACTCTGCACCGCCAGGGGGCGCCACCGTGACCACAGAAGCTAGTCCACTCGTCTTTGAGTCTGGAAACGCGTCCTTCCCCACCCCCGCCCCACCCACCCCGGTACAGGGCACAGGTCCTGGGACAAGGCGGGGACACCAACCACCATTCTTCCAAGAGCAGTGGATTCTGTGCCTCATGAAAGTACAATGTAAAACAGCAAGCAAGCCCTTCTCCAACAGTAGAAATGAGCTGCAGTTTGCCAACACTTGATTTACAAGGGGTTCCCAGGAGCATCATTATTGATTAATTAAAGCTGATACACCTTTGTAGTTTTAACACAAACATCGCAGTCTCATTCACAAGTGCCGTGCAAGAGTGTGTGTGGTAGGGAAAACAGAAACATGCCTCAAAAGAATGGCTGTTTGATTAGGACAACCCCTCTCCATCAATCTGTTCACTCATACAACTGGGTAATTAATGCAGCAGTGTTAATGATGAGATCATTTCTCTTAAATAATAAATAACAACACCATGGAGATGACCTGTGGCTCTTT